>NC_046341.1:0-660640 GCF_000738735.6 Corvus cornix cornix
ACCCCGGAGCGACGCCTTGGGCCCCGCACAGCCGAGGCAGCTCCGGTGCCCCGGTGCCTGCAGCTCCCGCTGTGCCGGGACACCCATCCCTGTGCCAAACACCCATCCCTGTGCCAGGACACCCATCCCTGTGCCAGGACACCCATCCCTGTGCCGGGACACCCATCCCTGGGCCAGGACAGCCATCCCTGGGCCGGGACACCCATCCCTGGGCCGGAATACCGATCCCCCGGGGCCCCTGCCGTTCGTTCGGGGCTGTCCCCGTTCCCAACTCACCTCCAAGCCCGGAGCACCCGCGCCGGTGCCCCGCCCGGCCGCGCTGCTCCCCGGGCTCCCCGCCATTGCCGCTTCCGGCGAGGAAGGGTGGAAGTCGCCGGTACCGCACCAATGTGGCGATCGAGTAACGGCTATTCGACCTTCTCAAGATGGCGGCCGGAAGGACCCCGCTCCGTCTATTTGGCTGCCTGAATGCTCCCGCCTGCCCCAGGCGCCGCTGACCCCACAGTCGGTGTCCGCATAGCGGGAAACGCCTCAGAAAATTGCGTGCAAGCGCTGGGCTGGCGTCGGCGTCGCGTTCAGGCAGCCGAATAGACGCAGCTTGGGGGTTGGGGGGCGGGGCTTCCCTGCCGCCATATTGAGAAGGTCGGAAAACAGCGCAAACGACCGCCACCTTTAGTGTAGCAGTGACGTAACTTCCGCCCTCCGGCGCCATCTTGGGTGCTGGCAGAAGACACTTCCGGTAGAGCCGCCATCTTTAGTGTGGCGATGATGTAACTTCTGCCCCTCGTCGCCATCTTGGGTGCTGGCAGAAGACACTTCCGGTCGAGCCGCCATCTTTAATGTTGTACACTTAAGGCCCCCGCCCCTCACACGGGCTCCTGTCCATTCGGCTGCCTGAATCCGGCCCGGACTCCGACGCCGGCCCCGCGCTTTCCACGCGATTTCCCGCGGTGCTTCCCGGCGCGAGGACACGACTGGTGAGGTCAGCGGCGCCGGAGGCGGGCGACTGCTCCGCAACCGGTGGCAGGCATCGGCAGGGACACCTCTCAAAGGGGCCTAGTGCGTCTGCCATCTTGAGTGTGGCGGAAGTGTAAACCACCCTCTGCAACGTCCCGGCAGGTTCTAATAAAAACATCACTTAACGCCGTCCCGAGAGCGTGGAACTGCGCCTTCCTTTCCGAGCCGCCCCCTTGAGAGCGACACGCGGGCGGCTCGATTCCGACCGTGCCCGCCCCGTGCCCCCCGCCCGGGTCGCGCTGCGACCGCGCCTCTGCTGCCCGGCAAAACCGGCCCCGCCGGGCCGCCCCCCGCGCTGTCATTCCTCGCGGTCGCCGCCCCGCACGGCGCCCACTCCTTTCCATAGCTGTGGCCCCGCTCACGCACGGCCGTGTCCCTCGGCGCTCCGAACCGCCCTTCGCCCCTCCCCTCCGCTGACAGACCCAGCCCCGCTCGCTCCCGCTCCTTGCCCTTGCCACGCTCGGCAGCCACCAGGCCGCCGCCCTCTCGCTCAGCCGGCACCAGGCGGCAGCAGCGCCGCCCAGCTCAGCCCGGGGGCAGGGACAGAGCAGAGGCAAAAGCCGGCTCTGGGCGCTCTGCAGCTCCTGCAGCCCGAGCGTCTCGGCTCCTGGGGCCAGGCACTTGCTTCTTTCCTTCCTACAGAAAAACGCCGGCTCGTTATTCGCAAAACTTGCTGATCTCTATTCCCAGCTTCTTATATTCCTGTATGCGACAGAGTAGAGAGAGAGGGCTGGCTCATTTCAAAATGAATTTACATCTAAATCAGTAGCATTTGCCTATAGATGTAAAAATGAAGAACTTAACAGGTTTTAGTATTCTGCACACATGTCTCCCTGGAAGGAATGGAAAAAAGTTAAAAACAAATGAAATTTAAAAAGTAGAAAGTTAGAAACAAAGTTACAATGGCAGAAATTTATAAACAAACAAAGAGGTAAAATACAAGAAACAAACAAATTTCTAAAGGTAGAAAGTTAAAAACAAACAAAGTTAGAAACAAAAAAAAAATAGAAACAAACAAAATTAGAAAGGTAGAAATTTAGAAACAAAGTCACAAAGGCAGAAGGTGTTGAGCCTTTGACAGGGTACCCTTC
This sequence comes from Corvus cornix cornix, assembly GCF_000738735.6. Taxonomy (NCBI): domain Eukaryota; kingdom Metazoa; phylum Chordata; class Aves; order Passeriformes; family Corvidae; genus Corvus; species Corvus cornix. The sequence continues at coordinate 2,109 of NC_046341.1, forward strand.
CTTCTCGGACCAGGGTGAAAGAGCAGAGGAGGCTGCTGTTCTGCTGAGTTCTTTATTTCACAGTCTCACAGCTGTCTTGAAGGCAGAGTTTGAATGGGGTTACATGATACAGCCAAGCAGCAGCAGCAGGCAAAACCAGCTTCTTCTATATGCTCCATACACTGTATTTTTTCTTACACAAGTGTGGATTCTATTTGTTAATTGACCAGTAAGATTAACACACCATTCTAGTTTTCTTTTTCTTAACCCATCCTGGTCTAATTCTAACAGTCGTAAGCCTCACACAAGTGTTACCTCTGTATTACACAGATTTGCACATACAGTTTCAATCAGCTCTTACTGTTTATGTGAACACTCCATCTAAAAAATGTGAACAGTCTAATTCTATCTAGATTTTGTCTAAAGTAAAGAATTCTGTGAAAAGGTAACAATGCTGCAGCAAGAGCTGTGTTTAAGATCTCTGCTACAGCTTTTTCATGTTTAAGGCACTTAGCATCTATTTCTACTAAAAGTTAAAAATCTGTATTTCTATTTCGTTTTGGTGTGGCTTCGTGGATGTCAGCTTGTCCAAAGGTTTTAATTCAAACCTAATGCTTTGGCTTCCCTCTGGGCCTGAGTGAACTTCTCTAACAAGAAGGTTAGAAACAAAGTTAGAAAGGTACAAGTTAGAAAGTAAAAAACAAATTTAGAAAGGCACAAAGTTAGAAATGTAGAGTGTTAGAAACAAACAAAGTTAGAAAGGTAAAAATGGGGAGAAAAACAAAGGTATAAAGTTTCAACATTACAAACAAAGGCAGAAAGGGACAAATCTAGAAAGTTAGAAACAAACAAAGGTAGAAAGCTAGAAAGGTAGCAACAAAAATGGTAGGAATGTAGAAAGGTAGAAACAAGCAAAAGTAGAGAGTTAGAAATGTAGAAAGTCAGAAAAGTAGAAACAAAGATAGAAAGTCAGAGATGTAGAAAGTTAGAAACTACCAAAGGTAAAAATGAACAAAGGTAAAAAGAAACAAAACTTCGAAACGTGGTACAAAGTCATAAAACTAGAAACAAAAAAGGTAGAAAGGCAGAAGGTCAGAATGGTAGAAATGAACAAATGTAGAAAGGTAAAAAGGTAGAAATGTAGAAATGAACAAAGGTAGAAATGTAGAAAGTTAGAAATGAAGAAAGATGGAAAGATAGAAAGTTCAAATGGTAGAAACAAACAAACATGTCAAGTCAGAAATTTAGAAAGGTAGAAAGCAACAAAGGTAGAAAAATAGAAAGGTAGCGACTCAGAACCAAACAAAGGTAGAAAGTTAAAAAGGCAGAAATGAACAAAGATAGGAAGTTGGAGAGGCAGAAAGTGCAGAGGCTGGCAGCAGCCATTGCAGCCTTAACGAGAGCCCTGAGTGGAAGAGCAACTTGTTCCACTGATCTTCACTTTGCTAAGGGCCTTCTGCTCTCTTGGGAAAGATGCAGAGCAGGCAAATGACTACAGGTAGAAGCACCAGGTGTGACTGTTCTTCCTTCACCTCCCAGAAAGCTGGGGGGTTTCATGTTTGAGTCAGTGGCCTAGAAGGGGCAGAAAGTCTGCCCTGACCAGTCTGTGGGCATGGATCTGTTTTGTCTTTCCCTGTGCCCATTCCCAAAACTCTCTTAAAACTTTCCCAAAATAGAAACACAGAAATACTGGGGCTTGTGTAATAAAGAGACATCCTGCCTGAAGAAACAGTGGTCTCTGTTTTTTTCCAAGCTGCTACAGAAACAAACAAAGGTAGAAAGGTAAAAATGAACAAAGGAAGGAAGGTGAAAAAGGCAGTTCAAAATCTGTTTATGGCCCCATGAAAAAGAAAGTTGCTTTGAGCTGAAAACCTAAGGAGGCTTTAGGCCCCTCCCTGCAGGCACAAATTCCCTCTCTCTGCTTCTTCTTTTTCTGGGGCTGCATTTTGGAGCAGCCCAAGCTCAGGGATCAATCAGGGAATAAAGAGGATTTTTTCCCTTCACCTCTGCTTCCCCAATCTCCTGTGGCCAGGGACATTTAACAGCCCCAATTTAAAGAGCTCTGACCTGCAGACAGCAGGAAAAAGCTGCTTTTTCCTCTGCTGATCCTCAGATGTGTTTTCAGTCCCTGCTAGGCGGCTCCCTAATTCCAGCCCTGTAACAAAAGGCCCATTTTAAACCCAATATTCCTATTTCAGGCAGAGCTGGGGGGATTTTTGCTGAGTTTGAAGTTCCTGGAAGCCTTTGGCACTTTGCTTTCAGTGATCCTGGATCCAGCCCAGCAAGAGCTGCCCCAGATCTGGGGCAAGGTGGAAAGAAGGGAGCAGATTAAGATCCTAATCTTGATTCCATCACGGATTTTTTCATCACCAGTCCTGGTGAATCACTTTCACTTTTATTATTCTTCCTGTCCCATTCTCCATCTGGGAGATAAGATCATCTTCCCTGGGCTTTTTTTTTTAATTTAAGGTAGATTGCACTGACACCTTCTGAGGGAGGATGGATTGACAGCTGAATGGATTTTAGTAGAGGAAACAGCTTTAAAAAGCCAGAAAAAATCTGTTTATGGCCCCATGAAAAAGAAAGTTGCCTTGAGCTGAAAACCTAAGGAGGCTTTAGGCTCTGTACAGTCCTGAATTAATAAGAGTTTCTGTTCTATTCCTAATTTTTAAAGCTTTTGCTTTTAAAGACAAAGTCCATATTAATGTTTTGTTCCAGCCATTACCTGGCCTCGAAATCTGGGACCTCAGCCGTGCTGTTCCCTAATCCCAGGGATTACCCAGCCCTTCTTTCCCTTGCATCCTAAATACCACACAAAAAAAGGGCTGAAGGGCTCATTTCAATTTTCTCTACAGTGGTTTTATCTCAAAACTTCCTCGAGTGTTTCTCCGTTTCTCTTTGAATCCGGGGGCGAGGGGAGCAGCTCCTTTGGAGCTGTGATTTTCCCAGATTTCCCAGGCTTTACAGGAAGGGGAAGAACCCAAGGTCGTTTCCCTCAGTCAGGAATTTTGCTGTGGGAATTCAGCTGCTCTCCAGGCAGTTCTTCTGTCAAACCATTAATCAGCTCGGAAAAGTTGATTAATCCACGTAGGGGCTGTGGAGAGAAGGGTACAAAGGAACTTTTCCATGATTTTGGGGCTTGAAGAGGGAGTGAATTTCCCTCGAAGCTGGGAAGGGCCTGAGGATGATAAAGCAAAGGAGCAGCTTCATCTCTCCCTGGCAGAGAGCTCTGGGCTCCATTATGGATACAAATCAATCCCAGCAGGATTTCAAAGGGTTTCTTTAGGATGTCAGGTCCCTCTTTATCAGATCCCTGCTGGGATTCAGGGCCTGCCTGGTCACGGGGTGCTTTGATAAGGGCTGGATTTAAATCCCAGATCTGAGAGCAGACATGAAAGTTCCCTGGGTTTCTAAGGGTTGAAAAGCTCGAGCTGGATTCGCTGCAGAGCTGAAAAGTCAGGATAAGAGAGAGCAAGGAGTGGCCAGCAGGCTCAGGCTCCTGATCACGCCCCTGGGATCCATGGCATCCATAGGATCCATGGCCTCTGGCACGCTGCTCCAGCACCCTGCAGGGTGACTGACAGCCGGGCAGGGGAAGGAGCCACCAGCAGCTCTGCGATGTGCACCATCCTTCACCTTGCACGTGGCCTAAACAGCCACCAAGCACCGATGGACTGACTGAGCCGAAAATATCGGAGAGATCTCAGTTTGCACTCCAAATTCCCTGCAGCCTGTTCCCTTCCTGATCCATCCCTTGAAGCAGCAAGAGTGGAATTCCTCCCGTGGTTGCTCTTTCCCTCCTGTTTTCCACTCAACAAGAAAAAGCAGCCACGTGAACAGGAGTAAAAGCCCCAAACCCACAAAAAAGCACATTCTCAGCATCACTAATCCCTGCCAAATTGCCAGGAACCTTCCAAAACTACATCCAAGCTCGGAAACAGGGAGCCAGTTGTTTGTTTAAGCAGCTATTGATCCAGTCTCTTCCAGCTAATTAAACTATTCACTATTTAAACTCATTAAACTGCTCATCCTGCTCCTGGCAGCCAGAGGCAAAGAAGAAATCGTGTCTAGATTAAATGGTGATGGTGAATGTGCCCATGCCAGTCCTTGGAGAGGTTGGAATTGCATCCCTGTTCCTCTGCTCTCTTTTCCTTCCTTTTTCCTGCAGTGATTCCCACCCGGATTCCTCAGCTCCAGCTCTCTGAGCAGCCTCACGGGGAGCATTTCATCCCCTTGGAGCCAACTCCATTTGTTGCATCCTTCATGCCTCAACCACCCCCAAAAACAGGGAATTGCTGATGGGCAGTGCAGCTGCTTCCACTCGGGAATGTTTCCAGTGGAACAGGGAGGGAATTCTGAGAAGCTTCCACCCACTGCACGTTATTGCTGGATAAAAGGTGAGGCAGCAAAGGATCAACAAAGGGAGATTTCAGCAAGACAAAGTCCAGACAAAGAGGCTGCCAAGTGTGGCTGGAGCTGCTAAACTGGGAAAACTGCAAGGTCAGGCTGTGGGAACATGGATTATACTGAGGTCTGAAACCGGTGTTGGGAAGAGAGGGAGAAGGAGAAGGAGGCGAAGGAGGCGGAGGAGGCGGCGGAGGAGGCGGCGGAGGAGGAGGAGGAGTAGGAGGAGGAGTAGGAGGAGGAGGAGGAGGAGGAGGAGGAGGAGGAGAAAGGGCCCAAAGTAACTGCACAGCGAATTTCCTTACCATGAGCCAGGCTCATTCCCTGAGCTGACCGATATCTCTGAGCTCCCCTTCATGGCACAGCCCTGCCAGTAAAGAACAGAAGTTCCTGCTGCTCCCACTGGAATTCTGTAGCGTGCCTGGCATTCCATACGTTCTGCTGCCTGAGAATTCCTGCAGCCGTCCTTGGGAAGAGCAGTTCACTGCCACAGGAGGAACAAGAGGAAAGCAGTTGCCACTCTCGGGTTCTGTGCTCTGTAAAAAGTAAAACCAGATCAAGATCAAAGCTCCATAAAGCTGGAACCATCTCCAACCTCGGGACAGCCCTTCTGTGGGAAAAGCATGGATGGGCAATTAGGAAGGAGATCATCATGCACATGGGCAAGGGGGGGGAATTAAATTCTGTTGCTTTCTGATTGAGGCCTGCTTCAATTTGCAGCCTTTATAATATCAGTTTAATGGGACTTTTTGTGCTTTAAAGAGGTTTTTATTAGCTGGGGGTTGTCCCTGCCTGGACTGAGGCACAGCACAATGAGTCTCCTGCCTCCTGAAGCCGTGTCGTTATCCCAGCATCTGAAATTAAAAACCAGCACTCTGGGAAACCTCTCTACTCTGAGGAGAAGTGTGTTTGGGTCTGTGGAGAGCCTGGAACAGCTCTGAGAGACACCAAACATCCTGTGGATCCCAATGAACAGCAAAACATTCCAGCAGCTCCTTCCAACACCGCCCTTGTAGGGAACTCTGTCACCCCAGTGGGTATTTGTGGGAGTAAGGAAGAAATCCCACTGATGACCTCAGTGTGATCACCTCTGGTTCGTCTGGGGATAAATCTCCTTTATCCTTCTGGAAGAATAAAGGAATCCAATGCTGCCTTAATCCCCTGCTCCTCGGAGTCTGGATTTCCAGAATCCATCTCCTGGCCCAGCATGGGAAGGGTTGTCCAGCGCTGGAACAGCTGCCCAGGGCAGTGGTGGAGTCACCAACCCTGGAAGTGCTCATAAAATACATGGATATGGCACTTGAGTGTTCATAAAATACATGGGGAAATACATGGGAAAATATAGGGATAAATACAGGGGGAAATACATGGATAAACATATGGATAAATACATATGGATAAATATGTATGGATAAATACATGGCACTTGAGGTCATGGGTTGATGTGTCCATGGTGGTGGTTGATGTTTGGACTTGATGATGCTAAAGGCCTTTGCCAGCCTCAACAACCCCAGGATTCCATGATTTTCTGCCTTTTTCTCCTGCTCTGGGGCTGAGAAACTCCTTGAGCGGAGCAGCAGTGGGAGCACGGAGCCACAGGCTGCACATCAGAGCTCTGCAGGCACTTTTAATCCACCTCTCTGCATGTTCATGGAAGATGGCACAGGAAATCTCTCAGCCCCAAAGCATCTCCCCAGCTCTGCACACCCAGGACAAACCCGAGGTGAATGATCCCCTCTAAGCTCCTTCCAGAGCCATTCCAGCAGCAATCAGAGGCAGCAGTTCCTAGAGAAACGGCTCCTATCCAATTTAGGAGCCTTCCCTTGGGGAGGAGACATCCATTTCCCCTTCTACCTGTCATTCTTCTTCATTTATGGACTCAGTAAGGCAGGAAATCTGGCAGGCTTGAAGTAAAAAATGAGCTGTTCACAGGAAAGAAAGCCTCAGTGGGTAAAAAAAAAACCCCAAACTGTTGGAATCAAGATGCAGTTAATAGGAGCAAAAATAAATAGAAACAGACTCTAAATGTAAATGAACATTACATCACCACTGGCATTTCAGCTCCTTTTCAAATACAGAAATAGCAGCAGATTTAACTTGCAGAAAGTTGCTGTGTTCACACAGCCAGAGCTCCTTCGGGGGCACAGCCCTGAACCTTCTGCTCCCCAAAACAACTCAAGACTCGAGAAAGGAGAAACAGGGATCAGGCAGAGGGGGAAAATCCCAACTTCCCGGTCAAAAGAGGTTAAGAGAAATACAATTCCATCCCTTAACCCTGTGGAGATGGGATCTGTTGGCGTTTGCCAGCCGAGCCAGCGACTGCACCGCGCCGCGTGCCCCAGCACGGCTCCGGACAGACCCTTCCACCCGCTCCCGAACGGCACTGCCGCCTGCACGGCTCCATCCGTAGGCAACCCCCGCTACTCGGTGCTTCTGCCGCGGACCCCGCCAGCCCGGCCGCCCCGTACAGGCACCGTCGACCCCCTCGGCGCTTTCCCTGGACGCGCCACCTCGCCAGCGTTCCCCGCTCACCTTTAGCTAGCGGTACCAGCGTGAGGCAGCGCACAGCCACGGAAAGCGCCACAGCGGGTTTCTTACCTGGAGTTCCGAATTGCAGTCAGCAGCTGGCACCAGCGACGTCTCAAACCCAAGTCATCCCGTATGCGCTACGTTCTTAGCGGCAGGACCCCGCTACCCGTAACAGCCCCAAGCTGCGTGCCCATCCCCCGGCCCCGCACGCGCAAGTGCAGTTTTTGAGCGTCACCGATCCCGCAGTGCTTTCTTAGACGCAAATACCGAATGTTCACCGTACGCGAGCACCTGTCTCTGCTATCAAAGCTGGTTGAACTGATCGCTTCCATGCAGCAGTATAATCGATACGCAAATTTTCAAGGCATCCTAAATTTCTCAGTGATCTTCACAAACAATTTGTAGTTCTGGAGAGAGAGGATAACGGTATGGATTGCGCTGCAGGAGCAGGTGTGCACTTATTCTGTGTCACAGTATTGGAACACAATAGGGACAGCATCAAAACGTTATTTCCAAAGTGATTCCACCGAAAGTTTCTTCATATTCTTCGGATTTTGCACTCCAAGCAAACATCACATTCAAGTACCCGATTGTATATGTTGCCACTCCAAGGAAACCACTACGAAATCTATCAATAAATGAAGTTCCCGTTTAAGCCTTTTACAACACAGCTGCTGCAGCTGCCCCACCTTTTGGAAAACTTTTATGTTAAAACTGTAAACATCAAAAGAAGTCTGAAAAAAAAATACACAACTGCAGAACAACTTTAAAGAAAAAGAAGAAAGTCAAGTGAAGGAATTTAGTATCTACTTTGTTCCATATATACAAATAAAGAATTATGATTCTTAAATAATTAAAGCATGAAAAAAAGAAGTGAACTGTTATCAATAAACAAAGACATATTTGAAAATCCATCTTTTAATAGAAAGCGCTTAAATTATATTCATAAAACAAAGCTGTGAGCAGCACATTTACAGGCTGACAAGTATCTTGCTGTCTTTTCTTTTTATCTAAAAAACTCAGGAAAAAAACCTTCCTACATTAACAGAAAAAGAGTAGATGAAAAGATAGTTGAAGTCATCAGCCAAGGATTTTCCATCTACTGTATGCTGCACAGTAGAGAAATTTTCAAACATCTACCCTGTCCCACCTCCCCAGATCTCTCAAAAATGTCTCAGTGCTTTGGATTAAACGATGACCAACTGAATTGATTTTGTCGTCTTGGCAACACCAAATCCAATGTCAGATCTCTTTGTTCTTTTTCTGAATCCACCAGCTGATAACCAAGAATGTTTATAGCACCTTTGCAAACTTCCTGTATTTTCTTAACTTTCTGAAAGGAAAGAACATTTCTCCAGGCCTGTGAAACACTAACTGCATCTCGAGATGTTATTTTGAAGGCTTCTTTTTTTTTTCCTGGTCCCTGTCCATGTGTGATATTATAGATCCAGCTTTTGAGCCGGGGAGTCAAACTAAGATCTGCGAACTTATACATTTCTGAGATTTCTGAAAATGGATCTCTTACCAGGTCTTCAAAACGGACCATTAAATAGCGATCTTTCAGAAAATTAGGTGGTTTAAGAGTAGCCGTTTCATAAATCTGAACGTGACTTCTACAAACCTCTTGCATTACTTTGTATTTGCTGTCTTCCACTTTAGTGCCATTGGTACTCAAGACGATTCCATTGTCACGGGCTAATGCTTTGACTGATTGTTCCCGTGACTTAACGACTGCCCTGGGGTCACGGACCAGGTGAATAATTTTGAGATTCAGGGATGGATCAGTGAGAAGGGGGTATAAGACCTTCAAGTCAAAGAATCGAACTTCCTTGATGACAACGTGGCTGTAAGTTTTACAGGCTTCCTCCACCTTGCTGAATGGATACCGTCCACAAAGAGTCTTGCATGCCATTTCACTCATTATGTCAGTACGTTGAAAAGAGTCACAAGCAGGAGCTGAACACAGAGCCCGACTCGCTGCCCACTGGAAAAGATCAGATAGGTTTCTTTTCCAAGGCATGTAAGCATCAAACACAGACATGTCACACAGAAAGACCGACCTGACTAAGTCCCGCACTGCCATGTGTAAGACTTTGGCGCTGTTCTGGTACATTGTAACCCACACGTGCCATGCAGGTTCCATCAGGTAGAAGACGCTGGGATGCTGGCTGAAAAGTTGACCAACAAAAGAAGATCCTGACCGCCAAGAGGAGAGAATAAGTATGTGGACTTGTGATGGTTTTTCCTCAGACTGAGGCATGAAGCTACTATACCGGGCATACATGAAGAGTAAGAATCCAGTCTGAACTGTAACAAAAATTATAACAATTGTGCTAGGAATCCGAATCCTTGCCATTCTCACCGAGGAAGGGCAACGAGAAAAGCTGAAAAAGAGAAGGGAAATGCCAGTGAACCATTGCTCCTGGGCACAATAACGATAAAACTCACACAATACAAACTCTTGCATTAGTAAAACGTTTCTTCAAACGCGCATGTATGTATGTGGCACTAACTGCTTCTTTAATCAGTTGCACTGGGGGGTGATCACTGCAAGTGACAGCTCTTGGAAACTGAAAGGAACTAATGTGTAACAGTAAGATTACTGCAGAAATAAGCAAATAAGTAAATGTTCAATGTTGAAGAAAACCTTGGGTTGGATTAAAACAAACAAACAAACAAACTACAAAGTACACACTTGAATACTGGTAAATATTGCCCCAAAAAAAGAAAAAAAATCTGTCTGAATCGCTCAACTGTATTTCAGTTTCAATTCAACATTACAAGGATTTCTATCCCCTAAAAAGAGTGGATGCAAACATCAGTAACCATGGGTGCTGAAATAAAAATAATCTTATCTAACGTGAGCGCTGTACCCTACAGCAGCAGTAGGGTGCTATACCAATTGGTGCTTGTCCACAACCTTCTGTTTTCCAAACTACAGAAGGCAGAAGATGGATGATAGCTCACAACCTGAAGCCACACCTGGCCACAGATGATAAAATGAAAAAGCAGCTGACACATGTATTTGGTCTGGAGTGCGTACATCCTAAGACTGAATACCCTGAGTTCGCATTTAAGGAATTACCAGTTTGGGAGTTAGATTTGTCTGCATATAACTCCTAGAAAATCTTAGGCATGTCAAACCCCAGTGGATTTCTATTTTACTTTGCAGTCAAAGTTCAAGACACATGCATTCCTCATGGCTTTTTACTAGAGATTTTTGGCACCTACCCTTCTGTGGTCTCACTTGTCCAGATTCCACTTGTAAGCAGTCAGTATATGTTAGCAGGCAAGGTTTTAGCAAAGTAAGACTCCTCCCATACGCAGATAATCTCAAAAGTTCTATGTACACGTATTTGCTATCTAGCTGATTTACAATTCGAAATTACAATTTTTTCATGTTACGGTGAAAGATACATTTTTCAACACACTCTGAACTCTTGAAAGAAAACCAAGCAGACTAGGGAACATAGATACACACTCATTTGACATCATAAATTGAATTAAATGATCACTCATTACAAAACCTTTATGTACACTGCATATTAAAATGTGAAACTCTGCTTCAAAATTCTGTGGCAGCAAAAGTATACAAGAGTTCAACAAATAATTACATTGATTTAAAGTAAGTAATGGAAGAAAAGCCTTCCAAGGACTATTAAAGGCAAAAATGAGGCTACAGCCCACGGCTGTGGATCGCCTTTGGTATATGCCTGTATTGTGGTGTCACACTAGGAGAAATAAGGCTCACTGTATTACTTAACTTTTTTCCTAGCAGTCCACTACTTGCTACTGTCAGGCACAAGAACAGATAGATAAATCCTTAGTTTAATTCAGCTTGGCCGTTCTTCATAGATAAAATCTGCCTTGTTCAAATAGTGATTTTTTGCATATTTCATCTCCAGAAGCATCTATAAGTTTCTCTATGCTGTGAGGATCGCCAGCAATCCAGAAGCCTGCATTGACACTTCGCCAAACAGAGGGGATGAAAGAATCTAAGATGAAGTCGAAGTACAGTTGCATTTGCTAATTGAAAGATTTTTCCTGAAACAGACTATATTCCTGAAAGTCAGCTAGACATAACTATCTCAGATCTTTTTCTTGAGTGCAAGTTGCAAGTAATTATCTACACTAAGACTGTATACTGCAGCTCCTCACAGTCTCACCCATTATGTAGCTTTTAGAGACTCAATTATGCTTTCTAAAGAATTAATGTGTTTCTACTCAACTGTTGCTCCACTCTAATCCTGCTGCAGAACTGCAACACTAACTGCTCTTTAGATGTTATTAGCAGGCTGGGGGGGACTGAGGAATAAAAACCAAAAGCTGTTTTTTTAAATTCACTTCTGCCTTGACTGTCTCTCGGACCTCTCCTCACTCCAGTTCCCACCCAAATACTGTCGCAGATGATGCTGTGCCAATGAAAAAACAGATAACGTGAGTATTAGTCCACAATACACGTCTGAATGAATCAGACTCAAGCACTACAAATAACATCAAATGACTGTAGCTGAAGTATTTCCCTACACTTCAATATGATAAAAACTGCAAGAAAAAGTGTGATATCAGAGTAAAACACTAAGTAGATACCCGTTTTCTATATTTAAGATTAATTTTCTACCCTTTTGGAAAAGTTGAAGTGTTTCTAAGGAAAAAATATACACATGTAGATACCACCAAAGAAAAAGTATAATTACGCAACAAAATATAGCATCTGTAAGAGTATTCTCTAGTATGCATAAGGCCAAATACACCACTTTCTCTGTAAACAGTGCCTTTTATTTATGCACTTCTCATGTTGGGCATGTATAATTCTATTTTCATGTAAACAACCCTTTACCATTTGCAATTGCATTCTGCAGTTAAGGTGATTTCAGCCCAGGTTAAACTTGCATTCCCTTAAAGTACAATTTTTTTCAGCCGAACAAGCTCTTTCATGATTTTTGACAAACTTTAGCTGAGACAGAAAGCAGCTGTTGAATAGCCTGTAGAATAATCTTCTCATGGAGTTGCTGAAGATCTATATATGTATACACATATACACATATTTATAAATCTGCTGAATAGATTACATTATATCATTGCCTTAGCTGTGGACTTGGCATTGTTGGATTAACAGTTGGACTTCATGACCTTAAAGGTCTTTTCCAACCTAAATGATTCTACAATTCCAAATGTGAGGGACAGGATCTTGCGAGACAGCCTACCTCTGATCCTCTATTTATTCCATTGCAGGACTCACCAGATGGTGCTGTTAGGCAAGCTCGCTCTTTCAGCACAGAAAGGCAGTATGCCAAAACTGCACACTGAAACTGCACACTGAAACACTAGTCTGTGACTTGCTTTGCATTGCCTCGCCTCTTTCTGCTAGTGCCCACCTCCTCCACCAACAGCTCAGGGGCACCAACTACCCACCCCAAGATCCCCTCAGGAGAGCAAAATTGGGGTTTGTTACACCTCCTTTTTTCCTGCTTTGCTCCACAGAACTGCTTCCTCGTAGCTGCACCTACCTGACTATAGCAGGCCTGCTAACCACAAACATGGGGGGAAAGGGAGAAGCAGCAGAGGGGCCAGATGTTCTAGCGTTACTGCCACTTCAGCTGTCATCTCAGTGACAAAACTCTTGAAAGCACCTCCTCGTTGACTCATGCAATAGGACTGACCCCAAGTGGCAAGGGAGTGACAACAAGCAGAAAATCAGGCTGTAACAGGCATCCAGTTGCAGCAGCCAGCACTCTAACACCTCTCACATCTCTCAGCTGAAACTCATGTCGTATGGCAACACTCGGTGGCATCACAATACCTGCTTTTGTAAATAATGAATACTCCTCAGCATAAATTATTTTACTAACAGTTACACTGTTACTCCTTTTCTGTGACAGTAGTATTACTTCTTTTGCGATGCCATTTCTTCAAGGAGAGCTCTGGTAAAGAGAATAATCAGAAGTCTCTCAAATTCTTCAGGCACAATCATCTCTTCACAGGGCAATGCAAATGTTCAAAATGTGATCTGAAAAGCATCTGCATACGTGGTTTAGTTGACAGTCCTGAATCAAGCTCTGTAACTGGGCTCCCCATGCTAACAGCTAATAATGGAAACAACATCCTAGACTAGATGAACCCTGGGACAGTTCCAGAATAACTATTCTCACATATCATCCAAAGGAAATTAATTATACAAACTGGCCAACAGAGCAACCATTTTCTTCACAACTTAAAACTGTCTCTGATAGACTGGTGAGCTGCAGGGCCACTAGTATCTGCCATTGCTTGCCAAGAAACTAGATATGTAACGGAAAGCTATCCAGTTTTACCAAGCAGGGTAAAAATACAGTCGGTGGTAGTATTGGTCCCAAAAAAATCTCTTTTCTAAGGAGAGCACTTTTCAGACCCAGAAAGGGTCTGAAAAAGAAAGAAAGAAATTGTCCAATGGATGATCATTTAGCTCTCGCTTCCAGGGACTTTTATTCATTTGTTACATAAGACATTGGAATCGGGTAATCAGATCTTTTCAGGTCAGCTCTGAAAGAAGTACAGTTTCTTAGTAGCTTCCTTTGAGCACAGAATTCAGCCCGAAGAGACTTAATAAAGTAGTAAAAACTAACTTTATAGCTAAAAAAAGCCTTCTATTAAACTGCTCATTTTTTTCTGGGATACTAAAAAGACTGTAGAAGGACAGAAAGAGTGCCTCATAATTAGAGCCATCAAGAAACACACTCTCTCTTTGAGCTTTTGACAAAAGGCTGGGATGAAAGACTCCCTTAGAACAAACAAGTCTGGGTCTGTTGTGGGAAGACTGAAAAACCAGGCTGGATTAGAGCAAAAACATTTGAGTGAAGTATTACAAATACCTGCTTCCCTATCATGACTTCTGAGCAACCGAATCTTAGCTGTCTCTGTCAAAGTCTTCCCTGGCCATGTTTTGTCCGGCAAAATTTCCAGCACACTTTCATTTCCAACAGTCTATGAAGCATTTTTAAAGTCAAAGAACTTACAGATTACACAGAAATTACTTCAACTTCAAATAACATACTCAATTGTGGGTCCCTTCCAACTCAGCATATTCTGTGATTCTGTTGATTTCCCAGACTGATCTCTTCCACTGAAAAATTAATACCTAATGGCGCATTATGTGCTTAACCTTTTGTTACCCAAAAATGATTGTCCTGTATGCTGACCTTTCAGAGCAATCATACGAGATGAATATAAGTACCACTTATGTACTTAAAATTCACCAAATGCAGCAGTACTGACTGTAAAAAGAGTGATAATGGTAAATAGCATCATGCATTTTAAAGAATTAATAGGGAAATGTTTGTTCATGGCATGATAAATAGAGCAAAGACCACCTGAAGGTCTACTTTTCCTTGTGGCGTTTACTCACTGCATACTTCACCTATAAGACATTGCACCGGTGCAATCACCACCAAAACGGCTTCTATGAGCTAACATTAGAAACATAGTTTGCTACTCAAAAAAGTGAAATGTTGGAACATGACAAAGCTGGTCAAAGAATAACACACAATAATATTACTAGTAATTCTTGCAGTAAATCACCCCGCCGACAAAACATCACTTTCCAGTATTCTTCTGCAGCTAGAATCACACACCTTCAGAAAGCAAAAGCTTACTATATCAACAACAATATGCAGATTGGTATTCGAATGGGAAAAGAAAAAGTTTGTTTGGAGGGTGCCTTCTATAATCTGGTAGTTTCTAAAAGAAAGTCTTTCCAATACTAAATAGTTGAAACTGATAAGCCTGCCTAATTACTTTTTAATAGAATAGTGAAACTGCAACTAAAATAATAAAATACAGTAAATGTAATGTAGTAATTCTGAATTATAACATTATATTAGCATTTCAGGTGATACTGCTAATTTAGCTTTTGGAAATACACTTCTTTTTACAATCTAGTGGAAAATGAGATTTGAAGAGTTGTTTCCAGGAAATCATCAGACTTCAACACTTTATAATACAATGAAACATACCATAAATTTAATTACATGTTCACCGAAGTTCTTTTTCTAAAAGATAATGTTTCCTTTAGGAGATTTTTAATTTTTTTTTTTTTTTTTTGAGTTAGATACAGTTGTCCAGCCTAAGCACATGGCAGTGTCAAAGCATAGCCCTCCAACACCTATTTATCCATGCACTGCAGCTGAAGATCACGGAGTGTTTTCAGCTACTAGAATGACCGGTGTTCAAGAAATGAGGTCTGCTTCGTTGCAATTTTTGTTACGAATTTTTACTATGGCAAAACTGGGGTGACAAAGAGATATCCGCAGTGACTGAACGCTATTCACTCACAGGACACTCTGTCTGCACCGGTACAATAGCGTCCTCAAATTCAAACAGTCCGAGGACGACCGGGTTGAGGTGTGTGTGCCCTATGCGCCTCACCGAAGCAACTGCTGCAACTAAGAAATAATGACAAATGCTTCAGACCAGCATGTCACCTTCAGCTAGAAAGAGAGGCAGGACACAAAAGAAAAATGGGAAGGGATTTCCTGAAATGATAGGAAGGTTTCTCCAAAGCACCTTATTTCACTATCTAATTCCAGCAAAAGAAACCACCTCAACCTGAATCAGCCATGTTCTCTAGGGAAAAGAAAGGAAAAACAAAAAGAGAGAGGGGGGGAAAAGGAAAAAAAAAAAAAAAAAAAAGGGTGGGGGTGGGGGAGGGAGAAGAAGAAGAAAAAAAAAGAGGCTGATTTTCGACAGCTTTGCCTCTGTCGGTGCGACAGCGGCTCCGCCGCAACTGGTATTACCGCTACTCCGCCGCCACAAGCAGGGGCGTGTGTGACCGGCTCAAAAACATCCCCTTTAAAGCACCGTTGTTTGAGACCGGAAAAAAAAGGTCTGACCGGAAAAAAAAGTCTGACCGGGACTTCCAGTCCTGTAGAATAACGGCACCCCCACCCGGACCAGCCTGCCCGTACCTTCTCGCCGCCTCCTGCCACCGCCGCGGCTCCGAGCTGCCGACAGACACAATGAGCCGCTTTCAGACGTGGCCGGGGCAGCGGGAGGAGCCCAGGAAGAAGCCGATCCGCCCCCCTCCGCGAGCATCCCCGGGCAAAGGCGCAGCCTGGCAGAGGCGGTCCGCTCGCCTGCCCCGCCCAGCACCGGCCACCTAGCGCCCGACCGTTCGAGTGGGACCGGCCCGGCGCGGCGGTGACCCCGCCCCGCAGCCAGCCAGGAGCATCCTGCAAGCGCCCGGCCCGTACGGTTCCAGCTGGCTCGCCGAAGCCGGCTCGTGGCAGCACCGCCTGGCCGCCGCAGCAGCTAGCGGTCCCGCGGCCTCTCCTCCGCGGGGTCACGCGTGCCTCGGGCCTTCCTGTGGCAGCAGCCCCCTCCTCCCGGCCTCCTCCTCCTCCCTCCACCTCGGCCCAGCACCCCCACGCGCACAGAGCTCGGCGCGGCCGCGTCCCGCTCGCCTCCTGCGAGTACAACCGGAGGATAATGCCCCCTGCAAACTGTCTGCTTGGTGAGTTAACAAGCAACGAGGTGGTCTCTTTTATCCTAGTTCCACCTCTTAAAAGACTCCTGAAGCACGGCTCTTACACGGCCATTCCCGCATCAATTTATGCACAGGACTTTTAACTTAAAGCTGCTTTCTTTTTCCTTCTTACAGAACTTTGACTAATCCTAGCGAGCAGCCATGTCCTTCCTCAGTGAAGAGCATTTAGATTGCTCTGTCATATGTATACAGAGAAGATCTGTGTAGTAGCACTGTGGTGCATGGTAGTGGTTTTGGCTTTTTGTGTTGCTTAGCAAGCTAAAGGAAGAGTCCTTACAGATCGCTTTCTGAGAAAGGCTCTTCCTTACTAAACCTCTTTTAATGCTAGTTGCAGTGGATCCTCAGGTATATATTTTTCCCGTGTAGTTCAGTTTGTTTCTTAAGCTACAAAATCTTGCCTTTTTTCTGTTGCTTGGTTACTTACGGAAGTAGAATGTCTCTTCAAGCTTGAGAAAAGAGTCAGAACTATGAACCAAGAACCATGGTCAGTATAAAAAGCGATCCAGGAAGTGGCCACAGCAGAGGTATCACAGGGTTTTTTTCCCTGCTGTGATAACATCTGCCTTTACGGCTCCCTTTACCCTGCATTCAGTTATTAGTGCCAGTCATGAAACACCTCTTTCAAAAGAAATAGAGGGATGGCTTCAGCTCGTACTAAACAATTACATGCCACCTGCAAGCAAATAACTCTTTTGATTGCCTCCTTTTAATGTATATAGTTCTTTGCTTGCATTACTGTAGAGGATTTTTCCAGCTTTCTTTATCTAAAGGAAAAGAGAATGTTAAGGATATTTTTCTCTGTCTTTCCTGAACTAGACCTAATCTCCAGTTCTTATTTCACGTGCATTCACTGAATTGTTGCTCTGAGCAGCATCACTTGCCTTAACTTAATGTGAAAGGCTACAACAGGAGAGAAAAGTGGGAGGGGGATTAATGGAGTCTCCCAGTACTGTGGCTTTCAAGCATTAGTCTCTTCCATGTTCCCATTGCTACCTTAAACTAAGGCTCCTGTTCAGCTTGGAGGAAGGCTCTTAGGCATTCCATTTTTGTGGGAGTAGAACATTCAAACCCTTAAACTGCGGTCCTCTGGTCTCTCCAGAGATTTCATGTCCACCTTAATGCTTGTGCAGACACATACCAAGTTCAGTCAGGGAACTGACTTGTCTGAAAATTTGATTACATATTTGGTAAAGATCATCTTCACCATAATGAACTCGCTGAATTAACTCATGCAGCCACACGAGCACCATTGCTGCACGGGAGAGCGTACCAAATGTACATCAGCTTGAGATACTGGAGAAACAAGCTCACGGGCCCCTTCGTTCATGCTGTGTAGCGGCTCGACACACTCAAAAGCAGTAGACAGTTGCTTTGACTCTGAAGACGCAGATACGAAGGCAGTTACCAGCAGCCCTACACTGCCACATAGAGACTTCAAAGATCCAAGAGCAAACTGGAGACTTCTGGAAAAGGTAGCTCCCAACTGCCAGGATGCTGAATTCTAGAGGACAATGGCCAAAAGGTGGCATACTGCTAAGCTGCTCTTTCATATTTCATAGCTGCACCGTGTCTTAAGAGTTCAAGAGAACCAATGACAGAGTTTTTTTTCAGAATTCTAGCATCTAGAATTGTGTGAAATTCTGTCCTGCTGTAACACTGCTTTGCTAAAATTAATTCTTTAGTCTAAAACTGAAAACATAATGAAAATTTTGTTGTTTTCTCTTGTAAGCTTGTCTGGCATAAAAAGTAAGCCCAGAAAGAGAAAATAAAATAATCTTCCCTACTACTGCCACCATCAAGAATGAGGGACGCAGTCTTTCAGTGCATACCAGGTGATTATAATTTTTATCTGTTCTAAGCTATTCAAGTTCTGAAAGTAATTATTTGCTTGCTTCGAAACTCTGAGGCTTCTCTGGTAGAATTTTTTGCTAGTTTTCTTTCTTTCAATAAATACAAGGATTCTCTGTTTTACTATTCACAATTCACAATTAATGGCCTGGTGCTACAGTAATAATGCCAATAGTAAATGGTTGTGCAGACTTGGCACACACTATCACCGTGGTTTCTCACATCAAACTTGAATTTATTCATCCTCCAACTTAATAATTAAATTGCCGAGTATGTATAGCCACAGTTACAGAAGTGCATCTCTGACCTTAACTCGTCCATGCATTTTTTCAGATTTCTTTTTTTTTCATTTCATAGTGCACATAAATGCATGTACAAATAATTCTTGACAGAACTCTAAGACTGCAGTGAATTGATTTACAAGAAGTGAAAACAGTTCATGTTGTTACTTTTAGCATATTATTTTCAGTTTTCAAGGTGGTTTTCGAGGCACGTTCCAGTTGCAAAAAAATAACTAGGCTCTTCTTTAACTGTCAAAAATATAAAATTTTTCGGTTCCAAAGCACATTTGTTCCTAAAGAAATTAGATGAATGAACATGTATTTTAAAAAGGAAGAACAGAGCATACTTGGAACATACTTAAAAAATTCTGATCTTCCGAAGTAAGAAGTGTATAGAGAATAAAATCAGGTAACTAGTTTTGAATTGCATTTCTATAAAGTCTTCTCAGGCATCTCTTCAGGACTGGTGCTGTTTGTAGGACACTACTGGAGATACAGGCAGAACTGGTGATACTGGAATTGTTGTCAACACCTGATTCTGGAACAAAAACATCTTAATCCTACCGAACACCCAAAGAAAGATAAGGAGGATGCTGACATACTGGATCCAGGCAAATTTAATAATTTCCCAAAATCCTGGCTGATATTTAAAGAAAGTCAAGGAGTGTTAATGAAGAAGCTTCTGATGCTACCACTGCAAAAACTAAACTCTGAGCCACAAAAACACCTAAAAGCCTTCACCATGGTAGGTAACAAAAGCTGGAGGGAACATCTGTCCTAGAAGACATTTAGCCCAATTCTGGGTAAAGCACCTACTTTGTGCCTGAGTCATCAGGAAGTAGTTATTGTTAATATTCAGGCAGGTAAACAAATCTTGTAAGAAGTGTGATCCATACAGATTCTTCTAAATGCAGGCTCATTCTTGTCTAAGAAAAAGAGCGAAGAACTTAATGAATGAAGAATTATTTTGTTAGAAAAAAGAAAAAAAATTCCTGTCTGTCTGCACATGAACAGATGTAACCACCGCCCACTGCAGGAGTTATTATTTGGTGAGATGATCTTGCATATGGATTTCTAATGATGTGCTTTAGGTCACAGACTACAGTATCATGCTTTGCTAGTGGCATCTGTGACGGATCGGGACAGCAGGTACTGCAGAACCAAAGCAAGATGTACTACGATTATTCCCTGAGAATAGCTAAGGAACTGCCTTAAAGGCCTTTTTAGCAAAGCTGAAAAGCAACAGAGGTTCCCAGTAAAGAAAGACAAAAAGTGGTTATGCAAGCAGAACCATCTGAAGGAATGAACAAATAGGTATTTCATTAACTCCAGAACCGTAGCATTTGCTTAGCTAACAAAAAAAAAGTTTAGCAACACATCTAAGAGAAAACAGTTTGCATTTGGCCTCTATGTGGCGGAGGCTCAAATAATAGAACCCTGTCATGTCACAGTTTATGCAGTTTTCAAAGGATATAAGATAACTTCCACTGGGTAATGAACGGTGGCATTAATGATAAACGGTGTATCTGTTGCTCTTCCAGTCATCCAAACAGGGTTGGGATCTGAAAAGACTGTTGTCACTAAAGTGGAGAAAGAAAACATCCAGATTAAGGGGGGGCTTATAGGTGTTAATACAGAAGTCATATATCTCACGAAACAGCTGCCAGTATGCTAACTACTACTGTCCTGTAGCTACACATTCAGACTTACCATTTCTATCCCAATATGCCGCAATGATGTTTACTAGATCATAGTCACTTGCAAAAGGACTTGTGCCATTGACCACAGACACCTGTTACAACAAGGAGACACTTTAATTATTTCTCCAGTCTTCAAGACAGTAATTCTACTGAGTTTCTTACACAAAGTAACCATGCCCTTCAAGGAACGAACATAAACATCACACTGAACATCTTGGCACAATAACCTCTTCCCTCTTGTAGTCTAACAAGGAAACACCAGTTCCAAAGTTTTACAGTTCACTCTGTGCAGCAGTACAAATAATTAGGGTGTCACCTGCGATACTAGGCCGATTAAGAGGGTGGAGTGGGGGGGAATTGATGGGGAAGGGAAAAATGTTTCCTCACATTGTATCTAGTATCCAGTCCACAATGGTTAAGTAATTGCCTCTGGTTCAGTTTCAGGTCTCCATTCACATAGAGCTGAGACCCTGGCACAGGAGAAAAAAACTGAAGAAAAGCCATGCTCTGCATCACAAATGTTGACATTCTCTGAAATAGTGAAGACAAAAAAGGAGAATTTAGAGGGAGGAGGGGGGACACAACATACTTTTCTACTCTGTATCTACAAAGTTTTCTATGTGGATTTGATTTTTCTACGATTCCCAAATTTCAGATCATCACATTAGTCTAAACAAGCGAACACCAAATAAAAAATACAATTTTTTAAAAAAGTGAACTACCTTAGTTACTGGGTAACTAACTTTATTAACTCAACAAAGTTCCACAGGAAATGCAGTCACGTGCAGCAGTCTGTGGCTAATGACAGAACGATCTGACTAGCCATAACATGTATAAAGCAGCAAGGTGACTAAACACATTCATTGGAGACACACTTTAAAAAACTCAGCAATCAAAATCAAGGACCAAATAAAGAAGGTATTACCGTTCTTATCGACCACTCAATCTGAAGGAAAATGTCCACAATTACAGTGGAAATAAAATAAATAAATAAATAAATAAATAAAATAAAAAGTGTTGTGAATATCAGAACTCCCTGTGATACTAATACCTGACCAAATACCTCAGTCCAAATTTAGGACTGTTGGGCCTTTATTCTGGGCCTCAGGCCCAGAATGTTTCCTACACCACACAGCTATGCTTGCTAAGCTTGTCCATCTGCAATCAGCAAGACTCTCTAGGAGAAACAGCCTAATCTCCCTAGGAAAACAAATTCTTGTCTGTGTGGCTGCACCCAACGCAGCTCTGTATTATTGCTCCTTTCAGATGTATCCCTGGGTTCCCTGTGCGCTGGTGTTTTTGCTTTAGGTATTGACTGCACTGCCGCAGCAGAACTGTGTTGTCTTGTCTTCCTGTAACACTTTCTTCCTCGTCCCAGTTACAGGACACGGAAGATCCTGGCAGATGATTACCGATGCTTCAAGAGCTGTTAAGCAAATCGAAGGAGTTTCAGGCTGCTGCAACAGCCTGGCTCTCCAGCTCAGAAAACGAACTGGTTATGTCAAGACACAGCAGGAGGTAGGAATGCACATCCTTCTGCCTATCGCAGGACTCACAGTTATTTCCAGGTGCCACCCACACTGATACTCACTGTTGTGCATTTCTGTCCTGTATGCTGCACTACAGCCCAAGAGAATACAGAGCTTAAAATTTAAAAAAAAAAGAATTTCTAGCAAAGCGTATGAAAATACTCAAGAGAGCTAGACTAGGAATGACACAGCAGAGGAGAAGAAAATTAAGTATTTGATAGTAAAATAAATATTTTAGATAGGAATTTCAAATGTGGAAAGTTTCTTTTCATCTTTTGTATAACCACTACTGGAATATTACAATGGGTCTGTACATCACAACAAGCAGAACTAAAAATGCTCACATAAAGCTGGTACGAAAAGAGTAGAATCAGCTGAACGCCAACTACGTGCTCCGTTGGTTGCAGTGGAAGTTCCAATTTAAAATGCAACTGATCCATTTTGCCATCTTGATTTTTGTCTTCTTCTCTAGTCTAAACAAATTTTTTTTAAAGACAGGAATTTCTGTTTAGAAACAGAAAAAAAACAGAAGTAAAACCCTGGGGGACCTCCACAACTGCAGCACGCACATACCAAGGAAGCAAATAAACTGCATAGTTAGGAATGCAATAAAAAGCTGCTTGACTATTTATAGACAGAAGACTAGAGACAAACAAGAAGCCTACACTGTCATCTGTTGTACAATGTCTCATATGCCCCTCCCGGGAGGGATAGTTTACTTCAAGGTCTTTTCTGCCCTACAGCATGCCAACCGTCTCCCCTGCACGCTACAAAGCATGCCTTAGGATCTTCTGTAAGACACAGTGCAAATATATGACTGATGGTCAGGCTTGTGCCTCCTGCCACTGCAGCATGCCTCTTAATGGCCTCTGTATGCTCATTCGTGGCTGTGAGCCAAGGCTTGCTATGCTTGTGTGCCAGTGTCCAGTACTTCAGCTACTTGCAAATCTACCAGGGCTCATAACCGAGGCAAACAGAAAAATAACTGCCACTGTGGAATCCCACAAATAAAAATGACTGCAAGGCAGAGGTTATGTGCTTCTGAAGGCACATACCTGCTTCCAAATCTAGGGGCTACCTAGCAACCCCCGCAAACTTCACGGGATAAGCCATGCGGCCAGTGGAGAAGGGCACAAGTAATTTGATGAAAGTAAACTGACGTGTTCACGCAAACCACCAGCGGTGCTTGTGGACATGGTTTAGTGGCAAAATCGGTAAGGTTTGGCTAATGACTGGACTTGATCTTAAGGGCCTTTCCCAATCTAAGTAATGCTACGATTCAGTAACACTGAGCGGGAGTGCAACGGGACTCGTTAAAAATCCAGCAAATCCCGATGTGAGGCACAAGGTTATACATAAAGCTGCTGCTACCTGAAGGCAGCAGTGCCTGACGGGCCACCCGCTCAAAAGCGCCATCAGCACTCGTGCCCTGAGCCGGCTACCGGTCCGCTGGCCCTACTCTGCAGCCTCGCTTCTCGCCACTGTTGCCGGGCCGCCCGGGCAGGCCTACCGACAGGAGCGGGACTCGGAGCCGGTCCTCCTGGAGCCTGTTGAACGCTGGGAACGTGCTCCACGCCAAGAAGCTGCCCGGGCCGGACCCGATGGTGGCGACGAAGAGAACCTCGTACCGGAAACGGACGGTGGGTTGCTCCAGGTACGCGCTCTGCTTCAGCCAGAAACCTGAGGGCAGAAACAGCACGAGGTTTCAGGACTGCGCCGGGCCCGGCCAAGCCCCGTGAGGTCGAGTGGCGCTCACCGTGGCTCCGGTAGGCCACCAGCAGCGGTGGCACATAGGTGAGCGCCGTGATGAGCAACAGCGCCAGTGCCGCGGCGGAGCAGAACCCAGCCCGGTAGCGCGTGTACAGCGCGGGATGCGAGAAGAGATCCACGCCAGCCATGGCGAGCGGCCCTCAGCGCGGGACAGCACCGCCCCGCCCCGCACTCTCACCGGTCGCCCTCACCCGCGCCTTCAGCGCCGCACTGGCGGAGCGTCGGACTGACGAGACGCCGCGCCAATCAACGCCGAGGGGACGGGCGCATCAGCCAATGAACGCGCACCGCCGCCTCCCGGCGCCGCCGGCGAGATAGCGCCTGGCAGCGGGATGGGGACAGATGGATGGGGACGCCTGCCGGGGCGGCGAAGTCTATGGCGCGGCTTCGAGTGCCCCGGGAGGGCTGCGGGCGGCCTCGCACCCGGCAGGTGACTCCGTGCCCGGATGGCACAGTTCCGCCCCGCGATCCGCGGCCGGAAGCGCGGCCGCTCAAGCGGTTGCCGGGGAACAGGCGAGCCGGAAGTCCCGCCTGCCGTGCCGCTGCTGTTGTTGTGACAGGGACCGTGACAGCGACAGGCCCGGCACGAGCCCCCGCCCCCCGCACACGGGCCTCGCCGCCTCTGGCTCCGCTCCCCGCCCGCCCGCATCATGAAGTGGATGTTCAAGGAGGACCACGCGCTGGGTAAGGGTGGGTCCGGGCCAGGCGCTGCCTGGCAGCGGCCCCGGTGCCCTCGGTCTCCCGTGTCGCCATCTGTCCCCGTCGGCTTCCCCAGGCGGTCGTCTTGTCTGTGGGCGGACAGCCGCTGGCGGCCCTCGCCGAAGGGTGGTGCGATGCCCGGGGACGGTCTTCCCGAAAAGCTAGAGACCGCTCGGAGGCGGGGATATGGTCGCGATCCCCGCAGGCTCACGGCCCTGCCAGCGCTGCTCTCTCGGCCTAGGACACCGGCAATATTATTACTATGCAATGACTAATTATGAGTTTTGTTCACAGAGCACAGATGTGTCGAGTCGGCAAAAATCCGAGCCAAATACCCCGACCGTGTCCCGGTGAGTAACCAAGCCAGCTTCAACAGAATACTTAGAGGCAAAGGTGGATAAACTGTTTCCATCCTGTCCACTCTGATGAGTTCCTACTAAGTAAATTCATGTTCCTTTTTGTGTCCTTAGATGCTTTAAAGAAGCCCCAAACACATCTAACTACTGCAACATTTTCTCCTCTGCCCCAGCGCTTAGCGACAAATAAGCTTTCTAAACACTTTCCAGGGATTTTTATGATATATCACAGTCCTGCTTTCTTCTAAAGGCAGTTATATCCCAGCAACCACCTTCATTGTCTTGGCGATTGTGCCTGATCCTTAGAAAGATTATGAAGATTCTTGAAACCTTGACCATCTTCCATCCTGGCTAAATGAGTTAGATGATATCCCTCATGTATTCCACACCTATAACCAGTCATCGTGGTGAATCTCCCCATGCAAACCCTGTTGAAGAGCCAATGCAAGTGGTGACCTCTCCTTTCTGCATTAATACCTACCAGTCTGCTAAATAGTGAATGACCTCTCTTCTTCTCTCCACAATCCCTTTTAACATGTTTGTCTGTGAAAAGACCACACTTCACATCTTTATGTAACAGCTAGCAACATGCCCACATTCTCAACTTGCTTGAGTGTAAAATTTCCCACATCCCATCTGACCACGTGCCACTTAGTGCCACTCCTGCATCTCACCTTTTGGTAAGTAACTTCTCCATTAGCACAGCCCAGAGAAGGAATCTTTATTCCCATTGACTTTTTCTGCTGCTCAGTTGCACCTCGTCACGAGATTTTCTCCAGCTGCAGTCTGGCAAGCTGATATGATCCTTGCTGTTCTCTCTTGACTATCCCCTCATACGTAGACTGTGGTGTCCTTAATGACCATACATCTCCACAGTATCCATTTATTTCAAAAATATCCTTGATAACCTTAGGGGAAAAAGAAACGTAGAAACTCATAGCATGAGTCAGAATGACATGCTGCCGTATCAGGAACGGACAGCAAGGTGTAGATAGATACAGGAATTAAATCTCAAATTGCAGCAATCCTTTGTCTGGAGCGGTATGTATTTTCTGCTTGATGATTCCAATTGAGCTGTTGAAACGAAATAGTTGGTATCAATTTAATACTCAAAAGTGTTTTTCAAGCTTAATGTTGTAAGTGGAATGCAGAGCAAAGGAATGGAGACCCTGGAACCTCTTGTAAACTGTATTTCCCAACCTGCTGTATTTTTCCTTCCAGAACCAGCCTCTGTAGCACAAAAAGCATCAGGTCTTTTTCACAAGGAATACTTAATTCTCCTTCCCCTGTACCTGTTGCTTTTTGTTTCGTTTGTTTATTTTTGTCTGGTTTTGTTTGTGGCCATCTTGCTGTCTTTCCTTCCTGTAGTCAATTTCCGATTTCCGAAGCAATGATGAAAGATACTCTAAATGTCAGTTCAGCAGAATACAAAGTTAGCCTCACCAGTACCAGTACAGGGGAAGGATCACCTCACAGTTCGTTCCCTAGTACAGTCCAGGACACCATCAGCCTTACTTGTGGCCAGGGCACGCTGCTGGTTCATTTTCAACTTTGGGTCCACATTGCAATAATTTCGTATCATCGGTGTAAAAAAAGTTAAATGACGTGCGTACTTTCCTGTCACAGGTTTCTTTAAGGCATAATACACCTTTTTATCCCATGACTGCCAAAAACCCAGGCGCAGGACGTTTTGAACCATTGTGTATATGAATGTAGGTCTCAATGCAGCTGTAAAATCAGGTTTCAGAGTGCTGAGCCAGTTCTACCTCTGATTTGGTTGTGGTCAGGAAACCTTTTTGTTCATCCCCTCTGCTCACTGTTGTAAGCCTGTACAAGCAAGCGATCTACCAAAGCTGTCTGTTCACACCAATCCTTAACAGCTTGACCTTCACACCTGCACTTTACAGGTCATAGTGGAGAAGGTCTCAGGATCTCAGATTGTTGATATTGACAAGAGGAAGTACTTAGTTCCGTCTGACATCACCGTGGCCCAGTTCATGTGGATCATCAGGAAGAGGATTCAACTGCCATCTGAGAAGGCAATATTCCTCTTTGTAGACAAGACTGTCCCACAATCCAGGTGAGAGGCTATTCACTCGGTATTCAGAATCCTTTCAGCAAGCCTGTGCATATTAGAGGGTGAGTAATGCCACTCTTTGAGGCTCATCTGGCAATTTTAGGAGGTGTTTGTCACATCCTAATCTCACTAAAAGTTGGTTTTCCTCATGAGTTTGATAAATGCCGTATTTCTTGAGCTAGGCTGAAAGGAAAGGTGACTGAAAAATATACTGTGATTTACTTCCATGGGAAAAGTGTGAGGTTTGCAGTTATGATGTTCTTGCATGTATATACAGTTATGATGTATGATGCACTTGGCTGAGTGCAAGAACATGTACATCATCAATGTCAAAAAAAAAGATGATTCTCAGTGTAACAAAAAAGTTGTGCATTAAATACTCAATAGCAAATGCCATAAATTATTCTGAAAAAAGCCAACAACCTGTCAGTTTACAAAATAACATTACAGACTAGTTGCTGGCTCTTTTTTAAAAATTATTTTCTTCTATTAAAAAAAAGTAATTGCTATAGAAATGTTTTTCACATTGGTTTTATACAGGAATAAGTTTCATTGCTTTCTGCTTACATACAGAATATAGCAGAAGCAGCTAGTACAACTTTCTGCACAAGATACTTTAATAAAATTTAAGGAAATAGTATGTCATTATATGCCTGAGATGTGGTATTATTCTTAATACTTAGTTGTAACAGAAACAGTCCCTCCAGGTAACCTGATACGCAGTAGGGACCCATGAGAATCATCCTTTTCTGCTTGTTTTCTTCTAAGAGTACTGAAAATGCCTATATGTCATCTTCATAACGGTACTATAGAACTGCTAGGAGCAGGAAAGAGAGATCCGTTGTCTCTTCTCACATGTTCATAATGAGACATCTCAGCTGGAAAAATAGGGCTTTGATAATTCAATATTAATGTAAAAACGGCTACTTCTTAACAGATAAAAACACAATCCGCTCATGGCTCTGCTCATTTCATAGGCTGAGTTTATGTAATAAACTTCTGTATGAGGAGAGAAGGATGTCAAGGGTTGGTGATTTATCTGCTACTCACCAGTTATCTTCCATTTCAAGCACTGCTCACACATCTTCCCAGCTCCTCTCTTGGGCAGAATGACATCGTTGTTTTCCCTGTCATCACATCCAGTCTCCATCTTTCAGTTCATTAGCCTTTTCTCAGTTTTGGGAAGTCAGAGAAAGGTGATTTGAGGAGGCATCATTTGTGCACCTCACTGATGTCAACTGCTCCAACCATCTGTAGATAGATGGTTGGAGCAGTTGACCAGCCAAGTAATAGCTAGCATTTCTTTTTTGTTTTCAAAATAGAGACCAATTTCCAACAAAACAGGGAAGCATTCTGACAAAGGCATTTGTGAAGAAAGTCAAAAAATTTACTCTGCAAAGAGTCCAGGATCATTTTTCTAACTCACGACTCAACTGCTTTTCATTTATTCTCCTCGATCATATTTTAACCTATACACAGACTTACAAGTTTTAGCTTTTATTAATCCTTGCTTATATGAGGTTCTAACTGTTAACACTGGCAAGTTGCATGAGCCAAACAAATCATTCCTCTTTTTTCCCCCTTCAAGCTTAACTATGGGACAACTTTATGAGAAGGAAAAGGATGAGGATGGATTCTTGTATGTTGCCTACAGTGGAGAGAACACATTTGGTTTCTGAATGGTGGGTCTTGGCTACTGTACCATCCTGCTGTGTATCTTGTAAATAGCTGATCATTTTCTGTTCTGACATCCACAGAAGTTCCTTCTATATACATGCATTTGTAACTGGATTTATTTCTTAATATATTGATAGGTCTTGTTTTATTAGACTGTTAAATTATAAAAAAAAAGTTTTGTTGGTTTTGTGAATTT
This sequence comes from Corvus cornix cornix, assembly GCF_000738735.6. Taxonomy (NCBI): domain Eukaryota; kingdom Metazoa; phylum Chordata; class Aves; order Passeriformes; family Corvidae; genus Corvus; species Corvus cornix. The sequence goes on from NC_046341.1 coordinate 30,674, forward strand.
TTTTTTTTCTCATGGCTATGAATTCCCAAAGCCTCAGTTCTTTGGGGGGATACATTTGATGACATTGGTTAAATAAGAAAGCAAAGTAGTTGAGCTACTAAAACCTGAAGAGAAGAACATACGTTTATTCTGTTTTGAGATGTCAGTTTAAGAAAAATAAAAACAATAAATTAGTATTGGGAACACTGGATTTGCTAGCTTATCCAAAACCAGGAGCAAGATGCTGATCATGTTGAATTGAGCTAGTATGTTCCTCTTTCTCAATTAACAAACAAGTACAATAAAAATTCCTGTCACAAACAGGCAGTGCTGTCATTTCTTTACCTTCATTTTGGCCAGAAAGTTACTCGTCACATTTACTAGATGCTACACAGCTGTTTGTATTACTTACTAGACATTGTACACCTTTTCAAACTTTAGTGTGTGGCTGATGATACCAGGAAGAAGCAAGGAGCTCTTTGTAGGTTTCAAAACCAGTAGCTTCAGAGCTACTGTCTCTCACAGCTACTATATTGCACAGCTACTTCTGTTTGCAGGCAAAGAGGCAAACCTGTGGATTGTGTGGGAGAGGGTGGAAAAACCACCTAATTGACCTAATTGCACAGTGCTGGAGTTCACACTCTGATATTAAAGGATAACACTGGGTTGAAAAAGTAGCATGACTTCGACCTTCCTAAACCAGCAAGGAAATGCTAAATACAGTTTAGATTACTATTAAAAATTTTAATTCATTTTCTCACTACGTGGTGCCTAAGAATTTAGTTTTTAAAATGTTTCCAGTTACAGTGGAAATTTATCACTTTCCAAACTTAAATTCATACTCACTCAAATTCCCATGAAGATACATAATTGTTTAGTGTCGCAGTCATTCACAAGTATTGGCAGAAGAACTCCAAAATGTGAAGGTAGGAGCCTGTGAAATGTTGACACTACCATTTTATTGAGGCTTGTCACAGGAACTGTGATGCATGTGCTTAGTGCATGTGAAAATGCGCTGTTGATCTCAGTAAGCTGGAAAAGGTTCGGTCTTCTTTATGCTGAAACCTCACAGTTTTTCTACAGCTATCAAGTAATATTTTTTCTTAGCTGTTAACAGAAGAGTAAGGAACGTAACTTAAAAATGCTAGATAAAGTTAATTACATGCTAGCAAACAGATGTATCTAAAAGCAAGGGGAGATGTTATGATTGAGGTAACTTTTGGATTACCCTTCATAAGCCCCTAAAACCCCCACATAACTGCTCTCTTTAACATCTCTGTGTTTATTAGTTTCAATTTAGGAGCACAGACATGCAAGTAATTACAGAGAATGTAAGGATAAATATTCTACAGCAGTAACTTCACTTTTCATCTGCAGGTACACTTAAAATGGCAATAAAACATCAGGAGGTTTCCTTTTGAAATGCATAGGTGAAATGCATCCCTTTAGATAGTACACTCTTGTAAAATTATAAAAAGCATTTGATCCCATATGATCTTCATTTTCTGTTAACCCTTCAATTTATGCACTGAACAAAAAATGAAGAAATACGTCACTATTCCTACAGCAACACCTCTATGTCACTTATCGTTAAGCTAAATTGAAATGTCATCTACAATATAACTAAACCAGTACTGGATGAATTTAGTATTCAGGAAGTATTTAGTATTCAGGCCAAATTTAGACCATTTAGATAGCCTTCCCTCAAAAATTATCTTGCTTCTACCTGTATTTACTATGTATATATGTTAACTGTATATATTATGTACCTATCGTTGCTGCAGCCCTCTTATGACATTATCAGATACCTACACCTTGTTTTGGGCTCATGGTTTGTTTTTCTACAAATACAGTAATATAAATAGTCTTCAATTTACTCGGAATGTACTGAGATCAGTAAGCCTTCCAGCCTGTGTTAAGGTGAGCAGTGGAAGCACACTGTGAAGATCAAAACCTTGCTTTTCCAAAGGCAGTGGGATGCTAGCATCTTGTCTCAAGGAACTGCAGCTTCAAGGTCAAACAGATTGATTACTCCTACCCTTGGACAAAACCACTTGTTTCTGTGCTCTGGTTTTGACTTCCTTAAAGATAAGCAAGCAGTCTGTTCTGCCTTCTTACTATGATTGAAAATAGAATGACATCTCCAACAGTGATGCTGTTAAAGACATCCCACTCAATGATTACAGTTTCTTTGTCCTGGCAATTAGGAGCCATTGGTCCCCAAACAAGTTTGGGAAAGGCAAGGACCTATCTGGGTAATACAGGTGTGCTCATTTTACACATATGATCGGAATCCTGGTGCCCTCCTATGCTCTGCTGCTCCCACTGCCAATTGTTTGCTTGTCCTTATTAACCATGCACTGTGGGCACATTCCTGCTACCTGCCTCCCTGCTAACTCTGCTCTCCTGTGGCAGTCTCTGCATTCTACTGTCCTGCCCGTGCCTTGCCTATCTTTGTTTTGCGTGGTGTCAGGTATCCCAGCGCAAAGGAGTGATACAGGCTTGGAACATGTCAACTGTTACTTTCCAGGAGCAATTCTTCCAAAGACCTGCTGACAATGATCCAAATTTAGTTTGCTACCTGTTACAAAAGCAGAGAGACTGTTCTTTCCTATCTCTGCATTTTTCCCTTCCGATTTTGAGAGCAGTTTCACGGTATTGCCAACAGCATTTCTTGGTATTTTGGAATTTAACAGATGCAGCATTTAAATAATGATTTTCCATCACAGAAATGCCATCCAATTGAGGATGAGATCCCACAGGCTTAGCCCCTCGTCTTTTAAATGCTGTTCTGTTTCAGCTCCTTCCCTTTCTTCGCATATTCATTGACTTGCTCCAGGCTTAAATATGTCCTCAACTCCATCCAAAAAGTGAGGTCAGCATCACTGTTCAGCACCTCAAAAACTACTTTCAAACCTGACAAGTAACAGAAAAGCAGCAGTCTACAGTTCACAAGTATTTTGCAAATGCACAAAAAAATCTTACAAGGAACAATCCTAACAGCCAGGCTCAAATTTTAGAAGTCTTAAAAGAACTTAAACCATGTAACTGCTCATCTGAAAACTCGTCTGATGCCAAAACTACAGAACTAGTCTTACGTAACCCATATTAATATTGCAGCTGGATAGGAAATGGGAACATTCCAGTCTGGTCAGCAAGTTCACTGCAGACATTGTTGATTAACAGTGGGAAACTAGGTACGATAAGTTAATAGTATCTGCAAGATTTCAGCGAAGAACAAAGGTAAATTTCGGGAACCTGGAAATCTACTGATAGTTCTTTAGGTACACTACAGAACTCTGCCCTTGGAATGCTACTTGCTCAACGACAGTAACTGCTACCATTTGTCTTCAGCAGTTCACCCTGTTGCCCATGTGCAATAGCATCTGGCCATTTTTTATCTTCTGATGACTACAAGTCTCTAATCTCCATTATCCCTTGCCCTCTACAAACACATAAAATTACTTCCCCCTCACCAATACAACTGGTCTTTCTGCATGTTAGTGCTGGATTTGAGAGAATGGGCATATAGACACAGAATCAAGTTGTTACTTCTTCAACAAGAGAACTATTCTTACTTGACAAGTCAATCTAAGTGTGAAGTAAAAAGAATTTGCTGCTATCAATTCTCAGACTGCAATGCAAGGTGTACTGTTTGGTGCCCTATGTAGCTCAGTAGGTTGACAGCAAAGGCTGTTTGGAGAAATGCTGTGCCCATTTTTCAAATCCAAAACTATAGGACATCAAAGAACAAAAAAATTCAAATCACTGAAGAATTTTTAAGTTCTAAATTATCCAGTTCTTTCATCCTGCCATTGCCTTGCCCAAATATTTTATGAATTGTAGTTTACAAATGCGAATGTGCTCAGCAGCAGTTACATGGTCCTGAAATTGCTCACACAAGGCAGTAACTGGGACAGAAGGTTTAAGGAGGATTACACACTGCTTCCCCCACAACTGCTCACAATGCTGACTGTCTTGCTATGCAGATGTTAGTCGGTAATAAAGCATAATGACAAGAGACTAGAAGAGACATGCCAGAGACTACTTCCAGTACTCCCCAAAGCATCTCTACCTTTGCCAGGTGATTAATGAACACAGTGACATAAATGGCTGAGGCATTTCTGCTTTTAATTGACATTTCCCACAGAGGGGCACGGAGATGGACAGTGCTTGAAACACTGAAAAATAGGTAAATGTTTGTGTGTAATTACACAGGATTGGCCAGTTTGAACCAAGTAATTCAGGAGTTCTCTTTTCTGCCTACAGAAGCAAAGCAGTTGAAAGGTTATCTGGCAAAGTCCTGAAATTGAGATGCACAGGATACCAATAAGTAGTACTATTCGACACAGACTTGTACCCGGTGCTTTTGCTTCTGCTGCGGCAGTGTCTGTGGCTATGTTTAGTAAATAGCAGCATATGTGAAGGATTCCCAGAAGAAAATGACACTTTAACAGAACTAGTATTTCCAATTAGAAGCAATGGGGCTGGGGGGACACAGAAAATTCTTCCAGGCACCAGACAAGAAGAGCCAAGAGCTATAAAAGTCTTACTTACTATACATTAGGGTTGTCCCAGCAACAGAAAAACAACCACAACATTATGAGAGGTGGAAGAAAAAAGCAGCACTAAAATTTTCCACAGGATTGCTTCAATTTCAGTTGACATTACTTTCGCTGCAATGACTATGGCTGGTAGATCATATCCTCAGATACAAGGATAGCACGTCACTGCTTCCTTTCTTTTGGAGGCATATTGTTTCATGCAGCTCAGAATTTTGAGTCAGCAATGATCCTTTTCTATATTTCAATAAAAAGGGGGCTTCAACTCAGCCAAAATAAGGTATTCTCTAAATTGCTTTCCTTTTCACTCCCGTCTCTTTACAGCACATAAACCAGAGGGCATCTTTTTCTGGCTCTTGAACTGCAGAGGTGTCTGCTGTGGACCAGAGCTTATTCCTGGATTCACATAGTCACATGGATTCTCATGTGAAGTGCAGGTATTCCTTGGCATTCTTGACCCAACCCAGCAGAGCTTGGCTACGCAGCACTCTCCAGGCTTCTTGATAATTTAGTGCAGCTTCCTTGTAGTCCCAGTAGGTTTTCAGAGTCTTCATCCTGACAGAAAATGCACAAAAATGAAAACAATTCTATGATCCTATTGAATATGAGGTCACAAAATGAAAAAAGAAATCAAACACCTAAGAACCTGATGATCTCCTATGAACCCTTTCATGCTACTTAGTGAAATTCTCTTCTAGGGAGACTTGGAGACGCCCAGACTCTAAAGCTAGACATCGTCATCAATCATACAAAAGGAAGCAAAACAACTCTTCTAGCATTAGAAATGTCTGTGTTTGACTGCATGACCACAGGTTATGGAAAACCTCCATGGTAGCAAAAACTGCTGAAGCAAAGCTGAGAAGGTTGCTATGGGTGCTTTGAATTGGGTGGAAGTAGCCTTAGCGTGCTAGAAAACTGGCTGGAAGGGAAAAGGACAAAATTAACTGGACAGTTTTTCTTTTCCAAGACAAAACTAATGGGGAAGAATGAGACAAAGGAGAAAATAATCTCTTTTCTTTCCCTAAAGCAAAAGAGACTCAACAGTTTTGGTGTTATTCCCCTTCCTCAAGTAGCAACTACTCCCCACAATCTCAGCAGAACAATTGGTCACTCTATGAGCACATTATACCAATGATTTTCGAAATAGGGAAGTTCAAGTCTAGAGTATCTGAACACAAGTGCCTCTAAGACAATTTCATCAAGATTTTTTTCCTTTCCTTGCATTCCGTTTCCAACCTCTCTCATTTCCCTTTGCCAAAACATGTCAGCCACATGTGGTATGCAGTGTTTATACATTAAACCCAATATGAGGGGAAGATCATAGGCAACATGACCTTCACCAAGAAAGAGGAAGAGCCAAACTACTACAGGAACCCTAATCTGAGAGGTCTGAGAACCACTGCACTAACTTCTAAAACACACTTTCATGCTCAAAGGCAATTATGATCACCCATCACCCCCAAAAAACCCCCACAGCTCCGCCGTAACAGCAGACCATCAGAAGCTGTGTTGGAGGCACTCAGCATTCTGCTATAAATTTGTTTCTAAAACACTGTGACATGCAAAGCAAGCTGTATTTTCTATCCTTCAAACCCTGTGTTCAGGAATGTGCAAGAGTGAGGAACCTGTCTATGCCATTGCTGAATATGGAGATATATACTCTCTTAAAAAACCTGCCCTGCACTCTTGTCACAGCCAATCCATTTTGCTTTCTCCACCTCTTTCACATTAATCATACTCTCTGAAACTAACCTCTGAGCTGCTCTCAAAAGTCCCATGTAAGAGCCCTTCTAGAACTCTCCCCCACCTGGCCAGTGGAATGGTCATGGAACCCCATTATCAGTAGTGGATCATAGTTTAGGAGCATCACTCAACAAGCAAAAGACCAGCAACTATCTGCCCAAGCCACATTTGGGAAACAACCAGGTCCAAGAAGGGTCCAAGCCAACCCACCACAACCTGTCCCAAAACCTTACCATAGGAAAGCACTTCCTGTCCCAGGTACTCATGTATCTCAAACACAGTACAAACTACTGGTGTAGCTTTTGCACGGTGTGGTTTTTGGTAGTGGGGGAACCACAGAGGTGGCTTCTGTGAGAAGCTGCTGGAAGCTTCTGCCATGTCTGGCAAAGCCAATCCCTGATGGCTCTGAAGATGGACATGCCGCTGGCCAAGGCTGGGCCAATTAAAGAGGATGGTAATGCCTCTGTGAGAACATATTTAAGAAGAAAATCAAAACACAGTGGGGCACAGGTTCTTTTTTTCTAGCCAGAGAAGAGGAGGAGGTGAGAACATGCGAGGGAAACAACATGGCGAGACCAAGGTCAGTGAAGAAGGAGGAGGAGGAGGTGCTCCAGGCCCAGAGCCAAGATGCCTCTGCAGGCCGTGGTGAAGACCACGGTGAAGCAGCTGTGCCCCTGCAGCCCATGGGGATCCACGGGGGATGCAGAGATCCACCCGCAGCCCCTGGGGATCCATGGGGGATGCAGAGATCCACCCGCAGCCCCTGGGGATCCACGGGGGATGCAGAGATCCACCTGCAGCCCCTGGGGATCCAGAGATCCACCCGCAGCCTGTGGGGGAGGTGCCCACACCAGAGCAGGTGGATGCCTGGAGGAGGCTGTGATCCAGTGGGAGACCCGGTGGAGAGAGGGGGCCCTGCTCCCAGGCTGCAGCAGCCTGTCCTTGGAGGATTGAACCCCGTGGAAGAGTGACCCATGCTGCAGCAGTTTTGGGAGGACTGTGTGCCCATGGGACGGACTCACATTGCAGCAGTTTTGGGAGGACTGCTGCTCGTGAGATTGGAACCATGCTGGAGGAGTTCACGGCGAACCGTCCCCCGTGGGAGGGACCCCATGGTCTCACAGAGGAACGACTCCTCTCCCTGAGCAGTGGAAGAAATCTTGGGTGACAAACTGACCAAAACCCCCATGCCCTGTCTCCCTGAACTGTTGGTGGGAAGGAGGGAGGGGTTGGGGGAAGAAAAGGTGTTTTTAAGGGCTTATTTTACTCCTCATTATCCTCCTCTGACTTCGTTAGTAATAAATTCACTTTGTACCCCTAAGTCGAGCCTGTTTTGCCCTTGGAGTGATTTTTTCCAGTCCTTATCTCAACTCATGAAGCCTTCATGAAATTTTTCTCTCCTCTGCCCAGCTGTAGCAGGGGAGGGCGAGTGAGCAACTTTCATGGGTGCCTGGCTCAACCATATGCCAGTGTTAAACCATGACACCTTCACCTCCCCCCCACCTGATTGTCTTTTCTTCCTTGCTAAATGTTGCTCTTTTTCCTGAATCTGCTGTCATATCAACGGCTCTTCAACTCATATCCATCAGTCTGATTCGATTTAAGTAAAACACATAAGGGGTTTTTCTACCCTTCATTATTCCAATCGACCTTTGTTTGGAAACTCTTACAGTAGACAGTAAGAAAAATATAGCTAGGAAAAAGGCAGGATAGACGGGAGCAGCTCAGGATGTTCACCACACTATAGCAGCTCCACAAGCAGGTGACCGCAGCCTCTTGGCGTTTCATTCTTCAAGCAGACAATGTCAGTACAGTGATTTAACAGTGCATGCAACACAAAGCAGTATTTTAAACAGCTTCCTCAAGAAGCTGACAAAATCAAACAGATTTATGTAATTCATGCTCAATTTCTGCATTAAGCTTCTGAGGAATTTTCAACATATATATGGGAAAAATGCTTTCAAATTCCAATAACACTGTGTCTGCATAAAAACCTCATGTGGTTTGACTGTATCTCAGATTTAGTTGGGCCATTAGGCTCTCAGCATTAGTAATGAAGAACCTGTGACTTTTTTTGGCAGAAGCAAACACTAGTTTGCTGCCCCAGGCAAAGTTCAATACAGTCATAGGATCTCCAGTCCATCCAGGTCTTCCTGACCACATTTCTTCTATATTTCCCTTTACTATTTCAATCTTGCCCCTACACTACTGTGCAAGAGAGAGACAATGATTCTGACAGCTGTGTGCCAGAGACATGAAACTCCATTCGGAAAGGCATTACACTCCTAGAAAATGCCTCACACAAATCACCATTATGCTTGAAAACATTCGTGCTCAACCATATGCAAGGCTGAGCAGGAATGGGCTCACAAGCAAGGCAGCCTGCAAAGAAAAGCAATGCATTGCAACAGTACTTCCTTCTCACTAACAAACCCTGCTTTTAACTCTATATTCAGTTTCAAACATCTACATTCAACCCATAATGTACTTTTGAGATTTCAGACACATTATTGACATAAGCATAAGGAATCAACCAAAACATTACTCGTACAAAAACTGATGAATCACATCTAAGAGAGCAAAAGATCACAGATCTTCACTATATAAAAATCTGTTGTGAACCCATAATATAATAAGGGGACCAAGGAAACCAGACATGGGCTGATTATATTCTTCCGATTATGTATCTTCAACGCTGCAGATAAAATGCAGTTATTGCAGGCAAATAACTGACACCAACCTGAAGAAGATAAAGAACAAGTGACAGAGTGAGCTAACTCAAAGAGTGAGCTCCACACAAATACAGCAAGTTTTTTTACAGTAATTCGAGGTTCTGCAGTATTTGGAAGATTGTTACTGCATTGCTGCATTCTAGCTTAGGAGACCAGATTTTCAAAACATTACTGAAAAATTGGAAAATGAGCTTTGCGGCTTTTGCCAATGTCATCTAAGATGTGGAAAAACTGAATCACACAGAGGAAAAGATGCTGAAGCTCAAAAGAGTAACTAAAAAAAATTAAGTCTTGAGATAACTATGATGACAAAATATTTTCATGCACAGAAAATGCTATTTTATAAAAGGCTCTTCATTCTGGCAAAGACCTAACAAACATCTGTGATGTGCAATACATAAAAGATTTTCAGTGTCCCACAGACCTCTATGCAGCAGTAGGATCATCACAGGAATTGTTTAATGTACAAACTTTAAACAGAAAACTGAAAAGGGACTAGAAAATTGCTACAAAATTCTTGCCAAATGTGTTTGTATTGTGTTGTGGTTGTTTTTAATTGGAAAACAGCAGTGAAACTGCACCACCACTGCTCCCAATGACAGTTACTTTCATTAGACCAACAATTCCTCAGTCACACCAGCAGGAAATATTTAGCAGTCACCTTTTGTTTCTCATGGGCAAACAGTCTTAAGTGTGAAGCACAAGTGAAGGTTCTATACTTTAGCCTACATAAACTCTTGGAGCCATCTGAAAGCCCTTGCCCTCCTCTGTATAGCAGCCCACCCCGTCTTCAATTAGGTGTCACTGGAACTGGAATCCTCCATACTGCAAACTGAGAAGGAAGGAAGACTAATAGTACAATCTTAATTGTGATGGCTCCTGACTACAATTTAAGAGAAAAGAGGATTAGTCATTCATTTAATAAGCCCAGTGAGAAAGGGCAGGTTTATTTTTACAAAGTCTCCCTTAGATTCAAAGGGCCATACAGCCAGCCACATCTTGTACAAACAGCAATGCCTGGAGACTGTCTAGGGTGGATGCCACCGTATGACAAAAGAAGCTTTTCACTTCCCCACGTGATGATTAAGGCATGGCTTTTCTCCTAACAGCAGGGGAAAAAACCCGATTAATGCAAAAAACCTCCTCTGCCACATTACCATCAAGTGATCTGCAACCAATACTGCAGGGGATTTTGCATAACAATTCAGATTAGCAATAGCACAATGCTGTCCAATGGTGTGTCACCATTCCCTTGGCAGAGAGCATGGAAAACATGAAAAGAAAAAAAAGAGATGGATTTATGCACCAGTAATGTCAAAACGATAATATGTGAGAGGGAATAAACAGAAGAAAATTAGGTATGAGAGGTGGCAGTAAGAGGTAATAAATAAACAACATTTGAGTTAGTCTACCTGGAGAGATGAGTGAGAATTTACGTAAGGCACGGAAGACAGATCATAAAAATTATTGCAAAGGAAGAAAGAAGGTGGGACAGCATAATACAGTACTATCTGGTCCTTGGTGAAATAGCTCATGGCAGCCAAACAGCACCTCCTTCTCAGTCTCATGTGAAAGCAAATAAACTAAATCCTGAAAAAAACCCAAATCGATGAATGTCATGTTTAACATCTTAGATAAGCTATACTACTATAAATACCTAAACTTGCCTTTTAGAAGAGCCAGCAAAGTTCTGGCCCCAGCAGGCTGTCTACCTGTTCAAATTTAACAGCACCCACACTGATCCTCTGGAGAGAAATGAAGAATGAATAAGAAAGTCACAAAAAGCAGGAGAAGCAGCTTTAGATATACACACAAATAAAAAAGAAAACAAAAGAACATCAGAATCAGTTCCATGCAAAGTTTTAAATTCCCCAGTTCCTAGTCTGACAGTAGACAACAGTAGATGAAGGCAGGGTTACGTGAAGAGTAACCCTTGTCCTAATGTACCCTATAACTACAAAACAAGCTGTTCAGCAAATTTGAAAGTACTACAAGAATGAGTTTTCCTTGATGGGAGCAGAAAAGATGGGAGGCAAGAGACACAGAAGTGGACTAGAAGAGTCAGGGTCTCTTAGGGTCAAAGTGGAAAAAGGAAACTGGGTGACAGCACAGCTTTAGAGCCAACCATTTGTGGTAAGAGATAACAAGATACATTTGAATGTGAAGAAAATACAAAACCAGGTAATAGTTAAATACACAGAAGTTTAGAGGAAACAATTTGAGAGTGTAGCATTTCTTATCTGAAGTTCACTCAAACTCAGACTCCAAGGGGGAAAGAAAAATGAAAATATCAGAATACTGTGTAGAAAGGAAAAGGGAAGATGAAGGAAACAGCAACACAAAGACACTTCTTAATTTTGCTTTTTAAGTGGAGAAAAAACAAAGACTTCAAAGGCAATCAGCTGCACAAGCTGACTAGTGAACTAGCACCTCTACTGTATAGATAGAGTTTGTGCAGCATAAAAACAATGCCACATCTGTGAATCAGCTGGACTTTGTCAGGAGAAGCCCAGACAGAAAAACAGTAGAGGACAAAAAAGTCAAAGGAAATGACAAAGCCAATGGTCTAGAAAAGCCCTGAGGTGAAGTGACTTTATGTAAGCAGCACATGATCAGCATAATGAGTCACCTACCCAAAAATGCACAAGTTCACAATATGTTTTGAGGAAATTATGATGGCTAAACAACTGAGGACAAACTCCCACCCAAAACAGGCTAAAATTTTTACATGTAAAACTGATTTAAGGACAAAGTGTATCTACTTATAGAATCAGTTGAAAGCATCTCAGCAATAGCATGGTTCATGTTGACATCAAAACTTTGAACCAGTTAGGAGACACTTCTACAGACACAGAAGGTAACGGCAATCTTTAATTCAACAAAACTCAAAAGCAAGCAAGATCCGTTAAAGATCCAGGTCTACTGTCTTGGTACCATGAAAGGCTGAAATGGCCTACCTCCAATGCTTCCAGTCACATATGCCTCCTACTTCCTTTGCATGGGTTTCATCTGTTTTAGATTTCCATGAGCCAATTAAATTCATTAGTCCGAGAGAAAACACAGAATACAAGGAAATTGTTTTCAGCCACATTACCTAGCTGAACCGGCTCATCATGAGATTGGAGAAGTGCTACTGATACAAGGGAGAAAAGAGTAATCTACAGCCAGTAGCAGCAGAGAACTGCTGTGGGACCATCCCCGTCAGCAGCTACAAGCAGTTAAACTGGCTCAAGAGTTGGGATAACTGCATCCTAAAGCTGGTGAAATTGTATCTGGAAGTAAGCCTAAAATACAACAAACCTTCTGTGGCAATGGATTTGGAACCTTCTACATCTCCCAGAATCTAAGCCAAAGAGAACTACATTTCTGTACATGTGAAACTATGCTTTACTTTATGGTATACCAGCAAATACATAATGCACCTAATGCTATGCCAGACTGGATGATTACTGCAAGTAATTAACTCAAGTCTGATGAACCAAACTTGGTTTTAGTAACGTAAAGGAAAATTCCAACTATGGCTTCCTCAGTCAGAAGCTGCTTTCTTTCCAGAAAGTCTCTGCTTATGCAACAAACGCATTGCAGAAAGAGCCCTATGAACTATCTCACCTTACTAGCTCTTACTCCACCACACACTACGATGAAAACTGATTTTAGCCTAGACTTAAAAAAAAAACAGAAGAAAGGTTTTTTTTACTCTAACTTCTACTTTTACTCTACTTCCTTCTTGTGAATCAAAGAAGTGGCATTTGATAGAATTACTGACCACCAACTAGATATCAGTAACTCCACGACAATTTTGGGATGCCGGGTTTGAATACCACGAAGGGTAGAGAGCTGCAGGCAGCTATCTAATAGCTCATGTTTTCAAAAAAGATACTACTTCCTCATTTTGTGTCTCTTTCCACATTTTTCAAGTATGAAAGTTTAACTATGGACTTATCTAAAATGAGATTCATGAGCAGATACTGTATCATCACAGTATTCTTCCGTTTCATTAAGATAAACTCACTCTTCTAAATGCAATCATAATGTCTTTACCGTAGAGTGTCCGGTAGATCCTCTCGTGAAATACTTGTCACCAGCTTTTGGAATTGATGGAAGAGTTCCACTTTACAGATCTTGGATCTGATATAAAAAAATTTTAAAATTAGAAATTGTCATACATGAAATCCCTATTTGTGCTTGGTCTTTGCATATTAAGTGCTTTAATTAATTAATTTTGAGTTAATTATTTTTAAATTGAATGTTACAATTAACCCATCAGCCCAGGTACAAAAATCCAGTTCCATTATCAGTGTTTTCATTTGTTTAAAAGTAGTTTATTAATAGAGTTGCACCCTTCCCAGTTAAAATTTTCCCAGTTAAAAATCACAAACTTGCCCCTTCTCAAACTTCAAACCACCTATACACCGTAAGAGTTACCTTTCCTGTGTTTACTGTATACTTTTACAAGTGTTTTGAGGTGTGTTGGATGTATTTTAATACTTTTTGTAGGTGTTTCACTTGCATTCTGATTCCAAGGCCAAAACCCCACCCAGTCTTAATAGCCAGCAGCTATTTTTAGCTACAGAGCCATTACTCTGCAGGCAAGTCCCATGGCAACCTGAATACCTGAATTTTAATGAAAGTATTATATTCCCTTATCTCAAACTGATACCACCCCCCCCCCTTGACAACGATGAGCCATTGGTGGACGGAGATGATCCATCAAAGGGAAAGCACCAATCGCCTTGGACTGAAGGGGCGGGCTGTGGGCGGACTGGGGGGGGGGGGGGGGCGGAGCAAAAACTATAAAAAGGACGAAGCCAAGAGGCAGGGTCTCTTTTTCTCTTCCCCTCTTCTCTCTTCCCCTCTTGCTCTCTCCAGACTAGCTGTGGGAGACATCGGTGCTGGGCATTAAAAGCCTTACCCCTTTTAAGGGGCTTTTAGTAATTTTTTTAAAGTCAGCCCAGCACTGCAAGTTCTTTTTCTCTACCTGAGGTCTAGTGCTGTCTCAGCCAGAAGATCTCGTATCCCTGCGCTCCTGGGCCATACCATCTACTGAGCCATAGGATCCCAAATTTTTATGTTTTTCTGATTTCTGTAATTTTTCAATTTTTCTGTTTTCAATAAATTAATCTTTTTAAGAGTTGTCTCATTTCTCACAGAAATTCTGATGAAAGAAAAAAATAATAAATTCACTCCACCTTACAGCTCACAGCAGTACATCCCAACTAAAGGTTTTTGATAGAAAGCATTACGTTCACTTCTCAAAGAATGTAAAAACTTCCCTATTGTTTAACTTTTCCTATCCCATCCAAGCTGTCCACCTGCCTTTTCCTTTAGTTTTATATTATATTGACAAAGAGCTGCATTGCCCCCATTCTCCCAGCCAGCACTCACCAGTTTGCAGAAAGAACATTTTAATATCACACTGTTACCTGCATGCAACTGCACTGTCATCAGCTCACAACTGCAGTAACATTTAGCCAAAAGGACTAGTCCCAGGACAGATCAAACAAGCACAGGACTCCAAAGGCTTTTTTGAAGCCTTTGAAACATGACTTTCTGCTTTAAAGTTTGAAAATGTGTTGAAATGCTGGCAGCACACTCCTAACATGAACATGTCACCTTCCCATATAACATGGAAAAAAACCTGTTAAATTCTGTATTATTCAAAACAAATAAAAGAAGCAGCAGAAATATCTGGAACAATGCTGTCCTTTTCACGATGGTGGTGAGGACACATTCAGCAACAGCTGCAGGGCAGTTAAATGCAAAGAGGCTCATCAAAAAATAAAGTGAGTCAAAGTTTGAAAAATCTTTAGAAGATACTACATACATCTCTCAGCTTTGAGCCCTTCTATTTCCCCAAAGAGATGGCAACCAGAATCATTGTTTATAAAGGGTAGTTTGGTTTTAAATGGCCCAGCTATTTCCTCTATTTATTTATCTTTGCATACTTAACAAGGACTGATTCAGTTCTCCAACAAGTGCAAGCTGATTCTCCAGAAGCACTGAAAACAACACCGATCAAAAAAAAATCTTGCTATGTTGCTACCATGTATTTTAAGAACATCAAAAATGGCATAGAATTATAGAGTCTCCACAAGGATCATTGAGTCCAACTCCTGGCTCAGGAAAACCCCAATAATCCCAGCATGTGCCTGAGAGCATTGTCCAAATGCTCCTAGAACTTGGACCACTGTGACCACTGCCCTGGGGAGCCTGTTCCAGCACCCAGCCATCCTCTGGGTGAAGAATCTTTTCCTAATACTCAGCCTAAGCCTCCCCTGACACAGCTCCAGCCATTCCCTTGGGTCCTATCACTGGCTGCCAGAGAGCAGAGAACAGTGCCTGCTCCTGTGTGTCACCTCACAAGGGAGTTGTAGCCTGCTGTGTGGTCTCCCCTCAGTCTTCTCCAGGCTGAACAAACCAAGTGGACCTCAGCTGCTCCCTGCAGGGCTTCCCCTCCAGACCCTTCATCATCCTGATGGCCTCGCCTTTGGACACTTAGAGCTTTATCATCTTCTTATATTCCAGTCCCCAAACCTGTCCCCAGGAGGTGAGGCCATACCAGTGCAGGGCAGAGCGGGACAATCCCCTCCTTCACCTGGCCAGCAATGCTGGGTCTGATGCCCCCAGGATGCGAGTGGCCCTCCTGGTTGCCAGGGCACTGCTGACTCATATCCAACCTGCCATCAACCAGGACCTCTAGATCCCTTTCCATGGCCCTGCTTTCCAGCCTCTTGCTCCCCAGTCTGTCCATACATGCAGGGTCACCCCTGTGCCACGTGCAGAAACTGGCATTGGTCTTCATTAAACTCCGTATGGTTGGTGATGGCCCAACCCTGTAATTTGTCGAGGTCTTTCTGCAGGGCCTGTCTTCTTCCAAGGGAGTCAGCAGCTCCTCCCAATTTAGTGTCACTAGCAAACTTAGTGTACCTTCGAGTCCTGCATCCAAGTCATTTATTAGGATGCTGAAAAGCACTGGCCCTAAAACAGAGCCCTGCTGAGCTCCATTGGTGATGATGGCATGCAAAGACGCTCTAAAATTTAATATTCGAGTTAATCTGTCAAAGGTTCGTATTGTAGTTTTTGGCAGTTTAGTTAATTAAGCATTAACAAAAGCACATACCAGATTATTTACCTACAAATTCCTTTTAGTCAGTCAGTTTTACCTTCCTTGGTATTTAGTGTTATCTAACATATTGAAAGGGGGAAGAAAACCTCAAACAACACTTCCCAGCAATCACCCTGAGACTCTTGGAGAGGAAAAAGAATGTAGAAATACAAGTCTTGTTTATTATTAAGCACCACCACTGTCAATAAGGCTGTAAATTCCTTATTTTCATTATAAAAGTTCCTTTTGTGACTGTTTATCTCGTAAGTGTAAATAGTTTACTTGTTCCTTGACGTTGTTTTTAATCCTGATTTCCTAAGGAAACGAGACATTTGTAATCACACGGTCCTGTAGGCGCTAATAACTTTTTAAAGTTTCAGTGGATTTCAAGCACATGTTGAGAGGAGGATCTTTTAACAATAACTGAGTTCTTACACTTTTGTGCTAGTTGTCAGCTAGCAGATGGCTCTCAAGTTTTAGAGCTGATGCACAAATACTATGTAACTAACTGAGAAAAAGGGGTTAGCGGGTTTGTTTGATCTTTCACATGTCTTCTGGAATACTTACCTACTGCATATTGAGAATAAATATTGTACAGTGCACACAGAGCCTGTCTTAAAAGATGAACTAAGTCACCTAGGTCACCTGTGTTAGCCATACCCCAGACACCAATACCGGTCATAAACCACCAAGTTCCTGGTCCTTTTCTTTCCACTGAAAATTTGGAAATACTAGGATATACCAGGATAAACTTCAGTCAAATCAGGCATAACTTCAAGAAGCTCAGAATGTGCAACTTGCAGGCATATGAATAAATTCTCCACAAGAACTGTCTAAGCTGTACTTATTATGCTATTCACCCCTTGTCAGGATTGTCATCATCCTCCCAAAAAGTCTGAACAATATGACCATTGGCAAATTTGTAGTATAATCAGCTAACAACTAGAACACAAACACCAATCCTCAAGCTGAATTTCCACAGAACAATGATAATTTTGGCCACCTCACCTAAAATGAAGATAACATAGAGATGGAGAAATGGAGAAGTCTGCAGATGCTTATGAGCAATTCCTCTCAACCTCAAGAAAAGTGCGCAACTATTTCTTTAAACTATGATTGTTGATAGAGGATTTCTTTAAGAGCACAGTGCCAAGATGACAGTTGGAAAAGTGACATGTTCATGACAGGAATGTGCTGACAGCATTTCAACACATTTTCAAACTTTATGGCAGAAAGTCATGTTTCAAAGCAACACTTCTAATGATCATACATCCACGTCAGCTGGCTCGACTATTAAAGAAAAAGAAATCTCTAGAAAGAGAACTTGCAATGCACACATTTCCCTCACAGTTGTCAACCAAAAAAAATGCAAAGCAAAAATTCTGTTTCCTTCAACAGTAAACATCCTTTTAATAAAAACTGATCACAGTCCCTCACCACCTTTATCTACAATGCTCTCAACAGTGACAAAGAAATAGGATAAGCTTGTTAATTCTCATTTAACTTTCATTATTCCAACTGGCCTCTCTGCCTTACATGGCAACTCTTCCTTTTCTCCTGGTCTTTACCTTCCCCCTTCTTCACTACTCACTGTATTTCCTCCCACTCTGACCACATCACACGAGCTGACAAAGGCATGTAAGCTAACGAATAAAACATGTGTCCAGATATTACAACACTCTCACACCTGCTCTGATGGCTTCCAATCCCCTTCTTTGTTGTTCCCTGGCGGAAGCCGTCTGAGGTCACATCCAGCGGTTGCTCAGGGACTGCACTCCAACTGATAGCTGTAGAGATATCGTTACGAACAAGAGAGATGCTCTTATCACAAAAGCAGAACCTAACAGTTCCTTTCATTCTGTATGTTCATGTATTGCTCCCCAAAATAATTCAAACTAGAAAGAGGACCATGGTTTTCTAGGGTCAGAATTCCAGTACCTAAAAGAATGTTTAATTTAAAAAAATGAAAACACACACATGCGCACACACACACAGGGCTTTCATCTTAATTAGATCATTTAACAGTCCATGCCTCTAAACAGCTGGCCTCCAGCTCTGTAATTCTCCATTTCTTAGGGGGATGCTACTTTCTTTTGTGCATCCTGTCCGGACTAAGCATGAAGAAATTTCCAAGTTATATGGCTTATTTTCACATCAGATTGTGAAATACTGCTCTAAACGACTTGCACCAGTCACTCTATGTTTTCCTTCTTAATTTATTGTCTGCTATTGTCTGCTATTATTTTATTGTGTACTCTAAGCAGTTTCATGTTTGATAACTGACATACATCAAATACGTGTAGATTTTACTTGAAAAACATTATTAGCTAGTAGTCAAAACCAATTTGTTGAAAGAGACAGCAAGTGCCAACAGCCTTAAACTCAAGTCTGGGAACTTTGAAACCATCTCAGACTGTAAACTTCTTAATGTTGAAACTCTGCATACAACACCTTACAATTTCTAAGTAATGAGCAAAGCATCAGCAGCATGTCAACAGAAACTGACATGTCCAATCTGTCCCTCCACAGCGTAACAGCAGGTTCTTCAACTTCTACTACAAGACAACTTCTGTTTCCTAAATTCTCCCTCTTCTCTGTCTTCCTAACAGGCAAAACAGTTGCACATGCATTCACTCTAAAGACCATCTTGTTATTCAAGATGCTCAAAGACTGCTTATGTAATTACTCGCCCTTGTATTACAATTCAGCTGTATGCTGCATTTGTTGTACTCTGCTACGTGCCAATTGTACTTACACTGTGATTTAAGTATAATGCTGTATCACTCTACTAAATTACAATCCTGTGTAACATGAAATAACATTAGATCCTTACAACTGGTATTAAACCCTCCATATGTGAAATATCTAAATATCACCTGGTTAGAGGATATCAGATTCTGATAAGCAGATACAACGTTACTTAAAAATTAAAACATTTTCTGTTCTTTCACTTTTTCATAATTATCTCAAACTTCAAAACACTAAACAGAACACATATTTTCTTAAAGTAACAGCTGCAATGTTCCTATCAAGCATCTTTCAATACTCTGTGTAACAGCCCTAAATTTACAATTTCCCCTGATTTTCACTCCTTCAAGGAATGAAACCACCTGCCACAAAAAAAGCTTGCTAAGGCATCATTCATCTTTACTTAAAGGAATGACCTGAGAAGTGTACAAAAAGAAAGGCATACACTGAATTTAGTCACAGCTGCTTTCAGGCCTTTTTTGCTAACTTAACTGGCACTATTTTTCAATGATAAAATTTCCTTCCTATCTCACAGAATTTAAGTATTTTCCTTCCCTCCACTTGTAAATAACTCCAGTTTAATGAATGTGAATTCCATTAAGGAACCCTTTGTCTCCATTCTTTCTTACCATTAGCTCTATTGTAATGGAAAAACTTCCAGTTCTGGTTCAGAATGGGAAGTATGCAACAGCAGAAGGCAGGCATGTCCAAGTTTAAAGAAACTGCTTGGCCATACACATAGAGTGGCAGTTCCTTTTTTTTTTCCCAAATGAGATCACGTTGCTAAATCACATTGGGGTTTAAATATTCATTCATCACCACGACAAAAAATGCCATGCCCGAAATATCTATCAATTCAACTTTTACACTATACTACTCTGTATTCTTTCTTCATTCACAGATTTTTGGAGCAATTACAAACATGACTCAGCATGGCAAGTCTTTTGTTCATTACCAAGGAGAATGCAAAACCAACTGAAATAAAGTCTTTTGTTTTCTTCTTGTACTAAACTTTTGTTTCCCCTGGTTGTTTTCTGTGTTTAGATTATAAATTCTTAATGGCATCAGCCAAGTGCTTATTCAGTCTGAAAACTCCCTACTGGAAACTAGAGGCTGAGACAAATTTTATTAATTATTAACAATTAAGTTATGACCTGATATTAATTTCTTGCTTTTCATACTTTGCCACTAGTATACCGGCAAGGAATGATGTTCCATTCCAAACAACCAAACCCACTTCATTTATATCTGGACTTTTGCACACAGTTACGCAACTAGGCCAAAATAACTCACCTGCGCTACAAGGAACAAGTTTTGTTTTGCTGTTAGTTTGAACTTCCTGAATTGCCTGACGGCTATGTTCAAATTGAAGATCTGATTGCAGCAGCTTAACCTCCTGAGTGAGAAAACCACCTGGTAAAGATGAGATGTGCTGACACCTGAAGTAAACATGGAAAAATGCAAGTGATTTTCAGTCTGTTCTTCCCAAACAAGACTATTTTGCACCATTTCCCTTCATTATCTAAAATAAATTTCTTTTACATTAAAACTGAATTGAACATGAGTTATACAGGTGAGACAAGGAGGTTTTAAGGCATTTTTCCCTTCAGAAAAGCATTTGTTAAAAAAAATAAACAAAGCCACATTAGTTTATTAAGACCTTGTCCATCTTAAAAAAACTACAATGAATTGGTTTTTAAAAATATTATTATTATAATCAATGACGTATGCAGGACAAAAACTGCAATATAATTCTGCAGTCACAAAGAAAAATAAAAATCATAAAGTACTTACATAGCCAACTGCATTACATCAGCAATTGTTTTATGAACCTAAAGGTTTATAATCAAAGCCTATAAACACACAAAACATATGTACAGTTCTATGTATAATCTTATCTTTGTTACCTTAAATTACCGTTGCATGCTGAATGACATTAGGACCATACGAGGAAAAAATGGCATGTGTTTAATCACCGTAACATTTACATAGAGCAGGAATTAAGACTGAGATTCATACTGTCAGATGCAATAGTCTGAAAAAGTGCCTGACTGCACTAAGCGTAACAAGGCTAGGCAAATTCTTGCTACGTGTTACAGAATGAGGAAGGGATTATACAGAAAGCTCCACCGCATATGTAACTAGAGCTTCTCCATTAACAGACTTATTACCTCTTTAATAATCATCCTAGAAGGATGCAGGGGTACAGACAAAAGGAATTACTAAACAAAGTCAAACCTTTCATATGAACTGGTCTAGTAACTGCCACTTAAAAAGAATGGTTGCACTCCCTGTTTTCTTCTTGCTCTCCTTTCCCTTCACTCTGCCCAAATCCACTTACTCTTGTCTACTGCTCTACTCGTCTCTAGTGATTTAGCCTCCCCAGTAAGAAAAATATCCACCTCCTATCCTTGTTGCTGGGATAGTTTTCATCAACTGAAGAATCTGAGGAGAAAGAAGGCCAGTGCACAACAGATGACTTTCCTCATTTTGCAGCAGTGTACTTCATCTCTCACATACATCTCCGTGAGGTGACAGGTTGTGTTACAAGAGCTCTACTACTCACAGCAGGGAGAAAGATCAGATCTTGGATGTAACTGAGGTTAAAGAAGTAGACAAACTTTTACCACCATGAAAATGCATATAAGCTTTGCCTCTCCAGTGCAACACAACTGTCTTCTTCCAGCTGACCAGTACAAGCTGTCACACACCAGGTGTCCTGAATCACTTCAATAAATCAGAAAACAGCTGAGGTGGGAAGGGACCTCTTGGAAGTCATCTGGTCCAACCACCCCTGCTCCAGCTGCGCCACCTACAGCCACCTGCTCAGGACAGTGTCCAATGGCTTTTGAGTAACTCAAAGATGGGAGACTCCACAACCTCTCTGGGCAACCTCTGCCAGTGAGCTCCATCACCCTCAGAGCAAAAAACCTGTTTCCTGATGTTCCAGGGGAACCTCCTGTGCTTCAGTTGTGCCCATTGCCTCTTGTCCTATCACCAACACCACTGAAAACAACCTGGCTCCATTTTGGCTGCCACCTCCCTTCAGGTATGTATACAAATTGGTAAGATCCCCACAAGCCTTCTCTTCTCCAGCCTTCTTCACAAGCCTTCTCAGCCAGGCTGAGTAATCCCAGCTCTCCGCATATGAGAGGTGCTAAAAATCCATTATGCATCTTCGAGACCCTTTGCTGGACTCTCTCCAGGATGGCCACGTCCCTCTTGTACTGAGAAGCCCAGAACTAGACACAGCCCTTCAAATGTGGCCTAACCAGTGTCAATCCAGGGGAAGGATCATCTCCCTGGACCTGCTGCAATAGTTTGCCTGAAGTGGCCCAGGACACCATTAGCCTTCTTTGTTGCTAGAGCACACTGCTGCCTCATTTTCAACTTCAGGTCTAGCAGGAACCCCTAGTCCTTTTCTGTGAAGCTGCTTTCCAACTGGGCAGCCCCCAGCACATATCGGTGCACGAGACTGTTCTTCCTCAGATGCAGGTTTTCACTTCCCCTTGCTGAACTTCATAAAGTTTCTACTTTTCTCCAGCCTGTTGAGGTCTGTCTGGATGGCAGCACAATTCTCTGGCCTATCACCCACTCCTCACTCTTGAGTCTTCAGCAAACTGTCTGGGCATACACACTGCACCATCATCCAGATGACTGATTAATGAAGATATTAAACAAGTTTGACCTAGTATTGATCCCTGGGGTACATGGCTACTTACACCTTTAATTACACTTTGCCCAAAGACCACTACCTTCTGGGCCCAGTCATTCAGGTAGTTTACAATCCACGTGTCTGCTCATCCAGCTCACACTTCAACAGATTCTCTATCGGGATCTTACAAGACATGTCATGGGTTAGCAAAGCATAGTCTAGGAAGTGATGTTCTTGCAAAGGGGTGCTTACAGCTTCCTCTGTGATCTGACAGAACCTATCAGCTGGCCAGTTTGAATATGGACAATTTTTTAAGCCACTTAAAATTGTGACTGCCGCTGTGATCCACACTTAAGAATAGACAAACCCTGGGCAGAGCTCTCTCTCGTTTCCGGCACTGGAACAGGTGGCTGCAAGCCCCGTGCGGGGACCGGCGGGCCCAGCCCAGGCCCTGCTCGGGCCAGGCCGGGCCACGGCCATCCTGGAGCTGATGGGCCCTGTTCCACCCGCGGAACCACCCCCCCCCCCCACAGCCCTGCTGTGGGCAGCTGGAGCGGCTCGGCTCCCCTCCCCTCCCTCTCCAGTGCGGCCAAGATTCAGCTGAAGCTGCCCTGCTGTCCGGCAAAAGATCATGTGAGCAACAGCGATAAGCGAAATTCCAGCTGCAAGGCCTAGGTGAGAACAATCCTTTTAGTGCTGTGAAGAGCTGAAAACCTGAGGGAAGAGAAAGAGGAGATGCTTAAAGCTGAAATTCTGTTGTAAAGCTATGATGTATCAGAGTACTCGTTGTAATTTCATGAAGGCATGGGGGTGGAGCATTCAACTTGTACTTGAGAGCAAAAGCACCTGCGCTGAGACAGGCAGATGCTGAAGCAGCTGTAATTTAATGAGAAATTTGAACACGGAGAGATGGAAGCGATGAGGACTTTTGCTCCAAATGGAAAAGGAGAAGACCTCAGTTCCTAGAGATGCTCCCAGAGATAGTCCTAGAGATGAAGATGAGGAGGACCCTTTGCTCCCAGGGAAGGAGGAGGGCCTCTGTTCTTAGAGATGAAATGCTCCCAGACATGGGTGAAGAGAACTTCTGTTTCTGAATGGCTCAACCTTAAAATTGTACTCCAGTAATTCAAGAATGGACCCTCAAAAGCAGTTGTGGGAAAAGCTGCAAGTCGTGGGAAGGGACTCACATGCGAGCAGAGAAACAACTCGGGCGGCTGTCTCATTGTGATAAGGTTTTCATAGCATGGGCAAGAGAGACTCCTCTTCCTAAATGGACTGAACAAGGTTATCATGGAAGTGGTAACAGACTGAACATCTCAAGGGTTGTCTTTTTACATTGTCACTGGGAGAAGGGAGAAAGGTGGGGGGGGAGGAGAAGTGTTCTGAAGGTGTGGTATGATTTTTTTCTTCTTTTAGGTCTGTTAATAAACTTCTTTATATTCTTTCAAGTTTAGTGCCTGCTCTGCTTTTCTCCTAATTCTTATCTCACAGAAGGTAAACAGTAATGAGTATTTTGGACCAAACCACTACACTAAATTGGTGTTTCCGCCCGGTTACAAACCAAACCCCCTACAACACATTATCAAAAGCTTATTAAAGTTCTAGTATTTGTATGACACACATTGTCTTCCAAAACTCACTGTCTCCATACACACCATCTGAGGAGAGCACTTACCTTTCAATAACTGCTCTCCTCATAGCTTCTTGGCTATATGGACACTTCCCCACTATAACTGCTGACAGATACACTGGATACTGCAGAAAATGCATCAGAAGAGCTCCTTGACACCCTAAAACATTCCAGCGAGCCAGTTTATCACTGCAGGACATAGAGCATGTTCTGTCTCCTCGACCTGGCTTCACTCGTAATAATCCCACAGAGTGGTACCCTAACCCAGGTGTTCGGGCATCACCCAGCTCTCCAGGTATACATTTTGCTCCAGTTCTATGAACATCTACTAACTTTGGTCTCACTAAGCCAGTCTCCTTATTAGCTGTTTGCATGTCTGCAGAACGTTCACAGCTCTTTTGACTTGTGTTGCCTTGTCGTTTCACAGATTCATGCTGAACAGCCAGGTCTTCAGTGATTATGGAAAAACAACCACCATCATAAGTTTTCATTCTCTTGAGTATATGATTACTTGCCATTTTCCCTGATTTCCTTTTATCTTCTGGACACAAGTGATTATGGTTACTCCTACATTCTGCTGATTGTCCACCTGCATGACCTCCAGTCACCGGCTTAGAAAGCTGGTTCTCCGGTTCACTGATTGGAAAAATAGAAGCATCTCCACCTAGAATAAAAGAAATAACAAAATTGGCCAAAACCACATCTTGTGACTGGAATACATCATACCAGTAATATTACAACTACTAGTAGCTTCCACAGATCTTCACTCAGGAAAACTTAACTATGAGAGCACATTTTTGAAACAAAATTGTCCTGTGCAATGCTGAATCAAATCTCACTGAAATTTGAGCCAATATATGCTTCATTTTGCATTCTATGCAAGAAATAATCAAGAAAGAAAATTTACAACCTATAAAAAAAGTAGAAGCTAACAAAGGCATTTGACAGACTACAAGCAGTGCTGAAGACTCACGGGAAAACTAGCCTGATCTAACTAAACAATACAAACCTCAAAAAAATAATGAAAGAATCATCTGTCAAGTAAGGGTGAAAACTTTAATCTGTATCACTGAAACAAGCTCAGAACCAAAATTCTGAACCTCAGTTCAAAGCAAAGCAAGCCTGACAGGCCAGGTGATTTATGTGAGAAATTTCTCACAATGTGAGAAAGTCATGAAATTATTCTCACTAATAAATTTGAAGATGTAATTTCTAATCTCAAATGCACTAATGAAGAAAAATAACATTGCATATTCCAGCAATGCACTCAAACTCATGAAAATGTATGAGCAACTAACTCACTCTATGAAGTACTATTGATGAGGCATATTTTGAGAGTTCTTAAGACTCCTTTGCTCTGGAACAGACTAGCAGTTGAAAAACACACCACTGAGAGAACATGGTAACATCAAGATACCCAATACATTGGTAGACCAAGAGGCTACATTCATTCATTTTGTCAACAGATTTTCATCTTTGTGGTGCTGGTTTTTTTAAACACACAAAGAATGTTTTCCGTGACAGAAGTTTCATTACATTCCCTAAGAAGTTTTGTGTTGGGGAGCTAGTGATGCTTCATGAATGGGATTTTTTTGTCCTGTTTTTCAGGAGTGTGGTTTTGGTTTGCTGAGGGGTTTTGTGTAAGTCAGTGTTGGCTCTACTCCCCCGTTTTTCTTTTTTGCTTGGTTTTGGCTTTTTTTGTTTGCTTGTTGGTTTGGGGGTTTTTTAGTGCTTGTTTGGGTTTTTTTTCTTTGTTTCACGGGGTTGGGGGTTGCTGTCGGCTGGATGCGGGGTATCTTTTCTGTGGTTGTTTTTAGGAACGGAGGTAAATGTCAGAACTTTTCATTAAAATTTTAACCCAAGGAGATAATGTTTAAAGCAAAACAACCAGGCAGTATGACAGGACCTCTGACAAGTATGTTATTCTCTGGAAAAGAAAATAGTAGCCATTATTGTTTAAAGTGAAACATTCCACTACATAGTGAGCAGTACATTAGATTTACTGAGTTCTCATGAATCACATCCAGTGAGACAAAATGCCAAATCTATCTGTGGAGGACCAGTCAAGTACATCTTTGGGCACGTATTGGTAACATGAATTACTGCCTCATTCTCAGTGCAGACCAAAGAGAGACTAAAGAAAGACAAGAGGCAGAAAAGATTCTACAAGTGAGAGCAATGTAATTGGTTCACTCCAGCATACTCACACGGGGTATGACTGGAGAAGAAAATAAATACGACATTTGGTTTGAGTTTCCACTTCCCAGTTTCAGTTCCTGGACTAAAGATACACTGCTGATGGGAAGCTGCAAGCCACAACTGATGGAGAAGATACCTGTTAGGTAGAAAGTTTTCATGAAACATTTACTTCATTTTTGATGCATGAGAACACAACAAAACTTAGATGCCCTCTAGTGCCTGTTCTTTCTTGATGGGAGTCTATCAGGAGCCAGTTATGCTTTTACAGAGAGATGGCATCCAACATAACAAATGTAAACATATCATTGCAACTTTAATAATAGACATCACAGGGTTGGATTCATGGAGTTAACTGTCTCAGACTGTATAGATAAGGTACTCTCCCCCCCCCACTGTCTGTGTTTTTACCAACTCTGCAACCCATCTGATCCTGCAAGATTCAGTTTAGTGTATCAAATTGCAAGAAATGTACTAATTTCTGCAGAATTACCATTCTCCTGGCTCAGTTCCCTGAACCAGTTTATCCCATGTAAACAAGAGGACTGGTATGTGAGAAAGAGCAAAAATTCTATCCCTGACTAGTAGTCATCAGATCTACATTGATGCCACATGAAATCAGATCCTAATTCTTCATACAGAGGCTCTACAAGAACAAGGAAGAGGCAAGCTTTTGTGAAAGGGCCTTAACACTACCTAGAAGTATAAAAATTAGGCTAAAATCCTGCTGACAACAGGAAAAGAAGTGTTGCCTACACAGAAGTAATGCAGTCTTTCACTACATTCTCATATCTGAAGCTGCAAAATTTGGTTATTTCAGCAATAGGTCAAAACGATTTGCATCACAAAAACCTCAGGTAGCATTGAGTAACAGCACTGTTACAGCATTGAGTAAACTTCATTCACGCCTCACCTCTGGAAGCTCCTCTTGGCCACAATTTCAGCATGGCTGTCATTCAGAATGTCTCCTAAAGCAAAACCCAAATGTGAATACTAAATCATTACTAAAAAGAAGACAAAGAAAATAGAATTTGACACAGGCCAGTTCTCCACAGTTGTTAGTATCTGAAGGTTCACCATTGGTTTTAGAGTATTGCAAGGTAGTTAAACTTCCAATCACCACAAAAGGAGGTCAACAGCCTACACCAATGAAGGATAAAAGTACTCAGTCTACAGCAAGTCAGAGACTTGTTTGAATACCAAATTTTAACTCTTCCCATATTGGAAACCCTTTGAGTTGAAAAAAACACTACCGTCCTTCAAAATCTTCCTGACTTTTGTTTTCAAGGGTAAATCTTGATATTCTCAAAAAAAGTTCTGCCAGAAAATTTCAAGTGTTTCTTAAGCTTTTGGCTGCAGTTTCTTTTTGAACTATGTCCTACAATTTAAACCATTTTTCCTGCAAACAAAAATCCATTCTGATATTACTAAGTTTACATATTTCATCTGCAGCTTTCCTACAGTATCTGCCTATTGTGGTATGTAAAGGAACAGGAGCTGTAGATCATCTTTTATTTCAGGGGTAAAAGGCCAGGTGATAGAAATCATCTTTACCAGTTTTAAAAGTTTAGAAGTGATCTAACAGATAACCATTAACATGGCCTACCACCAAGTTAATTTAAAAATAAATGTTATCATGAGAGGAGAATATTTTCTAAATTTGACATCACTGAAGACAAACAATGGCAAAACAAACTAGCATTACTTTTTCCTAGTCACTTTTCTACTTTGACCCTTAATATCGAGATTGTAAACAGCACAACAGTTTAATCATCGTTTTCCTAAATCAGTCAGAAAAATGTCTGTACTAAAACTCTTTGGAGATGGCGAAATCACAAGAAACATCCAAAAAAATCTAAGATACAGAATCCAGTTTCTTCTCTTCTGCTCCACTAATTTATTTCAAAATGAAGGACATTATAGAGAACATGAAGTAGTCTAAACCAGACACAGGCAAAACCCTTTCTCATATCTCAGTCTAGTCCTCCTCTGAAGTCTAAAGAGGGTAGAAAGCCCTGTACCTACATATGCATGAACACTTTTCCCCCTTAGCCACTTTTCCACATTCATCATTACTATGGCTTCTTCCCTGTCCTAGCCGAGGAGACAGACACACCATGAATTTAAAAATGGACACACAGAGCAAGGAAAGTCTCCTACAATACACAGTAAGAAATGGTAGTTGTGAGAAGTCACATATCTATCCCATACATTTATTGTACAAACACTTAAAACAATCTAGTTGCAAAACATGCAGTAAGGAAGAAAAGCCCGATTAGTACCTTCCTGTTGGTTAGTACCAGCAGTGGTACCTCTTGCATCAGACCCCAACAAAACCAGACTCCAACAGGTAACCAAAGCACAATTACTTTGCTTATGTTTTGTTTGCTTTTAGTTATGAAGTCTTTGAGCATGCAGACGCAGGGCCTAAACTACACAATACCACACATTAAAAGTTCGTTCACCTTCAAGGCAGCAAGTGCAGCAAACCTTCAGGGCAGCCACTGTGGCTGCCTGAGCTCCTGTCTCCCTGATGAAGGAAGGTCTGCCTTACACTTCTGGCTTCAATCCAGAACACATCTGAGCAGAATGCCTTGGACATCTTAATTGATTCTATGACACCAGCAAGAAAGAAGGTAGCATAGGTAGCCTTGGGTTCTTGAATTTTACACCATACTTACCAGTTTTTCGCATTTTGTTTTGGCCAATACATTTTGTTCCAGTTCCCATAGCAACAACTTCCTTAGTTACTGAAAAAGAAACAATGATAACTGAAAAAACTATCACCTCTAACTATTGCCAGAAGCACTGCTCTCATACGGTCATTCTGGTATGACAACACACAGAATATTGAGTAGAAGGGAAGGCGGACCATACAGCATTACAGAAAGGAAACAGTATCAGGTCAAGAACTGAATACAGTAGGCAGAAGCACCAGTGTTAGGAAAAGTCTATGATTGCACAGAAGGAATGCTAACACAGGCTTGATATGCCAGACAGCATACAGCAGACACTGCCATAGTATTCCTCAGGCACACAAGAGATAATGTATATGGGATACAATCTGCCTGACAACACTGAAGTGCCACTAAGGGAAAAGAAGATGATGACAAACTAACACAAATGCAAAATGCAGTAACACAACCTGTTAAAGGAGAGCAAACCTTTCTAGGATTCTATCAAATTAAGCATGCTTTTTCAAGAGTTTATATTAGGAATTCAGGTCTTGCCTAGACTTTCACCACATATTGAACAGCCAAATGCAGGCTTTCATTGTCTTATTTACAGTCTGGGAAGAACAGCATTTCACTAAAACCACCTCTTTCCAGAGAGAAATTGTGAAAGCTTTTACAATCACAAAGAGTAATGAATTTGGGTGGAGACTGAAATGGAATAGGAAGGGGTGTCTGTTTTTTTTAAAGGCATCTTTAAAAAAAGGAAATAAAAGGAAAGCATCAAGAACCTCCTCTCCCCCTCCCTTCCCTCCCACCCCTATTCCCACAACTCATGCTTACCCTGCAAGTTTCCTGGACTAACAAGACCCTCTATTTGGGCTGCAGATTCCACTTTGACAACAGCTGCCAGGGAAGTCCATTCTCTGTTTGGATCTGGTTTCCCCTGCTTAGGAAGTCTGGTCCTATAATGCAGGTAACATAGCCCAGCGATTTCATCAGCTGACCACATGGCTCTTGATGCAAGTGCAGGCTCTACATAGAATTGGATTCCATCACAACAATTGAATAAAAACCCCCATCTCTTCAAACCCTACCGTCTTGTTCTGCATGACACTTTCCTGCACCAGACTCCAATAACCAAGACCTAAACTGCATCACCCCTTTCAAGACTACTTATAGAAAATAACTTTTTCCGAATCGCAAGAAATAAAGAAGCAACGCTAAAACCCTTAAGGGCAGCAGCAGGTGGGGCTGCTAGGTTCCCAAGGCTCCCACTATGTAGCAATCAAACGCATGCATCACGCCGCCGTGCCGGTGCGGTCTCTGCAGCACACCTGAGGCAACTGGCACCACCCGCCTCCTTTCGAGGCCTCCACCTTGCCGAGAGACCCGAAGCAGCCCGCGCTCGGGCGCACTTGCCGCCACCCCGGCAGCAGTCCCTGCAGGCCCCTCCCCGCCCGCCGGGCCAACGGCGCCGCTGCTCCTCGCCAGGAGGGGCGGCGACAACCAAAGCCCCGCGGTGCGGCTGCTCCTCGCCAGGAGGGGCGGCGACAACCAAAGCCCCGCGGCCGCACCGCCCGTAGAGCGCCCCAGTGCCCGCGCACGCGCAGCTGCTTCTCGCGCGCGGGACCCGCCGGGAGCGGCACCTCTTGCGCAAACGCACAAAGACGCAGAGACGGGTGCAGAGAAAGCGGACTTTATTGAAGATATGTGCCGCCCCGAAGCGGAAACGGAGGTGCCCTTGCCGCGCTCAGGCTTTACGCGGAGGTGCCCGCGGCGGTCTGGAGCCTCACACAGAGGTGCCCTCGGCGGGCTGCCCCTCCTTCTTGTTGTCCTCCGGTTTCATGGCGGGGAAGAGCAGCACCTCCTGCAAACGGAGACAGCGTCAGCGGCCGCGCCGACCAGCAACGCCACATCCCGTGCGGAGATCTCGCGAGAGCTGCCCCAGCCCCGGCTCCGCTGGTCAGCTGCGCCTCAGAGATCTGAGCAAGTGCGCAAAGGAGCTTTTCCTAGCTTTTCCCAGGCGGGATTCTGCGTCTTAAAGAATCGCACGCAGCTGCATTGTCTGGCACTGGTTTCGTCGAAGAGACGGCC
This sequence comes from Corvus cornix cornix, assembly GCF_000738735.6. Classification (NCBI taxonomy): domain Eukaryota; kingdom Metazoa; phylum Chordata; class Aves; order Passeriformes; family Corvidae; genus Corvus; species Corvus cornix. The sequence continues at coordinate 61,793 of NC_046341.1, forward strand.
TGCTTTGCCGAATCCCATTCCCTGCTACCTGACAAAACCAGCAGTAGGAAAGCACTGCCACTGCCAATGCTTACCTTGATGTTATTGGAATCTGTAAGGAACATGGTCAAGCGATCAATTCCCATGCCCCAGCCAGCTGTAGGAGGAAGACCATACTCCAGTGCAGTGCAGAAGTTTTCATCAATAAACATGGCTTCATCATCACCTGCAGCTTTTGCCTAAATGAGATTAATAGTAAAACGTGGATTGTACAGAGCTAGACAGTATCACTCCTGCTAACCCCTACCAAAAAGGAGGAATACTGCGATTTGTAGAAGCCATGAAACTGATTGGTGCCTGATAGAGCTGTGCAAATGAGTAACAGATGAAGGAACCTCAGCACACAGAGAACTCTTGAGATCCTTCATACAGGTGCTCCTAAAATAGCTCTAGACTCAATTCCTTTCTGACTTACAAGTTTCCTATGTCCGCAAAGGTCCAGGCTCTTCACTTCAGTAAAAGCCATCTTTCAGAGCCATATGGCAGCAGATGACAGTAGAATGAATTGCTTTCAAAGGCTTATAAGGTTGTATTGGTAGCAACCCCCCTTTCAATGTTTGCAGAAGCAACAAAGAAGCATAATTACTTGAATGATCAGTAGCTGCTCCACAAACTAAGATTAGGGGCTGTTTTTTTCCCTCTCAAATAGAAAGGCTAAAAAACCCTATACTGAGATGGTAACTAATGCACCCAACCCTGACAGTCTCCAAGTGACAAAAGTCATAATAATTAAAACACAGATTAGCCAACCGTCTCAAATTTAGAAAATGCCAAAAATGAGTGTCAAAGCAACAGCAAACACTTTTGCTCACAGGTTCAAGAAGACTTTGCTAAGACTGTTATGGCAAATTTTTCTCCCTGAAATCCTGAAATGCAAACTGTCATCCTTCATCTCAGTCTCCACCTTAACATTAAATGTTGAGGCTAATTTTCATTCAATACGTATAATCATATGTCTGCAAAGTCTGGCTATAATCATGAGAGAACTGCAGCAAGCATATGTACAACAGACCGAAAATTAAAGACGTCTGTAATATTATTCATTCTGACTGAACATTTTGAAATTTACCATCAAGCTAGTTAACATAAATCTATTTTTCTGGCTTTGACAATTGTTTAAACCTCTCAGGCACTTTGAAGCCATTAGAAAGAATATGAAGATCAGGAACTGTTTCTGCAGACCATATCATTTGACCTCGGTCATGTGTGGATACAATATTGCTGCTAGCAAGAATTTTCTTGCTTCTTTCTAAGCCCGTGGGATACTTTTCTCTCTCACTAAGAGATTAGCAGAAGTTCTATAAACTATGAACACCAGCGACCTTGTAGACCTATGTTTATGGTACAGTAGGAAAATATTTTGACAATGGATGTTTAGGATTTCTAGCCAATCAACCCAGGGGGTGGCTAATCCTTTGTCCAATTAGACTATGAAGAAAAAAGTCTAGAAAAGAGTTCGTAAAATAATTTAATAAATCAATCTTGCTGCACAATTCCTACCTGTTGGATCTTCTCTCCTCTCCTATGGCTGCGGGATACAGTAATAGTCATGTGTGGCCAAGCATGCACTCATGGATGTGTACACCAAATTAATAACGAGTTTCAGTCACTCCCTTTGGAGGCTCACATAGAGAAATCTAGTATTATAAATTTGCAAGCCTAATAGTTTCCAATCTGGACCTGTATCCTGTGAGTCACCTTAAAATATTAGTGACTCTGTTCAGGAAATTAAGCTACTTCTTACACAGCATTCAAACTCTTACTGGACATGAAAATTAGTTTAAGAACCTAGAAGTATAATGTTGTATGACTATATAAATACTTAACTGGGAAAAAAAAAACCTTTCAACCCGGGCAAGACACAGAAAACATTTTGCACATTTGGGTTTTTCCAGATTAGTACTTTGGGTGGAATAAAAGGGAAGATATTCCAAAACAAAGTTGCACTAAAAAACCTCATCAACAGCAGTGTTTGACCTCATTTACCTTAAAGAGCAAGGTTCCTATAAAAGGAATTGAATTTTAATGACAGGCTTTCATTTCAGTGACAAATACTCGCTCAAAGTAGTAGCAACTCTTTTCAGCAGTAGGTACTAATGACAGATTTGGAACAGACATAGGAAATACTCTTTGCTTACATGCCTGTATTATATTCACTATCAGCAAGACACCATACCTTGGCCTGATCCTCAAAAAGCTGACGCTGCCGGAAAGGATCATTAAGTTCCGTGTACGCATTGCACACTTCCTTCTTCATTACAAAGAGTTCAAAGCGTTCTGTTAGTCCCGGAAGAGAGCGATGCCTGTGTGAAGAAGACAAAACAGACATACCTTAAAATAAACATACTTATAGAAGCAAAAAGCACATATGTGACTTAGGGGCATTGCTCACCCTTAGCACTAACAGCTGTCAAAACTTCTAAGTACTAAGTATTGACACACCTCTTCCCTGGATGATGGGTTTCATGCTCAGGAATCAATGTCTATCTTGGTTTGTGTCAAAATTCACAAACAAGTACACAACATCAAAATCTATGCTTTCACATATGCAACTTTTTTTTTTAATGAAGTAGAAGATTTGAGTTACACACTGACGGTGTGTCATACTCTTACCATTTGGCAAGCGGACTCATGACCTGCGGGTGATCACAGATGAATGTAGGGTTGATACAAGTGACTTCCAGGAATTCACCAACTAACTGGGAAAACAAAAGCAAAACAATGTTGGGTTGATACAAGTGACTTCCAGGAATTCACCAACTAACTGGGAAAACAAAAGCAAAACAATGTTGGGTTGATACAAGTGACTTCCAGGAATTCACCAACTAACTGGGAAAACAAAAGTGAAACAATTATGCAGTGTACAACTATGCACTTTCCTAGCAGTGCCTTCACCAAGCACCCTAATTTCCTCTCTTCACTACTGAAGAAAGTACAAAAAATCTGAAGAGCTTCCGAAGTATTTCTGGTCATGTTAATGTCTTCATCAACAGAGAGTGTTTCCCAGTCAGGTAAGGAAAAACGACACAGCAAAAACTGTGTAATAGGTCAATTTGCACAGCAAGGCCCAATGGGAAAAGCATCAAAAGAACAGCTATGAGACAATATTTGGGTACAAAGGAATACAGCTGATAGAACTATATGGTATTTCCACCCTTTTGGTCAGCTACATACAGATGGACACATCTCACAAACAAAACTGACCTAAGATAAAGCAAATCTGTTTTAACCACAAGAGACCAGTTATCCAACTAAAATCCCCTACTGCTCAAGTTAAGCAGACATAAGTAAACTACATTTTGGTGTAGACGACACAAAAGAAGATTTTGACACAGCAAGTTTTCTCATGGTAATACAGCAATAGCTGAAGTGCATTGCAGCATGTTTTTCCAGGTGCAGCTAAACTTTTTCTTCAAAGAGACTTCTGTTGATACAGAGAGATCCTCAAAAGACATTGGGATTATAAAAATAGCACCTTTACTTACTTTGTCAAGAAGTCTGGCTGTTGTCCTGGGAAGCGGACATTCAACATTTCTCTCCACACAAAGGTTATCAAAGAACCTGCGAGTTTCTGAAATTGCAGACAAAAATTAGAACAGGAACCCCAGCAACCATTTTTTGTTCTTCAGCATTTCTTAAGAGTGACTTACAAGATCTCAATGGTAGACACCATGAAAAATATGAGTTTAAACGTCAATCTACAAAAACAGTGTTTGGTTTTAACTGTTTACAGTAAAAGAGTAGTTATTTTATACTTCAGAAATTTGACAACAGTTAAGCACAACACCACGTAACTGCTGGATGTAATTAATTGGGGGGGGTGGGGCAGAAAGAGGAGGGAACTGGGGGGAAAAACAATCACTATAAAGTATATGAACTAGTTTCCTTATGTCTCTTAATACCAGGAATAAAATAGCACATAATTACATTTTTAAGAAAGGCCCTAATAATCATACACCCAAGCTACAATTACAGGCATGTAAACTCAACCACACAAAAGAGAAGGAATAAGAAGTAAAAAGCTGGATCTCTTCAAGAACTCCCTACATCATGCCTCTTGAGTATATCCTTTCACATATATTCAACAACAGAAGAGGCTAAAGAGTCAGCTCCTGCCAAAGACGGCAAGGAATGAAGGCTTCTCTCTGGACTCAGGTAAACCAACAAAACCAGAGGAAAGTAATCCCATATGTTAGTACTACTTCAGAAAAAGCAGCTGACAGACTGCAGCCTGAGAACTTGTGACCTTTTGCCCACTTTCTGTTACGGAAGAATTACAGGACACTCATACTCAGCATCTAACCTTCAGTTTCAAAACACTCAGTTGATGGAAATTTCACTCCTAGGACCTTTTCCAGATCATACACCATGCTAATGCGCCGGAAGGGAGGAGTAAAATCTATCTCATAGGTCTGTCCATCTTGACCATCTGGGTGGTAAGTGATCTTGTAACTCCCAGTAATGTGTTTCACCATCCCTACAAAAGGAACGTGAGGTTTAGAAGAATAGTATGCTACATAATAACCAATTCTTCCAGAGATTCTTACTCATTTTTTAATAATTTTGCATACTTCACCTGAAAGCAACTTCTCTGTAATTTCCATTAAGTCATGGTAGTCTGCATAAGCCATATAAAATTCACAAGTTGTGAACTCAGGGTTGTGAGTCAAATCAATTCCTTCATTCCGGAACTGACGCCCAATTTCATATACTCTATCCAGACCACCAACCACCAGCATCTAAACAAAATGAAATTCTAGTAAATACACTTTCTCAAAAGAACCTAAGAGAGCCCAAACACATGCAACTGCAACACAACCTTACAAATCTCATTCATGAGACAAGTCCACCTTTCTTCAAAAATAATCCTCATTTTAGCTACACTTGCTTTTGTTAAAACAGTTTGAAGAATATGGGCTTAGTAAGGCTTGCATTTTACCTTATGGTAAAGTTCTGGAGCAATTCTCATATATAAATTCATATCCAGTTCATTGTGGTATGTGATAAATGGTTTTGCCACAGCTCCGCCTGGAATTACATTCATCATAGGAGTTTCAACCTGTAACAACAAAAACAATTTCCCTGTTTTCATGAAATCTGTTTCCAAACCAGAAATGCACAGATCAAGCAAACAAACAAAACCAGCTAGTTTTGATAAAAAAACTGTATTTCACTTATTGTTCGGCATTCCAGTATATAGAAACAATTCTGAACTAAAATGCACTGAAAAAAACTGCACTTTTTTCATGCAGTCAGTAATAACCAATTACTTAATTCATCTGTTGATATGAAGAGTCATTCATATTTACTACAAATGTGAACCTGCTGGGTTCATGTTATCAAAGCCAGGAACAGCGCTGTGGTATTATCACAAAATCCTCTCTCTACACCGCAGAAAATTAAATTCAACATGGCCAAGTGCAGTTTCCTGCACCTAGGTCAACACAATGCAATTCTGCCTACAGGAAGTAAAATTGGCTTTTCTCTCTACAGGCAAACCAGCATTTTAAAGATGTTGTTTCCACCTTAATTTACTGAAATATGGAAAGGACAGCAGTAGTTTGGAGTATTGCCTTGATAAAGGTTCCCAAGCCATAACCTCACCAACTGATGAATAACCTTAACTTTAGGAAGAGAAGAAAGGAATTGCTCCCATTACATTAAATTGATAAAACACACCATGCTGAGGCAATTATTGTCAGTTCTGTAAGTACTTTGTACATGAGCCTGAATATAAAACATCCTTGAAGCCGAGAAATTGTAAACACATTCAGTATGCAAAGAGAAGTGAACACCAATGCCTTACCTCAAGAAAGCCCAACTCATCTAGAAAGCTACGAAGGTAAGTGATGATCTTTGCACGGGTTATAAATTTCTGCCTCACATAATCATTAAGAATTAAATCCAAGTATCTCTGACGATATCTGGTTTCCTGAAAAGAACACGTATATTTAGAACAAGCTAGATAAAATGTCATGCCAAAGGAAAAAATACCAAAACAAAACTAATATTCCTTTGTTGACTGATAATATCAGCAGGTATCAAAGGTTGTCCATTCAGACCTATCTGTGGCATTCTTGCCCATGGCGGGGGTGTTGGAACTAAATGATCTTTAAGGTCCCTTCCCACCAAAACCATCCTAAGATCTGTCAAACTGCCTCCAAGACTGACAGGCATGACAAATACCTTATCTTTGAGGCCGAAATGAAGATGAGGCAACATGTGCAGGCATGGAGACAACAGAGTGATTTCATAAGGAATAATACTCAGTTCCCCTTTCCTTGTTTTCCCAGGATTCCCCTCTACACCAATAATGTCCCCACGACGCAGCTTGCTGTTAACACGGAAATACTCTTGCTCTGATTTGTAAAGGCTGTAATTACAAAACAAATATAAAATATAAGCACATTTGTTTAAAGTTCAACATTCCAAGACAAAATGCATTTAAAAACCTATTTTTAAAAATTTTTTAAAAAAAATTGTGTATATATATATATAAGTTATTTTAACAGGAAATCGACCACAACATCTGAAACAAAACATTACTTGGCTGCCTAAGCCAAACCACAGATGAAATAGAATACTCAAATACAGGTATCTAGACCCCAGAATGCAGTGCAGTTTAGAATGCTACTGGGGATACCTCTGCTTACCTGGAATTTGCCATGACCTGCAACTTGACTCCTTCACCACGAAGATCATAGAAAATCAGTTTCCCTCCAGCAGCACGCTTTGCATGGATTCGACCTAAATATCAAAGTATGCTAAACATCAGGAAAAGAGTCCCTAGCAGAAAGGATACAGGGGCAAAAGCCACAGTACTATCACTTAGAATCATCAGCTCTGAACTATTCACTAACTACAAAAGAGAAGCAGTTAAGTCGCAAAATGAAAACTAGAAAGACCATAAAAATTTTGGGTCCCAGAGCCTATGTTACAGTCTGATCTTATAGTTGCAAGGGAAGTTGCACAGGTCCACTCAGTCTGAAGGGTACGTCCTGAATAGTTTAACACTGCTACAGACTTCATGACTAAGTAAGAGATCAGCAAAACTCAAAAAAGACCAACCCATCAATAAAAGCAGCTAAGATTTTACATTTTCCTGTATCCCTGATAAACTTTTACCTGCCACTCTCACTGTAACGTTTGTCAGGTGATCTCCTGGCTGCAGGTGACTGTACTTGTCTATAAAATCTGAGAGAGATAAGTCAACATGGAACTTGTGGGGATAGGGATCTTCATTGGAGCCCTTAAGCTGTTGGACTGCATGGCTACGAATCTTGTAGTATTGCTGTCACAAGAAACAAACAAAATCAAATTATTTTATTAGACTCTGAAAATATGCTACAGGCTGTGAACTAAAATGCAGCTGCCCTGATGCAGGAATATACATCTCTCCCCTTTTAGCCATTTAACTACCCATGAATAAAAAAAAATCAAATGCAAGTCAGTAAGATTTATTCAGAGAACATCTAATAAGCATGGGACCATATGCTCACATTTGGATCCAAGCTCTCCTCATCAGCACCAACGTTATCGTCAGAAGTCAAGGAAGGCTTATTTGAATGCTTTTCACTTTGCTCTTTCTGCTTTGCTTCTTTTTCAGCTGTTTTTCTCTCAGCCTTTAAACGTCTCTTCAGCTCACTGCAAAAGAGAAGGAAACTGGATGCAGCAAGTACTCCGATACTTCTACAGGAAAATGGTTGGCAGGATTCTGCCAAAATCTAACTGGACAAATAACCCTGTCACTTCTCTTACTTTTCCCAGTAGTCAGAACAATTCTTAAACACGTTTAAACATTTTCTACTTTGAACTCCTTCAGTTCATCCCCTACGATACAAATACTCAGAGAAAGTGAAAGCGAAATTATACATAGTTTAGACAGACCACGAGAACGCGTGCCTACGTGTCCAAGGGTTTGCCCCACTCTGTTGTATCCTAAGAACTTAGCAGCCCCACACAGCGTGTAAGTGAAACAAGGCGAACTCCCCCCGAAATAACGTAGGGTTCCCGAAGTCACCTTCGCTGTTCAGCCTATTCCCCCACGGCCCTCGGGCTCCTGCCGCGCTCCTGACCCCGCCTTGCAGGACTCCATAAGGAAAGAAGCGGCTCAAGCCAGACGCAAAGCACCGACCTGCTTTGGTCATGAAGCGCCTGCTGACATCGGAGCGCGGGCGCGGCCCTCCAGACCCAGCTGCGGAGCCGCGCAGCGCCGGAGCTCAGCATGGCGCTCCGACGGGTGCCTTGGCGGAGACACGCACCAGGTCAGCTGGACACACTTCACCTCCCCGGCCCGGCCCCACCTGACCACCCGCGCACCCTCACTTTTTGCTGAGGTGCGACTCAGTCTCCGCCGCTTCGCACTCGCGCGCCGCCGCCGCCATCTCCATCTCCCCACTGTTGCCACCGCCCTTCCGCCCTTGCGCGCCTGCGCACGCGGCGATGGTGGCGGGCGGAGCTGGGGCGGCGATGGCGGGCGGCCAGGCCGGGGCGGCGCGGTCCCGATCGCTTTTCCTGTGGGATGACGGCCGTCCTATGCGGTTCTACCTGCGGCCCGGCCTAGCCAAGCTGCGCGTGGCGCCACTAGTGCTGGCGGGCGGCGGGCGGCTGTGCCGGGTGCAGGAGCCGGGGGCCGTGCTCCTGGCGCAGCCCGGCGAGGCGGCTCCCGACGGGGCCGTCTCAACCGAGTACGTGACAGAGTGCGTGGAGCGCAACCAGCGACTGCCGCTGGAGCCCTTCCTGCTGGCCGCCCGCGGCCGCCTGGCCTTCACGGAGGCAGAGGATGCGGCGCTGCTCCGGGCGGTGCGCGGCCAGGGCACGGTGCGGGAGAGCGGGCGTGCGCTGTGGATAGAGCTGGAGCGGAGCGGCCTGACGCGGCACAGCTGGCAGGCCATGCGTGACCGCTACCTGCGGCACCTGCGGCCGCGGCTCTGCGGTGAGCGGGGGCCACAGCGGCAGGGGAGGGCTGCGAGGGGTTGTGGTGGCGGGAACGAGCGTAGGTCCGGGCCCCGCTGAGGCCCTGCAGACGATGCCCCCGTATTTCCGCAGAGCCCCCGCAGACGGAGGATCCCACGCAGATCAAGGGTCTGTTCGCGGCAGCTAATCGGGAGTTTGAAAGCACGGAGGTGAGCGACCGGGGCAGCCGGGGGAGCAGCAGTGCTGCTGCAGCCGCTACTGCGCGCGAGCGGAACGGGGCAGGACTTCCCCGGTGTCACAGACGGTGCGGTAGAAACTCACGATTTACACATGAAATGAGTTTGCGCCGCGATATCCCTTCTGTGGCTAAACAAGAACTTCGTTTTGAGCTGTCACCTATGTGGTTTGCGATAAATGGTGCCTCGCTGGTGCATTTTGTCTTGATTCCCTGCCCGAGTTAACATGAGAGGGTTTATGTGATGGGGGTTATCTCGTTAAAACCTGTGTTGGCAAATGGAAGTCATCCTTTCAGCTCAGGCAAAAAACGTTCCTGCAGTTGCATCAACACTTACTTTTGCCTTTTCTGCTTAGTTTGTTCAAATTCTTCCTTATAGTTCCTCATGCTTTGCTGTGATCAGTACAGTCTTATTAACAGATATGGCTTCACTTCAGTCACTAACTTTTACTATGCCTAGTAATTTCTGCGGTTTTAATATACTGTAGAGTCAGAATGAAAGGTGGTTGGTTGCAGTGGTAAAAGACTTGCCAGAAAATACCATGTCTAATTGGTGATTCCACTTCTCTTACTGTTAGTCAGAAAGTGACTCTTCAGACGTTGCAGAACTTTCTACACAAGATGGAGTGGGAAGGTCCCCTGGAGAAACAGCATCTGATCTGAAAACTGGGCCAGAAGACCCTGCTTTCCCTGGCATTAAATTACAAAGTCAAGAAAGACCAAAAAGGACTTGTTCTTCTTCCAATGTGGTAGGACAAGTAGTAAAAACTATGGAGCACTTCATGGAGAAGTTTGCTGTGGACCTGTTCACTGTTACACAGGCCTTTCTGAAAAACAGCGGTGACGTGGAGGCTACTTCATACTTTCTGCAGACAGGGCAGCGCTTGGATGGGTACCCTGTATGGAGCAGAGAGGATGATTTAGAATTGCAAAAGGATGATGAACATGTCAGAAATAAATTGATAGCAAAATTTGGAGCTGAAAATGTAGCAAAGCGGATAGTATTTAGGGAGAGTTAGCGAGAGGACATGACTGATCTAGTAGGTTGCATGAAGTTAACAGTAGTTTCAGAAATGCAGTGGAAAATTTGATCAAAGTTCTGAAGTTTCAGAAATGCTTTAAAGTAATTTTTTTTTAATTAAAAGGCCTATTTTGCATCTCTACAGGTCTAAGAGGTGCAGCTGCTTTCATCCAAGCAAAGTAACACTTGTACCAGGCCGTATATTCTAGCTGGGAAAAGTACACCAGCTTTCAGGGCTGTGAGTAATAGCTGAAGTAGGAAATAAAAATTAAGAAAGAATAATCAGAAGCTATGTATCTATCACCTAAGTTGTGTTTGAGAGAGAACACCATTGCTAGGATACAGTCACAATCTGAAAAACTTGGTACTTCTAGCCTGAAACTGTGCACTGGTCACTTATTTTAATATTATTTGAAGTAAATCCTAAAAATCTGGAATTCATTCTTTTGATGAAATAAAATGGGCTGGTAAAGGCAAAGATTTTTTTTTTTCCTCTAAGGAGTTAACATTTTGGGTTTTTAGTTTATGGCCCTGTGGCACTCAGAAAATTAAGGTGAATTGGGAAATGGTTGATTTTAAGCCAAATTAAAATTACACTGAAAATAAATAAGGAGATAATGAGACTGCTGTTTCAGGAAGCCACTGCAACACCTACTCATTATTCAAGGAGCTAAGCAATGTAACCACATAAATGCTAAACCAGCACTATTCTGTGTTTCACTGGACTGAAAAAGTGAGAATTAGTTGGCACAGTCATGCTATTCAGAGTAGACTTTGAACAGTTATTCAAGATTCGTGTGGAAGCCAGACAAGCACTTAATGAGAGAATGCAAGACAACACAGTAAATAAAGTAGTAAGATTTTTTTTTTAAATTAGAAATGTTACCAGCTCAATTTGAAATCCAAGTATTGCTGATAACCAGGTTCATGAACAGGTGACCTGTCACCTCTTGCAGACGAAAACTCCCATTCTAGCTTGGGCAGTGTACACATCTCAGCAGTACCATAGTGTTGCAATGGTCTTGTTCGACAAAACTGCTCTAGAATTCAAAGTGAGGGGTGGAACATATTAAGTAGCTGCAATATAACATGGTCAAATTTACTATATCCTTTTATAATTCTAAGTGATGCTTATTTTAAGAGTGGGTTTGTCTTATTGGGGCAGTTAGTCTAACATGCAGTGCAGACTTCTGAGTCCACATACAGTGGTTTTTTACCTTTGCAGAGCTGTATGGACACACTGTCTGACGCTGAGAATCTTTCCATACGCACTTGGTGCGCTCAGTAGGTATAGGAACTAAGACACAAAGACCACAGTTTACTCAAAGTTGCCCTCTTTCATCTCTCATGAACTCCTGAAAGGTACTGCTTATCCATAGATTCACTTGCCTTGTGCAGGCACATGGGTCTAGGTCTCTTTCACCAGGTTAAAACCTGGAGGACCCAGAGACGACACCATATCATATGGTTCTACTTCTGGTTCTGCCTTTCCCCATGAAAAAAATCCTTGTCTTCTGTGCTTTGTCTTACCTACAACACAGTTACGCTCCTTTCAACATGCTGGAGACAGTTTGGTTTTCGATGTTCATATGAGGTCCCTGTGCTATCACAAAAGGTCAGGAAGGTTCTTTTTGTAGCTCAAAGAAATTTCTTATTGCCCGGAGCAGCAATATTTGTATACCTGGAAAAGTAAGCAAAGTGGCAATGCACATACAAGGACTTTGAGTTAATTCCACAGCCAGAAATTCTGGGTCTGCAAACTATTACCTGGAATTTGGGTATTTCCTATTTGCTTCCTTTCAGAAGCAAATTAGCAAATTTAGCCAGCATTCATCAAAATCAATTAATTTCTGCCCTTTCATAGCTAGAGTTACCAGTGAAAAACTGATTGTATGCACCAGTTGGAAGAGCAACAGACAGGAATACCACAGAGTCAGCTTTTAAATGTCCTTTTGGCTGGAGACTTCTCCATCTTACATTTCATTGGTACAAAACCAGAGTTTACTCTTCTAAACTTGTACAATGTAAACTTAATGTTTGTTTCTAAACAGACTTCTGTTATCTTTATTGCGTATGCCAAAGGATGTAGTCACAGTTTTACACGTTGTCAGCAGCATCTTGAGATTTTCGGGGATTTTGTTGGGTTTTCCTTTTCCTCCTCCGAAAAGTATTTTAAGTCATCTTTGCTTGCATTAAGACAACTTGAAATTTTCATGTGACCAGACTGGTAGCAGACTTCACTGTTCCCAGAAAAAAAAAATCTTACAAATTGTTGCATTGAGGAAACATACCTAAAGCCCTGTAATAAAGATATACTGAAATCAGTCCTGCATTTTCTCTGATTAAGCCTAGGAAGCAGAAGCGAAAGTAATTTTCAAAACAGTGCATTAAGGAAATGCATCATACGTTACTTTCACGTCATTTTTTTACTGACTAGAAACACTATGAAGGTTTGTGTTCAGGTAAACGTGATACACAGAATTGATTGAGTCCACTGAAAACAAGTATTCATAATAAAACTTAAGCCACTCAAGCTGACATTGGTTATTGTAGAGATAATTAGCAATGCAGTGAAAAGAATCTATTTTTGCTCAGAATCAAGCTTCTTGGCACTTAAAGTAGGAAGCTCTTTAACTTAAGTAAGGTTTTTAGCTGCTTTTAACTGAGTATGCTAAGGTCTGTTTTAAAGGGACTATAAAGAAAAACAGTGGCTCTGTGCTTCTCTTGCACGGTACAACTCCCACTTCTGTATGTCAGCTTGCCTGCCTTAAGTTTGCATAAACATGTTGAAAGAAGGATACCTTGCTTTCAGTGAACTTACTGCCATGATGGCAGTGCTGCATACTCAGCATGGATTTTGTCATTCAACAACAAGATCCCTAGTAATAAGACTATTATTTCCATAATACAACAGCCCGCCCTTTTCAGGGATTAGGGGTTTAGCTCTAGGAATACAGATATCCATATTGCTAAGGTAGCGAGTGTTCTGTAGATGTGTGTTAAAGGGACTGCAGTTTACACATGAAAGAGGATATTCAGAAAGAGGTATATGTAGGCATTCCATTCCTCCCCAAATCTGGTAGCAAGTTTTTCTCCTTGTCTTCTGGAACACTGTCAAAAACAGGTGAAAACAAGTCTGTTGTTCAGCTTTGAACTATATATTCTCATTGGAGATGGGATGGTATCTCCAATGGAGACAGTGGAGAATGGCACAGTCCATTAAACATATTTTTTGGTGCTCTAAGACAAGAAATACTCTCACCAAATATTTCAATAGGATATCTTCCTGATCTTCTCTTGGCTTCTTCAATCCACTCCCATAAACCTATCTTCCCAGTTTCGGTATTTATGCCAATGGAATCTGTGTCCTTACCTTGTCTTTAAGATCTTAATCTTAGCATAAATTCTTCTGTCACGCCTGTGGACTTTGGGAATTCCCAGGGAAACAGCTGTTCTTGGGTTTGAAAGCTAGAAGACAGAATTATTTCAGCTAAACAATAAATGGATTCACATAATCCCAGAAATGGTTTCCCACATGAAAACCCAGGAGTTTTTCTTTTCAACAATAGCGGGTTTATTCCATTTTCCCATTATACAATAAGTGAACACAAACATTTCCCTAGCTTTGCCACCAAGGCTGTATACTGAGGCACATGAATGGTGCAAAAGGAAAACTGGACTTGAGAACTCAACCATTCAAAAAAAACCCCAAAAAACCCCAAACCCAACATCTTTCCAGAAACCAAAAGTCTGGTCATCCTCGCGTCTTTTCTGGCACTATGTATCCTTCATGGCAGCATGACAAATAGTGTTCTATTTATTCAGCTTCTTTTTATGTTTCCTCTTCCTTTGCAGTGCAACTGCTCCATGTGGTTTTCCTAGTCTTCAACTGTGGTCTGTGAGGGGTTTGAGCTTCTGCTGTCTGGTCCTACTCCTTTGGCATTCTGTATGCTCCAACCTAAACATAATTAATTTGGAAAACAAACTTGCATTACTTTAGCCTCCATTGTGGCTGAATCTCCAGGGGTCTTGGAGAGTGACCCTGTGCTGCTGAGAGCTCTCCTGAATGTCGTCAGGGTTCTTGTACTACTTGTCCTTGCGTCCATGCACATCAATGCACACACTCTTACACTTCTATGCCTGCACCTCTGTCCTCTTCTGCTCTAGTGAACAGTTCTGCACTCTGCAGCCTTCAGAGGGTAGGTGTAGAGACCAGCTTTTCTGCCTTCAAAATTTGATACTCAGAGGAGTTCTGGGCAAACAAAAGATCCAAAGACATATTTTTCTGTTCTTCTTCAGACTGAACAAGCCGGTAGCCCAGCAAATCCATTGCATCTTTGCACACATTTTGCACTTTTTCTATTTTCTGGAAGGGAAGTGTCTTTCTCCAGGCCTGGGATACTCTCAGCGCATCTCTTGACCCAATATCAAAGGCCTGTGCTCCATGACCCTTCCCATGCGTGATGTTGTGGACCCACTTCCGAAGCTCTGGTGTGAAATGGAGTTCTGCAAACCTGTACATCTGGGCAGCCCTTGCTAGTGGGTCTCTGACAATGTCTTCATAGCGAACCAGCAGATACCGGTCTTTCAGGAAGGTGGGAACGGCCTGACTTCCTGCCTTGTATATCTCAACATGGCTTTTGCAGATTACTTGCATTGTGTTGTAGGGCCCCATTTCTCCCTTTGTCTTCTGAGACCCCACAACAATGTTACTGTCACGTTTCAGGTCTGCCATTGTATTCTCTCGGGACCTGAACACAGCCCGAGGATCACGTACCAAGTGAATGATTTTGAGGTTCAGGGATGGATCAGTGAGAAGGGGATAGAGAACTTTCAGGTCAAAGAACCGAACTTCCTTGATGGCAACATGGCTGTAGGTTTTACAAGCTTCCTCCACCGTGCTGAATGGGTACTTGCCACAGATTGTTTTGCAATTGCCTGCTGTGATAATGTCACTGCGACTGAATGAGTCACAGGCAGGGGGGGAGCACAAGGCTCGGCTTGTCTCCCACTGAAATAAATCAGACTTTTTCTTCTGGCTAGACATGTAAGCATCAAACACAGACATGTCACACAGAAAGACCGACCTGACTAAGTCCCGCACTGCCATGTGTAAAACTTTGGCATTGTTCTGGTACATCTTAACCCAAACGTGCCATGCAGGTTCCATCAGGTAGAAGACACTGGGGTGCTGGCTGAAGATTTGTCCAGTGAAGGAAGATCCTGACCGCCAGGAGGAGAGAATGAGGATGTGGACAGGAGAAGGTCTTTCTTTCATGTGGGCATTGTTGCTGCAGGGTATGAAGTGGATCAAAAGGAAGGACAGAACTACCAGAATCAGGAGCACCTGCACTCTTCTAGACTTCACCATGATTGCAAGGGACCTGCAGAGACAGAGAAGTTCAGCATCACAAGATGATGAAAAAGGCAGGGTGTGGTGCATCAGGCTCCTGTGCATCTTTTTGCAGGCACGGGGTTTTGGAAAGCTGCCACACTACTAGTGACACTGTGACAACCACAGCACAAGGAGTCTTTGCAAAGGATGTAAGTACTGCAGGACTGAAGGTTTTCTGCAACAAAACCACTGTTTGTCAGTAAGGTGTTCTAATGTAGTCTTAGAAGATACTGAAAAGCTTGTCTGCACTTTCATCAAAGTTTAAGAGCTAGTTGAGTGCACTGAAGTAAGTGTGTACACACAAACGTGTGCTTCATGTACATAATCCCTGCAAATGATCCTGGCAATTTTTATGAAGGAAAGATGTAAAACCTCGCTTTTTGTGGAGAATTCAACAGTTCCACATTGTTACTTTTAAACACCTACTCTGTCTGACCAATATTTACAATTATTTTTATGCCAAAATGCTGTAAACATACAATGTAGGTTTCCATTTGTTTTGATTATACTCCTTTTGAAATTTCAGGAAACATTTATTGTCACCACTGGAAAAACTTCACATACCAAAGGAAGAAGCTTGGCACTGTAATAAATCCAAGCACAGTATCTCCTCCACAGACAAAGCTTTGTAGGCAATTTTGCTAGAAAGACCTACAAGGGTTTATCTTTTCCATCTTCGTGTAGGCAGGCTTAACTGCTTACCTGCCCTACTAATCCCCTTCTTAGCCTAATTCCTTTTTAAAGACCATCACCTGCTATCCCTCCCTCCAACCCCACTTATCCTATAGGTCTTTTATGAGAAGAGGTACAACAGAATGTGCTAGTTGAACTCAAAGGTCTGCTCAAAGCTGGCTCCTTATTTCATACACTAAACCTCTCTTCTGCCTGTGCAGGATGACTGAATTATTGGAAAATGTCTAATAATTTTCGTGCCATTGGGGACACGGCATGAAAATGCCACAGGGACAATTTGTAGCCTGAATACCAGCTGGCACAGGAATCTGCAGGAAGTACACCATTGAAGATGGGATCTGAGGCAGAAAGAATTAATTAATTTCTTTTAAAGTACATAAAAGCACACTTTGCCAATTACTCCTGTCTTGTGCGCACTCCTTCTGTCCCCCAGCGGTGCCTGACTGTGCCTCAAATACAGGTTGGGTGTCCACAGCATGGGCCACCCCTGGGGACAGGCTCCTTGGGCAGCACTGAAGCCCAGGCAGCACGGAGTGCTCCCCATCACCATCTGCCGAGTTGGCAGTTTAGCTGTGCCACAGTGGAGACAGACCTCTCTTGCCAGTGCAGATGCTTTGTATTTTCCAAGGTGAACTAAAATTGAAAAACTTTTCTGGTTCCTAGTCATGGTCAGTCCCAGGGAAATCCACAGCAAGACAGGACAGAGAGAGCAGGGCCTTCAGGGCAAGATGTTAATCCTGGACAGAGCAGCATCTGAGCCCAGGCCCTTACAGCTGTGTACACTGCTTTTGTGCAGTCCACAATTGCACGAGACTCAGGCAGCCATGCCCATGCAGAGCAGCAGCCCCCCTGCTCAAGCAGCAGAGGTATAAAGGGACTCAACCGGCTGCAATGCAGACACTGCTTCCCTGCTACATGCTTGCCATGTCATCTGGGTCCACAGTAATTATGAATGTTCCCAAAGTTTCCCTAACCTCCTCCTTATGCCCCGCCTAAGTTTTCCTCTGCAGCAAAGCTTTCAGACTAATTTGCATGGGGGTGCCTCCTCCCATGATTTCAGTTCCTCTAGTACTGATGTTTCAGATTTTCAGGTACAGTCACTGCTGCAAACCAACTAGGAACAGTACTAATCTGTGCCTCCAACATATATGCATAAATTGGCTTGTTTATCTGAGCTACCTGCTGTGCATTTGTGTTGAGCTTAGGGTTTATAAGGCAGCAACTATAATTTCCCTGAGTGAGGCCAATACCCAGCCCAGTGGGTAAGCCTGGTTGTTGCCAATAGGTGCTACCACAATATGAATTTTACTTTAGTAATGTCTTGTAAGGATAGGGCTGTGCATTTAGTGAGGGACCACATCATTCTGATCTCCTGGATAAGAAGCTCTCTGATTTTTTTGGTTGGACAAATGGCCTGTAGTGTTTAGGTCCGACAAGGAGCTGAATGAGGCTGCTGTTTGGACCAACCCTAGGAAGAGCTGCAAACAAAGACTGTTGTAAAAATAAGTGATATATCAGCTTCCTCCTTGCAAATGAATACAAGCAGTGTTTACCAAAAGTCCTGGCTTCCAAATGAACTTTGATGGTATCACTTCTATCTGGCACCATTAATATTGTTATTCTAGCTCCTGACAGAGTTCCTGGAATATAGCCAGAAGCTATAAATTGAGAAAAAAACTCTTGTTGAGCAGACATGAACAATGGCATGAAGACAGATACCCAGGCAGATTTAAAACCACTGAAATAGTTGTTTCTTTGGAAACCTACATGTAAGTTGCCTGAGTAGGACAATGGAATCAGGTATTTTTCAGGAAACAAAAGTAAATTTTTATCTTGAATCAAATCAGGGTAGGATAGCTGGATGTTTTAGACATTTCACAGAGTGACCTGCTTTTGATAGAAATGACCTCATGTGAGACCAAAGTTTCAACAGCTTCTTCACTCTTATATAAGAAACAGTGATAATTGTTGCCCTCACAAGTCTGTTCCACAGAGAGTAGAAGGACTGAAATGAGCTGTGTGCCTGATGAAGTGGAATAAAAGAGCAGCATCATACTATACTATCTATCATACATTCCCTAATATGAGAGAAATACTAATTATATAACCTTATTTTTCACCACCGTATTTCCCAATCATGGGAGCTGGGATGTTTCTAAACTAAGGTCTCAAGTTTAACCACATTTGCTCTACAGCAAACATCCAGAGTCACTAGTGACTGAGTTAATTTCATATAGCAAAAGCGAAAATACGAAGCCCTCACAGAGCTGCCAAGTAAAGGTCAGCCCAGAATGATTGAGACAATCTCAGCTGCAGAACAAGAAAAGTACACTGTTACTGTGTGCTAACAGAGATGAACCAAGATTTGGCTGAGAGCAGAAAGAACTGGAAGAATCTCAGGGCACAAAGGATGCAATATAGAAACTACTGAAAGATACAACAATCCAGTGTCACCATGTTAGAGTCTCCCACAGCAAATACTGCCCAATCAGCAGCTAGTCCCAAAAAAAACCCCCAAAAAACCCTCCCCAAAAAACCAACCAGAGACTTACACTTTTCCAGAAACACACAGGGACTTTGGAAAAGCATTACAGAAAGCAGCAGGAAGCCCAAGGGAAATGTACCCATGAAACACACTCAGCATTGGGCACCATATCACCAGAGTACAGGTTTACTGAACTTGTGCACGTCTCTGGCAGGTGTGAGACAGTTACAGCCCAGAAACACCTTGTGCTGTGCAAACTAATGTTGAGTGCCCTGCTAGTCTGAGGGAGTTCTCCAGACCTGTACAGGTTCCCCATTGCTGTAATGGCAGCAGTATAGCAAAGAGGATCTGGCACCAGAGAAGCCCCAGTCACTGCTCTTTGATGGCACTGATGGTTGCTCATAGTTTTTTCAAATGCTGCTTCAATTTGGCCGGGTCAGTTTCTGCAGAATTAGGAGTCATCTGCCCATTCAGAGGTGAGCAGCTGGCATGACTGTCACTACTGGGAAAAGCTGAGCAGGGGCACTGACAAGACAGTCTGGAGAAGCAGGAACTACCCTCTAGCCAGACCCTCAGCTTCTGTCTGAAGAAAATTGTCACAATTTGCTGGCATCAAGAGCATCCACACTAGATACCAAGAAATGGTTGAAAATCTCACCTTAACAAGTCCTCTTGAAGCACCACCAGACCTGACTGTTGCCCTCACACACATTCACTGCTGTGGTACACACACCTCCATGCAGTCACACGAACAACTGTGCATTCACAAACTGGTGCTCTGCCTTCATGCTGGGGTCTCATATACACAAGTACTTAGGTCCTACCTACACCTGTGCCTGCCCCTTCCTGTCCTCTTCGTGTACATCCCAGCTCTAGGACTGACTGCTCTACACTGCCCGCCTACTTTGACCAGCCTAAAACTAGAAAACTCCACCCTGCACTAAGCAAAAAGCATGGGAATGGCAGTTTCTTGCAGGGGTGCAAATGACCAGGTGCTGCTAGTAAAGGAGCAAGGCCAGAAAGTTCATGAAGGAACCTGAGAAATACTTTTAACTCCTGTTGCAAGACCCAAAAGAGACTGCTGCCTGTAAAAGCAGGAACAGGGATGTCTGTAGAGTGTCAGAGCAAAGGACAAACAAGTTGCAAGGAGGACCAGCTTGCCCACCATGAGTGCAGAGATAGAGCATATTTTCCTACTATTTTTCTGGCTGCTTGTCGTGTTGTCAGCAGATGCAGATTCCCATGAAATCTTTTTGACTCTTCTTTGTCTGTACCTTGTTTGAATTAAACATCTAGGGGGCTGGGAAAGAAAACGGTGTGAAAGGACAAGCTGTGAAAGGAGCAGTTGAACTTGGCCTGTTAATGATTCACAAGGGTGCTGGAGCTGCAATGGGACTGTGCCAGGTAAGGTAGTGAAACAGGGCAGCACTGGGCTCAAGAGAAGTACTTCCACACAGAGACAGTTGCTTTGGGTCATTCCTATTCCAGATCTTAGAGAGTCTGTCACACAGTCTGGAGAGATAGAGACCTCTTAATGGTGCCCTCTGTTCCCGAGGAACTCACTGCTGCTCTCAGGGCAAGTGGAGTATAGGAGATAGCTGAAGAAAAAATCTGGGCGAGGCTGGTCCTTCCAGCAGGAGGGACAATCTGAATGGGGCAGGTCATGTTCCCTTTCGCTTGCTGCATTGCAAACACAGATGGTCAAGCCCTGGTAACCCTGGGCTGGGAAACAAGGTGAGAAGTTGGCAGTGATCCAGGTAGGGCCCTGTAGAGAACTGTGCAATGTTCAGTGCAACCTGGACTTCTGGTATGTGTTGCCATGCCCTGCACTGACACACAGGATTTACCTGTATGTCATTAGGTGTTAGAAAACCTTTGTAAAGGCCACACCACTTGAGTGGCTCTTTCTGAAGCATTATTCCTCCCTGGCCAACAGTTGCATGAACAGAGATGCATCAAAACTTATGTTACAGCTGTATGTAGTTTGCCCAAGATATGCCAATCCTTTGGCATCAATATGTAGGCTTTATGAAAGCACTGAATACTACTGTGCAGTCATCTTTTCAAAGGCTTGAGCAGATTAAAAAAAAAAAAGCATTTATTCAACTTTTGAATTAATTTCCCTGGTCAGCTTCTGCCTTATTTACGTACATAGGCAGTCTAAAACCGGAAACCAGCACAGGAACTGAAGCTTGGAGCAGAACAGCTAGTTTAGAGCTGAGAGAAACAATAGCAACAAGCAGACCTGAAGCATGCATAGCCCATGCAATGCACTGGCATGCAGAAGACCCTGTGCTAGCACCAACTACTTCTGTTCAGGCATCCAGGAAATAAGTAATTCGGACTTACTGACAACACCTCTTTGCTTTGGCAAAGCTTCAGGGAACACGGACCCAAGACAAATAAGGAAACTAAAGACAATACATAACAAAGCAAAGGGCTGGTATAGATCTGGGCTCCCAGCACTGTAAGCGCCCATGCCAGACAGCCAAACCATGAGGAAGATCCCAGTGCTTCTGCCCCTCGGGAGGCTCTCCCAGTGCTGGGGACAGAGGCTGAAGGCTAGCGTAGAGCCTACAACCTCAACCTTGTTCTGACCACTTGTTAAGCTTAGCTAGCTTGGTAGGTGCCTTCTAGCTACTGGAACCCTGCTGAGGATGTGTCTTGTGTGGCTGTCCCGTCAATAGCATGACTTTGACCATGCTAAGCCTTCCTTCTCCTGCAGAGCTCCTCTACGCTCTCACACTCTGGTTTACAAAATCCCTCACAGTCACCTCAAGTAAGTACTGTCTCCCAGCCCATTGCTGCCACCTCCTCTTACATTCACGGTCTCTCCCTGGCCATTTCTCATGCTTGTGGAAACCTCTATGTGCCTCTGGTGGGTAATGCCATCAGAGGAGGTCAGCTCCTTTGGCTGCTGACAGAGCAGCACATCCTGAGAGAGCAAGGTTATGTTCTAGGCCTCATATACAAAGTCTTTCACAGACACCTTCCCTTGGGGTTCCACTACCATGCAATGCTCAAGTCTTACCTGAGCTCCCGGAGAGGCTGGGCTCTGGTTTACCAGGGCCTCCACCATCATCCCCCAGACTGCTTCCTTGAAACCATCCTGGGTCCAGATCAGTGAAAACCACATCTTCCCACTGCAGGTGTACAGCATGGCTACATGCTGTACCTGACAGTAGAGAGCAAGCCAGTGTAGACAGGCTCTTGCAACCAAAGGCCATGGCCCCAAGGCAGGAAGACTGCCAGGGACCCCTCTGGTAGACAGACCTACTGAAGGCAGGCGGGGCTACTGGAAGAGGGAGTGGGTGAGGCCAAAGCCAGGAACTGGGCTGCATCCAGGTTCCTAAAGCACCTGGGGGAGCTGATGGTCTCACTGCTGGCAGGTGCAATTTAGCCCAGCTTGCCTGCAGTGCTGGTTTCCCTGTCAGGGTTGAACCTACTGCCAGCTCCTTTGGAAGCTGAGGACTAGTACACTTCACCTGCATTGCCCATAAGGTGAGAAGTTCCTTCCTTTCCCAAAAAGAGCACTAGGCATGAGGTTGCCTCCTTGCCTAGGTCCCCATATCTGAGGTAGATCACCCTAATCCTAAATATGGCCAGTCCAGACATCACAGAAAAGAGCAGAAGCACACTGCAAGCCTGTGCCAGAGTATACCACTGTTGCTCCCCAGCTAAGACAGGGAGGATGGCTGTGGATCCGTGTGTGAGCTGGCATAGGCAGGATGCAGGAACAACCGCAAAACCACAGATGAAATGCAGAGCAGAGTAAATTTATTTCCATTACTTCACCAACCAGGGGATCCTCAAAGCAGGACCCAGGCAGAGGCACACAAACATGGATGTTCCAGCGCTGTGGAGCCTGGTCCTTGCTCAAGGATCACCAAACCTGATGTTTTCACATGTATATCAGGGATTAATACAGGCATAGTTTACCCCTGAGATTTGATCTTTACCGCAGCAGAGCAGAATATCAAGCATTTTCAATGGGGTTGTCCTAAGTCTAGCACAGGTCTGTGTTATCTAAACACAGATGTACCACTTATCAAACATACAAGACTAAACAACAATTAGTATAATATATGTGTTTTTCTACACTTCACCTGCAAGGCACTTGAGCGTGTTTACAATCCTCCTTGCCAATCTTCCCTTACTTTCCCCACAATCAGTTATAAAGGCGCTGGGGCAGTCCTGCTACAGCTCTGCAGAACTTGTCTGAGCATCCCTGAAGAGCAGCTTCAGACCCGTGTCTTGACTTCTTCCTTGGTCTCAGTGCTGAAGGGGTTTTCTTTGGCACAAAGTACCTCCAAAGTCCAGCTTAGGCTAGTTTGTATGGCTGGCAGAGTGCTCTAGCCTACACCCACACTATGACGCAAAGCATCTGTGAGTATAATACCTGAAAAATGTAACCAGCATATTTGTGGTTTAATGCTAGTTTGCTATTGCATCAAGGAAAACCTAGGTGTGGTCAACAGGCAGTGTTATGTTTACCAAAGGTGACAATGGAGGATATGGTTTTGAGAAATCTAAATATCCTGAGATTTATGAAGTATCTATATGCCTCTGTCTCTGGCTCTCTCAGCCTTCCCAGTCAAATGCTGCTGGGTTAAAAAGAAACAGGATTGTGTTAACTATTGCAGAATATTTGCATGTTAACAGACATCTCTGAGGGGACTCGGAAAGGGGTTCCTGAAGGAAGAGCGATCTCAAAGGAGCAGCTTTCTCTAAAACCGGGATCTGTTTATTAGTAATGGGGATTAAAGCCACAGAACCTAAGGTACATGGAGAAGAGTTGAAGGAAGCAGATGGAACTTGAAAGCTGATGTAGGTTCAAGATGGCATAACAATGCAGCAACATCATGTTGTAAAGGTCTCCTGGCCCAACTGACCTTTCATGCACCACCCAGCTTGTTACTTATCAATGTTTTGTCTTAAGCAGCTCAGGTTATTCAGCCCTGTTTGAAGGTCTAATGGCATGAAATCTCTGAAGCTGTGTACCATTCACCCATAGCCCCAGCTTCCTCTCTTTTTGTTCTGGGATTGCTTTCTTTGAAAGGAAAAGACACAGCATGGACACTCAGCTGACATATCAAAAACCTTTTCATACGCTGCTATCTTTCCCATTTAGACATCTCCCCTCTAATGGAGTACTGGTACCCAGATTTTGTATTGGGCAAGGTAAGGGGAGACAATGAGACAGCTACAGAACCTGGCAGGACTGGCAGTGTGTAATCTAGAGCTAGCTCACTTTTCCTGCCATTGGGGAGGCAGGATTGACCTGTGAATCCCAATTCTGTGGGAGGACAGGTGAACAGAGCTGAAGGTGGCAAAATGAGGCACTCCACAAATTGCCCCTCTGTCAGTTCCAGCAATGGCTCCCGAGCAGCTCACCAGAACACGTGTTGCAATGGGCATTATCATCTAGTCGTTACATCCTCCCATTTCCACTGAATGAATAGACAACAGGCCACTAATTCCTTATTACTTTATGGAGCTGATGTATTCAGTAATCAGTAACCCTGGTACTGCTGGCATGTCACAAACACCACATATAGTATGAGCCATGGGGTGCCACCCCATGATTCACCACTACAGCAGGAAATGTGTGGCTGCCCCAGCCTTGAGTACTTAGGCATGGCTGGCTCCAGTCCTGGGGACAGTTACCTCCCTGCAGCAGCAAGCAGAGCACACACTGCTCTGTTGGGGTCCACAGTGCAGGAGGCTGTGAGGGCCAAGGAGAAGGTGCAGACAGGACTGTTCTGTGGGGAGTGGACAGGCTGCCACAACAAGCTGCCAGCATCATCAGGGCAGCAGGGGCAGGCTCCAGTCTGTGCCAAGCTTGCAGGGCCCATCCTGCTCTCAGGGTTGGTGGGTTCCTTTGGGGGTCTGAATCACTCTCACCATATCCCTGCTGGCACACAGGATGGCCCTCGGCAGGTGGGGACATGCCTGGGGCACTGCAACACCATGGGGTGAGCAAAGGTGACCCACACAGTGACCAAGCCCAACCTAGCACAACAGTAGGACAGTGCAGGACTGCCATGTCGGAATCTTTATTAATAAAAAAAGTTACAATAACTTACTCCCTTTATCACACAAAGGGCTCCGTATAAAGAGCTCTGGCCTCCTAAGGTAACACAGGGAAGTGAGAGGTGGGTGCTTTTCTCTTTTCCTCCAAGACAGCAGCCTTCTCCTGACCCCAAGGGGAAGTGTGGCCAGCACAGGAGCCACAGGCCAACAGAGCCTTTGCCACAGGGTCTGGCCCAGGGACAGCCTTCTGTCCCTGCCTGCAGCTGGTTCACAGGCAGCACAGACCAAGACAGGGCACAGATGCTGAGTCTACGGAGACATGGGAGACTGGAAGCAAGAGGATGTGGAAGCTGTAGTGGAGGAGAGAGAAGTGGCTTCTTCTTCCCATAATGCTAAGGAGTCTGTGGAGCACAAAAAGTGGAGCAGCAGGACAGTGGCTGCTTACAGGCAGGGAGAGGTGGGGCTGGCTGGAAGCAGCCTTGCCTGCCTGGCTGCTGCCTCATACGAGGTCTAGCCTGACAGAGGCAGGGGGCCAGCTGTAGCTACTTGTCACACTCCAGATCCTGGGCCCCCTCAGCACCCTGGTAGTGCATCTCACAGAACTCCTGAATGCGACTGCAGGCCTCCAAGATCATCTCCTCAGGCA
Source organism: Corvus cornix cornix (assembly GCF_000738735.6). Taxonomy (NCBI): domain Eukaryota; kingdom Metazoa; phylum Chordata; class Aves; order Passeriformes; family Corvidae; genus Corvus; species Corvus cornix. The sequence goes on from NC_046341.1 coordinate 87,256, forward strand.
TGGTGATCACTACGCGGAAGAAGTTTGGGTACTCAAAGCACTGAAACGAGAAAAGATGAAGCTGGCAGATTACCTGGGATAGTGCCAGTTTTAGAGCCCTGCATTGGCACCATGAGCTGCATCAGCACATGAATATGGTCAGTGTAGAATAGGAGGGCTTGGTTCTCGCTCCCTTAGACTGTTTTTCCTGTTCCAAGCAAATCTCCCATCTCCATCTGTGTAGACATGATGCTGTGAGGGTGACAGGCCAGAGGACTTTTGTGCAAACTGTGCAGACCAGACTGTGCAGGGAATGGGCTGAAAGGAGTTAGAGAAGGAGAGGGCTGGAAAATATTTAAGGCCCTGTCCATATCCAATGTTGGAAGTGAATGCAAGGCACAGATGTTCTCAGCTTTCCCTATGTCTGCAGGGGTGGGGGGCTGGAAAGAGACTGAGGAAAGGAACATAGGTGGGAGCAGTCCTCTGAGGGAGCACCTTCAGCAAGGAGGTGTGGGGGTATATGGAGTTCAGGGATACAGCTCTGCCAGCTTGAGAAATACTGGGCAAGCCTGGAGCTGGGAAGATCCTGGCAGCCTGACTGAGGGCTGTTAGTGAGCCAGAAACTGCCACACACAGCACTTGGAGCTGACAGCCAGCTCCTACACACTGTTACAGACCAAGGACACTTGCATACACAACTCCCAGCCTGTCCTCAGAGCTCAGGGATGCAAACCCCCACAGCTTCTCCCACCGTGCTTTGGACTTGCAGCTCCTTGGGGCTCTCAGTGTTAGGCTCACCGTGGCTGGCAAGCAGAACACAGACTGCTCCGAGATGAGTCGCTCAGTGAACTCCACATCATTTTCAAACTCTGGGAAATGCTCCATCTCAATCTCAACCTGCAGCAGAGGGATGTAACATGGCAATTAAGGGCACCAAAGCTATCTACAGTGTCCTGGTTTACATACATGGCCCAACAACTTCCCAGTCAAGTGCAGCTGTCTGCCCTCAATTTTTGCTCATGACTTGGGCTACCTGGGACGCAAGACAGAAACATATAAATGAAAACTGGGCTTCTCAAAAAGCCTTCATTAACTACCTAAAGCTGGAATTTCAGATAAATGCAGCTTCAGTAAAAAATCACCTGATAGCAAAGACACAGTAACCAATCAGAAGTGAAAAGAAATAAATAAGACATTGAGACAGAGCTTGGTAGAGAACTCAATATGCATTAATAATTCTGTCATGCAAGAAAAGAACTAATGTTTTGGATTAAAATAAAAAGAAATATAGCAAGGTCTAGAATATAATGAACAAAATAAATCCTTGTAGGATGATATAATTGGTAAAATGACATGAAAATGCTAAAATCTTCAGTAAGTATTTCTTTTCCATATTTGGAAAGAAGGCGGCTGTCCATCTCTCGAATACAGGGCTATTCTGGCCATTTGTTTATAGAATCCTAGAATGGTTTTGGATTGGAAGGGACCTTAAAGCTCATTTAGTTCCAATGCCTACACTATGGGCAGGCTGCCACCCACTAGATCAGCTTGTTCAGGGCCCCATCCAGACTGACTTTTATAACCAAAGATGATTTCAAACATCTCATGAAAATATTCTTAAACAGATAATTTGAGAGATAATTTGCATACAGAAGTTCTGAAGAGCTAGTAGAAAACAAAAATAACCACATGATTTAATTTGAAATAGATGGTCAGCTACTGCAGAAATACAGTAAGTGTGAAAGAATCTTAGAGCTGTGCCTCTACATAAAAAGCATAAGCAAAATGACCTGTATAGCTCTGGGTAAAACTGGAAACAGGGTCAAACGATAAGGATTTATCTATAGAAATGAGTGAGACAGATACTGCAGTATTCTCCAGTTCTGGAGTCCACATTTTAAGAGTGAATGAAAAACTGGAGACATTAGGGTCAATAAAACAATAAAACAGAACAATAAAAAAGGAAAACCAGAAAAATTTAAAATGTGTTAAAGTGTCATAAATGTCTCAATTGAGCTTGATGAGATGAAAAAGGAAATTTCAGCACATTATAAACTTTAAAGCAAACAGGCACGGGAAAAGGCAGGAGAAGAGGCGACACCACAGGCAGAAGATAGGCATGCTGGTATGAAGAAGGCTGCATCTTCTAAGGGAGGTATGATAATCTGCCTCGTTGTATAGGGGCTTTCTGTTGCCAGCTGGCTTCATATCCGGGTAAAACAGCCTTGTCTTGCAAAGTACATGGAGTTCTGTGCAGGAGCAAGTGGGTGAAGTGTACCAGCCTCTGGTCTGTGAGCAGTGAACATGTCCTGGCCTTCTAAAGTGACCAAGGGATGCATTTACCACACAGGACAATATGAAAATGCACAGTAACAGAGACCTGGTGACAAGTACCAATCTGAAACACCGACCAGCTCTGGCAACCAGACCTAGTGTGAGTGTTGGTGATCCTCACTTACCATGAGGTACATGGCTCCGGCAGGCCTGACAGGCTGAAGGCCAGGGATAGCTGATAACGCAGCATAACAAAGGTCAGCATTGGACTGAAAAGCAACAAGGAGAAATTTCAAAACAAGAGAAATTCCAGGAAGCAGCTCAACAAATGGAAGCCAAACTCTGGACTGGGACTATGAACAGGTTTGCCTACTGCAAATAAAGGGACAACAAATGCAAACAGCATGGGAGATCATGGCCTTGCGTACAGCAGGTGTTACTGAGCTGAACTCAGCAAGTCAATGCCAAACTCCATCCCCTGGGTCAGCAGCTCCAGCTGCAAAGCTAGGCTGCCTGAAACTTATCACAGCCAGTATTTCTGCCCGTTACAATGTCTCCTGCTGGAATTTGATTTGTTGGGCCATCCTAATCACAGCCAAAACTGCACCTCCAAGTGGGGGGGAGGAGGGGAATGATGACGAACTAGAGAGAAAGGACTCCCTCCAACAGACCTTCTTGGTCTGTTACAGCCTGTTTACCTTGAGGATGCTTAGGGTGTTGTGGTAGAACTCAGGTGGTGTTCGGTGCAAGATACGCTCCAGTGCTCCTTGGACAATTGTACACGGTCCTAGGATCCTTTGACTCAGTCTTAAAAGGCCATCCCTGATCTGAGAAAACATCATATTTGCAGCTTAGATAGTGTTTCCCTAAAGGAAAGGAACAGCTCCAAGGCCCACTTCCTGTATTTCTACAGCTGTTCACACCCCTCTCTTCAGTGAGCATACAGAGGACTAAAGAACATTTGTTTGACTATGTGCCAGGCTTAGAAGACCATTTACAGTGTAGTTCTCTGTTCCTCTGTTGCAGATTGAAATGCCAACAGAGACAACTTTGGAGCTTCCCAATCTGACTCAAACCAGGGTGGAATATAGATAACACAAATAAAGCCAGAGCTGTTCCAAATACAACTTTGCATTTCCCTTAGGTTTGTGCCCACAATCCACACTTTCAAAGCCAGGTAAGGACAATCAACATTAGCTTTTCTGCTCACTCATTTGGTCCTCTCTTCTCCCTCCTCCTCTGCAGAGAGCCTTCTAGGTGGAAAGGTCACTGCAGTAGATGGTTGTCCTTGTAACACAGCTGAAAAATAGCCAGATAAAGTACTGGCAGCACTGCAAGGTGCTTTGTTCTACTTTTAAGAGAAACCATGTAAGAGCACATAGACACCACACATGGACTCCACATGCCGGATAAGCCATGCTATACTTTCAGTGCACACTGGAGCTATTTGAGAAGTTAGAAGCGCAGAAAAAAGGACGAGGCATATATTAATGAGCAGCAGAGACACGGAGTTACAGTGTAGATGTGGGTAGAAGGCCATGTCTGGGAGCAGATGGAGTAAGGAAGGGACATGAAGAGCCTAGAAGCGCAGAAAAAAGGACGAGGCATATATTAATGAGCAGCAGAGACACGGAGTTACAGTGTAGATGTGGGTAGAAGGCCATGTCTGGGAGCAGATGGAGTAAGGAAGGGACATGAAGAGCCTAGAGGCGCAGAAAAGCACGTAAGCACAATTGGGTGACACCCACATGAGAACAAAAGAGCAGTACCTGCCTGTATCAGTTAAAGACCTGGTGATCCACATACTGAAGACTTTGCGTGTTTGTTGCCATGACAGCAACACTCAGCGGTTCTCACCTCATTACCAAAGATGTCTCTCCTGTCATGAATTAGGATCCAGCCCATCCGCCAGCCAGGGACTAGCCATCGCTTTGCCAAGCCACCACAGGACAAGATTGGCACATTTGTGCTGAGAGTTGCAATGGGTTCATACTTGCAGTCAGCAAACACCTATGACAGGAGACTGTGTTAGGGCTGTCTCTGCCTCACTGTGAGAACTGTGGGCATGTGCATGAGGCTTAAAAAGAAGGGATGCAGGGAAGTGATGGGAAATCAATGGTGAAAACTCACATCTTCAAAGTATGAACATGGTAAGTGCACTCACATAAAAGCAAGCCGTTTGGGAAGAGGAAGGGAGCTGGACAAGACAGGTTCCCCTAGAACTGGGCACCAAAGGAGTAGGAGCTCCAGGCATGGACCCAGGCACAGGGGAGTGGAGCTGTCCCTCAGCTCTAGAGACCTGGCTGCCATGGCCAAGGATTACGTGCATCAAAAAGGACAGGTAGCATTGGGAGTGCAAAGGACTGCAACTGACACTCACCATGTCTCCGTAGATCTCATCAGCCAGGATAGGCACACACTGTCTTGATGCCACTGTGGGAGAGAGAGCATTCAGCCTGGCCACCCTCCATCCTCCATGGGAACAGATTTGCCCTTTGCTGCAGGGCCTGGCAGGGCTCTGAAGGACTCTCTGTCTCAGGGCACAGGGTCCCTGTCTTCCTACCTACAGACTGTTCATTTGGAGAGCCTGACCACTGGGGATCTCTGCCCTGACTCAGCCTAGTTCTGCTCCAATTGGTGGGAACTGGCAGCACAGCCCTCCCTGTCAGGACAGGGCTCAGGAAGCACAGGGCTCCTGTGAACACTCCCCCTGCAGAGCCAGAGGGGACAAATGAGCAGTCTAAGTCACACGGAGCTTTTGAGGAAGACACATGCTCCGCATGTTCTTGCCCAGATAAGGCAACACCTTCACACTGAGCAAGCCCTCATTCCTGAGGTGGAGTCAGTCAGAAGCAAAGCCCTGGGCCATGGTGCTGCAGTGATTGAAACATGAGCAATGGGGACAGACACTAGACTGCAACCATGCCCCAGGCCCCAGAAACACACAGGCAGGCTCACCTGCCAGGATCTCCTGGAGGTGGCTCTTGCTGAACACAGAGCCACAGGGGTTCGATGGATTGTTCACAATGAGGCAAGCTGTCTTCTCATCCACCAAAGACTCCAAGTGTTCCAAATCAATTTCCCAGGCCTTCTCTGGCTAGTGAAGTGAAGAGAAGGGGAAGTAAGAGCTGAGGAACTGGACTTGCCACACAAGGTCAGGTGTGCCAGGGCACCCAGCATTACTCATGTCCCCTTCACCCACTTCCCAGGCAGGGCCAGCATAATTCTGAGAGGAGAAATGTCCGGGCTGCCCCTTCCAGGCCTGCCACCACTTACCAAGAGGTTATAGAGTTTGACCTCTATCCCCATAGACAATGCCAGAGTCTTGTAGAGGGAGAAGCCAGGCCGTGGCACCAGGATGTTCTGGCCTGGGTTGGCCAGCACTGCCAAGGCAAGCTCTATGGCCTGGCTGCAGCCACTTGTTAAGATGACATCCTGCAAAGAGCACAGACAGGTCAGTGGGAAGCACAGCCACTCTGAAGTACTCCAGACACACAGCAGTGACATAACATCCAGGCTCAGCTCTGCCAGGTAGAGCTTCTCAGCCAAAAAGACAGTGCCTGAGCCTGGCTGAAAGCAGAAAGACTTTAGCTGGTGGAAAGCGCAACCTCCTCCTGGGGAGGGTGGAGGTGAAGGGCTCAGGGAAGGGATGAGAGCAGTAGGAGGCCACCTTGGGACAAGGTGATTTGGATAGCCTTTAGTTCTGTAACTGGGCAGGGAGGGAGAGCTGGGGTAGGGCCCCCATGCCCCATGGTCTGCAGGCAGCAGCACCCTGTCTGCACTGCAGTGGGAGCACCTTGGTTGTGCACCAGTACCTGGGCCTTCAGTGGTGCCTCTGGGCAGTTGTAGTATGCAGCCACAGCTTCCCGGCAGGATTGGTAGCCTGAGGAAAGAGGAATCAAACATGGAAGGGAGGTTTTTACAGATTCTTTCCTTCTTCTTAACAGTACTGTTTCTTTCTTCTTACCAGTACAAGGCTCACAGCTGCTGCCCAGCCAGGGAAAGCCCATTTGGTGGTGTCCCAGGGTGGCAGAGACTTTCCTGCCTCAGGCCAAGCACCATGCAGCCCCAAGGTTGGGCCAGGATAGCCAAGAGCAGGGACAAACTTTGGGCAGGGAGGCAAGCTCTGGCCCCAGCATGTCCTAGGGACAGAACTGACAGGAGCAGAATGGAAGGTAGCCCGGGAGTTTTCTGAGCCAGAAGGAAGCCAAGTGTGATGACATGGCTTTCACTGTTTAGTGATGGCACTGGGGCAGCCCTCCCTGTCACCACATGGAGGGTCCCATGATGCAGGTGTGATCTATGCTCTGTGCACGCTTTTGGCACTAACTGCAAACAAGGCTCATGGTGTCAGTGAAGTCAGGGAGTCCAAGGGGAGTCCTGGCTAAGGCAGATCTGAAAGGAGCTTGGCTATAACCCACAGCAGGGACACACAGTCCCAAGCCCTTCTGGGTTCTTGATACCCTGTCTGCACCAATGGCTGGGGCAGCAAACAGTTTCTGCAGGAGCTCTGGGTCTCACACAGCCCATGCAGGAAAGAGCACACAGGTGTATCTGGGGGATACACATACTTGTGTATTCATGTGACTATTGGTGAGGACAGCTGTAGGATACTAATGGAAAGATGTCTGTTGGCTCCGTATACCCGCTGTGGGGTAGGAGCTGGCACATGCCTTCATCCAACTCTCATAGGATGAGCTTTGTCAACTTACCAACAGATGGTGCATAACCATTGTACTGTCCTGAGTCCAAAACCTCCTTCACAGCCCGTGTGACCTCATCATTTGTGGGAAGGTTTCCAAAGGCCGTCGGATCTCCTTTTCAAAGATTGAAAAAATAGTAAAGCTCTCACTGATCTGTGACAGGCACAGAGCTGTGTGGTTGTCTGACCTACCCCTTGGTGTTCGCACAAACTTTGTGCTTCAGAGCCCTGCAATCTGCCAGCCACACAGTTTGACCCGAATACCTGGTGGCTTCAGCCACAGGACTATGCTCACCTAAGGACAAGGAGATCATGGCTTTCTTTGGGTTGGGTTCCACCTTCATGCTGTCTACGATGGCTCGGATAGGATTGAAAGTCTTCTTTGACATTTCGGAAGCCCTGACAGCCCATCTTGGCTTCCGACCCTTTGCCTTCCCTGGTGATATGGTGTTCCCAGTGCTCTTGAGATGAACATCCAGCATAGGGGCATGATCTCCATGGCCATTCACTTGGATCAGGTACGAGTCCATCCTGAGAGCTGTCAGTGCAAAGTGAATTTCCTGGGCTTAGTTAACACATGTGAAACAAGGAATCTGTCCGCTTGGGGATGCAGCCCATAAGTAAAACTTCTGAAAGCTGTAGACCCTATCTACTCCCTATGGACAAAGCAGTAGCAGCAAGTAGGGCTGTATTTGGTGCCAGGATGTAGTGAAACCCCAAGCATAAGTAAGAGAGCAATACAGTGGGAAAGATAAAAGCAATTATCTGTGTTAGCTCCACCATTGCCTAGCACGGACCTGCTGCAGTGAGAAGGAGAAAGCCCCGCTAAAGCCAGCAGCCAAGAATTAGCAGCATGTTGTAGTCACTGCTTGACTGCAGATTCAGTATTCCACTGACAGAAGGACTTTACCCCCACAGCTAACAACTTGCACACCTCAACCTGAAAACACAAGGGCCGGCCCACTATGTGTGTCCATATCTAGAATGTTCCTCTAGTCTACAGACAGAAATGCAGCACTATAAATCAAATACCAGATGCCAAAAAGGTAGCTCTTCTTCAGTGTTATCAGGATGCACTGGGCAGCAGCAGGATAGAGGTTAGACACTTACTTCTGTCAGCAGAGAACAGCCCAGCCCAGAAAGCCTAGAGCAAAAGGCAGTGCTTAGGAAATGGAACAAGGCTGGTACGGCCAAGAGGGAAATCCAAGAGGCAGCACCTGCCCCAAGCAAAGCGCCTGTAGTCCCACCTGAAGCTGAGTAACAAGCAATGCATAGCAGAGGAACAGCTGCCTTCAAGACCCAAAAATGGACACAAAAGTGACTTACACATCCCAGCATGTTATACCCAGAACATCAGCTAAACCAGGCAGGAAGAGTCTAACTTACAAACTGCTGATGACTCAGGGCTTTCCACCTGCAGGTTAGAGATAGGGCACAGAGCAGGCAGACCTCCTGAGACATAGAGTCCGTTCTTGCTGATACTGGCACGCTACCTTGTAATCCTGCCACAAACTGCTTATGCCTTCTATTCTATCCTATTTCTCTGCTCCACTGAAAAGCAATTCAGTGAACAGTGGCCCTTTCCTGATGGTAGTTACGTAGCCCCAGACTCGCAGATACAGCACAGCTTCCCCTTCCTTGCCACACAGACTGAGCCAGAAGGGCTGTAGTGTCGCCTAGTTCAGGCAGGATTTGCTATCTGAACAAATTTCTCACTGTTTCAGTGAAGTATGCACCTAGAGATGCCCCATACTGCTGCAGTTACTCTACCAGCTGTGCCTTATTAGGCCATTTATAGCAACTCAGGCTGATCCAACAGGGTCACAAAGCAAGACTTCAGCTTTTCTGCTGAAGCCTTCTGGGTTTCCTTTCTACCAGAAGAAAGTCAGTTGAAGAAATATACAGCAGGGTTGCACAAAAAACTGAGCCTAGAAATGAGCCATGTATCTCAATTCAACAGCCAGGCTGTGTCCCAAATACACAGTCTATTCTAGCAGAGCCCTTACACCACCCTGCAACATGGTTCTCCTGAAACCTGGAGCTGCAGACACAGGCACAATACATACCTTCAATGCAGGCAGCCAGGGAAGAACTCCCTACTACCCCCCTGAAAGAAGCAAGGCACCAGAGCACAGCACTTTACCTTCTACAGCACAGACAGGGAGACACAAACAAGCCTGGGGGTCCAGTCCCTAGTTTTCATTCGGGACAAATCCCCTTGAGAGGAAAGTCCTGTGAATTCTTCCCCATGAAATAATCCCCAAAACTGGGCGTTGAGACTGAATCATTTAGCCATTGGCTCGTAGAGAGGGTTGCTCTCCCCACCCAAAAATGACCTCTCCTCCCCTTTGCAACTGTAGTCACTTCAAACACTTGGAACATGGCTGTGCATTAACTCTTTCTGGGAGCAGCCTAAGGACACAGCTTGGCTTCCTGGAGTGCCTGGGCTGCCATTCTTTGCCACCACTTTCCTCAGTCTGCAAACACTGCTGGGGGCAAATCTGCAGAGTCCAGGTATTCCAGCACTAGCACCTTGCAATTCACTGAGAGTGGACTGATGGACTGTAAAGCCTGAGGAAGCCATCGGTCTCTCCTGATCTCAGAGATTCTGGGATCCCAGTGCACCAGCTGACAAACAGCAGTTTGTGGCTTCATTACAACTGGGAGGCATCTTGCTCCAAAAGCTAAAGGGAGGAAAGCACTTCCCTAGCCAGTGTTTTGGAGGCACCAGGACCTGAAGGATTAAAGGAAGCTCAAGTTGTCATTGGTTTGGAGAGTTTTTTTGCCTTTCCCTTTTCTTTATTTTTTTGGGTTGCTGCAAGACCCAAGTGAACTCATAATTCTGGCAGCCAGCAGAAACTATGCAATTCTTCCCTCTCTGATGGTTCTGCAAACCATAGATAATACCATTCCCAGAAGGCCCTTTTTTGCTAAGTGATGTGAACCTATGCCTTCCTGCCTCATAATGCCTGCATGGCTAGGATAAATGAGAGGCATATGCATTCTTCCTGCCTTCCAAGGGCTGCTCCAAGTCTTCCTTTATTGCCATAGCAGCAAAGGGCCAGAGACGGAAGAGTTCCTCAGAGACAAGAGGGACTTGCCAATCTTTGCGCAAACAGACTGCTGATGCCTTCACTGCAGAGGCCAGTGGTCACCGCGACTTTTACCTGTTTATACCTGGACCTCAGTTGGAGGAGGAAGGACCTTGCATTCAACTCATGCTCACTACACAAACAGCAGTAAGGCTGTACCTCCCCAGGTGCAAAGAGTGACCCCTTCCCTCAGTGCTGTGGGTGGGGTGACACTGCTGGGGAGTCATGACCTGCTGTTGATCCCAGTACTGCAGTGGGCACTCCTGAGGCCACAATGGGGGCCGAGGATTCAGGGCTGGAGGGAGGTTGGAAGGTGTGGAGTGCAGCCAGAAGGTCTAGCCAGGATCCTCAGCCCCAGACTGGAGGGCAGACTTCTCGTTGCAACCACCCTCAAGCCTATGGACAAGGAATAGCACCTTTCAAAACCCTTTCACAGAGAAACATCTTGTATTGAAGTTGTTTGGACTGCTTTCTGCTGACGGCTCCAGAGTTTCTCTCTTCTTTTGACTGAAACCTGACATGAGTAACCTTCGGAAGTTTATGCAGGCCCTCTCCAAGCACCTACAGGTTTTTTTCTCACTTCCCCCAGCTGGCCCCATCTCTTGCCATGCTGCAGCCCTGGCAGGGTTAAACATGGCATTTGGAGGCCTCAAGGACGATGCTGCATGTTCTGCCTAGCAACAACCCCCAAACTGACGCAACTGGAGCTCTACCCGTCACACTGCACACAGCAGTGGGGTTCAGCGCAGGGCACAGTGGAAGCCTGCTGCCAAGAGGGGGGAAAATGTGGCTCTGAAGACTTAGGAAGGCTTAGTTACATAAGGCTGGGAACCTGATGAGAAGCAGGGTGAAGACAGCAGTGTACAACGGCATCAGTGAGTTTCTCCTGTTATTACAATGCCCTTCTCCTCTCACTGCATGACTCCAGTCCTCCAGATGCTCTCACGTGGGGTATGCAGCCCCTATCCTCCCACTCCTCATTGTGCACAGGGCCTCCTAGGACCAAAGCATGAACTCACAATTCAGCACTTTGTATTCTAGAAATATGGCCAAGCCATCCTTCTATGGTGCGGTGGAAGAGGCAGCCACACCCTGCAGGATGCATTTCTGCCAGCAAGGCTGCTGTCTCTCTGGACCATCAGGCCCTATGCTCCCCACTAGCACCTCACTCCACTGACTTGCCTCCGCCCTCTGTAGATTGCTCCTCTGTCTCAGCAGGTCAACCCCACATACCTCTTCAGCTCCCTCTTTCTTGTGTAGCTTGAGCAATTGATTTTTATCTCTTCCCAGCGGAAGGAGAAACTAGTGTTTTATGGTACCACCCTTCTCTGGTACCAGGTCTCCCAGAGTCCCACTCCTGTGAGCAGAGGCAAAGCCAGTAAGAGCAAGCAGTTTGGCTTCCAGACTGAGCTGCAGTCACAAAGCAGGACTGACAAACAGCTGCCTGAGGGGAGCACAGGCTCAAGCATCACTACACTGACAAACCTGTCTCTGTCAGGCTGCAGGTAGGTCATACACAAGGATAGTTTTGCAAATTCAGGGTGCACTACTGCAGGGACAGACACCCAACTAGTACTCTGCACAAAAATCCACCAGGGTCGGTAACAAATCACTTCACTAGTTACCTCCTTATATTTTGCTTTTATTTCCAGCAATTTATGTCTGCTCCTTTCAGACACTGGTACAGCGCCAACCAGTTCAGGGTTTGTGTGTATCCTAATCTCTGTTTGGTCCCTGCATTCCTACTTGAATCAGTTTTTAGTAACCAATGATATGATTTTTTCCTTACCCCCTTTTTTTTTTAATCAATTTATTATTAAGGTCTCAGATAAGCAAACAGCAATAAAGCCTCCATATCTCTCATCAATGTTGTGTTTGTTTATTGATTCTGACAGCATCATTATAACACTGCAGTAGGTTTTCTGACAAGGCACAAACCTTGTCCCCGACAGGTCAGGTCACACAGGCACTCTGAAAATGCATATTTTCAGAGTTAAAGCTGTCTGACGGTGTAGGCAGGGCTGCTGTGCCAAACCTGCACATATCAGCATGAGTCTCTGATCAAGTGATGGTGATGCTTGTGCCTCCAGCCATCTTAATTGCTGAAATGGAGCATAGCACCTGTTACCTCTTTGCATAATCAGAGCACAAAAATCAGTTCCAAAAAAGCCCAGCTATGTTCTCCAAAGCTGTGCAAACATTGTGTTTAAGAGCCAGAAAGATGGCACAATCCACAAAGAGTGGCTCAAAGCCAATAACGAGGTAATTAAAAAGTTTACAGTAGCTACAGTTTATCTATCTGCCTGTATTCAGGATCAATTTTGATTTGATCTCAGAAAAAAATCTGAAATACACTGAAATTGCACAGTCTAGCTAGAGATGCCTATTCTGGAAAAGCATCCTGTGTATTGCAAGTGGCTTGCAGGATGCTCTTGCCGCCTGTGTGAACTGCGCTTTGGAAAGCCGAGCACTGGCATCTAGGGGCTGTCTGGTGTCTGCATTTCTTTTGGAAGGGGAACAAGGTGGCTCCACAGTGTGCAAATGGAGGGCATTACAGCAGGGACAGGGACACTGCCCAGGCTCCTGGTAGAACTCTGCTCTGCAAGCCCTGGGCAGATTGAAAACAGCTGCATTAACACACCTTAACGAGCACTGTCTCCTACTATTTGCCATTTCCCTCCATCAAGAAAACCAGGGAATATAAAAAACAAGAGCTTTCATGATTATGGCTTCTTGTGTGCCTCCCACACCACCAGCACCCAAAAATGCACTGCAGCAACCTGATAGCAGCTGTGCTGGGCATGACAGACTGCACTCCGCAGCCACTGACCACTGTGGTGCTGGGAGGGGACAGAGTCCATCAGGTACAGGAGCCTTTGCTTGCTCAGCCTGGGCACTGAGTCCATTGCAAGCATGTTGAGAGACACAGAGTGCCTCCAGGTTTGTGGGGAGTTGGAAGCACCAGTGAGCTACAGGCCCAACAGCCACAATTAAAGACTTGCAACTCCTGTTACAGATGCTGAGAGGAATGTTCCACAAACTGTGAATGTTACTGGTTCCTGAGTACAGTGAAAGACATCTTGTCCAGACTTGTGTCTGTTTACATCCAGGTAAATATTATCCAGGTAAGTGCATATCCTGTGTTTGACTTATGACTTCAGAGACTTGAGCGGTTGCATGATATGTCATGGCAGCTGTCCTCCAATGGCCTTGGAGCCACTGGGACAGTGACCAGCCAATGGGGGTGGGGTGGAAAGGGGCACAGTGGCTTTGTGGGGTGAGATGACACTGTGAGCTTGCAGCGGGTGGCGTGGGCAGCACCAGCATTTCCTTGTCACAAGAACACAGACAGGCCAGCCTTCTCATGACTGAATTAGAGCCCCATTGATGAAAACCTACCATCTGCCTGACTAATCCACTCCTGTAACAACTGCTCATCTCCTTATAAAATAGTGGAGTTGGAGTGTGTGTGAGAAACATTGAGGGCGCCTGAAGTACATCCCTTTTGCTTCAAGCTAACCTTTCTTTTTCCTGACCATGCCAACAACAGATAAAGTGAACAAAATATTTCCCTGCTTTTGACAGCAGTTTTTTACAAGTTTGCAAGTTGTTTAGACATCTCTCTATTAACAAGGTTCCAAGTTGTTAAGAGACACTTGTTATTTCAAATGAGATTTCTGTGATCAACCTTTTTCTCATAGGCTGTACTTCTAGAGATTTCTTTTGCTTTCTTCTGAATCCCCTCCAGCCGATCCACTTGCCTCTGGAAACAGTGTGCAAGACTGAGGCCAAGCCAGTGGTGAAGCAGGGGCAGAAGAATTTCTTCACGCATCCAACATGTGACACTCCTGTTCATATACCCTAGAAATGTTAGTTTTTTCGCAACAGGATGACATAGTGGACTTGAGTTCAGTTTGTCATTCACAATAACCTCCAGTTCTTTTCTACAGTACTGCTCTATCGTCATCATGCTGCACTCATTGTCCCTGTGATTATTTATTTATGTGGGACGGTCAATAAATCTGGTTGTGGTGTTCAGCAGTGATTGTGCTACAGCTCCCAGTTGCCTCAAGCTGGAGAATATGAGGCAGTTCATGACTTGCTCCTACCACTTTACCCTCCAAGTTCCCAGGGAGGGCACTGAACCAGGTCAGAGCACTTGGTCCATGGCAAGCCAAACCAGGCCCTTTTCTCCCTTAGTGCAGCAATGATATCAGAAGTAGCCAGAAACAAAGAAGCCAAAATAATAATAATAAAAAATAATTAGGAAGAGAAGCCAAAACAGGTGAAGATTGATACTGTTATATACTGTTATAGCCTTCCTATTGCTCTGTTCTGCTGACTGGTATTTGCTGCGGTGAGAATAAGAACCCAGAAGATGATGCTGACCAAGTTCAGCTACGGTACTTTGAGCAGGAGTGAAGTGACACCAAGCATGTTTTTAAGATTTCCCATTACAGCAACAGAAATGGAATAAGATTGACTCACTTCTACAATATCTTGAAGTTTGTACCTCATTTTTTAGCAGCAAACGCTCCAGCAAAACACTGAGCCCAACTCCAACAGAGCAATACTTCTTAGCTCTGACTTTGAACAAGTAAATTACACACAAATCTAAAGAAAGTTTTAGCTCAGTTTGCTGGATGACCAGGAGAAACACTCTGCATAAGAAACACTTATTTCATCCCTTCTTGTGACTCATGATTATTTGACTTAGCTCTTCATGTCCCTTTCATGTCAGTTAAAAGCTCTACTAAGCAAAATGGCACTGTGCATGATCCTAAAAGTTCACAAAGGATTGCTAAAACTTTTAAACCCATCCAGCAAAGAGGCCTGGTTTCTGGCACATCAGCATAAGTGATGCAACACATACAGATGAAAAGCTGTGTGCAACAGCCTCACCACTGAGCATCTGCACTATCTCCAGAGTCCTTGTCCTAAGCTCTCTATGGATTCCCCATTTTCTAACTTAGGACACAACTTCTGTCCCCTCTATCTGAACTGGACATTGAAACAATGGTTCTTTTGTTTTCCTTCTCTCTTACCTCAACCTAAGTAAATTTTAAGATGCATTTTCAGATCTCCAGTCCTTTGTGGAATCAGGTGAAGTGTTGAGGAGAGTGTTTTCCCACAGTGCTGAGGTGAGTTTATAGGCTTTTCACCATATAACTCTATAGAGTTACTGCTGTTGCTCCTGCAAAGACAGAAGGGTGAAACAGTCTTACTGTTGCCACCAGTCTTACAGATGGAGAAAATGTATTTCTGCATCTTAGAGACAAATTTGCACCTCTCAGGGCACATATTCAGGTATTCTGTCTGAGACCTTATAGTGTAACTGTTTCCCTAAAAATATCTGTTTTCCTAAATGCAATGAAAGTATTTCTTTGCAATTTTTTTGCTGTAGAAGTAAAGAGCTTTTACAGGCAGTGTTTGGTCAAACTCTTGAATAAAAGCATTTGCTCTGAATGTGGAGTTTTCTGTGTTTCCCACTGTATTTCCAAATTGTCCTGCTGTTTACTTTTCTCGCTTTCCTGAATCAGCTCTGCCCTTACCAGCCCTCAGAAATGTTGACGCTTGTGCATGGGTGAGATCCTGGACACCTGCCTTCACTCCAACCACCACCAATAAGCACAGGAGTGATTAATCACCTTCTCTGCTGGAAGGTGATAGATGCTGTGCTAAGGAGTCTGTAAGGATGGCAAGACAGACTGGCAGCAGTACATTATTGTCAGTAAAAAGGTCCCATCATAGGTGCCTGAAGTGGCCTCCAGCAAAAAGACACAAAAGAGGTCTATCTGGTTCTGTACGGCTAAATATAAGGTAATGTATCTAAAGAAAATTGTCTGAATGTGGTCTCCGAAGTGCCGAACTGGAACCTGATAGTTGCACTGCAGGACAGATCCCAAGGTGTGAGTGACTGTACCTGGAAACACGGGCCCTGTGCTGGGGTAGTTGGAGAAGCAACAAAATGCTGTGCATTGCCAGGACAAGACAGAGACAGTTGTTTTGCTGTGATGTAAACTGCTGGTGCACTTGTGTCTTGAAGCTGCATGGAGGTGCAGTCACTGCATCACAGGGTGGGTTTAGGGGAGTTACAGCAGGCCCAGAGAGGCTGGGACTGGGGTTTCATAAGGAAACAGAGAGGCACGGTCAAAGTTTACAGAGGCACGAGGTGGCAGAAAAGCTGCATAAAGAACACTCACCAAAACTCACAACACAGGAAAAAGTAGAACTCGTAAAATTGTGAAAGTTTAATTAGTTAAATTTAGTCAGTTTCCAGCAAGTTGGGTACTAACAAGCATGTTCTGTGGCAGGTGGAAAACCTCGGGACGTTATCGCCACAAGGGGCTGCGGGTGGAAGAGAAGGGGAGCGGACACACACGCCCAACAGCTGGTGAACCGTGCGCAGGTGCCAGAAGAGCTGAGCACCTCCAGACGGGGCAGGGCCTGGCCGGGCTGGAGCTTCCACCACTCTCGAGAAGCGCTGGCGGGGCTGAGGCGAGCGGATGAGACGGAGTTCACCGCGCTGGCACTACCCCGGGGTGGCCCGGCCCGGCCCCCAGTCCCCAGCGCCGGCGGAGCGGGGCCGCGCCGGGCCATGGCGGAGCGGGACTGCCCCCGTGCCGCGCGTGGGGACGCGCCAGGGCGGGCGGGCGGTGAGAACAGCGGGCGGTGAGGGCAGCGGGCGGGTGGGTGGGCGGGCAGCCGCGCGGGGTCCGCGTCGGCGCCGGGGCTGAGCGGCGTCATCTCTCCTTAGCGCCGTACCCGGAGCAGAGGCGGAGGGGCCGCGGGGAAGCCGCGCCGTGCCGGGGTCGCTGGAGCGCCGCCGCTGCCTATACCTGCGCACGGGCCGGGGTGAGCGCGGCCGGCGGGAGCCGCTCCCTCCGTCCTGCGGAGCGCAGTGCCTGGCCCGGCTTCCTCCCGGGCGCTGCTCTGCGGTCGCGGACTCACCTCGGCCTCCCCTCCAGCCTGCTGCCAGATGATGGAGGTCCTGCTCGCCGCCCTGATCCTGGTCTGCAGCTCCGTGTCCGGTGGCTCGACGGGAGGATATACCGGCCTCCCCGCCATGGGGGGCATCTACTACTACCAATACGGCGGGGCCTACAGCGGCTTCAGCGGAGCGGAAGGGGAGCGAGCCCAGCAGCTTGACCAACGTTTCTACTTACTGAAGCTGCCCATTGCAAGGGCAGCAATGGCCGTGGGAGGGTGTCTCCTGGTCTTCCCTTGTGTTCTTATTTTGGTTGGTGTTCTACGCCTACCGTGGCATTTCCCAGCATGGCTGCTAATTGAATGCAGCCTGTACATAGTGATTGCAGTTGGCACAGGGCCTGCTCTGTACTATTTCTTCCATTCTCTGCTGAGTGTTTATAATTCATCAGTGTGCAAAGAGAGAGAGCAGCTTTATCAAAGCAAAGGCTATCAGGGCTTCTGGTGCAGCCTGCATGGGGCAGAGATTGCTGCTGGTCTCTTGGGCTGCATGGCTGCCATGGCATACCTGCTCAGTGCAGGCCTAGCTGTCAGAGATTACAGGACAGTTCATGAACAGAAACAGAAGCCACTGCAATTATAAGAGCTTTCAAATGATTCCTCCACTCCAGTAATGGGCTGGATTTTTGCCAGTCTCCTTACTGAGATGAAGCAGTATGGTGTCCTTCCTTCTGGACAGTGCAGCCTTAATGCTAGAGAACATTCATCAAACTGGCATAGCTTTAAATAGGGTAGAGTTAGGCTATTCCTAACTTGAATTTGCATTATTGAATTATTGGTGACTGAAAGCTGATCCAGTGGGTTGTCTCCTGCTTCACAAGGCAGCCCTTCCATCCCACTATTAGATGTCCCGTTCTCCAGTGAGGGCTTCCTACAAGTACTGCCACTACATGCTTCTGCCAATGAACAGCTTTTTGTAGCTTAAACTGTCTTTACAAAAGACATGTGACTTGACTGAGAAAAAAACTCTTATAAACAAGTGATCAAAGCCCCTGGTTGTGGCAGCTAAATACTGCTTCCTTGTAGGTCTCTTGGAATTAACAGACTGGTGTGAACATGACGTTTATAAGGCCATGAAAAAAACCCCACAAACTCAGTCTACCTTGTGACACACAATGCCTTTTCAAACTCCTGGAGAGGGCCCATTTTTGTATGAAATGGTCTTTTTATATAACTTGTATACAAGAGTTTTGCTTAAAAAGATACCCTGAATTGGGATAATCAGACAAAAGCTTTATGAGATCAAATGGGTGGTTGAATATAGAAGTATACTGTTTTCAAAATACATTTTTAATGTACAAGTTGGAGAAATTAGATGCTGCTCTTATTATTTCTTTTTTTTAGAAAAACTTCTTATAGGAATTTTACTGGGAAAAATAGCACTAGAATCACCAACTCGTGCCTCAAAATGAAATGCCACTTCAGAGCAGCGTCCACTATGTGCATTGTTCATATGAGGATGGAACCACCCCAGTCTCACAGATAAGTTCTGCCCATATTAAAAAAACTAAACACACTAGAAACATGCTTTGCCTTGGACACAGCTCTTTCACTGGCACCATTACTAAATCCTCACAATTACCAAAACCATGGAATGTTATTAGAACTAGAGACACAAAAGTAAAACAGATGCCAAATAGGAACACACTAGGTGCTTTGGGGTTTGTTTGATTTCTTCCGCCTTTTAGTAGTTAAATGCACTGAGTGTCTCAGCACAGGGATTTATGTGGACAATCCATCGTGGTCCTATTTCTGTTAACATTTCTGTACTTCCTCTTGCTGCAGCTACTTCTAGAGCTGTACAGTGCTATTGAGAGCAAGTTCACAGGGCAGATTCCTCTAGCAGGAAACAGAAAGCTGCCTTAATAATTGGTAAGTCTAATTCTACCCTCACAGTGCTCTACAAGAAGTTTTTGTATGGAAGGCTGATGAGTGAAGTAGCACATAGAGCTCAGTGAACCTGCAGCACAGCTGCTGCTAGACACAGCTACCTTTGACTGGGATATTGCAGAGATTTCTTCCAGCACAGTAACAGAATCAGAGTAAGCTGTTAGATGAAAGTAAAAATCTTTATTGCTAAGTCAGCTGAAAATCCAATGCAAAAATACTCTTCCTTCCTGAACTGCTCTGTACATCTGAATAAAGAATCAATGTCAATGGACCAGTGTTTTCCAACAATCTTACGTTATTTGCCTTTCCAAAGCAATACATAGGTCACGGTGCTGAGGGTGCATTCACTGGACAACCTACTCCCATACACAATAAAAACAGGGATTGTTAAAGGTGCATGCTAGAGTGGGATACAGAAAATACTCTCCTTTTTAAAAACAAAAAAAAAAATGAAAAAAGATTACTTAGTAAACAGTTGGTACACTGCAATATTTAACATGCGCCAGGTCATATGAGTCAAGTTTAAAAAAGTAACATTTTAAAATGTGAAAAAAGAGGAAAAATACAGTTGAGTCTTCAGAGAGCAATAGAACAGCAGACAACAATTGCACAAGACCAAAGAGGTGATCTACTGCCGGAAGAAAGGCCTTTGCAAGTGACCCAAAAGCCACCAGCATCTATCTGGAAGGAGTGCAGAAACCCCACAGGTCCAAAGCCTTAGGTGTGACCAAAGATCCTGTGTACCACGGGAAAGATTTCAGACTTCACAGCAGCTCGTCCCCGAGAGAGGGAAATACTTGCTCCTTCTTGGAACAGGATGTTATCCTCCCATCTAACTGAAGATTCTGGTATGAACAGTCTGTGATGCTGCCTCCATGTGCCTGTTCCTTGTTCTGGGGGCAATGTGGAGGGTCTCTCTTACCTTTATCACCTGGGCCCCAACTACCCCCCGTTCAATATAAGTTTTATGGGTTCCTTTTGCAGAAGCCTTTCCGGACAGGACAGGACAGAGCATAGTACCCTTCTCAGCAAGTATGCTTATCAGCAGAGCCAGAATTACTGGAGAGATGGACCAACAAACTCCTCAGCCTCACTGTGGCTGCATGCAGTGTGGCAGGGCGTGCATTGCTCAGCAGGGACAAAACAGCCTGAGGACCTCAAGCTGAGAGCCTCTCTCTAACAGCAAGTCTGTGAATGAGTGGGATGTTCTCAGTGATGTGGTTATGTGAAGAAGATCACAGAGTATCTCTGCAAACTCCAAAAACAAAAACCAGGGAAGGGACTGGAGATCAGGAAGAGAACTGGGAAGACACTTTCTGTACCCTGCTATGAGTCCTTCAGTAGACTCGCCCTTTCATACCTGTTCCACCTACAGCAGTGCTCCTTGGGAGCTTGAAATCTAAGGTGGTGTTAATAAATAAGGTAGGGAAGACATAGAAGGAGGTAGGAAAACTAAAGGTAGTGGAGGGAAGCACTCTGTCCTATGAGCTGTCCTCACCAGATAGATGAAGATAACCCAGCCACACCACTATCTGACCAATGTCAGAAAAAACCCATTTCTTTGGATGACAGTGACCTTGAAGCATGTCTCAGCAGTTGGAATCTTGTGTTAGAAAATGCAAGACATTTGCATGAAAACATGATGCCAGTGTCTTTGCTGACACCCAAAACTGGCCTAGGAAAAAGCAGCACTTTTTGTGATGAACAGGCACTATTTTTAATGCATGAAAAAGATTTTGGATGACTGGAGAAAAAGCATCACAATGCCATAGCTGAAATGGAAAAGCTTAATCCTCTGAAGAAGCACATGGAAGACATGCAGAAGCTGCTTGAGGACACCAGTGCTCGTGTTAGTCAAACAGAGGAAGACTATTTGGAACAGGTTAAGTCAACTCAGCCTGTGCTGCCCAGAGTTCATAATGCCAGCTTCAGAGAAATCTGTGCATTCTACCTGGAGTGTAAGAAAGATAACAAGCTATGTCTTCCATGACAGTTCACACTCATAGAAAATAGGAGCTGGCTGTATTTAAACTTCCTTTCTGCTTCGAAACCAGAAACAGCACTGGAGAAAAAGTCTAAGTAGGAATTCCTTCTGTTCCATCCTGCCACTACCTTTAAGAGGTGCAGTTCAGAAATCTGTATGCTCCATCGCAGAGCTGTGTTTTCCTTAGTCCTTCAACACACCTGACAAACCCTGCACTCCTTGTGGCAACTCTGCACACAATACTACTGGTTCAGACTGGCAAGGACACACGGGACTTTCCATATCAGTGCAAGAAATAGAGACCTGATTTGCATTAATATGTGCCACTCGGAGTGCAGGGTTTGTCAGATTCTTACTCAGAAAGAAGGGTTTCTGCATCAGTCCCATAGTGAATGGAGGCTGTTCTACAGCCCTTTCAGATACCAGAAAGTGTGAGGCTGTTGGAGCCCTGGGTTCTGAGAATTTCAACCTTTCATGAGGCTAGTAGGCACAGATATTTGGTAAAATTATCACCAGTGACAGAATCAAAAGCTGCAGTCAAATACATTGGGATGAACCCTTCCTGCATACTTATATGATGATAATATGAAAGAGTTTTGGGGTTTAGCATTTGAATCTTTTCTGCTGTTGTTTCTCTGCCTAAGGGATTCAAATGCTGTTGTTTCTGTTATTTTAAGAATTAGCTTCAATCTCCAGTTCCAAATGAAATAGGCGTTTAAACAACCAAAATTTTTGAGAGTTTAAACTTTGGAAAAAGTTGGGTTGTTTCATGATTACACTGCAACTAGCACAAAGTATATCCTAAAATGTTGCTCCTCATGCATGATAAAAATACATTTTTTTCCTAGTGAGAAGAAATTCAAGGTGCTCTGAAATCTCAGTAAAACTCCATTAGATTTTGTCAGAAGATCTATATTGACAGAATCCCACAAATAGTCTGCACAATATTTCCTTCTGAACAAGGCCCAAATTTGATCCAAAAATAGACAACTCAAGCTCCTCAGATCTCTTCAGAAGAAACTTTTAAGTTTTCTTCATAAATATAATTACTGAAGAAGAAAAAGGCACTAGCCCACATTACAGTCAGGATTATTGCACCACTGACATGATGGGGACAGCTGCTATCCAGCTCTGTCAGAAAGGAAGAGATCTGCATGCTACAGAGGCACTGGTCTCCACAACCCTCACACAAAATGACGACATAGGCAGCCAACTTACACCCTGCTCCAAAAATCCTAATGGAAACACAAGGCATCTGAGTGCAGACTGGCCAGTTCATCATTCATGGGACTGTTTTAAACATCTTTTTCGGTGCTGATAAAAATGGTAATAAGATGAAAAGTTTCATTTTTGCTTTTGTGCTGAAAGCTAAGCAGGAACAAGTATACTTTCAGCTTGTTTGTGGCCAGACTGGGCACATACCATGAAATGCTGGTTTCTGTGGATTTGGAATATGTCTCCTGTTTCCAGGGAAAACAAAGACGCTGTAGCTGACAATGCAGAGGTTTATGTTGATGGAACAGAGCACTGGATGCTTCTCCCAGCCTTAGTGCGGCACACCACTGTATACAGCTTGGCTCCTCTGACTGAGCACTGAGACAAGCACAAGCTCCTGGTTTTATCCCATGTCTTCTGGATACAGGAAGCCTCTGCTGTGAAGCACCCATGATGAAGGTGGCCAGGTTGCTGCTGAGGTGTTGTTGAGGTGGGTCTGTGCTCTGCAGCTAGAAGCACTAGCTCCATACATTACCTTAATAAACCAGTCCTGAGCTGATCTTTCCTATGCTCCATATAAAATGCATTGGTTGGCACCTGCTTATCACTCAGCTACGTATTTTCTCATCCTGCACAGAATGATCCCACCATAACCCTCGATCTCCCCTACACCAGTGCTCCTCAGAATACTGGTACCCTGAGTCCTCCACTGCCCTAAGAACATCCACTGCAAATAGTCCACAGCATACCTGCTGTGGAGTGCTTTCTCCCCTAACCCTAAATAATAAAGTGCTGGGCTGAAGGGGAAAAGAACAGCTTAAGTGCAATAAATAAAAGTGAGTGCAATTAATGTAGGAAACCATTCTTAGGTCAGCTCCATTGCAACTGGCTGTATTCTTTCAAGGAATAACGAAGTCAGGTGCTGGGGGGTAGGGTGGGACACTGCATCAGAAATATTCACAGGACTCTAAACACTGAGCATTTCTCCCTCAGCAGCATCCTCACCCCCCACACACATACACCAGCCCCTTTCCTGCAGAGCTGGCAGAACCTCGGGGTTCAAGGACTTATCAGACAGTCCCTAACACAGAGCTCAGCTCCGGATCTGAGTGCTCATAGAACAACTGAGACCCTACAGTCATAAGTGGACAGCCCAGACGTCGGCCTTCCTGATTCTTCCTCAACTCCATTAAGGAAGCAGCAGGTGCCTGTACTCCTTGCAGATCCCAGCTCCCTCAAAGGGCAAGACAGCCCTTATGAAACAGAGCTCCCTGGGACAGATAATGTGGGAGTGGTACTCGTAGGGTTACAGAGCTGTGTCAAACTCCTCTGGCAGGGGTGCTGCATGTTCTTTCAGCTCCTGATCTGCTCCATCCTCCTGGTGCTGCTTCATCTGTTCCTTCACTTCCTCTTCCAGATCAGGTGGCACCACAAATTGATCTTCTGGCTCCACCTGGGATGGAGCAGCAAAATAGCCTGTCTTCTTTTTGGGTGCCTCTGTTGCTACTTCGATGAGGTTGAGGCTCTCCTCCAAGGGCACTATGGAGCCATTGGAAAGCTTCTTTCCATAAAGACAACATGTGGAAAGAGATTTTTGCAGTTCACACTTCTCCTTGACCCCTCTCTGCACAGTGTTGCTGTTTACGCTGTTCTGCCTCCGAATGATGAGTACAAGCCCAGAGTCATTCTCTGGCCCTGGAGCAGAGGAGCTGTACTCTGCAGCAGGACGTTCTAACTCCAGACCCTTTCCTTTACAGCAGTGGATGTCCACCTCTACCTCCACTTTACTGCCGTTTGTCATCACACCCTCCACAGGCTGCTCATCATCACTATCTAGACCATTGTCAGACTGGTTGCTAGAGAAGGTGGCACTGGAAGGTTGGCGCTGAAAGATGCTTGAGGGGGGCACAGGATGTAGGCTGCAACGTCGTTCTTGTCGTGGTAGCAAACTGCCATCTAAACCAACAGCACCGTGTTCATCTGATGCAGTAGAGCCCACTTCACTGCTAACCTCAGAAGCAGACAGTTCACTGCTGAACTCTGAAGCAATTCCACTGCTACATGAAGGTGTTGCTGGCTTGGTGGTGGTAGAACTAAATCCCCCAGGGCCTGGCAGAGTGAGGCCATGCATCTCACAAGTGCAGTTGTCCTCACTGATGTTCAGACATACTACCATTGCACCAACATTGTCTTGGCAACCATAGCTTTGGGCTAAAGTGCAGAGTTTCTTTGCAGCAGCCCGTGGGTCGTGTAGGTGCCGCACAGCTGAGACAGCCTCTGCATGAGAAAGGTGTTCCCAGAGAGCTTTGTTCCCTAGAAGTAGCAGCTCATCTTGTACCGTCAGTGGAATGGAACTGACATGTGGTTTGGGCAGGATCCAAGGATGCAGGTATGTACAGCCCAGCATCCGAGTACAGCAAGTCACACCGTTCACTTTATTGTCCTGCAGACAAGAGAAACAAGGCAGTAGCATTGGATGTGCTATTAGATCATTTACAAAGCAACCTTTCCCCTGCCCATATGCTGGTTTGGAGCCTCAAGAAATGCCAGTTACACATCTGCAGTATTGGAGAAAGGGATCTAGGTGCACGTACTACAGTGCAGACATTCACTATACCCGATGACCAGGTACAGTAACCACCATCACCCATGATGGCAATAACACACTTTTATCCCACAAGACTTTTTGTTGGGCTCTGAAGAATTGTAGCAGACTATTCTGAAATGTGCAGCTAGACTACCTGCAGTACACTGACCAGAGAGTCTCACTGATGAGTCTTATGTGAAACTTATTTTTTTAGTACAAGTTGGATAGTGACTTTGGACTTTCTCAGTGCAAGACAGGTTACCCAGACATTAAACTATTTCTGTGTATTGTCTGAACTATTTCCCTCTTTATTAACACATAACAGCATTCTGAAGTGGGGACACTACATCCTGAGGAAAAAAAAGAACAAGTAGGTATCTCAAACTGTTTCTGTAACCCGGATCTATTACCCCCTTCTGCTAGATGGTCCCCTGGCCAGCCTGGCAGTGGTCTCCCATAAAGAGACGTGCCCACAACCCTCAGTCTCTTTTCCAAGTCAGTGTTTTGAATTTAGTTTTGGTGTTCTTAATTTCTGTATCCTCTGGGTGTTAATACTGCTGCTGCTGCCACCAAGTATTAAAACCCAGCAGATGAGACACACAGGGAAGTCTCTTAGACAATAATTTCAATTTTCTTTTTCAGAATCCATTAATGAGCCGGTTTTTAAACTATTTAACATGCTACATTAATCCCATAGTTATTTTCAGTCAGAGTGCTATGCCGCAGCGTTACAGCACCTAGAGGAGCTGTAACACAGTGACCACATTATGCTTGTGAGAAATACTTCTATCTAGCAACTTAATACTTTTTAAAAGACCCATAAACTAAAGCATAAAACTAAAGTGATTGGCACTGATTTCTCAAGATCTTTACAGAAGTATTTCTCCCACTCTTTGGAACTTCCCTATTATTTCCAAGTGTTTAGAAAGTTAACCTTTAGAGAGTTCTCTAGAAATCATTTTAATACTTTTGCATACAACATGTCATCCTGTACCCATAGTTCTTAGGCCACAGTGTTTTAGGAACATGCAATTTTGAACAGCTAATCAGCAAAAGAGGCAGAGCAGAAAGCACTAGACAAGTCATTCAGAACCTTCATGTCACCCTCTCCCCTGTAATGTTATGCAGACAGCTGAGCTCATGTACTTGTACCAAGCTTTTACGTGAGGGTGGAAGCTGAAGTGAAAAGGGTCCAAACCTACCTCTGTTATAATGGCTTTTTGCTCCTTGACTCTCCTGGCTTCTTCTGAACATTGTTCAAGGCTGAAGACTTTGGAGAGAGGCAGTGCTTTTCCACTTCGGCACAGAACGGCTTGGCACGTCCCCACATTGGCCACCGTCAGAGAAAAGTTGCTGGCTGGATCAGCCACCTCATTACGAATGTAGCAAAGGACAGCAGAGGAACCCAGCTTCTGCCCAGCCATGCCCAGCTTCCTGTTGGAGGAAAAGGTGTAGGAGGCTCCAGACTCTACTGACAGGCATTCTGGAGGGCTGCCTCACCCCACCTAACACATTGATATTCCTATGCAATTCCCACCAGAACCAGCTTGCTCACTGTCCTACCTGTGGGAGACCAAGAAGGTGTTGGACATGAACATGGTGTCAGACTGCTGTACCTCCTCCAGGAGCACATCAGCCATGGTACACTGCAGCAAGCGTGGCAGTTCTTCGTTCTTGTCACCATCAAACATGCCATACACAGCCTCCACGCCCTCTGCAAAGCTCCCCAGTGCCAGGGATGACACACACAGCCTGTCAGAAAAGCATACAAGCAAAGTTAATAGATCTCAAAATATTGTCTTGTTCTCAAAACCACAGCCATCAGGCAACCTTGCTGTGAGTGCCATTCTCACAGGGCAGCAAAGCCACTGCTCCTACATTCACTAGCCTGGGAGATGTACAGCTGCATTTTATTGTTGGAACTCCCAAATCCTCTTTGACCCCATGCAGGAGAGGGCAACAGGCACAGCTGGCAAGAGAAAAAGCATCTTTGCTGGAGAGGGAAGGAGAGTCCAAGTATACTGGGAAAAGTGTGAAAATTGAGGCAAAAGGTAATGTGGAGACTTGAGTTACCAAGACTTAGTAAGAGACCTGGAGAGACAAAGGGATGGATGAGCTCTTGGGCAAAATAGGTCTCCTTGGGTGCTCAGCAGCGCACTCTGCCCAACATCCTGAGAAGACAATGTCAGTGTTTAGCAGACCACAATACTCACTTATTTCTTTGGCCTGCCATCTCAGCTACTCCATGATTCCAGAAGGTAGAAGTGAGTGCGGAGTCTGCCGTGAGGGAGGGCTTAGCATCAATCTTCAGTGTGGTAATGTGACTACAGAGAGAACAGAAGTTACGCTTTTCTAGAACCTGCTGAACAGGCCATACGATCTAGACTGGCTTGAGTTTTAGACAGCAGTCTGTAGAAAGAACTGCATCAAGGAGAGGGGTTTAAGGGCTAGGTCTTCTGGAGATGTCTGGCTGCTCATGCCAAAGACACCTGGGAAAACCTCATACCACCTGAAAAATTACTTGCTTTGATGTTTTGGACCCCGACTTTTCCCTTCCCAAAGACAGGAAGTCTCAGCTGCCTCAGGCAGGGAACATTATACCACTATGCAGTGATAAAGTGCTTTTACTTTCTTATGCCATTTCCTCTCCTGGCAAGGGTTACCCTTCCCTGTGCAGGTCACTACTGGGTTGACATGTCAATGGCTCACCTGAAGATATCCAGTGTCTTGTGTTCTAGCACCAAGTTTGTGTTTCCACTCAGATCCAGCTCTTGCAAGGAACCTGGCAGTGCCTCAGGGATCAGGATTTCAGTTAACTCATTGCAGCTCAAATCCACAAACTGCAGTAGCAACAAACAGCACGACAAAGAAAATACTCTTTTGTTGTGTCAAGTCATCAGTTACTCCAGTGCTCCTTACAAACATCATACAACCCTGCTACTTGTTGTATCTCACACACACGTCATGAAAATGGATCTGACTGGTCAGAAGAAGAATGATTTGTAAGCAACCTGCAATAGCCAGGACTCCAATACTGAAAGACTAGGTCACACCAAAGATAAAAGAAGGCCTCTATATGCAAAACTGCCTAGCAATATAACACTGCCCACTGTCTCAAATGCAAGAAACCAGAAATGTCAGAGGCAGGGGGTAAAGGTGAATGAGAGATGATCTTTGATCAACTCAGACAGGTGAGAGATCTAGAATGCATATTCTGTGGCTTCTTCTGGGGTTAATCAAGCAAGGTCATAGAACCACAGAATGGCCTGTGCTGGAAGGGACCTTAGAGCTAATTTTGTTCAACACCTCTGCCATGGGCAGGGACACCTTCCACTACAAGAGGCTGCTCCAAGACCTGTCACACCTGGCCTTGAAACTTCCAGGGATGGGGCAGCCACAGCTTCTCTGGGCAACTTGTACCAGTGCCTCACCATACTCACAGGGAAGAGTTTCTTCCTAATATCCAACCTACACCTACTCTCTTTCACTTTAAAGCCATTCTCCCTTGTGCTGTCACTCCACACCTTTGTCCAAAGTCCCTCTCATGTTCTCTTTTAGCCAGTTTAGATACTGGAAGGCTGCAATAAGGTCACTCCAGACCCTTTTCTTCTCCAAGCTGAACAACCCCAAACCACTCAGTCCATCGCCACAGCAGAGGTGCTCCAGCCCTCTGATCATCTTCATGAACTCCTCTGGATCCACTCCAACAGGTCTAAGTCCTTCTTGTGCTAGGACCCAAGCTGGATGCAGCCCTGCAGGTGGGATCTCACCTGAGCAGGGCAGGGAGCCGGAATCCCCTCCTTACCTGCTGTCCATGCTGTTGGGGATGAGCCCAGGATGTGGGGGGCTTCTGGATGCCAGAGCACATAGCCAGAGCATGTCCACCCTCTCATCCAGCAGCATCCCCAAGTCCTTCTCAGCAGGGCTGCTCTCAACCATTCATCCCCCAACCTGGATTGACACCAGGTGTGTAGCCCTGACCCAGGTACAGCACCCTGCACTTGGCCTTGCTGGGACCTCCAGTTCTCTCCTAGCAGTTACTCCTCATTGTATAACCCAAACTTCCCCAAATATCTCTTTATCTTCTCCATGCAAATACCTGAATACGGGGCAAATGCAGGATCTCTGGAAAAATGCTGATTTCATTAGAGTGTGCAATAAGTGTATGAAGTAGCTTGCAGTTTGCAACCGTTGTAGGAATTGTTTTCAGTTTGTTGCCACTCAGATTCAGCTCTTCCAAGTGCTCCAGCTTACTAAGTTTGCTGAAAGGGAAACAAAAAAATACTGTATCTTACAGACATGTACTTGTCACTTTCTGAAGCTGCAGATGAGGTATCCATAGACACTGCCCTTTATGAGCTATTTTTCTGATTTACTGCTAGGAGACCAAAAGTCCTAAGAGATGCTCTAGTAAGAGGCAGGGTCCCCAGGCCTGGCCTGGATTTGTACAACAGACACACCCTTCACCATCAGTGCTAAAGTTGCAAAGAAATACCACCCCATCCCCACACACAAGCAACACAACTAATTACATCCCTTAGCCCCTCTGGATGGCACCACAACTAGGAGGACAGGAAAACCTACAGCCAACAGTACCCTGTGCCAATCCCCCTCAACAGGCTTCTCCTTGCTTTGTGTGTGGAAATGTCAGGCTTTTGTCATCAAGCCACAGGGAGAGCATCTCGCTCTGACTTTGACTCATGTACAATCATGGGAAGGTGGCAGCTTCCTCCTAGGGGGCATTGTCTTGCCCAACAGCCTTACTGACTTACCTTGCAGGGAAAGTCTGCAGGTTGTTGCTTGCCAGATGCAGGATCCGTAGGTTTGGGTGCCCCACCAAGACAGGGATGCATTGATCTGTGAGGTTGTTATTGGTCAAGTATAGCAGCTGCAGCATGCTCAAACTCTCCTCCCCCGTACATGCAGAGGGCAGGGACTCCAGGCTGTTTGCAGATGCATTCAGGTACCTGAGGCTAACCACAGCAAGTGCAAAAATCAGACTTCACATCATCCAAACCATTCCATTAACACGAGGAAAAGGAGCCATACAAATGCCAGTGTGGACAGCAGCACTAGACAGGAGGCCAGACAATACTGTAACATCCCTACTCACATTAAGATTTGTGAGTCTACTAATGACTTATTAGCTATATGCACTGTGGATGCACACAGCATTTTACAGTAAACGGTGAGTACCGAAAAGCCCGTGGGTAATACTGGTGTAAGCAGACAACATAAAACTTTACTTAGACTCTTTTAATGAAGGGCTAACTCCTGTCTGAATAGACAGTTATGAAGGACTGTTCATTTGTAAAGGGTCTCTCTTGTTGTTCTGCAACGACCTGAACCTGACTGGCTTCTTTTCTTTGCACCTGAACTTATTATGACTGCTTTTAAAGACAATGCTCTTCAGGCAGCCTCTGTTTTCCTGTAATTACACAGTAACATGGACCGATTCTTTCAAATCAGCTTGATGGCTTCCCTTACAGCATCTGAATTACCTCCCCATAAAGGGCACACCTCGTTATCTCTTATGCAAATGGCACCTTGCAAGGATAGTCACACAGGTGCCACTTTCAGCCCTTACACTCCAAAGGATAATGCAGACAAAAGGTGTTGGCTACTGAGACTCACTTCAGAGCTTTGACAAATAGTGTCTCTGGGAGTTTAGTCAACAGGTTGTGCTGAAGGTCCAGCACTTCCAAAGGAATGTGTTCTAGAAGAGGTGGAAGGCTCTGCAGACGATTGTGCCCCACCATCAACTTCCGAAGGCTCAAGCTTCTGAGGATCCTAGAAAGACATAGGGTTTTCTGTTTAACTTGGTTCACTCCTCTTGACATCCACAGAGGTAGTATTTAATCCACTTAATCTGACTGTACAGCAGGGAAAAATTAAAATACACTGATCCATAAAATGTAAATAATGACAAAGCAGAATAACGCACAGGGTAACATGACTCAGTCTCTCTGAATATATCTACATTTCCCTCTACGCTACTGCTGATTGGTATCTTGTCATGCAAGTTGGCGTGCATGTGCCCAGCATTTTCTCAGGCAGACTAAGAAAGAAGTCAAAAATGAGGGCTTTAAATGCCTGTTCTCACTTGCAGGTAGAAAGAAGTGCTTCCACAGTGCCAACATAAATTTAGAGCTTTAAATATCTGCTTAGCACTCCTGTGTTATTTCTGAGGCAGTAAATGATTCTTTGCATAACATACTTAAAATTTGGGCCCTTTAATCCATTGGCATGGCTAAAGTTCTCTTTTAACTTCTCATTATCACATCCTTGTTAAATCCTTTTCTTGCTTTTGACGTACATAGTTTTTCTGTGACAAGCACTGGAATGTCACTGCTGATCACTTCCTATGCCTCTTGCTTCAACTTCTCCAACCCGTGTTCTGCATTTCTTCCCCGTCAACCACTTCTCCATTCAATCTTAATACAGCTTACCCTAGACACTGTGTCATTCATCACAATCACACCCCGACCAAACACCCTTGTTAGGCTGAGAATGTGGTACTTGTGAGAAGTCATTATAAATAACTGCAAAATTGATTTCGTTCTTGGCTCTCATTTACTGCATTTCTGCAGAGACTGAAAGGGAAATGGGGAGAAAGGAGCTGGCTGATGGTGTACTGTGAAAGCTACATTTGAGATCAGCTGTATTGTCCCTTTGTGATAACGCCCTATCAAAGGTAACAGATGAAATTTCCGTGGGACGATGCAAAACGTATTAGGGTCTCACATATGACCTGTGTTCACAGACAGTATGGAAACACATATAAATCATAGCAGCATGTTCTATGCCAGGTGCAAATAGCTGCAGTAGCAGCCGAAAGCACAGGATGGAACTACCTAGCCCCTATTGTTCAAAAGGCGGACCTAGAAACGGGTTCTTTCCAACATCTGAATGCAAAGCATTTTTGATGCTGCATAGATAAAGTAAGTGGATTATAGCTCTCTCTACACAACAAGGAATTAAGCAACTGGAATAGCACTGCTTCTCTCTTCCCAGACAGCCCATTTTCGAAGAAAGCTCAGCTCTGTTTACAAAGGTTTGCTGACCTCGATGGAAGCTCCAAAAGGAGGTTGTAGCTCACATCCAAAACTTCCAGTTTCTTTGCTTCACAGGCCCAGTCTGGGACGCACTGTAGTTGATTGCTGAGAAAAGCAAGTGGGAAAAGCTAGAAGCCAGCACTCCATATGGAACAGACTCTAAATGCTGCATGATTTTAGTGACAGCCAAACCAAAAGCAACAGGCAAAAAATGAGCAGCATCCAAGTCAGTCATGTGGATTCTATCTCACGGCTAGCTGTGCAGTGCAAACTGAGCTGGTTCATGACTCGGCAGGGCATCCTATCTTACAGGTCTCATAATGCTGCTCCAAGGGCAGACGTAGGCAATGAAATCAACAGCAGAGATCACTGGCAGCTACTCTAAATATTTGCTCCACAGATCCCCCCCATTCAGTTCAGTAAGCTGCCGTAAGTTCAGTGGTCCCTGCTTGGCTTTTTTTTTTCCTGATCACAGCCTACAGCTGAAGGATAGCAAAGTCACCTGAAGAGGTCATACTGGTTCAGAAGGGCTTCTGGTCTGGGACACTTTCATCATTGCTTAGTGCTGGGCTTTGAAGTTCTATTGTGTTTAATTGTTCTCGACTGTTTTAAACCCTTAAAACCTCTAGAAAATTTTGCAGAAAAAAAGCAAAGGTGTCCAGATACTTGCTTGAAATTCTGTTGTGTATGATCACTTACTGAGAGAGTTCTAGATATGTCAGTAGACCAGGAACCGGATAAATATTGACAGCTGTCAGACCTGATGAAGTAAAGCAAGTAAGTATGATTGCAGAGCTTCAGAGAGAAAACAGCACAGAGAAGCAGCTTAACTATCAAATGAGACTCACTGTCTTTCTTTACAGAGACTCAAGGTCCTCATTGATCCTTCCCACCACAGAGTTCACACTTCATACATCTGCCATATGGCACTACAATGTCTCACTATCCCATCTATCTCCACATCTGTCATGTGGAGCACCAGAACAAGAGAGAACTGTACTTTTCTTTGTGGGCTCCCAAACAGGTCTCAATGGAAGATGAATTCCTTGGACATAACACTACAACCTCCACACTGTTACACAGCCTGTGTACACAAATGCATATGTGATCCGTAGGAGCTAACCTCAGAGGACCCATCACATACAGATTCACCACAATAACATCAGCGTAAGTATTTTTTTAATGCATGAGAGAGGGCAAAAGGCTGCTTTCCTTTGCTCCCAGGGCTTAAAGGGAAAAGGCAGGTGAAGAAGACAAAGGACATACAGTTGCTGTTGGCATACAGGGCCCGAAGGGAGAAGCCACTCAGCGTCAGCTCTCTCAGCTTATTCCGCTCGCAGTGCAGCTGCTCCAGGCTGACCAAGGAGCTCAGATCCAGATCTGTCATCTGATTGTCTCGTAAATCCATGTAAGCCACAGATTTGTTCCCCTCCAGAGTGTCAGCTGCTGCTCTCTTCAGGTTGTTCAGCCTAAATACTCAGAGATGAGTTAAAAAGTCAGAAAATAGGACACCGAACACTGGACATCAATAAGAAGAGAGAAGAAAGAAGAGGAAAGGAATAATTTTGGTGAAGGCTAACACCAAAGGTGAGCACAGTGAATGAAATGTGTGATGAGCAATGGTGAATTTCAGGCAGTGAATACAAACAAAAACATTTCCTTTGTCTACACTGCTATATGTAACCATTTTAATGATTCCCAAATTCTTAAGAGATTTTGAAGAAGGATCCAGTCAAGAAAACAGAAGCCAGGCCAAGGGGCAGCTACTTTGCATGGACACAGGAAGCTAATGCAGAGAGAACAGATACTAGACTACCTTGCCACACACAAAAAGCTCTTTGTCCCTTTCTGAGAGCTCTGCAGTTGGCAGCCTGGAGAATCAGGATCACATCTCTAGGGCAGGGAGGCAAAAAAGGGAAGGAGAGATCAAACAGCTACCAAAGCTCAAGGTAACAGAAAATCACAAGAGGAAACTAGAGGGCTGGGTCACATTCAGCATCAGGCATTGCTCAGTTAAGCTTGCTTTTCCAAGTGGATTCTGCACACCCTCAGAAAAAGAACTCCATAAAAGCTAAAGAATCAGTAAGAAAAAACTGAACCTAGTTTATTGCAAAATGGACTAGAAGTTACACAGCTCCTCTTCTGTAAAGGGAAAGTAGCAATCTGTTTTATAGACACCTGCAAGTTTCATCCCTTACCTGAGGTCCACACTTTTGATGTGACTCATACGGTTCAGCACTGTCAGGTCCAGGGTCTCTAGCAAGTTCCCTGCCAGGGCAAGTTTGTCTAAGTTGACAAGTTTCTCACAAATTGCTGGCAGTTCACAGAAGTTATTGAAGGAAAGCCCAAGACAGTTGAGCTGCTGCAGGTTTCCCATCTCTTCTGGTAAGGATGTGAGGAAATTGCCATCAAGCCAGAAGGTCTGGAGACTGCAACAGTGGAAAAAAGAAAGAAAATAATTCTGCAAGGAGTAGTGAACATCACATTTAGTATTTTCAGTGAATTTCTTCTATAGTTAGCTGGTCTCAGTGTGGTTATTTTTAAAGGTACCTAACAGCTAATTTTATTCTTATACATGTAAAGTTACTGAAGTGCTTTTATCACATATGTAATAGGCTTAGAACTGCATATATGCAATACCAAATAGCTCTTAAATTATTTTGGAGGTAAACTTCCAGTTGTGCCAAAGATTGTAAGTTAACACAAGCAAAATACAAATCAGTACTTACATTGTAAATGAAAGATATTTACTAAATTACTTAGTTTTCTACAAATGGCACAGTTTAATCACACCTCCTACCACACTGATGCACTGGTAGAAGATTTTTACACTCTAGTTTTCCATTCCAACACACACTCAGAAAATAATAAGGTAGCTTTCTGTTGTAAGATGAGCTGTTTCAAAGGTTGTATGGCTTTTGAGACTCAGATCCCAAATATACAATTCCCTTATTATGATTATGTTCCAACAGAGACCTTTCTGTGTTTAGTGGTGGTAGAAATGAAATCTGAGGCAACAAAAAGTTCTTATGAATAAGGGCTCAAAGAGTCATCAAGATAACTGGACCCATAACTAAGCTGTAAACCTCCAGAAAGCATAAGCCTACATACAGCTTTTTCCTCACAGTTTGCATATGGCTAAATGATCATTCTGGAAATTACTTGCTCACACCCAGTGTGGCTGCAGACATTCCTTTTTAAAGATACAAGCTGGAGGAAAAGCAGGCTACAATAAACCAACAGTTCAATACTGATGTTTATCTATACAAATATAGTAACGGTCTTGCAATTAAATTTATCTAAGCTTAAGCTCTTAGGCACTTGGAGTAGCTACTGCAGAAAATGGACAAGGCTTTTACTCCAGCAAACACTTTAAGACAAAGTTTTAAGAGGGGACTGCTCAAGTATTTTCATGTTAAAATCCTCTAACACAAAAAGCAGCCAATTCTGTAGAACACAATCAAACATACCAGTGCTGACAAAAATCACTAGACCCCTGTGAGAAGCCACCACAGAAAAGTTTTCTATAATAAATTAAAACTTCAACAGAAATTGCATCAGTACTGAAAATATTAAATACAAATAATAAATGCAGAAAATCAGACAACTCTGCAGCTGCAGAAAAATGCACAGACTTATTTGAGAAACAATGCAATTGCCTTCAGTGCTTCATCTGCATAAAGTTTCCTCATCTTTTCTGCACCAGCAGCTGCAATGTTTTAATAGCAGCGATTAAGGGATTGCACATCTTAGTTCTTGACCTTCTGCTGGAGTCAAATTAATCATTCAGCCTTCATGGGCAAAACAGGCTGCCCTAGAACTCACACTTTCAGAAACAGTATCTGCACATCAGTAGTACTCAGCTGAGGCATCAAGGATGTTTATGATCACAGATGTAAAGAGCATACTCACTTCAACAGTTTGCCAATCTGACTTGGCAAGTAATGAAGTCCATTACAGGAAATATTAAGCTCTGTCAGAGTAGAGATCTCACACAGTGATACAGGAAACTCTCCCAGTCTATTATGAGACAAGTTCAGACTCTTCAACTGAGAAAACCTATTAGCAAGAACACTAGTTAATTTACAAACCTACATAGTCTGAAAGCAAAAATATACAGAACCAGTCATAAAGAATTCTTAAGTCTTTTTACACTGGTGATACAGTCAGCTAACTCATTACAGGAGTTCCTGCATAAATTTGGTTTTAAGTCATTGATATTCTTCTCAGTGGTCATGCTGAAAGTGATCAAATACCATGGGTTTACTGCAGGAACTGGTAAGAATCTTCTACCCTGACTTGACAGGCTTCTTCCTAGTGACTGTTACTAAGATTTAGGAGACTAAAATGCTCAGTTCAAAAAATTTACCTTCAAAGAATTAACTACAGTAAGAGTATACAATTAAGTCGCTTGGGAAAAGAGGAGCTGAAAACATTCACTGGGACTGTTCTGAGAATAAAACAGAAGAGGGAAATCCCCTTTCCAAGCTGGGTGCAACAGAAAGCCAAGCTGAGCTGTAAAAGGGAAAACTAGGAAACCACTTGCTTCATGCTGGGAAACCGCAAAACCTGCACCCAGAGGTCCTTGAACAAGATTACACAACTACAGTGCTCCTTGCTCAGCAGACTGCATCCCAGGTACTGCCCCAAGTGCAGACAGCCCCACAGTCACTACAGTCCCACCAGCGCTTGAGAAATGCTTACCTATTTCTAGCTCCTTCAATCACCATGCTAGGTGCAAAGAGAGAGAAGGAACTTAGCATAGCTGGGGTAACATACAGGAGGGTTCTCCTCCAAGAGTTCCTGCCTCTTTCTAGAGGAAGCAAAAGTATTTTTCCCCAAGTAATAACCTCCTCATCCCAAACTGGAACCACCAGAAATTAATTCAGTGGGGAAATTAATATCTCAGTTCTATGAGATAATTGCAAATTTCATGTACCAGAGAACTACTTGGAAACACACAGTTATTCATCTACCTCACCTACCCAACTTTTCCCAGGCATTGGTGAGTAGCTCCTATTTTGAAGCAAATGTTTTAATATAGGTAACAAAACCAAGGTTAATTAGCTTGAGGGAGAATATTACTTCTAGCTTGAGATGTCTTGAAATATAAGACTGAAAGTTTTTGGAGTTGCTTTCTTCTTTATAGTGACCTTTTTTCGGATTCAAAATACTCGTAATGATCTGTGTAGGAACTACGCATTATATTTCTCCATTTTGCTTTATAACCTTGGGGGGCAGTTGTTCTTCAGAAAGAGGGAACATAGCTGAAACTTGAACACAGATTGTTTGCTTTGAGCACCCCATCATATAAATAAGGGCATAGGCATTTTTGTTTGCTGCAGCCACAGACTCTCTTATACTGCAACTGAAAGCCAAAGAGAAAAAGATGCTGTGTTGGTAAAAGCCTTCCTCAAAGGAACACATTGGATAATGCAAAGATCTAACAATGATACAATAATCAGAAACTTGCACACAGAACTCCACCACAGTATTGAAAACGAAGGAAACAATGAGGATGAACCTGAAGATTTGAACTATCTCATTAGCTGGTTCAACTTTAAGAGATTTAGGACAGGTCACGGCTCTCAGGGTTTGAAATCAGCAAACACTTTAATGAAACTGCTTTCTCAGGAGTTCTGCAATGGCTTTTGCTACACCTGTTCTTAGCACCAAGTGTTTCTCTCTCACTAACAGTGTGGTGAGAAGCTGCTCTGAGAGACACAGCATTAAATGCAACAGCACAACTAATGTTTAGAATTCATCCCTCTGCAAAAATATCAAAGCAAGCACAAGAGGGGCATTGAAGTTTCCAAAAGCTGAAGGGAAGCTGGTACATGACACAGCTTGGTCTGAGATTCCTCAAGCAGACTTCCATATTCAGTGGGGGGGACAATACTCAAAAGCCTTTTGAGTTCTCCTTCCGTTCCTTCTTCTTTGCCTCAGTAAGCTCATGTAGTGACGCAGGAACGGAATGGAAAAGCAATTCAAGCTGTATATGAACCAGGTATTATAGGGGATAAAGATCCCAAAATCGTTGTGGCTCCTCAGGTTTCAGTCTGTGCTCTCACAGGGCATACTGAGACAGCAAAGAGGTAGGGAAACACAGCAGTGAATCTTCCATGGGATGACGATCCTCTGTTTAGCAGCCCAAACTGGTGCTGCCCTGAAACATTCCCAGTTTAACACATCCCGTTCTGCCACCAAAGCGCTCAGCACAAATCTGTATCAACTAGCTAGAATGCTGACAAGAGACATGCAGATGTACACATGTGTATGCACACACATATATCAACAAAAGATCAGATCTCAGAGTGTTTTTCAGACAAGGGAGATACTCAAAAGGCAATACAATACATAAAAAATAAGCTAGGAGATGTAATAAAGCAGGTAGGGTTATTTAATGACCTTTGCTTAACATTTTCCCTTTAGCTAATTATTTTTGCTCCATTATTATAGTTATAGCTTATTAGACTCCTAGAGCTTGAAAGTTCCTCAGAGGAAGAGATCTGACCATTGTGAAAGATTCTGCTGTTGGGAACTGACAGTCTTGAGGCACTGAGAACACCTACTGCAAGCAAGCAAGGGTCTTCCTATGGTGCTATAATCTTAGAAACATCCTAAAAACCTCAGACAGAAAATCTTTTCAAAAGGCAATGAGCAGCCTTATGTGGGCTACCTAAATGCTGTTTATTCAAGATTGTGTGAAATGAGAGCTTCTTTTATGGCTTTTGTTTGTTTGAGGGTTTCAGCTTCATCAGACATAGTCACTGCCAGGAAAAGAGTGCAGTTTCTGACATGCCAGATTTCTTGTTGACTACATGCAAGGTCAAAAGAAATTTCAAGCCCCTTTGCTGATCCTGTGAACCAAGGATACTACATTTTAGAAAATAAAGCTCTGATGTCCTTTTCAAAATCATACAATGTATTTGAAGAGACAAATAGAAAGTAAAATCTTGAATTAAGCAGCTTCTCCAGTAACAGAATCTGTAACAATTCACCATTAGAAAACATTTAAACAAGTTTGGAAAACCAGACTAGACTCTGGCTCCCAATAAAACTGCAAAGAATTCCCAAAAGTGAGCAATTTTTTTTCACTGTATACTCTTATGGATACCAGGCATTTCATTACTGTCTAGGAAGGAAAATGAAATAGCACAGTAATAGGCCCCTGGAGACAAAGAAAACAAAACTGCACCCTTCCCCGCCCCACCCCACCTTGCAAAAAACCCCGCAACAAACCAAAATGACAAAAGCAACCAAACCTCAAAACCACAACAACAACAAACCAAACCAAACAAATAACAAAAAAGCATTTTTGCAAAGTTTCTCCAAATACATTTTTCTTAAGACACAACTTGTTTGAAACAGAGCCATTGGACAATATTACTTTAGGCTTCCTATCAGCTTTCAAAATTCATAGAACAGATCCTTGAATTCTATTTAGCATGGCTGGTATACATATCAACAGACTAATCTCCCTCTAGATTTTTATTATTTTGGGGAATTAATTTAAATACATTTTTGTAAGACTCCTTCACTTACCTAAGATGACTACATCATGCTTCCATACCATCCCACAACTGCTACTCTCTTAAAAGCAGATCATCACAAGTTTCCAAAGCAAAGCTGGAGTCTCACAGGCCCTCTGCCAATTCCAAATACACATTAAGAACTTGCCAAAACAGGGTTTTTCAGACCTGAACTTCTTCCTGCAAACACTTATTCACAATAGCAGCATTATGCTTTTCCTTGCCTTTTATTTTATACCCCGAGATGTTCTCTGCTTAGCAAGCAGCCTTATATTACTACTGCATCTTGTCCATACAAACGGCATGTCATCCCATAAGGCTTATCTCAAATCAGAGTTAGCACAGAATCTGTGGAAGGGAGCTCATGAATATTATAAGTTGTTGGAAGTTTATTCCTGTCTGTGCTGCCCAGATCTGCTTCCAACCCCCTCACTTGTGAGAGCTTCCTTAAGATCAATATTTTTACCATCCCCAAGAGAACAGGCAATACTTCATTCCTGTATCCATATGTCAAGGACTCCAAATGTAGAAGAAAAATAATTCTTTGCAGACCTGCAAAGGGAGTCAAGACTCCCTGCTCCACTTGTTCTCATAAAGTTGTGGCGTAAGTTGAGGTAGGTGATATCTTGACTGTAGAAGAGGTGCTCTGGTACTTCCTCAAGGCTGTAGCATGAAAGATCAACCATGCTAAATCGCATAGACACAATCTGAAAGGAAAGAGAAAAAGCTGCAGCTGTGCAACAAATTTTCTCTGGAAGTCTAATGGAAGGCCAAAGAACACAAGTAGTAAAAAATCTGCAAGAACATGAAAGAACTCCTTGTGCCCACCAGGTAGAGTCCATGCAGGAAATGGGAGTCCATGAAGTACAAGCCTATGCCATTTGCTACATCCCTGACAAGGATGCATAGCTGGATACCAGCCAGGACTCACACAAAGTCCTGCTCTGCATGTGCACTGGGCACACTGCCTAAAGGCTAGGCTATAAGAGAACCAATGTAATAGAGCAAAACGGATCTTTGAGGAAACTATTGAGAAAGCATAATCTCCAAGTGCCTTCCAAAGGTGCAAGAAGCAACAGGAAGCAGTTGATTTTCCGGTTCAGTTCTTGGAGGTTTACAGAACCTCTGCTTGGCCTAGCTGCTTCTTCTGTACTTTTAGCTACTTCTTTCTTTTATTAGCTTGTTCAGGGTATAAAATTTGAAACATAACTTGTTATAAAAAGGCTTCATAAATTATGGTTTTGCAACATTTCATAAAGTCTTTGCAAATCTCAGATGTTCTTTCGTTAAGCATGTTTTGTTTTGAGGTCCTTGGTGCTTAATTTGACATTTTATGACCTGCTTTATCCTGAACTCATTTTGTATTTCATAATATCCTTGCTGACCTACGATCTCTCTGTAACTCAAATCTATCAGGGCAGCCCTGTGAATGTCCGGCTCATACTTCAGGTAGGTTCAAGTATGGGAACAAATGCAATCTGTAGGTTTCTATGGCTGTAAAGTCAGCCAGTCCCTGTGGTTTGTTCAATGACCTGTGATTAAGTTAGTCTCATAGGTGCAGCAGGGGTTAAAACAGCAGAGCGACTGCTCAACATCATTGCACATGTAGAGAAAAAGAGATGGCTAACAGAAAAATCTCTGTAGTCCAGAGCATGAAGGAAATAAAGAAAGCTGGAAAGTGTCCTGGGTACTTTCTCCTGCATCCTAGCTTCACCTCTGACTGCAGACCAAGCCTGCATCAGAAAACCCTTCCTGTGGCATACCCCTGCACCCACCATCCAAACCACACTGTCCCCATGGCCTCACCGTGGATGCTTGCCGGTGCCACCGCTGGCATTCTGCCAGCGTTTCAAAGGAAATATGGTATGTTTGAGCTTGTGCTCCAGCAGATGTGAAAGCAAGGGTGTACTGCCGACGTTTCATCTCTTCCACCTGCAAAGGGAGAATTGACAACAACAGTCTGCCTAAGTGCCAGCAATTACAATTGACCTGAAGTCTAGGGTGAGGTATTGCTGACCACCAGTAACACTACATTTTGCTGAAAATGCAGCTGCAAAGATACTGGAGAAAAACGCAGAAGTAAATCCTGCTTAACACGTTTCTGGTGAAGTGGATACAAGAAGTAGTAATTTCCAGACTGCCCATTCACAACATTGGCTACTGCTGTGAAAGCTGAACTAGTGTATCTTCATTTTACTAGCCTTCAGACTACTACCTAAGCAAAGCAAGTAGAAAGGGGTCAGGCACATTAATGCAGTAATCTGTGACAAAAGCCTGCATTAATCTCTTGTGGATGATTCCCATCATTACCATTTCTTCTTCCTTCCCAAGCTCCAGGCAGCTAACCAAAAAAAGCCTTACCTTCCCTCCAACGAGAGGCAAGATGTGCATCTTCCCTGCATGGCTGTCCTTCACCGAGGACACAATGAGGCACGTACCACAGAGAGTGACCGAGCGCTCTGCCCACTTGTGCAGCTGGGTCTTTCCTTTGCGTACATTATAGACTCCAGAGAGCAGGATGCGATCCAACTGTTCCACTTGACATGGCTTTTCTGAAGAAAAAGGGGACATTAGCATTTACTGTCCATGTGTTCTTCGTTCTAATCTGTGAGTACAAATAACCAGTTGTTGTAAAGAACAAGCAGACAAATTGCACTTTAAAAAATGTCTCATGCAGAGGACAAAACATCCTCAGTCAGCGCAGGAACGGCTGAGCAGCACCATTGGGTGCCTCTCAGAACAATGTTAGAATGGTTGCCATGCAGTCTTTTTAATCTATAGGTAGTTACAGACCTTAGCAAAGCCACATGCTTGCCAAATATCCTTCGTTCAAATGTAACAGAAAACCAATTTTAAACTCTCATTGAGTCAGCTAAAGTCACAGAAACCATTAAATAAGTGGCTTCTACTGGACTTTCAAGGAAGGTCTGGAAAATCAGCTACAGAAGGAAGTTCTTTCCCTGAAGATGACTGTCCTGGTTTTGCCTAGGATAGAATTAATTTTCTTCCTGGAAGATGGTACAGGGCTGTATTCTGGCTTCTGTGTGAGAATAATGTTGCTAACACACTGCTGTTTTGGTTGGTGCACAGCAGTGCTCACCCAAATCAAGGACTTTTCAGTGTCCCATTCTCTTTAGCAAGCAGATGCACAAGAAACTGCAAGGGAGCATGGCTGGGCCAGCTGATCCAAACTAGCAAAAGGGATATTCCACAGCACAGAACATCATGCCCAGTATACAAACTGAGGGAACTGCGACAGGAGGGCTGAGCATTGCCACGGGAAGCGCACCAGTCAGTGTGATGAGCAGTGTATTGTGTATCACTTGTGTTTTATTCCTCTCTCTTTGTTATTCCCCTTTTCATTACAATTATTATTATTTTACTTTATTTCAATTTATGAAACAGTTTATGTTCTCAGTCCACAGATATCACCTTTTTCCCATTCTCCTTCCCATCCCATGGGGGAAGCAGTGTGTGAGTGAGCAGATGGGTGGGGTTAAACCACAACGGTCCTTTCAGGCGGCAGACCTGGTACACAAAGGGCGGAGACAGATCTGACCAGAGCATGTTAAAACAAATTTGCCATAAGCATTTATTGTATTCGTTTAACAGTGGCTGGTCACAATGTTGATTTGTTTGCCCTATTTTGTTGCACTTGTTCTCAAGGTCGCATTATGTAACATCTTGTCTGCTGTAAAGGCTGGGTTAAGGTTATGATGTTGCATTTCGTAATCTGGTCTGTATGCTCAGCATGGCCCTTATCTCAGTGCTCTGGTGCCGTTTAGTGGAAAATGTTGATAATGACACCATTTGCCTTTTCTCCTCAGAGAGTCCACCTAGGAAGTGGACACTTCCCACATCCTCCTTTTCTCCTCCAGCTTAATTACAACAGCGTTTGGGAATTCTGAATATCCTTGGCATGTTGAAAACCAGTGTGGTCCTACTGCTAGGAACGATGAATGTGGTTCAGGTCTTGTTTAGGGAGAAGCAACTATTTGCAGCTACTCCGACCTTGTGACAAGCACTGAGACTACTCAGACTGGACTGGAGTCAGACTGCTGCCAATTGCAGCCATACTGGACACACTCAAGGTCAACCATTCAGCTTCTGGAGTTGGGGTTACAGAGAATTTGAAGCCCACAATACTCTAACTGAAAGAGATACTGGTAGCATATGAAGGAATTTGAGCTGCTTCAGAGTAGGTTGGCACTGAGGTCCAGCTGCTCCTGGCACCTTCCTGGGGTGCTGGGCTGGATGTTCCAACTGATGCTATGCGGAGTAAGCAGGCCACACTGATCACACAACAAGCTTGAATAGGGAAACCATACTCCAAACATTTATCAGGAGCAAACAGTTAAGTACTAACTCAAGCTGTAATACTGTTTGTCAGTCAGAAGCAGGATCTTCAGCTTGCCAAATCTAAAGTGTTATCTTGAAGTCCATATCTGGCTGAATTTAGCTGAAACATTTAGTTGTTTATTTACAACAATAGTTTTGTTTCAGGGACATGAAGTTTGACATAAGATGTCTTTTATTGGTGAGAAACTGTAAGCATCCACAGAAAAAATTGCTTTGACTTCACCAAGCTGAAAGACCAGCCCCACACTTGTAAGAAAACAATATTATGGGACTAAAAGTGGTATCCCACTACTAACTGACACAGCGGCACTGTTCCAAGCATTACTACACAGCTACACCAATCTTCCAGTTTCCCTTTCTGCTCCAAAACCATGACACCTATCCTAGAGTGGGTCAAGGGGAAGCAATGGAAACAGTCAGGTGGCTGGAACATCTCTCCTATGGAGACAGGCTGAGAGAGTTGGGGTTGATCAGCCTGGAGAAGAGAAGGCTCTGGGAGGACTTTCCTGCAGCTTTTCCATATATAAAGGCAGCTTATAAGAAAGCATAGAGAGACGTTTTACCAAGGCCTATAGTGGCAGAACAAGGGAACATGTTTCTAAACTGAAAGAGGGGAAATTTACACTGGACATGAGGAAGAAATGTTTTATGGTGAGGGTGGTGAGGCCCTGGCACAGGGTGCCCAGAGCAGCTGTGGCTGCCCCATCCCTGGAAGTGTCCAAGGCCAGGCTGGACAGGGCTTGGAGCAACCTGGGAGAGTGGAAGGTGTCCCTGCCCATGACAGGAGGGTGGAATGAGATGATTTAAGGTTCCTTCCAACCCAAGCCAGTCTGTGATGCCATGATTCTAAGTTTCTCTGTCTAAAATCCAGTACTTCCTCCCTTATGTTCTCAGCTGCAGGCTTTGCAAAATTATCATATCATCCTCCATAGCATTCCCTCTAATTCCTCCCCCACCTTTGAGAATCACTTCGTCAGCATTTGCTTGTACTTCCTTAAGACAGGTCTCCTGAACACTCTTCAGCCCTTATACTTCTTCCTTCACAGCCTCCTCCTAAGCAGACCAGCCACCCATGCTGACTGAAACTACTCAATTACATTTTCTACCTACTTGGTTCCATGAAGTTGAGTTGCTGTTCGTGAGTCCTCAGCAGGTCCTGCTTGACATAACCAAGCTTTCATTTTTTCCTCCAAAGTTCTCTATACCCCCTATCCTTGATGCCTCTACTCCTTCCAGCCTAGCTAACTTCTGGCTCCCTCTTCCTTGCCCCATAAATCCAGACTATGCATGTCACACTTCTTTCCA
Source organism: Corvus cornix cornix (assembly GCF_000738735.6). Classification (NCBI taxonomy): domain Eukaryota; kingdom Metazoa; phylum Chordata; class Aves; order Passeriformes; family Corvidae; genus Corvus; species Corvus cornix. The sequence continues at coordinate 132,217 of NC_046341.1, forward strand.
TCTGTTACACTCCGTGTTTTGCATATATATGTACAGTGTATACAGTATATACACTGTTTTGCCTGTTCTACACACAGCTCCTAGACAGAAGGGGGTTGTCTCAGCAGGGTGAAGAAGCTGATTTCTTATGAACACTTTTTTTTGACACTGAATAAACAAAAGACGGCTAGCAGCTCAGTCTGGCTGCCTAGATCCACAATGCAAGAACAATTTTCCATTAAAAGCACTTTGATTTTTTTTTTCTGAAATGCAAAAAATACACAGGTGAAGTACTTAAAAGTAAGGAAATAATTTCTTTATTATCTTTCCTCACCCTCATTTCTGTTTCCTCTTAACTTCAGTGAATTCCCTTTCTGATCACTAGCACCAGATGCCCACAGGCCTATGCCTGTTATCTGTGGCTCCTTGTGTATACTGTATTCCTGCCTAAATCAGTTCAACAGGCCACACTCCAAAGTCTCGCTTCTGTAATCCAATGCCCTAGGTTTCTGATGGCAGCCTGCATTATTATTAACCAGCTGGCACCTTCACTCTTCGCTGTTTAAAGGCTGTGGAGGTATTTGACCAGGACCTTCCTTGCCCATTATCGACCCACTTTTTGTAAATACAAACTTCATGCACATCTAAACAGAACTGCAATGTGTTTCTGATCCTAGTGGGAGCTCGAAGTCATCAGTTGCAATATTTGAAGCTAAAGACAACAGAGCAATCTTGTGCCTTCCTGTAGACCTGTCTTTTCTCAAGGCATAGACAGGATCAAGAAAACTACGGAAGTGTGATTTTTTTTCCATTAATCTTGAAAATGTTTTAAGAAATGCTTATTGGTACTGCAGGTGCTTGATGCAGCCCTCTATAAACCCAACAGGCTGGGTTCCAGCTCACAGTTACAGCTACAGGAACAGCGACAGTGTGCACACACAATTTCTTACCGCCGTAAAAGCGAATCATACAGCTGAGATCAGAGTTTGCTGCCTCTTCCTGCATTCTGAGAGGATCATCAAAACCCAACCCAGCCAAGTAGTCATACACAATCTGAAGGGGTTTTTCTGTGGGCTCCAGCCTCCTGTCAAAACATACAAGAAAGTAGTTTGAGAATGCAAAAAAGATTAAACAAGTCTCAGTATGGCTAAAGTGTGAGGAATACTGACACACTGTTCTGCTCCTCTGAAAAGGACTGGAAAGCACAGACCCTTGGGTCTCTGCTCCCTGCTTCACACGCAGCACTTAAGAACTGCAGCACTTGTGAACTACATTGCAGAAGACGAACAGAGAGGAAAAGCAATTGGCATAAGCCACACAATTCATGGTGAATATTTCCATTCCATGATTTAAGGAGCACCAGGAAGAAACCATGACAAGACACAAAACCAGAAATACTGCGCAAAAAAGCAGATACCAAGTAATTAAAAACCCCTATGTATAATGCCTCAAAAATATAAAAGAACTCTTAAATTTTTTCTTTCAAATGCAGCTTGGAGCAAAGCATTTGAAGAATCCTCATGAAGAATTACTTAAAAGAAAAAAAAAAAGAAAATACAAATTTCCTACTCTCTCTAGCTCACATCAGTGGCTAGATTCTTATGTTTTGGCAAGTTAACTTAACCAGTACATTTAAAAGGAGGTTTTAGAACTACGGCAGAACACAGGAAGGATTCAGTGGCTAGCTTGAATAAACAGCAGTAAGAGAAAGTTCTTGTGAAACATCAGATTTAGTATATTCAGAATGGAAAAGATGTTTTCTGATCCTCTCTTCTCACTTTTTCCAGAGACCCTGAATTGTGATTTTGTTCAATAAAAACAACAAAATTTCTTGCTAAATTATAAGTTTAACTTTAGGGAAAAAAAATAGTGTAAAAGATTAACCACTGAAAATGTTAAGCAGGAGTTAAAATCTGCTGTTCCAATGGTCCACTTATTATCCACCATTAAAAATCCCCATATTTAATCTAAAAGTGCCTAGCTTCAGATTAGTCACTGGACCTCACCTGTCACCTATTCTTTAAACAGGAGTTCATAAACCATGTCACTAAACATTTCAAACGTCCTCTTCAAGATAAGGTGCAAGGTGCTTTTAAAATTATTTTTGCAGCTGAGAGGGTCTACTTTGATTCAAAAGGATTTTTACCACCAATTTCTTTTTAGCTTATCCCTACTCTGCAAGCACTAACATGACGGTTCCCTGTATCCACGTACTGGCTACACAAAACCACACATACACATTGGTTCTACTCAAACACTTTTACGTTCCTGGATCAAACCTGCTCTCATATCCCTCCAATGCACAAGTCCTCCTGAACTGCATCTTTTGGCAACTTGTAACCTCCTTCCTCTCCTTTGCAGTATTTAGTATACTTCTCTTTCACATAAATATACCTAATGATACTGAAAAGCAGTGTTTTCCAGGGAATACTGCATGCTAAACCATCTAGAGCAACCTGCTGTACTGGCTTCTCAGTACCTGTCACTCCCTCCATCCATGTCCTCCGGAGTTCTTACCTTTTAGCCACAGGTTATTAACAGAGCAAGCTGAACAATGCAAGTTTATGTTTCTTCCGTCAAATATACACTAACCAGCTCCTCACCCAAAACAAGATGCTTACACTGAATAACAGTTTCCCATTTGTAAGATAATAGTCAATGAGTTTTACTGGTTTGCGCATTGCTTTTTCCCCCATGACATCAGAACACAGAACCTCAGGACATTTTGGGTTGGAATGGCCTTTGAAGGTCATCTACTCCAACCATCCCACCATGGACAGGGATATCTTCAATTCAAACAGGCTGCTCAGAGCCCAGTCCAACGTCTCACTGCAACAAATGACTAAATGCCTTTGGCAACCAAGCTTGAAATCTTGAAGCATCAAGATCAAGTTTGCGAGGTAGGACCTGTTTTCCACTAAACTTTGTTGATTTGCATACATCATTAATACTGCGTGTCTTAATGGGAAATATTTCCTTTCTGTACGTACCAAACTTTTCCACTTCTTCTCACCTCTTCTCAAGAATAAAAACATTTCTCATTGTTTTTAATGATTATATCAGAGTATTTCCACTATTACTGACAGCTTTAAAAATGTCATCTCATAATTAAGGCAGGACAGATTTCATAAAACATGAACCATTTACAAGTACCTAGTCATCCAGGCTTCCTTTGGAGTCACCAAGACACATCTCAAGAAGTAAATTGACCTCAGGTATTTCAAGCAGATACATTGCAACTCTGGCTTCACATATAGGACCTCTGGATCAGAAGCGGGATTACTCTCAAAGCTCTGGTACAAAACAACAAAGTTTCTAGTCTGAAAAGGCAATGTAGTTGATATGCAGCTGACCCACAAAACCGGTTCTTACTGCTCAATGCTTGCTAAGCCTGTTTAGGGCAAATCTGCTCCCTGCTTTTGTTTTACACAGAAATACATCTCCTTATTATCCAGAAGGCTGTATATGAAATAACCCCTTTCCTCTCTCTTCAGAAATTATCTCTTGGAGCTCCTATTCACTAATAAGCTGATGTCAGCTAAGATGGAATTCCTGCACAATCATCATGAAAAGCTGACTTATTAAACGCTCTTTCTTTGCGTGTTTTGTGAGATGGACACAGGACAAGAGACTGGTTCAAAAGAGCAAAATGCCATCAATTCTTCTTTCTTCGCAGAGATTTCTTAAGCTTATATGAAGGATCTCAGCCTTTTTTAGGACTATCTGTCAAGATTTACAAGCTCAGAGCCAAGCACATCTACAAATATATAGCTAAGGTTTATCTTAATATTTTTTGCTATAGAAACAGATACCAGAAAACACAACACCAAACTTCCAAAAGAGCTTTATGAGGTAATCTTAGAAATCATAAACCTGTGTATCTGTCTCTTATAACAGGCAAGCTATTAGAAACTGTAATGAATAAATAATAGATTGCACTTAACAATGCTGACTTCCAATACAGTACACCCGATGTATTGTGTACCCTTCAGCATAGAATCCAAGAATATGTGAGATTTGACTGGATCTCCAAACCTTGTCCAAGTTTTCCTTGGCTACCCCCAGACTCCTATTCTTCTGCTATTAAAGCCTTATGCTTGCCAGGAAACAGCCTTTCCAGCATGTGACCCATGGCTCAGGAATTTTAAATGCTTGAGTGTCACTCACAAAAAGAACTTATCAAGTAGCCTGCATCTAGACTTCCCAAGGAAAAAAAAACAAACAAACACTCAAACTTTACTATTTGGTTGCTGAACAGACTGAGGCTTTTTAAAGTACACACTAAACTACATATCTGCACATCAGATTTCAGGAAGAACAGTAATGAGGTAGAGGGATCATTTGTGTTGTATGAAAAGCACATAAGTCACAGTTGTACAGGCTGCTCAATGCTCTCTGAGGTACAGTGCTCTGGCTTACCCTCCTGAAAAAGCTGGATACTCTATCCCACCATACTTACCCTTTTCAAGATGAGATCTGCTTTTTTTCTTTTTTATTCTTCTCATCTTATACTTCAGCAAGAATTAATGCTGCAGGGTTTCAAAATGCTAATTTGAAAAGCCCTTAATCTTCTTTCTTGTCCACATAAATCAAACTGATTTGCTCTTTGAAGACATCTAAGACACAACGCCCTTGGTTTTGTTTCTTTTCTATGAAAGCCATGTACAAAAGGAACATGGGTGGCAATAGCTATTCAAGCCCAATCCTCTACAAATGTACCTCTAGTACCATAGCACCAGTCCTATCTGAAAACCAATCAATTGAGTAGCCTGTTCTATTGCACCATCTAGGTTTGCTGGTCAGCAGCCACAGGACAAAAGCTTTCCCAAAAAGTCTTCTGAATTCTGGAAGCTGCCTATAAAAACATCACAAGTTGTTCCAACCTCACTACCTGGCAGGAGAGTTTTGAGTTTACAGAAAGATCTACACCCAAAAAGTCACAGGAGGCAATGACTGGCCACTCTGTAGAGGAAGTGGAGCTCAGGGTTAGGTATTTCAATCGTGAAGACATGGTGGAAAGGGTGTCTGACTGCCTTCTGGCACTTCACTGTGTGCTGGACCTGTGACCGAGGAACACCGGGGCAGAGCCAGGTATGTGACTAACAACACTCACAGGGTCTGTAAATAAAGCCACAAGCACACCAGCCCATTGCCTACAGACCATGCTCACACTGAGAAAGGGAGCAGTTCCCTGAGTGCTCTTGGAGACATTCTGGAGACCTTGAGTATTTCCACACTGGAGGACTGGATTACTGGTCCAAGTTCTCATCAAGAGCCATGTGACTCACTAACAAAACCGTGGACAGGCCAGCAAAAGGAAAACCAAAACCTGTATAGGGAATGGCAGTTCCCATATGGAATTTCTTCACTAACTTGGTCAAGGCTGACATACTCCAGAAGTAACAGTTAAATTGCAGCAGAAAAATACACTTTCAAGAGAAAGCAACATGGTGTGAAACCCAAACTGGCATGAGATCACATTAGAACAGTACAAACTCATCCTGTACCAAACACAATGGGCTCTGAACGCTGGCACATGTGAGAACACACGGCTGTCACAGCAGCTGCAGTCTGGCACAAACAGCCCATGGCATCCTCAGCAGCATCACACATCAGGGACTGAATACTTCCTCTGCTCACAGCAGCTCTCCGCAGCATAGGTGCAAAGGCTTAAGGAGACAGAAAAGCCAACAAGAAGTAGCAACAGTTTCAGTTTCACTCCTTTTGCAACTGTAGCTCTCCACAAGCATGGGTCAAGTTTTCAAATCTTTGCAGCTTAAATTTTTTTTGTGAGTGGTATCCAGACCAAAGAAGGTATCCACACTATTCTTGTTTAAGCCTTCCCTCTGCAGGAAGATATAACTCCTGGATATGAAGGGATACAAGCATAAGGAAAGATTCTGGCTAGGAGAAAGCTAAAGATCCTTGAGGTACACTGTGGAAAAGAAAAAGTTCTTACAGAAACTGACTTGAATTCACAGAATTGAAAAGGAAATAGAACGATCACAAGGACATTGCTGAATATTTAGACTGAATACACAAAAGAGCTTCTGCTATTCTTCCATACAGCTTTCAGTCTTCCAAGTCAGGTGCCAAATCAACATCTGCCATGCTTTGGAAAGAAGGTCACCTGCTGATATTAAAAGGGTGAAGAATTCAGAAGCTGTCTGAGAGATGCATGTACTTATGGTAAGATGTGATCAGATATTTAACAAAGTAATTTGTATTTGTGAACATGTTATTAACGTAAGTGGTAAAGTTTGTTCGAGGAAGGAACTATCTCAACAGGGCATGAGGATAATCTTGAGCATTCTGTCATCTTCCTGTGGACATGCAAGTAGATACCCCTTCAGGCCTGCTTCCTGTTACTAACACAGGTGTTACTGAAGCAATACTGGTAACTCCCATTTCCTTACCAAGAACAACTCCAGTGGGAAGTAATTCAAGGATCTCTTCTGTGGCAAACACTCTAAGAATTACAAGGAACAGACACATCATAACCAAGAACTCTTCACAAAATTTATGACAAATCTTGACCAAGTCCTAGACACACCAAGAGGCAAAAAGAGTGGGAAGTAATAATTTACAGCTCAGTACTTGCTTCCAAAAGACTGGCAGCAGATCCAATTTGCTAATCCAGTGCAAAGTCTGCCACAAATCAAAGACAGGCACAGCTAGCTAGCAAGAGAAAAGTGAGAATTGAGAAGAATTCAAACACAAAAGCCACTTCAAAAGCTAAAAAAAGTAAAAATGTGTCTCTCTGAATACATCTACAAGCTTTACCTAAGATTTTTTCATGATCTGCACTAACTGGTCTGCTCTTCCTTAAAAATGCTGGAAAATCTGCTCACTATTAAGGTCCAAAACATGCCAACTTCCTTACCAATTTTTCAAGCAACAAACAGCTTTTCAGCTGCCTCAAGTGGCTATGTTCAAGTGTCTATCTCTTCTCATACAGTGTTTCTAACTAATCCATCCCTCGTTCCTATAACCCTGACCAGTGCAACCTTTTCCAACAGTCAGTTTTAAACACATCCTATTCTCTCTGCATCTCCCCCCACTAACATTCCCACCCCATTTCAGAGCAAACACACACCACAGTTTTAAAATTTGGACACATGTGACCTGTAACTTTCATTTCACTATCAAAAATCCAGCTACTAGCTCTGTTCAAAATGCATTGTATCTACTGCTTAGCCTTTAAGTAAGAAGACCACAGCAATTATTTGCCCCTGAGAACAGGAGTGGCAATTTCATAACTGAATCTTAAGACCAGAAGAATCAGCGCAAAGTCTAAATACCAACAAACCGAATGGGAGCTTGTAAACCTACAGTCCATAACACACCCACAGCATAAAGTTTGTGTACATTAAACCCTGAGCCATATATTTTCAGCCAAAATTGACTTCAGGCATAAAACACAGCATCTAATGCTTAAGTCTTCTTTATATAACCCTTGCTACATTTTCTGTCTGCCTAAAATTATTTATCTGGCAACTCTTCTTAGTAAAAAAATTATGAACAGGTAAATATCACATGACATAACTGTGAAACTACCTTACTTATTTTGCTGACTCAAAATAACTGTTTACAGCCTCTTAAATAGATCAGGTTGTCTGGATGCTAAAATCCCCATAACACAGAACACAACAAAGGAATATATGAACAGGCACCTCTACCTAGAAAATGAAGACATATTTCGGGCTGGAGCAACAGTCGGGCTGGAGCAACAGTCAAACCCTCCCTGTTAAAACACACAACTATGAGGCGTGTAACCTCTACTTCACCACTACCTATTTTTTATTAATTGCATGACTCAAGGCTGTACCTGACTACCAGCTACTACCTCTGCCTGTTCCCTACCTGCCCTGCCAACAGGTGAACACGGTGAACGGAGCCTCGCAAACCTATACAAAACATTTCTCAGTCAGGTTTATCCTTTCTTGGCCCTCACCTGACCAGGTCTCCATGAAGCTGCAAAAAGAGGTTTTTCCTCCCTTCTCCATCACAGATCTCCGAGGCTTGGGTGTCCACTGTGCAGAGGACCAGGCGTAAGTCCGAAGGAGCTGCAGCTGCTGAGTCTCTTCCATAAACATACACGCAGCCTCGTCCGACGTCCCCTTTCAGCCAGGTCCTCTCACGGGAACCAACCCGACTCCTGCTCTGGCAGCTCCTGCTCCCGGTGCGCTTCGCGTTCCTCTGCAAGGCAGCCCAGACCCGAGCGTCAGCACCGCCTCCGGCCGCGGCCATACTCCGACCTGGCCTCGCACCGGCCCCCTCCGCACAGGCCGCAGCCACCGGGATTCCCACGCCGGGCAGGGAAAGACCAAGGTCGCGGCGGGCAGAGCCCCCGGCGTCCCGCAGCCGACTCCCCCCACCCCACCGAGTCGCCGGGAGCGGCGGAGGCCTCGGTCCCCTCCTCACCTTGAGCACCCGGATGCCGCCGCGGGGTCCGGCCCGGCCCCCTCGTGCACCGCCCGGCGCCGCCGCCTCGTCCTCCTCAGGCTCCTGCGCCTCCCTGGGCCCCGGCCCCGGCCCCGGCCCGGCCTCCCCCATCGCCGGCCGGACCGACACCCCGGGCCTCCGCGGCCCCGCCCCGGAAGCGCACCGGCCGTCCGGCCCAGGCCCCGCCCCGGGCGGCGGCGGGAGCGTGGGGTCCAGGCCGGGCACCCCGAGCTCCGCGGCTGCGTCCGTGCCCTTCTACCAGCGAGAGGTGCCGAGTGAGAGCCGCTCGCCAGCCGGGCGGGGAAAAGGCAAAGCTCACGTGAGCGCTGCAAACGCACCTGTCACCGCTCGCCCTTCACACAGCTCCAGGATCTGTCACCATTCACCGCCCCGCAGCTGGAGGGAGGGAGGTAGGCTGCACAACAGCCGAACATCACCGTTCTCCTGCTGCCCCGCAGGTCCATCACGTAAGCTCTGCCAGTCTTAACCAGTGGCTGCTACTAATGACGGCATCATCGACCACCGACGTCATCATGACAGAGTTTGCAAGAATTTGAGTATGCTTTAGGGCAGCCACTGCTCCTGCCCCAACAGGATCAAGCACATTTAAAAAAGCCTCCCACCTTCCCACAGTGAAATTACATGTTAGAAGAGACATGAAAAGTCATCTAGTGAAATGTGAATGTGACTAGAAAACACAAAGGAGGCACATATGGGGACAGAGATACGACGGCAATCCTTGTCCAAGAGGCACATGGAGAAAGGGATCTTTTAACGAGCTCCCAGAGCAGGCTCCAAATACTCCTTGTGTTCAGATCCCATCACACCTTTCTAGCACCTGGACAAGCATTGTTGCTAGTAACTAACACTCACTCTCAGCATGGTATTCCACAGGAACTGCTCAAGTGTTTTGCAATTGTCCACTCATCTCTGTCTCCAAAATTTCCTGTAAAGTTTTTTTCAAAATCTGGCCTTATTATTTTGTATCATCTGACCTTGCCCTGGCCAAACATTAAGAATCAAAACATTAAGAATCAAAACATTCTATCCCACTGTACTTGCAGAAAGCAACAAGGCACAATTTTAAATCATTGAATATTGACTCATTTTATTAGTCACTTCATAATTTGTTTCAACCAAAAGACAATACACACAGCAGAAGTCTAATGCATCCCATGTAAATGTTTACATCTGTTAAGCTCCTCACTCACCTATGACTCAGCATTTACTTAAATTTTTCACATCTCAAAAATAGGTCTCCAGAATTTCGAGTGCCATCAGGTGCCCTGTTCAAATGGCATGTTTTCACTTTAAATTTGGTTGGGGTTGGTTTTTTAGTAACTTTTTGTTTGCCTTTTTTTTTTCTCTATACTGTCAAAGAGGTGGGATGGGGCTCTATGTAAAATTTAAATTACATCATCAGGAAAGTAAAAGGAATATACAGGAAGAGAGTGAAAGTTAAAAGGGAAGCAGTCCAGCAGCTCATTCCCTCACAGCCTCCAGGTAGAAAATGAACACCTGAAAGTGCACCAGCGTCACTGCTGCCGCGGCTCACAGCTAGTACCAGCCTTAGGGAAGGCACTGGTACCTTTCCCAGCTGTTTCAGTATCTTCTGAGTTATAGATCCAAGGTACTGTAAAGACAGTCCCCTCACTGCTATTGCTTCAGTAAGTTGTTCAAGGCCATATTTTGTGCCATCAAAACCTGGACAAAGTCGACTTTTAGGACCTTCCCATGTCTCCTCCCCCTTCAGGCCCATTATGGCCACTATTGTTTCTGTCATTTTTTGACTCAAAATACATTCACTTGGAAAAACAGACATCCAGTGTCTCCCGGTTCCAAAGCCTCCCATGCAGATACTAGTAAGATTAGCCATGAAGTCCATATCTTGCTGCCTTTATATCCCCCTTACACTGAAGCAAGGAAAGTGTTGACCAGACCCGTAAGAATTGTTGCGTTCAATCAGTGGGAAGAGGACTCAGCCTGTGCTTGGAGTGCCTCAGACATGCAAGTACTCTCCAGAGGAAAACTACAGCAGCAGCACAAAGCTCGAAATGCACATGGGGGTCAAAGAGCAAACAGCATTATCTGGTATTGCAGATGGGAGAAGGTGTGAAGCCTGGACTTCCTTCTTGCGTAATGTCAGCATCCATCCCTTAGTGAGGAGGGGAGAGCTCCAAGGACAACTGGAATGTTTGGCTGCTACACAAGAGTACTTCATAGCCAAGGGATGGCTTCCTGCAAAATGTATTTCGGGTACACGCATCGCCTCCTTCAGCTCAACTCAAATACATGACGAAATGCCCATTTCCCCACAGACACGGTGCAAGGGTGGCTGAAGGAGCCAAGAACACAGAAAGAATTCACCCTGCAAGCTTACCAGAGACTGACAGCAAACCCCAGCTGCTCTAGGGGACAGAAAACAAGTAGGACAAGAGGGACAACATACTCTGCTGCACCAAGTGGCCAGGCGAGACACCATTTTCTTCTTCCTTCCCATCTAATTTCCTGTACCAGTGCTCTTTCCCAGCAAAACCAAAGGGAGAGCGAGGCATGCTGGCTTTCAGTACGAGTGACCATGTACAACTCTGTGAAGAGAATGGGAGAGCTTATGAGGAGTTTGGGAACCAAGGCAAAGACTGCCCACTAACTTTTTATCTGGCATGCCCTCAGAGCTCGCTGGCGTATGGATTTAACATGCTCAGTCTTCCACATTGAGTTTGAGCTAGTGGGGCAGTGAATAGCCACAAATGCAGTGAAAACAAACTAAATGCTCAGCAGAAGAAATGGACTGTGATTCAGCCATTTCCTGCAAAACTGCCTGTTTCATGATGCTTCTAGCTAAGCACAGGCTATATCTCACCACTGATAGCCAAGGCATGACCATACCACAACCCAAAGTTAATTTTAAGGAAATCATACATTGTTCTTCTAGATTTTATAACCCTATGCTGATTCCAGTTCCAGGAGAAAAAAGTTCTTTGCTAATCTGAAGGCCCAAACCAGTTCAATCAGTACGATAGCAAAAATGCCCTCCAAGAAAAGATAAATTTACTCCACTGCACATGGACCGGCACTTAAATCAGTGACACAGTCAGTCCCACATTATATTGCTTAATGCAGCTAAGACCAGACCAGACTGAACAACTCTTAGGGGCCTCTTGCTCCCAATTCAAAGGCAGAATTGGTCTTCAGTTTTCCTGAAGTACACGGTGGACCACTCTTGCAATACTTTTGGCAAGCTCTGGAGCCCAGCATCAGCACTTCTGTGGACACAAAAAGCTATGTCTAAGCTTGCCCTCAGAGCACTCAATGAACTGAAAAGACCTAGAACAGAACTGAAGCAGAAGTGTTCAACCTTCAGCTCACCAGCACATTCACAAATGAAAATCTAAGATCTATCCTAAGCTATATCCTGAAGAGCACTGAACATCTGAACAGTTTGTCACACTGCTTTCATCTGTCTTACACATCACCTCCAAGAGACTGCCCAGAACTGCACCACTCCCAAGAGTTCCCACAGTGACATCCCTGAACGAAGCTTTCTGCGAGCTCAGAAGGGTACCAGACCTCACATCTTTGGACCCAAATACTCAAACAACTGGCTTCCATTCAAAACACAGTTTAGTTACTTTCAGTCTGGACCTGAACTGGCTCATTATTCTGAAAAGGGAACAAGGATCAACTAAGTAAAAAAATGGGAAAAGGTCTCTTTAAACTGCATGGTCTTTATTTCAGTGCCAATATTACAGATACAACACAAATATCCCAGTCAGAAGTAACTCAAATGGAACCCAGGGGGTCTGCTACAGGCTTTGGAAATTAAACTGGGGAGAAGTTCTGGAATAACCAAGAAGAGCAACTTTGCAGCATAGTCTCTGATGAGACTCCCAGCAGGAGCAAAGCCCTTGCCCAAAAACTGATCTACAAAATTCAGTGTGTCTTTTCTACCCATAAACCACAACTAACAGGTTGAAAGACTTTGAAACCGTATGTGGTAGAAAACCAGCTGCTCATTTTATCGCTACATCTCTCATACCTCACTTCACTTTCTGGGGAAGCTACAGAAGACTCTATGAATCTGCATGGCTGTAGCTACTGATGGAAAGAAAGAAAATTCAGGTGTAAAGTCTTCATTTCCAAGTACAGCACCAAAGCAATTTTACCAACTCTTACCAGCACCTCTTCTCCTGCACTGTGTCCCAGGTTTGCAGGTGAACTCCAAAGGTTCTTGCTCTTTGTATGCATCACATAACTAAGAAGTGGGTGTATACAATAATGCACTGAATAGGTCATAAGAAGCCTCCAGCTCCTTAAGACCTAGGGGGATACAAGAAAAAAGAGGCAGAGCAGCCTGACATTCCCCAAGACCCCATCTGAGTCCCAGATGAAAATGTCTGAAGGAATCCTGCTAAAAATGAACGACAACACGCCTTACCCACCCCAAGGAAAAAAAGACAGCAGAAAGAAGGAGCAACTGCTCACTTGCTGCAGAGAGAAGAAAGTTTCCCTGCTAGAAATTCCAGACTTCTCTTCCAACCAGGCTGTGTTCCTTTTTGAGGGGGGAGGAGGGTGGGGAAGGGAAGAAGGGAATGTTGCTTCTGGCTGTGAATGCATGTGTGAGGGAGTGCACAGTAGCCTCCACAAGCTGCCAGCCTCATCAGCAGAGGAGAGGAGATTAGTCTTAACAGATATGCTTCAAAGTCAGCAATCACTTCAGGAAAATTCCTCCTCATCAGCAGGTCTCATTTGTTCCCCATGCCCATGGTGCAGTTTGGGGGATTGCCAAGGATCACAACCTTCTTCCCAGAGTTCTTTTGATTGGGTGGGATGAGAATAAGAATGGTGCCAGAGCCTCATTGCCAAGACTGAGGGGGGAAGTTGTTGACTTCTGCTAGATCCTGCATTGCTGAGCCCTTGTGATTATATGTCAACTTGATCCGCATACGTAGTTGTTGCTACAAGAGAAAAGGGGGGAACAAACAAACACACACAAAACAAATTCAGGTCTTTATTAAAGGTCAGAGACTCCCACCTCATCCAGTTCCCCTACCCCACCCCATGAATGCTCAACACAGACCCTTCCTGACCACAAGACTTTGCTGGGAATAGGTGCAGGGTGAGCTATGACACTGAAGATAAATGCTCAATCTGGTAGGACATCAATTGGTCACTATAGTTCTCAGATCAGGTACAAGCTCTTAGAAAAGTTATAGCACAGCTTCTACCCACATCTGTCTCTGCACTGGCCCTGCTCTTGCAAGCACTGAGGTCCTTAAATACAAAATTAACTGCCTTCAAATTCTGGTTAACAACAGAAGAAAGCAGAAGGCAGATCTGTACTCTGTCTGATGCACTGCACTTGGGCTTGCAGGGAGAGATGGGCTGTCCATTCAGTGCAGCAGTCTGGAAACTTCAAGTACTGCACAGCTCAGCAGCACTGTGAAGGACATAGCCTATGAAAGACTGGAAACAGAATCTCCAAGAACATTCCCTTCTGCTGTAAGTAAATGATGGAATAGCTCAGAAGTCACTTTACACTGTCATTTGGCTGTCACCCAGATACTAGGTGGCCCTTAAAAACAGCTAGAGTACAGCACGCTCCAGCCAGCTTCTCTGTTCTCCTTTCTCTCAAAAACCCCAAAAATGAAAAGCCAAAAGTTGACCATTTCTGTCTCTTTTCTCCATACCTACAGGCAAATACACAAAAGGGACAGCAGAGGGAAGAAAGGAAGACAATGACTGCTTCAACCAGGCTCAGGATAAATAAGTTATCACTGTATCACTAATAGATCAACATCGTCACTTTTTGGTTTATTTGGCGTTTTGGAAAACTAGCCATTAGTTTCAATCCAGCATGATGGCACTATTTTGCACCTCTGTACTTTGAAGTGTTCCTAGGAGTTGTGTTCATACAAGAAAGCATGCCACTACCCTAGGTGTGTTTCACCTTGTGGGTCCCATTCTAGCACATTACTGGAAAACACCTAAATCCTCCAAGGTTCAGAAAATAACTTTCAAGGTGATCTATAGCACCACAGAGAACCTGGTATCAGATGTATATAAGACAGAGAATAATTAGTCTTGTGGCTTAGTATAGGCAGAGGTGAGCAGACTACATGGAAACAGATGCATGGAAACCACAAAAACTATGCACTAGAAGACTGCCATTCAGTGAAACTTGGGATGAAATCTGTGATTTTTTTTTTTTTTTCTGACTTGCAAATCAGTCTAGCAGCAACACTTTACATCTAGAGCAGTACGTAAGTGTTAACCCATGAAAAACTTCAGATGTTTTAAGTTCCTAGAATCATTTAACATCATAAGGCTGTCTCAAAAGAAGAAATGTGATCTCAATTTTGTTTTTCTTTCTGATGCCATCTGAGCACTTGCAAACCCTCTTAAGGAGGACATGTGGGCCACATCCCTCCCTCCCCTCAAGTCTGTTGTGTCCATGTCTTGAAGCCTGTCTCTGAAGGCTGTAAAACAAATGGAATTATAATTACACCACACCTAAGATTCTTTCCATCAACCATTTAAAACTACACTCATCACATTAAAAACAAGTGACACCACTTGACAGACCATTTTAAGAATATGGACCAAGCTACTTTTTTGTGTAACAAACATTTCAAGTAACACCGCTGCAGATAGCAAGAACGAGTGTTGAGTATCTTTATATATCAAGATGCTTGCTTTCCAAACATCACTTTTACAACACATAGAAACACTAGATTGAGCTCCTCTGGAAAGGTCATTTGAAAACTTCACCACCACTGCGATGCAAGACATGAATGAATTCAAGGTAGCAAAGCTGTTACACTGTTTTAGCAGTAAAACCAAATAGAAGGCCAAACCTGTGTCCAGAACCTCCTGAGTTTTTTGTAACTTTTTCCTAACTCTAACCGAAGTGACTGCCATGAAAAACATACCATTCACTACCATCACTCCCTACCTCTCATCACAGATGCATCCCTGTGCCACTAAATGAATGACTACAAGACAGTATCTTCAACAGTTCTTCTTGGAATCACTCACCTTCTGTGGATTCAGAACTTTAATGACCTGTGTGATGGTCCCAGAGTTAAATGCAGGGATGACACTGCTGCTGGGAGACAGAAGCTGCAGCTGGAATGTCTGAAAACAGGGCAAAAAGAAAAAAATTTGATGTGTAAGCAAGTACGAAGTGACTTGTTTGCACTGAAAGAAAGCAAGGGACATTAAAAGTTTGGTTTCTGGCCCTTAAAAATCAGTTCTTGAATTCCCTATCTTGCTGTTCCCTAAGAACAACACATTCACTGGCCCATCTGCTTTCTATGCAAGTAGGATCCAGGAAACACAAATCATAGGAGGTAAGGGCTTACTGCAGTGTACCAAGATCAGCAGAGATGCTTTCTTTCATGCGTTGCACTCACAGGAACAGTCAGCACACCCGTAACTTCAGGAGGCCTGTTCTTTCCCTAATTCCTTCCTATGGTAGGTGCAAAAGCTACCTGAATGCTAGTTAGAGGAATACTAATTCCTAGAAGTGAACGTACTTTCTTAAATTTCGAGAGCATTCCAGTCACATGCTGCTTCAATAGTCTGCTCTGCTATAAACTAGGCAATATGTCTCCCACCTTTTGTGCTGCAGCTGAGTGCAAACGGAAACAATTAATTTCTTTAAATGAGGACTGCCAATAATCACCATATTGTGACTCATTTAAACTTTTATAAGCAACTAATGGCTTCAAAAGATTTTTTCTTTCATGTATTCATAGCTCCAAAGAACATGATGTATTTTATTAGAAATTAGGAATAAAGGGTATGATTAGTGTCTCCAAAATACTGGTTTTGACCCAAATGGTTTTTTTGCTTGAGGTTTAGCAATTTTTCTAGAAAGTGGTGATTTCAAAACATGATTTTGTCCAAGCAGAAGTGGTCCAATTTGACTGGAATCTGTGTTCTATTGCATTTACAACACATACTTTCAGACTGGCAAGAGATGACCCAACTGGGCACTAAAAGATCCTTGTAACAGTTCTCAGCCTTGCTGACCTTGCAAATTCCTATCTACATGAAAGCACCAATCAGGAAGTGTTTGCAACTGGCCTTCAACTTCTCACTGTAGTTGCCCTAAGTGGCTCTACCTTTGGTACTGCAGCTTGGAAAACAAAATCTGTCATATCCAGCTCTGTGCTGTTGGAGGCCTGTATCGTGATTACAGTGACACTAGGGTTGGTGTTCGACCTCTCAAAGGTGAAGTCAATCTTCAGCCCATTCTTGTTGTATGCAGTAATGGAGGGGATTCCTGTAGGAAACAAAAAAGCAGCAGACCTACAGAATCTGGAGATCACTCTCAACATCGTAGTATACATTTACTTTACCCCAGACTCTTCTGAAAATTAAACACACCCCTGTTGTGCTCAAGTATCTATGCCACACTTTCAAATTGCCTCTTTTTTTTTTTTTTTTTTTTCTTTCCTTTACTATTCCTTGTTTCCCCTTCTAGCTGGGTGTTGGGGCACTTTAGGCAAAGGATTTACATGTCCCTAACCTGCAGCAATATCATTGAAGAGAGGCTGAGATGTAAGTCCATCGAGCAGGAACGGAGGCTGTGCTATCTGGGGTGCAGGGGCAGATACTGGAGAACCTACAAGAAATGTTGAAGGATTAATACTTTGCTGTCAGGAATGAAGAGTAATTACTCCTTTGCCAAAGACTGACTGCTGCATATTGTATTTCTTTACACGAAGCTCTATAAAACACCTGTGTTGTCATCCTCCCCTTCTTTGCTTTCAAGAACTGGCTCCTCTTTTACTAGCAAGCATTCAAATGGAATTGATTCCTCACATCTCACAGTCCTCTCTGGAAAGGCTCACAGCATTCCCAGACTCAGGTGTGAAAATGCTCAAGTCTCACCAGCTAATCATACAGAATCAACCTGTGACTTCATTCCCTGACTCCCACCTGTATGCTAATATGGATCTTGCTAAGAGTAAGTGTAAAAACTAGGACTTAAAAGACAATGAAGAAGTAGCCCACCCTCATCCCATCCCAGGGATGGGAATGTAGACTTGTAAGAAATGCAGCCTGCTCACCTGTTAGGTTGAGGTCTCCCAGGAGGTCAAGCAGCTCCCCACCAGCAGAGGCTGGCTTGCTTGTAGGTGCAGTGGGAATTACAGGTGTTATATCACTTCCCCCCAACAAGTCCAATAAATCATTTGCCTAATGAGAGAGTGGATGTAAAACTTACATATATTCAACTTTCTGCTACTTTCCCTTGCAAATGCAGTGTGTTCTATTTGTTCTCAAACTGAAGACCACCAGAGTTAATGGCCAGTTAGAGGGGTTCTTAGTTTCACTGCGATCCCATGCCCCACAAGAAAGCTAGTTTTCATGCTTGAGGGACCAAAGAGATAGGGAAGGACTGAGTTCATGCACACTAAAGACAGGTTGGGGTATCACAGAATATTCTGAGTTGGAAGGGACCCACAAAAATTACTGAGTCCAACTCTAAAGTGAATAGCCCATATCAAATGCATGACCTTGGCATTAATAGCACCATAACCAACTGAGATAATCCCACCCTGCTCCTGAGTAATGAGTATTTTGGACCAAACCACTACAACACTAGAGCCACCAGAGCAGAGCAATGATACAATCATCACCAGTCAGAAACAGCAAAGAAGTAGAGAGGGCAAGGGAGATGGTCTCAGCTTTCTGTTGGCACTGGCTGGAATGTGGTCTGACAGGCAGTGGAAATTTATCCTGGGTCAGTTTCTGTTACCTGGTTAGCAGGTTGCAATCCAGAGGGTGGAGGTTTGGTTTCCAGTACTGCTGTCTCTGTCTCTCCATTGGTCTGTACAATCTCAGCAGGGCCATTTGTGGTGACTTTCTCCATTACTGGCATTCTCTCAAGCAGTGCTGGCCTGAAAGAAGCTGACATAGTTACACTGTGCCATCTTCCTGGATCCCAATCCAAATACTTAGACATTCAAGAGCTGATATATACATGACAACCTGCCTTTTCCCTTGAGCTCCCATGCAGGGGAACTGTAAGACTGCATGACAGTTTGAGGTGGTCAGAAGCAATCCCTGGCATTCTGTGCCAGTATAAACACACTAGCTGATAGCAAAAAGACAAACAAGCCCTCCTGTCTCCTGCTTCCCCCAGTACCTGACAAGCTCAGGCTCAAAGCAGGACAAAAGCTTTGGCAGAGAGTGTCTCTGATCACAGAACAGTATCACAGGATACATTAAGTCCTTAAAACACTCACTAATAACCCTGTAGAAGGGGAGGGACTCCAGATCCTCTGTAACCCTACCAGAAATCACCAAAGTTCTCACAGTAGAGTGTCAACCACAGGACATCAGAGCAGATAATGATCCTTTTCAAACACCAAAATTCTATCAGCACTTACCTCATGTGATCATATTTCTTGAAAAGTGCATTATATTCCACAGCTCTCTGCTGTAGCTCCACATCAATGCTGCTGCCATAGATGGAAACTACCTTCTTAATGCGACTGTTGGGGGGCAAGGGAAAACAAAACCACCATGAAACTAGCAGCAATAAGCAAGGGATTAGCATGTGTCATGCCCAAGATGCTACCTAGTCTCTGTTCAACAGGAGTCCCATGTAACCTGTGTAAAACAGCAGTCTGTGCAGTATCCATGTAACATCCATATATGAACTGTCCCTTCACAACAGCATCAGCAAGTGATTAATACACCACCTTAGGGTATAGCATAAAAAAGCTCAACTACCCACACTGAGAAGCCTCCAACAGGAAACAAGGCTATTTTTCTATCCATCATCCAAAAAAGGAACCAGAAAGAACAGTCCACTGAAAGTAAGGACTTCTCTTCCCCATAAGTAGTTTTCAAGAAACAGCAACATAGATTAAGTCCCCACACAGCACAGGGCATCCATAGAGAAAACAGTACCCCCAACAGACATCTTCCAGCCTGTGAGCAAAGGAGGACTGTAAAAGCCAACAAATAACAGGATGACTCTTGTCAACCACAGAAGCAGAACATGTTCAAGGAATACTCCTACTGAAGACAACTGATGTTGGTATATTTGCAACAAAGCCTTATGCAGTATACCACCAATGGGAACTCACTTGACAGTGCAGGTGAACCTTGTGGAGAGCTTCATGATGGCAGTGAGAGCATAGCCTCGTGTCACAGATGCAGACATATTTGATATCAGGACGCTTTCTAAAATATCAAGAACTTCATCCTCTGTTACCTGAAAAGGTACAGAGAGGTTAGGCTAAGACAGAGGGGAGCTTAGAGCAAGCCTTCCAGAGCACAAAAACCTGCCTCTTGCCTAATGGATGTGCCACGCCTCCTCTGCAACTCTGAGCCTGTAGCATTGTGTTCAGAGCATGTGAGACATGCATCCAGGTGGAGATCCCATGGTATGAGTTTTAAAATACAGTTCTGATCTGTTTCACACATTGAAGAGCAGGTTTATCACTGAAATACACTGCTAAGACCCCAGCAGATTTCTTCCAAGTCAGTTAGCACTGAAACCATACCACTCTGCCAGTTGTAGAAGCACTCCACACAGCCAGTGTTTACACAGTCCATGCCTGCAGCAGGGGAAGGAGATTCCTGTCCAGGGTCCACTACCATCATGGACATCAGTGCTAGGGAACTGCTGAAAGCACTCCCTTCACCTAGCCAGCATCAAGTGGGTCCAGCCTCAGCCAGGTGTACAGTTGCTGTTCTTTCCCAAGCTATACCTGTATTGGTTCCTCCTCTTCACACTGACCGGACACCAGAAGATCTCCATACTCTCCTATGCACCAGGAGGCAACTTGCACCAGGGGTTGCTGTTGGAAGAAAAACCAGAGAAGGCTCAGATATAAATGGCTGCCTGTATGATAAATGAAACCATCTCCTTTTCTAAGATCAAGCTTAGCCTTCCACAGCAGAAGAAAGAGGAATATCTGATTCGATCAAGAATTCCGTAAGAGAATTGGAGAACTAAAAAGAAGATGAACTTACAGAAGACATGCCTGCTCAGCAATCTCTCTCTTGGAGCCAGACAAGGTGATGTTGGCTCACACTGAGATCTTAGTAAACATGTGTAATTATTGCAGTACAATAAAGAAACTGAAGCTGGCCACATTTGGTTTTACCTGGGAGTAATCTCCAAGGATGGCTTTGTAGAGTCTCTGCACAGTGTAGGCATGCATCTCCACACTATTAGTTATTAACTGGATCAGATTGGGAACAGCATCATCACGAACATAACTTCCTGCCTACAAGAACAATTGTTAGGTTTTACTAAGGACGTTCTTAAGTAACACTCAGCAGCTGTGACACCCTTCACAAAACCACCTAATGTGCATGGAAATAAAAACCAACTTTCTCATCCATGAGCACTTTATGGTTGATTTTAAGCAACCTCAAGGGGGAAGAAGTACAGGACAGCACATTTACCAACAAATAAAACTATACTCAGAAATCCACACTACAGATACCCCAAAACTGCAAGAGGATAGAAAGCAGAAATGAATACAACTTTATAAGTGGTTTATCTCGCAGACAAGAAAAGGCAATTACTTTACTGAAGGAAGTCATCTGAGAGCAATTCTCACAGCAAACTTTCCAATGGAAATTAATTCTCACTTCAGACGAATCTACTTCTCTCTGTTTCAGGGTGACAAAATGGCACCCCCAGGCAGACTTACCCCTTGATGAACTTCTCAAATTTGAACCCTATACCGATAAATCTCTTCCCACTCCTTTGCCTGAGAGAACACACTGCCTACCCAAGTTATCAAGATCTCTTCCCTCAGTTGCCAAAACACTACTCCAGTTCCACCTCAGCTATGATGTTTACAGACAAATTCAAGTAGATAAAGAGCAATAATTAAACCCAAAGAAGGTGAACAAGAAGGCTGTTGATACAGTTTTATTAACAAGTTTTGATAAACTCAACTTGGAGTAATTCCAAGAAACTCCTTCACCCCCTTTCTCTTTGCAAGTCACTTAAGGCTGCATTCACTCTCCTCTGAAAGCACTGTATATTGGAAACAGACAGTACAAGAGTTGTCTTTACAAAGTGATGTGATTACTGCAGTAGACACACTGTTACACACTGTTACTCGTGTGTGCTTCTGAAATAGTACAGTTCTTCTAAAAAACCACTCAGTGATCCAAGGCAGCCAGTCAAAAACATGTAAACTCAGTAAATGTGACTATCATAAGTACACTTCCTCTCTGTATTTTAGCAGCTGTATTTATCTCTGTATTTATCTGCCAGCCTTTAGAACCATCTTCAACTTGATGGTGAGTAACTTCCTACAGACAAGAAAACTTTATGTAGTCACACACAAAGAGAGGCAATTTCACTTACCGTTGTTAGGACTCTCATAATTGTGTCTATGTGCCAGCGCTTGGAAGGAGCATATCTGACAAAATTAAGAAAAGCAGTTAGAGCAATAACTGCCAGTCTTTAACACCAGCAAGAAACCCACCATCACCAGAACCTCCCCTTTCAGTTACTTCCTGGCCCACTGGTTCATGAGGAGGGACACCAATACTGAGGGAGGGCTACAACTGACAAACCACACATAAATCAGTGAACAGAGAAGAAATGAATCAACGCATTCTCTCTTGGGAGCAAGCAGGGAGAGAAACAACACACAAGGTTGTTTACAATCCCAAGGATGTACCAAAAATTATTAGTAAGTAAAACAACTCCATACTTTTCAGCTGCAAGAAATATTCCAGATGCACAGTCTGCCTTGAACTCTGGTTCACAGGAATCTAGGAAATACAGTAACTCCTTCATCATTCCACGGACATTGTTCCCATTAACAAGAGCAAAACTCAGTTCCATTGCACGCCTAGGGCAAGAGACAGAAAACCAATCAAGTAACTTCACCTAGTGAAGGAAGAAAAAAACCCCCAAATCCAGCTACAAAAATGCAGTTACCTTTTAATTAAGAAGAGATCAATACTTACTAATCCTGTGAGAACAGCCCTCCACATTTAATGTGTCAGTATTTTCTTGTTCATAGGCAGACAATAAACATCCACCCCCCAAAAAATTAAGGGGGAGCGGGGCTATGGGGTGTTCTAGAAATATCTATCCATATGTTAAAGATAGCTTAAGGCTAGCAATATCTTTCAGCAACCAGAGTCCATCAGGATTAAAAGTCTGACTGCCCAAGTGTAATCGAATGCTGGTCATTTCTGACACAAAACTGTAACAACTAAACCATGCCACAACACGCTTTCTCCAGCTTGAGGGGTCCAGCACAGACCCGTTTCCAATTCCATATATTGGAGATTCAAACGCAGTGGAGATTTAAAATATTAACTGATAAGCTTTACTGTATCCTGTTGGATAAACTACGTAAGACTACTAGAACCCGAAGTTACCCTGGTGTTGTTTATTCCTCCTCATCACAGACATGCTGACACCAGAACTAGTCAGAGTACTAGCTCCTTGCCATTCCTTTTTGTGCACATTGAGAGCTCAGAGGCTACTCCCCGGCCCTTCTACTTGAAGCTTCTGTAGCTGATTCTAGCACACATCTCTCGTTCTTCTGATATTTTTTGGATGAAGACTATCAACTTCAAACGTGATTGATTTCTGCACAACTCTGCAACAGCTTTTTACCCAACTAAAACCCAGGGACTGAGAAAATACAGAGGTATTCAGAATTAGGGTGGAGATACCAAACTAAATTGTTACCTTTTAACATTTAAATCTGTTTAGTTGATGACCTATACCATTATTAGAACTGTTTCCATCTCTCCAACTAGTTCCCAACTCCCTACACTTGACCCTACTGGGTTACAAGTTTTCCATGTTTATGTTTAAAATTTCAGTCATTTTATAGCAGATATATCAATACTGCAGCTGCACAGGAGAACACTGTAGTGTTAATACCAGGCATTTATCTCAGCGCCTATTGCTTACCTTCAGTCATATCACATGTTTCATTTCTGTCACAAAGCTCTTAATCATGTAGTTTGATCAAATGAAGCAGACAAAAAGAATTAAATGGCAAAGCCATTCTGAATTACACTACATGGACCAAAGACTAACTGTACCAGTTACAAGATAACGAGCAGAGGCCATGCTTCAGATAACCAAAACTAGGTATCATGTCTTTCCCTCAAGTCCTTGAAGCTTGCTACCTGGGACTCTGACATATATCCAGTCAATATAATGCTTCAATGAAGACAGTGCATTGTCAGCAGCACGAGTGTCAGCATGGCAACATCGTGCTCTGCTGATGGATCACTCAAAGGCTTCATCCTCCAACAGCACTCAGATATGAAGCTCAGTTGTTTGTAGCATACCCTTGTTTTCTTGGCAGGCACCAATAAAATGTTTTTGTTTCCTTCTACTCAAAACCTAGATGAGGCTTTGCTGTTCCACAACCTAGTCCCAGGCAGGCTCTGACACCAAACAGCAACAGCAGCCTGCCTTGTTTTGCATTTAAAATACAAATTTGTGGTTTGGGATAGATTGCAACTGTAAAAATAGATTACATGATACCCATTACATAGCAGTTAAATATAAGCTTCAGAAGCAAGACAAATCCCATTTCTTTCCTATTTTGCACATATGAGTCTGAGTGGTGCTGTTAAAAAAAAATCTAGATCTGATTCAAAGATGGGCATAAGTTTGAAGAATGCCTATCAGAACAAGGATCTGTAGTGTATCTAATCAGTTTGAGTAGATGGAAAAAAGAGGTTGAACAATTCGGAAGGTATATTCATGTGAAGAGTGCTCAATGAAATTCTGGCCGGTAGCAGAGAGATTTTACGAAACGCAACAGGAAAAAGGCTGCTGTCCCCATCACTGCATGCTGTATGCTGCACTGAGCTCAGACCTTTCCTTGTAACCCAGTTACAGAAAGAATAATGTTGAGGAGAAGAGTTCTGAAAAAAAGAACAAGGAATCAACAGGCTGAAAGACTCAGTTTAGAACAACAGCTTTCCATATAGGCTGGGCAAAAGTGAGACAGAACAGTTCAAGAATTTCCGTGAGTGACAGAAACAGGAGAAAGTTACTATCATGAGTAAAAGGAACATAACTGAAGTAATGAGAAGAAACTGGAAGAAATTAAGACTGAGTAAAAGACAAAAAGTATTTCTGTAGTGAGAAATAAGGTTGCAAGCTTCCCCATAGCCCAGAGAAGCAGCAACACACCACTATTAAATGACAAATGAACACCAAGAATGATAAAAGGATGGGGTTTGTAAACAAATTGTTCGAGCAATCAAGTCTGAATTCTACCACTCCCTAATACATCTAAGAATACATTATTTGGATGACTTAACACTGCTTCAAGACAACATGGCACTGCCTGTTCATCTGGGAAAGGAAAACAATGTGGAGCACATCAGAGTACGTTTGACCACAATCATTGGGCACAGCAGCTTTCCATCTCACTGAGAGCACACAAATCTAATCTCCACTGATATTGCACTTCGGAAAAATTCAGGCAAACAGAATTTATTTTTTCCCCATGAAATGTAACAGCAGTTTTTCCAAGAAGGTGGGTGCACATCTCCATTATCTTGTTTGAATTATGAACCGTATTATACCTTCACAGCAGTCTCACAGCTCCCCAGGATTATTGTCATTTTCCCCTATGCTCTGCTCACCTTCCACAGACTGTCAACCTCAAGAGTCTATTTCACTGATAATTTGATTACCTTTTAATGGAGACATCCAGATCCTTCAGGCAGTCCACAATGGTGCTTCGGTGCCGCTGTACTGCATTATGGTCTGTCTGCACAGTTTTCAACAATGACGTCAAAGCTACATATCTGTGATAAGGGCATACGGTAATCAGTAGCTGACTGTAGCCATTTAATTTCTATGCACAGACACTGTCCCATTGGCCCAAATCTAGTCTTATTTTGCAACAGAATAGGATTCTCTTGTACTCGGTAACGAATGGAAATCCTACAGGGGACTGCCTGGCCTATCTTCACAGGCGAGTTACCACACTAAACTGCAACACGCCTAACAACACACTGCTGCCCAGACAAGCACCTGTCCCAAGCACCTCTGCAGATCTTATACTCAAACTAGCATGAGTCGCAATTTCCAAGGCTAGAGTCTGCAACCCATATCCTGATTTGCTATCCAATTGCCTAGAGACGGTATTCAATTCTAGCAGTCTCAGCAATTCCACATCCTGATTAACAGTGACCAGAGCACAACTAAATTCTTTTGTTGCCACCAGCACACAATCAGAAAAATCAGTCTTTGCCTAATTTATCAGCTCTCCAATGCCAACTCTGATTTGAAAAGCACCACAGACCACTTGGGACAACACAGGAAAAAACATGGACCTGATTAAAAAAAAAAAAAAAATCACACGTTGAGAAATAGATCATACATTCAAACTTACCAACTAAGAAGGGCAGGGCCACAGCTACGATTTGCACAGAGAAAAAAACACACCAAGAAAGAAGCAAGCTCAACAGCCACACTAACCCCAAGAGCAGCGATCCCAACATGGTCTCACGGAAGGGTTTACTTCAGCATCACGTTTGTGCAACTGCTTCTCACACGTTTTAAACTGGGTGTTATCAAAATACACTTTGTACCACTTACCTAATATTTTTGTCGTTGTTTAATAAGAAACGGCCTAGGATGTTAATGGCTAAGACCTGCAGAAAAAGTTAGGGAAGATCAGTGATCTAAAAGGACTGCTGGTCATCTTCATCATTTCATGACAACTTCAAAGGCAACACGTCAAAACTAGCATTGCGGTCTTTCTTAGCCAAAAAGAACTCTAGAAGCTGCTTAAGTGGAGGAAAAGCTAAGAGACACATCGCAGGCTCTCACTCGCACTCAGGACATGCACTCTGCAGGAAATTCTGCCTTTTAATTTTTGTTATTTTGAAAAACCCAAACATCCTCCCTCCCCCGAAACGAGTGCCCTTTCTGAAAAGGCTACAGTCTTATCTAGAGTCAGCTGCAGAGATGTATTTTGGTGAAACAACCTTGCTTTATGTCTTCCACACAAATTACTCTAATACAATCTCCTAGGAAAAAAAAAGGCCATAGTAAAGGCAACTTACTCTCAGACCACTCTCAGATTTTATGTCCATAATAGTCAGCACAGTTTCATACAGAATGGCATTTCCCACATTTTTACTTGTTTCTGTATTAGTGGCAACCTGGAGAAAGGAAACAAAATAACTCCAACGAATTCAAAACAGATCCCCTTTGTGCTGCTCTGCAGAACAGGCAGTGAAAGTAACCAACCCCTACAAAACAGCACACTTGTGAACATGCATCTCTTTCAATAAAATTTCACTCATCATGGCAAGCAGCTGTATCCTCACCAGTGCTGCTAAACCCAAATTACTAAGAAACTAAGAGAAAGTTTAAACCACTCATCAACCTTGCAGACCTCACCTGTGCAAGTATATCATTCATTGCTTCACTAGAATCATCATCATTTCTCCCTAAAATTCTTAGTAACCGCAGGATCCGTACCTATTTGATAAAATAAAGCAAAGAAAAGCTTGGATGGCAGTGTTTGACATGGGGTCATAGTGGCAAGAAAGCAAAACAAGCTGCTGATTTCCATTCTTAAGCAAAATGCTTATCCCGGGTAAGAACGTTATCTACAAAAACAGGCTTTTGCTGTGCTTATTTTCTTCCCACGAGCCAGAACTGTTCAGAGTCCCCTCACTACCAGGCACAGCCTTCCAAAACCAGTATGTGCTGCTTCTCTCTTTTGTCACATAATGTGATAAGGCACTACAACTGCTGGTTAAACTAAGATTGGTGTCTTTCACTAGGGCAGATGAACAGCATTTGCACAATCAGCTCAAAGGAAGACAAAAAAAAATCTTAAAATCAACACAGGTGTGGAGGCAACCACCTCATCACACCTAAGGCTCAAAACACAGTCCTAGAACTAAAGCTATCAGTCACTGTTTGCATCAGTTCTTACCTGCAAAAAGGGGTCACTGATCCCAGACACATCATGCTCTGGTGAATATCCAGACATGATAAGGTTCTTCAGAATACGAACTAATTGGGGAACAAGCTGCGAAGAAGAGAGTTGTCCTATTAGGGTACTGTTGTTTCCCTGCCCCCAGCTTTGAAGCACAGGTCCAAGAACAAATCTTGTATTTGAAAGCAAGTCAGTCTCTGGATTCTTCCACAAAGTTCAACCTGCACACCTAGGGCTGATGCTGTATGAATACCTACAGCTTGGCTAAGACATAACTAGAAACAGTTAAGCTGGGACCAGAGCACCATATTGTATCTTTAAAGTAGTAAATCTACATTTGTGGTACAGTGCAAGAAGAAAACCAGCCTAGTCTCCCTGCCATCTCCTTTTGTTCCTAACTTTGCCCTTCAGGAATTACACACTCCTCTGAAAACGTGCATTTCATAAAACACACAAACAAAATGAACCCTGAATTTCCTGTATCTGCCTTAAAGGGGAAACCAAAGGGCGCTGCAACATCTTCCCTCCAAATACAGTAACAGACAAGTGGAGCATTCCTGGAACCCTTATTCACATTTTCTTTGCCTTCCAACATGCAAGGGTCATCAGGACTGAGGACAGAACAAAGGGAAACATTACAGCCGTGGAGACTGGTTGAAAGCCACACCCCCTCCATCTTCTGGAGTACAAATTACACCGATTAAGAATACCAGCACTGCTGTTGGATTGGGTAGCTCTTTGCAGCACAGAAAGTCTTTACAGCCTCTTACAGGCAATTAAATAACTCTGTCCTGCTCCTTTTGGGAATCACCCAAAGTTGCCCCATGATTCAGACAAAATACAAAGCCCAGTTTGTGGTAAAAAGAAAGCCAAGGGCTACAGCTTGCACAGGCATGAAAAGCCAAAAAAAAAAAAAAAAAAAGCAAAAAGCAAAAACAAAACAAAACAAAAACCCCAAAACAAACAAACAAAAAACCAAAGAAAACCCCAAACCAACAAATAAAAACAACAACAAAAAATCCATATTCCTCAAACGAGGGAAAGCTTGAGGAAAGCAGGCTGATGTTCACAGAAGGCCACAACTGAGATTCAGGGCAACCATGAATATAGAGGTTTAGTGACAAGACCAGCACACAAAGACCATTAGACAAGTACAAATGATCTAAGCATGTGGCATCAATCACAACTGGGTCATTAAGAGGCACTGCCTCACAAGGGACAAACATCTACAGATTCAAGGCAAACATGCATCATCTCGAAGAATTAATTCTTACCTTTTCATTCTAACTCAGCAGGATTCCAAACAGACAAAAGGGACAAAACAGACGAAGCAAGCATTAGGGACAGGTCAATGTTATACCATTCACAGCATAACAACTACAAGAAATAGCTAGAAAGAATGCACCTACTAACTAAATTTTGTGGACTCAGCTCTCCTCTGTTTTCCCACAACTATCACATCAACTGAGCAATTAGTAGCAGGGATGGTACCTGCAAAATGAACCTCATCCGACTTTTTTTTCCTGCTTTGACATTTACAATCAAGGCAAGGGAAGATGCATGCCAAAATGCAAAGATGCACCAAAGGATGTACAGTTTTAAATCCCTAATGATGTAGACAAGTCAAGGAAGAAAGTAAACTGGGCATGCAAATAAGCCAACACCTTTAAGACTTTTCAGAGAAGCAAATGGAGCTTTCTGTTCTACCAGCTTTGTTCAATTTCTCCTTCTTTGACCAAGAATTTCAAATTACAATCAAGGCAATTTTCAGATGCTCTTCTATCAGTAGTGTTTCACACAGCAATAATACTCTCACCAAATTATAGCAAACAGCATAAGGAAGTCAGGAGGGCGATAGGAAGCAACACTCCTAACCAGAGGAGGAAGAGTGACATCGACTCTCAAACCCTTAAGTTAAAATGGAAAATTGTGTAGCACAGCATGCACCAGGCATGAGGTATCTGTACAACCAGAACTTAGGTGGGTGTTTTTGAACTGAGCGTATACAACTGTGTGGCTGTGGTTAAGGCATTCAGGTGTTGGTATAAGTTCCAGTTTTTCATCTTTGTCTCTATGTTTATTTCATTTGTGATTCTGGTGTCACTATGCAATTAGATACAAGGAGAGGGGAAAAACCTAAGGGACCATCAAAGACAACTTTACAGCAAATCTAACTCTAGGATGAGTTTTATACTGTACAATCCTAAGACTGATGTTTTGTAACTTAACCACTTACTGAAGGGGATTAGGCCTAGATACACACAAAATACCCACATTTAATGACTTTAAAAAAAAATTTAGCAAACAGACAGTATCATTAAATTCTTCACCCAAACAATTGTAAGCATTTTACTAGAAGGCCATGAATATTAACTCTGCAATATTACCAGTTCACACTTACCTTTCTAAAGTGTGCAAGCATGTCTGGGCTTCTCTCACACATCTCTGTGAGGAGGACAACTGATGTGTGGAGAACACCTAAAGGTGAGGGAGTGGGAAAAGAAAAATGTATCTCCATTTAACACCATTCCACTGGCTCCAGACACTTGATAAAGATCACAAAAACAACAGGAAGTCATTAAAAAATATTCTTGAATTCAACATATTGTATCTACCACTACAAGTATTTGTGCTTGCAGCTGTGTCCAAGTGAAAGCAGATAGCAATGTGCTCATGTCAAAGCTGCAACTAAAGGCCAAAGGAGGAGAGAAACTGGATCTGGTCTGCCGAAACTC
Organism: Corvus cornix cornix; assembly: GCF_000738735.6. Lineage (NCBI taxonomy): Eukaryota > Metazoa > Chordata > Aves > Passeriformes > Corvidae > Corvus > Corvus cornix. Next base: position 162,326 of record NC_046341.1, read on the forward strand.
GCATACTAAACGTACATTAATGGTCATAGTTGGGCTACTGACCTCAAAGGTCTCTTCTAAATCCAACCATTCTGTGATTCTATACAAATGTAAGACTCCAGAAGGACAATATGTGTTAATTGCATTGTGGACGTTGAGTTCCTCACACTTCCTGATTTTCTCTTCTGATTTGGGTAGCCTAGCTGACCTTATGTCACCTTCCACAGAAGACCTCAGAACTCCATCTAAAGAAAGACTACACAGAAAAAGTACCTCCAAACCTAAACAGGCAGTGCCTTAGAGTCACTTTAGGCAGTGTATTGGATAAAAATCAAGCTTTTCTATTTCACCCACTCTGAAGTGTATCAAAACACAGTGAAAGCATTCCTTTTGTCACCTACACCATGTTAAAGTCCTGTTGACTAGCAGAGTCATACACATCCCTTCCTTCTAAATGACATATGCTTTCACTGCATAGAAATGGAAAGAAACAAATCATACAAATACACCTCTGAAATTCCCTCCAAACAAAAGGCTTAGGTAGCAAGTGCACTGTCCTCTAGAGAATGGCCTAGCCTTGCTAAGTACAGTCTTGGCTATTACCGTGGTTCTTCTCGTTCAGCAAGTTTTTGGTGGCCGGCAGGAACATCTCCATAAGTTCAGGCACCTTTCTGATGACATGAACAGCGCACAGTGCTGCCTGGATAGGAAAAACATTTCTATTAGTACACACTGCAATCACAACAATATCTGTTTTGGGAATATCGAGCACAGTGGTAACTATAAAAATCTTCATTATAAACAAAGGCCTGCAAAGTTTATGGCACCTTTTTCCATCTCTCTATTACAAGTGTTACTGAACAGCATTCCAGAAGAGAGCTCAATAAAACTGGGGGAGCACTGAACTACAAACTAATACTCCCCCTAGCAATGGTTCATTTTTTACATTATTCACATAAGAAGCGCTATTATCTGCAAAGCATCTCTGCCTTTAAGAGGGCTGCTTCAGCCTGTCTTCCTGTTGCTAGGAAGGGGATAATGCATTGGAAGCAAATAATTAAACTTACTGCCAAATTATGGGTTATTTACTTTCCCTTGAATAGCATCTCCTTCCCCACAAAAAAACTTCCTCCTGCAGATGATGGGTGCTATGAGAAATAAAACTATACTTACAGGGATTTTTGAAAAAACACATGCCTATTTCTTCTAGGATGGAGAAGCTACAGGAGACACTATTCCTTGCACCTGCCTGAGAATCAAGTGCCTCTTTCCAGAACACAGCAAGACCTCTTAGCATTGCTTTCTCTCTAATCTCTCTCTAGATCCAGCACTAAACAAAGAAGTAACAATGCATCCCTTCCTAAATCTTCCTGCTACACACTCTCACCAAGACTTCTCAATAAATAAATCTAAAAGAATGAGGCTGATCACACTTTGCTGATCTATGGCACGTTTGCTGCAGAAAGGAGATAATTTGTGTTTGTCCATTTCCAGACCTCAACCCTTCAAGCTCTCATTCTACTGTCACCATCATTAACAGAAGACATCCAATAGGTTCAAATCTTCAGATACCAGCCTGCGCTGTTAATAATGAAAGTTTCTCTGGACTTATCTGAGAAGATAAATAAAACTGGTGATCAGAATTTTGAGGCTAGCGTCCATGAGGGGGCAAGTGTTCACCTTTCCACCAATAACCTTATGGGAGAGAGTACAAAAATAAAAGCAACTGCCTCACCAATTGGAGGCTTGTCTTTTAGAGGTTTACATACATTCCTGCTATCAACAGACAGGGAGTTTTGAGCTCTGTCTTGCACACTGGGAAAATATTCACCCAGTGTGATCTGAGTCATCTAGTATTCCAGATATTAGCAAGGTATTCAATCAATCTTGCCTTTTAATCCATAACAATATTCAAAAGTTTCCTGAAGTACCTTCTTCCTAAGATAGGAATTGGAAGTTTTGAGGAGCTTTTCCACCTCTCCTGCAAGGTCTCTGCACATTTCTGAGGAGCCCATGCAGCCAAGAGTACAAAGTGCCAGCCCCTGCACATACTGCGTGCTGTGATTAAGGTCACTGTAAAGGAAAACAACAAAAAAAGTCAATCAGCATGCACACAGAGAAACTGAACACACAAAAGAGGTCATCTATAGCTGGAGTCATCTAACCAGCTACACATGGCCCAAAAGAACTTCCTGGATTCAAGCTGTGTGGGAGCATGACTTGGGAGCAATACAAGCTTTGAGTGCATGTTCCACAGGGTTTGCTACTAATTCTACTTAGAATCCTCAATTTAAAAGATAAAATATTTGGTTCAACCATCAGGTTGACCTGTCAGGGTATCCAGAGATTGAGCTCAGAAGAGGGAAGACTATACAAAATTGCGTTAAAAATGGTTTTAGTTTTGGAACTTGCATGCAAAGTACAGACCTGCAGTGACACTGTGGGCTGTCCCAGTTTAAAGATGTTCTACAACAGGCTTTAGCTTCTGCACTTACAAACCAAACAGTATAGAAAAATCTGTGTAAAAGTATCCTCTATCCTGACCAAAACCCACGAACCCCACCACTCACACACCTCAAAAATAATCCATACAAGAATTCTGTTAAGCAATTTTTCCTATTCATATGCCTAAGGAAGTTGTGAAAAATGGTCAGTAAGAAGCTAAACCACCTAACAGGAGCTGCTATTCATGAGGCTAGCTACCAATGTCACACCAAGCACAAGACAACATAGCTTCTATATGGCAATCCCAACAGCCTTTAAAATTGACTTCTACACCACTTTTCCATCTGTGTTTGGTACTAAGGTCACCACAGCACTCAGGACTCAATGCTGAAGAAAGCAAAAAATACAGCTCCTGGTTTGGGAGGCAAAGGGAACTGAGGACTGCAAGATGGAAGAGCTGGGGAAAGGAGCGGTTCCTAACCAAACACGCACGAGGTGCAGAATGGAAAGACAGTATCCTGGTTGTTACATCAAGCAGTTATGGCAACATGCAGATGAAGGAACAGGTAGCACATGCTACTAAGTGGGTTGGCTTTTTGTTTCCTTCCTTTAACAATTTTTTGGCAGCTATATAAAGCTGTGTGTATCACAAGTACATGCTTCAAGAGGTTGCTTTCCTTTTCGTCTCAAAAATCTGCGTCTTGCTATAAAACAGCGAAAAACAATGCCATAAATCAAATCCCTTAATGTCTAGATAAAAGCAAGACACAATGGCAGATATACAAGCCAAAGGAGAAAGCAATATACAGCTCAGGGAGATGGTGGGAAGCTGTCGACCACTTTTGCTCAGCTTCCATCTAACCCATTTCCAGTTCATACTCACTACATCCTTACCAAATTCACTGCAGCATAAACAATCAAAAGAGGTGTTAACCTGCAGCCTGGTTCTAATGGAAGCACCTCACAGGTATGGCATTTCAATGAAAGATCTTTAGACAAAAATCTCATCTCCTCGAAACTAGGTCCAAAATTAGCAGATCCTCAGGTCCACAGTTTTGTCAAGTTTCTTTCAAAGCACTTTGAGGCCACAGTCTAATTGAAGATCAATACTTTACTTGCTAATATCTCAGAGGCTTATGTGCTAAAAGCAAATAGTAATAAAAATAGGTACACTACACACAACCTTTGGACAAGTCAACCAGAACCCAGCTGTTCCATACCTGCTCCAAACCATCTTGAAAACACACTCATCAACATCCACTAAACTATGATGTAGAAAAGTCCCAGTTTAACATTGCTTTGCTGAGAGAAAATAAGTATTAAAAAAAATAGTAATTCCCTCTTGTCTGATTTCAGCAAAATGACAGCACATCCTAAGCTGCTGCCTTGCTTCCAATGAAAAGCATTTGTCAGGACCATTAGGGCAATCTTAAAAAAAAAGCAAGATACACAGACTTGTTTCTTGACAACTCTTCAGAACTCATCAGCAGAAGCAAACAAACACACAGAGGACGTGTTAATTGTACATATGCCTCCTCCAAATCAATGCAATTTTATATTCTCTTTCCACTAAAGAAGCTAGACAGGATGGCCCAATACAGTGTACTACTACAACAGCCTCATTATGGTCAACAGCACACAACAATTTCAAGATACCAGTTTTCTAACACAAGGGAAAAAACCTAAAGTACTCTAAGTATCACTGTCAGAAGTATACTTTCTGCTCCTGAAACCTCAGAGCATAGTTTGATGGAGAGGTGGTACCCTTACTTCTTGATGCAATTGGTCATAAGAAGATGAACATCCTGTCTCTCATCCAGCAGCAACATGGCACCTAAATACCCAATGCGTTTGTCTGTGAATTTCTGAGACGCAATAAGTTTGAGGCACTCCAACTGGAAAAAAAAAGAAGAAAAAGAAGACATAATTAGCTTGAAACGACTTCTTAGCTAGAGGAGAAACAGTTTGAATTTTGATGTGTAGTAATTTATGTCTCTCAGAATACACTTTTAAAAGTGTATTTGGTTCCCATTTCGGTGATGTGTAAAACCAAGAAAGGTCAAATGACCTGCCCAAAGCTCCAAAAAAGACAGCAGGAAGGTCATTAGCAGCTCCTGTGTCTTGAAGTGGCCAGACACTGTTGGTCTTCCATGACCTTAGATATACCAGATACGGTGGTTAATGTCAGATCATAAAAGTAAATGGTAACATATTGATAGAGATGAAAGATACATCATTAAAAACAAAACAGTAAAGATCTGGAAATCTAGATCATGTGTCATGTTTGATATGCACATTAAACTTTTGAACTAGACTTAAAAGGTTCCATTTATCTACTAGGGAGAGGATCAATGTTCTGTAAGTTGCCAAAACAAGCACACGTAGTGATAGGACAAGAGGTAATGACTTCAAATGGAAAAGGGGCAGCTTTAGGTTAGATATTGGGAAGAAATTCTTGGCTGTGAGCATGGTGAGGCCCTGGCTCAGTTGCCCAGAGAAGCTGTGGCTGCCCCATTCCTGGAAGTGTTCCAGGCCAGGCTGGACTGGGCTTGGAGCAACCTGGACTAGCAGGTATCCTTGCCCAGGGAAGTTGGAACTAAATGACCTTTCAACCCAAACCATTCTAGGATTCTATGACTCTAAAAACAGGTTTTGTTTATTATGATCTGTAACCAACTTGCTAGCTAGGTAAAATGTAGATTGTCAGAGATAGTTACATTTCTGCACTTCTCTGTAATCTCTACTGGAACACCTGAAGTTTACTAAAATCATGTGCATTCCAGCCACTACAAGTTTCCCTTTTGCCCTTGTACAAATGGCAACTGTGATCCATAGTATAGAAGAGATTCCCAAGACAACATACAATTTCCACCTGCACTCTGCTAATTTAAAATTTAATTGCTAGCTCATTTTTAAATCTGACACTTTTTTAATGAAAAACAAACAAAAACCATCAACCACAGAGATACTCTGACATTACTATGCACTGAAACATTTTTCTATAACAGATAACTAATCAGCTATAATCTATGTCTACTTTCCCAACAGGAAAGTAGAGATCTGTCCCTCACAAACACTTCCTGTAAGTCTGCTTTACAAACTAGCTGGGGCAGCAAGTAAGCATACATGATAGGTCTGAGTAGGGGTCAGACAGAGCTGGCAACAGATCCATAGCAAAGGGGGCATGCACAGGCAAAGACACAGGGTGTCAGGAAAAGGAATTCATGATCCCAGCTAGATGGAGGCTTGAACAAGGCAACAGACACAGGTGAGATGCAAGAAACACACACATCACCAGAGTAAAGTTGCATGGTACATTGGTAAGAAAATTAAAGTTGAAGTGCCAGAGAAAGAAAGTTCTATGGCCTAGTCCTAGTCCTGGCAAGTTTTCACAACCACATGGCATTAGAACACACACTCAACTGTTCGAGTTGCCGTCACATGTGAATGCCCAGCTAGTGCAAGGGTGAGAAATACGTAAGAAAAGGCTTGAAAGAAATTGAGTTCAGTTTGGAAGGTTAAAAGGGGTAAACACCTCTGAACAATAAGACCAGTCCTCCACAAAGATAACTGAATCTGCACAAATGGCCAAGATCAACCAGAGATAACATGCAGAACACTAGATATCAAGCTCTCATCTTTCCAGTGCTTTCTGTAAGGGAATAATGCACCTCTGAAACAACCTTCTTTCCCGGGTTTGCAAGATACTTATATAATCCTCTGCAAAAATGCAACATAAAATTGGTGACATGTAAGCTATAGGTTAAGGGCCAACAAAGGCAGAAGATGAATGACTGAGGAAGAGCATAAGGAAACTGACGACTGCAACAGATACTCTAAGATACATTTCTAGTACTTTTGAATTTAAACGGTATTAGTGAAATTTACCCCATGAAAGGCTAATGAGTTCTTGTTTCACTTGTATATAAATACACAGCAACTAGATTCATGCACAGCAGTACTAAGAAACATGATCAGCTGAAGCTCTTACGAGGTGTAATTAGTGGAAAAAATCTTGATGCTGTTATATCCATTTCATTCAAAGGAACAATTCAAATCTGCTACATCACTACTGTAACAGATACTACTGGCATGTAACCAGACTACAGCTTACCCAACTTTTACTGACATAGCCACTCTTCCAACTGGAATTTTTTTGCAAATAGAAACAATGACAATAATAGAGTTATTTGACCATTTGTCCAGGCTCTCCAATGACTTCTAAACTTGCACAAATGGCCTTTGCACATGCTCAGGAGACAGCATGCCATCCCGTGCATATCAGCATACACTGGCTAAATATGGTGCTCATTCTCATACTTGTGTACAAGATACCCCAGGTCAAAGTTGAGGAGCCCTGGCTTGGAAAGAAGTAGGTCGACCATCCACTCCTGGTCACCCATACTGTGAGCTGCAGCCTGCTTACAGCTCTAAGAGAGGCTGCAACACTTGTGGCTCTCCTGTTTTTCAGCAAAACATCTTTCCTGCATATTTATCCTGTCACTCTCAGAAGCTTACTGCCTGTAGTGTAGGACTGTCTATCTGCAAGACTCCAGTACTGGAACAGCATGTGTCCTCAACAGGTCCCCAGCTCACACAAACTATACTCCTATACAACAGCACCACCTTGAAAGATTCCTTCCAGTGATAAGTGTTGAGGACGTGCAAAGGTCTCTAACTCATTCACTTGGAGAATACTTATTAAAACCCCTTTTCAGCACTGGGCCCTATGCCCTCCTGAAAATGCAGCTGATAAATTACAAGATAACCAAGGGCATTGACTGAAGTACCCTGCTCCCCAAATAGTCAGAATAGATGCTTCTTTTTGAGATATAGCAGGCCTGGCAAATAACAGATACTGAACAATCTGCTTTAGCCTTCTTTCACTGAGAGTGTATTTACCATTATTAACTAAAGCAGAAACTGAAAATTATTAGATATCTGACCTAATCTTCCTTATATGGGATTAAATACTTGAGTAACAAGACAGAAAAATTAAATTTAAATAATGTTCTTAACATAGGCCAAACGTTGAAATTCTAGATGACGCTTATCTGTAACACTTTTCATTATTCTTAAGACTCCAAGATACTTAGCCTTAATTTTTGTGACAGGAAGTTTCTCTCTTGGACCAGGGAGCCTGGCTATGAAAAGTATTAAGAACAGAATAATACACAAATTCACTTGCTCTTTTTCAAAAACTCACTACCCTGAGAGAAGAATCCAGTAATACAGAAGTAAGATGATGCACTTCATATGCTATAGCAGAGCCCTAACTCTATCTGCAATTTGATTTTACTGGCTTGAATTTACTGTTTCAGTATTAGAATTAGTAAATCCAACCACAAATGGGTAGACACACAAGACATGAAGCTACTTAAAGCGGTACAACAATTTGACTGATTTTAGCTTTATTGAAGACCTAGGTTAGATTACTATTAACAGGACACTTACTGACTTCTAACCAAAACTGACTATGCCCCAAAGATTAAGCAAAGCTAACCTGAGCAACACTTTGTAGATCAAGAGCTTCCATCTTCCTGTCTCCCTTTTCTAAAATTTCTGTCAAAAATAGAACATCAAAAATAAGCCAAGAGATGGAAAACTCATACCTGCATTCTCCATGTCACCTCACTAAGACAGGGATAAGGAACACCATCTTCTGATTGCCAGGAACAGACCAGCTCTTTTCTGCCTCAAATACATTGCTTTAGAAGGAAAAGGGTATAGAACCTCCTTTGAAGTATGTGGTATTTTTCAGAGACAGAACTCCAAAGTGCTGTTCTGAACCAATCTAAAAATATCCCTATGTCTTGGACTGTGGTTTAAGCACTACTGCTCTGCAGAAACATGGATGGCGAGGACAAGACAGTACCCCAAGTTTCAAAACAAACTATGTAAGCCCCAAACAGCAAATCTCACTAACAAAGTCAAAACTAACTAACATCCGTTCTCAGAACATATGTGAAAATAGACCTCAAATCATCCCGAAGGACAGCAGAACGGCACCTAGGAACGCTCTGAACAAGCCAATGTACCCAACATACAGAAGGCAGACTGGCTTATGCACAGAGCACAGAAGGCACTAAATTTTAACCTACCTGTCCAAAATGTGCAGGATATCCCAGCATGTGCATATACAGCAGCTTTGCCACATTTCTGCATCGGTACGTGTTATCTTCCTCTCGGAAGGATGACCGGATAGCAGCACATTCCTTTTGGATCATCTCACGCTCTTCTGCCTGGGTTCTTGCTGTCCGGATGGTCCGGATCAACTCCCGCAGTCTGATGGGGGCTGGCATCCTCTGAGAGAAGAAAGAAGTCTGTAAAACTTCTACTGTCTCTACAGGCTTCATAATGGTCTCACACTTCCACATATTCTTTTTTTCTTTCCTACCCTACAATTACATAAATAAAAGAATGAAGAAAATGTAGGCTAGTTCAGTAGCATGTTTAAGAGTAAACTTGAGTACCTGAGGACTTCACTGTACCTCACATCTGCTCTTCCAGAACACTAGAAATGCTCCAATTTGAGCCAGCTGTCAACATAATATGACTCCCCACCTGAAACAGGCAGAAAGAGCACTCTGCAAGGTACTCTCATATTCACATCATCTGCCTCTCTCCAGAAAAGCCAGGCTCCAAAGAGAACTGATCCCAGAATCATGACAACTTGGGACAGAAGTCCTCTACAAAACAAAACTCTGTTTAGCAACTTGCACAAGATTTCATACAAGCGGTTCACATGCTTCAAAAATCCTGCTAACTTGTGCCATACACACTTCCTTCTTAGAGCTGCGGAAGGCAGCAGAAAAGCAAATAGAATAGCAATCCTAGGTGTGTGGATGTTTCAGAATATCCTGTTTCAAAAATAAATAAATCAAGTTTACATCATCCGTTTATCACACCCGAAACAGAACAACCCTTTCTGAAACAAACAAGCCTGCGACATTACTGTCTGGCAGTACTGGTATGAAAGGTGTATACAAGAACACTCAGAGTAGTTTCACCTCATCAGATGGAGCCATCTGACCCTGAGAGCAATTTAGTCTGCCAAGTACCTGTTAAGAGGAAAGTGGCTGTCAAACAGAACCCAAACTTTAGTACTTATGTTCAACAGTTGAACTTTTTAGTTCATGCTCACCAAAGCTCACTTCTGACTTTCATGGAGCTCAGACTACACACACACACACACACACCTTTACAGCCTTCTTTCATCCATGTCAGCCTGCGAACAGAACTGAGCCCTCCTGATAACAGGTATCAGATCTTGTAAAAAGTTGCCATGCCAGTCTGCTACAAATCATGTCTGGGTCACCATTCCCCATGAACAGTGTCATACATTTTAAGCATTGCCGTATCAGAAAAAGATGTGCATTCAGGTGCTGCACTAACTGGCTTACACGATACTACAGAACGGAGAGGCTGGGACACAGAGCTAACAGGGGACTTCTTTGCTTGCAGAAGAGCAGAGCGAGGTGCATGTACAAGCAAAGATGGCCTTACAGTAAGCCAGCCAAAGGCAGGTCTGAGTCGCGATTATAAACTCATACATACACTAGGCCTCTTCAGCCAAACCATGCAGACTCCTCATATTTAAGCTCGCCATCTTCATACTTTCAAGTTTGAATTTACAGAGACACAAAGCATTCCGTTTTGAAAATGGAAGAGTAGAGATACTCTTCCTGCATAAGAAAACTCTGTCCCAAAATGCTGACATGTGTAGGATCAAGACTATTGGACACATTAATCATTACTCTTGCCTTGTCTCTCCATGTGAATTCACAACACTTCCTCACATTACTGTGATATGAATAAATTAACGGTTGCTATGCACTCATGCTGCACTAACAAGTGTAACAGAAATAGTCATGGGGAAGCAAGAAATCCATCTCCAGAACGAGCCCTTCCATGATCACTACCTTTGCTGCTATGCCTGCACGTAATACAGTTCTGCATCCTTTCTGAAGGAGAAGAAAAGCAAAATGCTGTACGCAGCACTTAAGGGCTAGACGTGATATTGATGTATTTCTATAAAATGCCTTCTAGTTTGCTCACTATTATTTTCCTGATAATTGGTAACACTCTGTGGAGTTCTGATTGCTGCAAAGTGCTCAGCTTGTGTTTTTCACAATAGTATCATAAACCCAAAAATCTCTTTCCTGGGTGGCAACTGTCTGCGTTCAGTGCTGAATTTTTAAGCCTGGACTCACCTACTACACATGCATATCACATGATTCTAAACTGATTTTGATAAGCCACGCTCTTGTTGGAAAATTGGGAAGAAGTTATAAAGATAAAAGTGCTACTGCAGAAATATTCCTCTGCAGTTCATAGGCAATAATTTCATAATCACTAAGATCACTCATGTGCAGGCTCATGCTGAAAAAGGTGAGTCCAGTCCTTCCACTGTGCTCACACTGGCATTCCAGGGACCGTGCACCAACCTGCGCACGCGAAAAACAGCTCGTCCCCTTCCTTCCAAAAGCAGTCCTCAGACACATCAGTCTGGCTTGTGCAAAGACAGGCAGCAGTGAGAACATGTGGCTTTGGGAGACCTCAGATGGAGAGGAAAAGAGGTGAAAGGTTCACTCCAGCATGAATCTAAACTTATGCTATGGTTCTGCACCCTAGTTAAGCTTATCTACAACCTTGCTGTTCCTGAGAAGATAAGCAGTGGCTACTACAAGTCTGGCTATTACAACCATGACTGACTCCTTTATTTTAAAGAAAGTGTTCTTTACAAAGTTTTTCGAACACTACTACATAATCTGCAAACAAACTGAGGTTTGCCAACAAATTGTTTTGAGACCACAAGTTGTTTTGTTCCTGCTCTGTATCTGAAGGTTTATAAACTGCTGAACACTGATATCTGCAGCCTGTGATTCCTTTCCCTGCCAGTGGACCAAAAACTTTCTATAGGTATGCCCATGGAAGGCTTCAGCATCTTAAGTTTGGCCCTGGACAACAGAAAATAAAAGGACAGACTGCCAAAACAGTTCTAGTCAACAGAAAAACAAAATTCAACAATGCTACCATATATATGAAGTACAGCTTTTTATGAAGGAAAAATAATCTTTACATTTCACAACCACAGGAAAGCAAGCAGAAACCAGCATTTTAGAACGCAAAGATTGATGAATAAGACTCGAGAACCAATTTCTGAGGCTACCTGGTGTTCACACTTGTGTCACAACTTAAAACAGATACACAGACAGAGTCTAACCTGAAGGACTAAGAGCAACCGTATCTCACACACACTTCCTGCCTGATGAGAACAGAACAATTCATAACTGCTCTGATGGAGGACAACATCAAGGACAAAAGACAAAGCTGTGATTTATTTTCCAATATTCAGAATACCTATCCTTGTGCTCCAACTACATACTTTTTTTTTTGTCAATATCAGGTCATTCAGTTTTTAATACACTTTTGAATGCTTCCCATACAAAAGGTTTTGCATCCGTCTATGTAAAATAGTGTCTTCCCCTCACAAATCACCTTACGTGTTGATCCCTGAAGCTTAAGCTCTTCTTGTATACACTCTTCCAGTATTTCAATACAATGTAATTCCCATGCAACATAGCATGTTGTGTTTTCTTCCCCTCCACAAGAAAGTGTTCTCTTAATAGTGAAAATTCTTGCATCAGGTACCTGTTCTTTGCCTTCAGTGACTTTAAGATTCTTCTGCATGCTAATACATTGGAAATCTCATAACAGTTTTGAGTTTCAGACAATTTCAAATAAGCGTAAGCAGTAGTTACTGCAGATGAGAAGAAACTTTGGACATGAGAACACTTAAATTCAGAAACATTGCAGAAGAGATTAACGTTTACCTAGTCTCAGCAATTTCAAAGCCTATCATAATGCCAACAGACCTTTAATGCAACAGTGGGAGGACAACCATATCATCTAGCAACAGCAGACAGCAGAGTTTCACTTTAGCTGGTGCCTAAGTGCTCCTCAGAACTTCCTCCAAGGTAGCAAATCTTGTTCTTCAGGATTAGTTAACATTTTTCACCAGTACAGACACATCCTTTTATTCTTTGCACATTAACATAAATGACAAGGCAGTTTTTAGAAGTAGTTACCCATTTCCTTCTTGGATTTACAGCAGGAAGAATTTCCTATTTCTTTGCTAACTACAAGCTCCAGAAATCAGGGATGATCTCTGAAGACTTGAAAAGAGCCTACTAGTTAGTACTTACAATATCTGGTAGGGTTGCATGCAGAATTCTCCCACCTTATCAGATCTGTTTCCCCCTTCTCATTTCGAAAGCCTTGCTCCTTAGAAGAACCTACTATGAAGATCAAAAATTCTGAGAGAGTTGGATACTTTACTCAGATCAGTTCAGGTTGTATAGGTGGCTGGCATTTAAGTTCCTTAGAAAACAGAATTCCAGCATTTTTTCCTGCAATCCAGAGACTAGGAAAGGTGTTGCCTCAGTGATTCTCCTCCCTCTGCTATTCAGGAATCCTTCCCCTGAACCAATAAAAAGGCATTCTCTCTCTTTATGTAACTCATTCCTACTATCCAAAAGTCAAAAAGACAAAACCAAAAGTCTTAATGTATTAAAACACTTAGTTTTCATTTAAATTGTGCTGATAAATCACTGTTTTCTCCTCTTTTATGGTCTGTTACTAGTGAAGTTCATAATATTTGAAAGTTAAAGATTTTATTCAACAGGCCATTGTACCAAAAATATTTGGGTATAGAAATTTACCAGAAGTCTCTCTTAGAATACAGTCATATTCAAGCATGATGGATCATCTTTTATATTTACAACATGCACCTAATATTCCCAAAACCCACCCTGAAAATGCTCAAATGCTTCAATCAAGCTATATTCCTCTATCGGGAACTGCAGTGCAAAGACAAAGAATAGTCCTTAAATGTTGAATTGAGAACATGTCCTCTGGAAACTATTCAGAAAAGTTAACTTACGTCTAAAATATCTAGTGTGTCTCTAAGACAATAAAATTTAAAACATTAAGAGTTGCTTTAAAACTTCTTTAGGACAAATTATCAGACATTTAACATTTTAACATTCTGTTCTCATTATTTAGCCTTGAATTCTGGAAACATTAAGACGTAAAGGCCATCAAAGTTAATGAAACTATTCACAGAAGAGGTCTACTGTCTAGGGACATGGTCTGAATTTTCAGTTGTAGTGATATACACACCAAGTTACAGCTTTTCTTGTAAATAGCATTTCTGAACTTGGTTCTGTCTAGAAAACATCCCAAGCCTGAAGCAGCACACATTTCAAACACATCTAAAATACACAACTCCAGTTTGCCCCACCCCATGTGTAAGCAATCACACTCCTCAAGCAACCACAGCTTTTGGGAAGTTACACAACTGAAGCCAGGCCCAACTCCTAACTGAAATTAATAGCAGAACTCCCCTACTTGCTTTGGTACAACTGAATCCAGCCTAGTAAACACAGAAGCAGAGGATCTGTCCAGACTTCATGAAAGGAGTAACTGCAAATGTTGACACCCAACACTGATGGCCTCAACTCCACACTGCTATCAGTAGGCTTCCCATTTCTATCAGACACTTAAAAAGAAAAATATATTAGCAGTAAAACCAGAAACACACTCTCCAAGTAGAGATGAAGGTGTGAACAAAAGAAGAGATGTTGGTATATGGTCTAGTATTATCAATATTTATACAGAAAACAGTAAATATTTAATTATTATAACTATTTATACAATAAACACCAAAGCAAGGAACACCATCATCATCAAGACGGGCAAAGGCAACACAAAAGCATTGAGAGAAAGAGCAACCAACCATGCAACATGCTAAGTGGAACAATCTCTTGTGAGAAAGAGCTATTGAATACAACAGAGAACTAGAAAGCAACATCAGAAAATCAGAAACCAATTAAGTCAGCAGGGGGCTTCAAAATGCTTTCCCATAAGAAAAGGCATCAGAGTTACACTTTGCTTTATGCACAGACAGCCGGAGGAGAGTGGGGAAAGTCAAATAAGAAAAAAGCACCCCAAAACAAGAGCTAAAAAATAGTCTTGGAAGCAGAGATGGTCCCACTTCCAGTTACATTGAAAAAAACCCCCACCAACAAGAAATGCAGCACAACAGTATTCAAGAAGCAAGGCACAGTGCTGCTCAAGGGGCTGAGAGGAAGAGGAGAGGCAGGACAGAGACTGAGGATGTTGCACAGATCCCACCCAAACCCACTGCCAAACAACTGCAGACGCCTTCCCACTCTCTGCTGACTGAGGCACAGTCCCAGAGCACGACTCAGCACTTCAGATGAGTATCCCATTCCTGCACAACTGTGCACATACACCAAACCCAGCAACTCCTGAACTGCCTTCAAAAGACACACTGAGCTCCCAATCAGTAGAAACATAAACCTCAACATCTACCAAAAAACAAAGTAAGTATTTCCCTTTTTTTAGAAGCTAAAAAACGTAGGAAGAAGAATTAGCACAGCTACATGGCTGATCACCACAAGAGATGCAAGCAGAATTCCAGATTTTCTGGCTTCTATTTCAATCTGATACTTCAATCACCACTGACCTACATTACCTTTGTATTTATCACCTGCTTCTAATTTCCTCACTACTTTTATCTACGAGGTAATCTGGCTATTTTACTTCCTGCTCACTTTCCTGCAGAGTTAAACTTTAAAAAAAAAAAAAGAAAAGGCCACTACTTTGTCACAAAAAACCCCCACACCCTTCTTTGTCCTAGCCAATGCCAGATGAAAGACAACATGCCACATTTTTACATTCATTAATATAAACTTTCCAACAGGCCACATAACTTCAGCTATGCCCTAGGAAGTTCTAATCTTTGATTTTACCTGTAGCATTTCTGCCAAACAACAGGTACAGGTTGCACTAATATCTGTGATATCAGCAGATTCACTTGTACTCACATTACCATAGCTCTGTCTTTCTAGTTACAGACTCACCATATATTTACTTATTAACTCCAAAACTTTCCTCCAGTGAAGTAATACTCCTACCAAGGCAGAATAGACCCTTTTCCCCAGAGAACAGCTAAGTGTCCTCTAGAACAAACTAGCATCACCTGCATTCAGAAGAGTTTGCTCTGTCATTAAAAAATACGATGAGATCAAACAACCCATCCCCTGAAGTTATACACTGCCAGCTCACAAATACAAATATTCACACTGGGGAGGCACAAGCAGGTTTACTGAGCACCATCACTTTTAGCAGCAGTAAAGACTTGTGTGAGCCCTCACACTTGGAAAGCTGAAGTTCCAAACCTGAACTACACTAACCAGGGTGGGCTCTGTGTGCCTGAGAGTAGCCAGCCAGGACTCCTGTGCCACTGTCCACAACGTTCTCACACCATGGCCTGACACACCCACTACTCTCATTGTACAGTGATGCCACTGCAAAATGCTGTACAAAAAGGAGCTACCAAGAATCAGAACATTTTTGTGTCCCTTAAACTCTCACAGGACACTACAAAGGTACTGCAGGATCTCTCCATCTCTACCATGCCACCTTCAGGAAAAAAAAAATCAGCAGTCACAGGAACAAAAAAGAAAAGAAAGAAAAAAAAAAAAAAAAGGGAAGAAAATGCTTTTTTTATCATAAAAGGAGGAAATCTGAAAGTTACCTTACACACTGGAAACACAAGCTGGATCCCTTCACAAAACAATTACCCGAGACTTACTTTCCCCTTCTCAAGAAACAGGAATTTAAATACCTTTCCCCTCCTTCTCCCAGCACAGAAGAATGGAAGGGCTCACACCAAACTCCTCAGAAAGAAACCCACAAAATTTCCTGCCTTCATTCAGCTCTCGAGTACCTAATAAGTTTTCAAATCCTGTGCCAAACCCCAGAGTGCACATGAGTAAACAAAAGAAAGAATTTGCCAACAGAATGTGATATGCAAGCAAACAAAGGAAAAAATACCAAGTGTAGTTTAGAGGAGAGGTAGCAGGGAAACAGGTGCAAAAAGCTGCTATGCTCTATCACACAGAAGTGAAACACAAAAAAACGGGGGGAAATGAAACAGCACAAATTTCTCTGCCATTTTAAATATAGGATGCTAGGAGCATCCCTAAAGGATTCCCCTGCATTTACAGGGGAAAATACACATATATTTTACTCTGTTTAAGCCACTATGGACCAAACACCTTTTGGCCACACAAGTGACGTGTCATCCTTCCAAAGATGTTCCACTGGGATTCTGTGCTCTCCCGTGCTCTCCCATTAATATTTCAAGTATCAGAAACTGGAATTTGTTGCTCAGCATTTTAACACATCACTTACAACATAATAAAACGCACATCTGTTCCGCCTGCTGACTTTAAAAACAATGTCTGCTATAAAATAAATTAAAATTTATCTTATAGATCGTGCGAGAAGAGAACTTAACCAGCCCTGAAGAAGAGACTTGAAGGCGCCCTTACAGACCGGCCATCAGACAGCAGCTCACTGCAAATGCCTTTAGCCAGACCGAACATCGCCTGCTTCCATTAAAACCCATGAACGGTAAGTACTGCAGAAGCTGTAATACTCGGAGCGTGTGCAGCCCTGGCAATAATATACCGAGGGAAGGACGGGCACAAGTCCCGGCTGCTCCCAAGACGGCACCGGGCGACAGCACGAACCAGCTCCTGAGGTATGCGCTCCCGCTTCAGCCGCGTGCTGCCTCCGAGCTCCGGGGACGGGGGGCCGAGGCAGAACCCGCACCGCCGTCTTCCCGGCAGGGAAAGACCAGGGCGGGCCACGGAGCGCTCCGGGCGCCCGGGCAGGAGGCCCCGGGGCGCAGGGCAGAGTTCGAAGCAGGCCGGACCGCCGGGCAGAGGCAGCGGCGTCGGCAGAGCCGGAGAGAGGGCAGCGGGCGGCCTCGCGGACAGAGCGGCCGAGACCCAGCCGCGGAGCTCGGGGCGGACAGAGGCCCCAAGACTCGCGGGACCCCAGGCGACGGGACCTGGAGGTCAGGGGAGGCCTGGCCTAGGTAGTGGAGGCCCGGGTCAGTCCCACTCACCAGGCCGGTCCCTGCAGCAGCAGCGGCGGACAGAGCCGGGCATTCAAAATGGCGGCGGCGCGGCCGCAGCACCGGTACCGCAGGCGGAGGTATCCGCGCGCCGGCTCGCTCCCCGCGACCCGGCTCTCCCGGCCCCGGGTGGGCGCGCGGCCGCGCCGGGTTCGGCGGGAACGCGGCGAGGATGGCGAGAGGGTGGTGTAGGACCGCCGGTGGCTGGACAGAAAATGCCGTTCGCACTACTTTTCTTGGCGGAAGCACCCGCGAGGCTGGTCTTACGAGGCGGATAGGTGCGTTTGCACCGTGGCAGTCCCTGATGACGTCACGTGCAGGGCGGTCCCGGCGGCGCGCGCTCCCCACGGCGGGGTCGGGCGGGACTCCTGGCCCGTGTCCGCGGTTCCGGGACCGGGGAGTTCCAGGGCCGGAGGGGCCAAGCCCCTCCCAGCCCGCCGAATCTCGCACTGTTTAAATGTCCACCGGCGGTGAGGAGAGCGCAGTGTGCGCCAGTAAACGAGGCGTCTCTGGAAGGGGGTACAGAGCCGCCCCCGCTCTAGGCAGCTCTTCTGTCCCCACTTCCAGAACCTTATACCACATTAACGATCACCGAATGACGAGGAACTGCCCCCCGCGGAGGCCAGTCAGCAGCGTGGGACCGGCGGGACACTGCGGGGGTGCGAGAGAGGGCACGGGCACGTTCAGACCGAAGGCTCCCACAGGGGAGCCGGGCCGCGCTGCCGCGGGGCCCACGCTCCCGACCAACAGCTGGGAGAGCCCGTCTGGGGCGCGGAACCAACAAAAGCCGCACGGCGCTGCCGTCAGGTGACTCGCGCTGTGCGGCCGGGCCCCGGACGCGTCCCGCAGGAAGGGCCGGACTGGGCCCCGGGCGGACGCAGCTGGTTGCCACGGCAACGGCGCTGTGGGTGCCCCGTGACGCCATCCGGGCACGGCGGAGTCACGATCGCTGCCGAGGGGTGAGCAGTTCCGGCGGTCGGTGTTCGCGTCATTGATATGCGACGCGTCATTGCCGTGCGCCGTGGGTGGGGAGGAGCCGGTCCGGGCACCGGGCGGGCCCGCGGGGCCGGTTCGGGCCATGGCGGGTGAGCCGCGGGCACCGGGCGGGCACCGGGAGGGCCCGCGGGACTCGACGGGGCGGGGCGCGGCGCAGCGCAGCGCGGCCGGGGTTTTGGGGCCGGGGTTGGGGGCGGCGACCGGGCTCGGGCGTCTTCCGTCCCCGGCGTCCCGACCCTGGGCTAGGGGCCATCGCCGTGCCCGTTCCCGGAGCCGGGGCTTGGGCCGCCCCCCGTTCCCGAGGCCGGGACTCATGGCTCCCTCTGTTCCTGGCACAGGTGAGGCGGCGGCCGGCGGCGCGGATCCAGGAGCCCGCGCGTGGCAGCCCCAGTGGGTGCCCCCATGAACGAGCGTCGCGGCCGGGGCTGCCGGGACACCGCGGGGCGCCATGAGAGCGGGCCACGAGCGGAGCCAGGAGTGTCTCCCGCCAAAGAAGCGGGAACTTGCCGCCGCCAACACTGGCACCGAGGCGGGACGGGCGGGGGGAGCCCAGGGCTCGGGCGAGGGCCCCGAGTGGGCCCGCACGGCCGGGCCGGCTCCCGCCGCACCGCGCTACGGTCCCGGCGAGGCCCCCGAGGCGGCGGCAGGGCTGACGGTGGACCAGTACGGGATGCTCTACAAAGTGGCAGCACCGCCTGCCACCTTCTCCCCCACGGGCCTGCACCCCGTGGTGAACGTGAGCCCCCTGCCCCCTGCCTTCAACGTGACCTCGCCCATCATCCAGCACCCGGGGGTGCCCTTCCCCTCCATCCACTATGCACAGATCCCTTCGGCCTCCCTGCAGCTCATCGGTTCCCACTACACAGTGCCCTATGCCGTCCCTCCTGCCTTCCTGCCTAGTCCTCTCCTGTCTCCCTCTACCAACCTCACCGCCCCCCATGTCCCCCACTTTGTGCCATATGCCTCCCTGTTCACGGAAGAAGCTGCTCCTTCCCCCCAGACTACCTCTCCCACCCACAGCTTCAACAAGTCCACCTCTGCAGCCTCTCCTGGGCAGATGCAGCACCATGCTGCGCCTCAGCCGCTGGACATGGCACCGGGGAGAATTCCTGTTTATTATCAGATGTCCCGCCTCCCACCAGGGTATTCAGCCTATGAGGCACCTGTAGCAGGTGGGAGCCCAGAGTCTCCTCAGCACCACAGTCAGCTGAGCTCAGAGGTGGCTGCGGCCAATGGTGGGCAGAGACCCCTGGAGCAAAGCGTGGCCAGTAGGCCCAGCGAGGCCGTGGACTCTGCCAGCAGTGCAGCTGAGGACTGTCTGCCCCCAGGGGCTGCAGCAGGATGTATGGGCGACGGACAGTTCCTTCCAGGTTACCAGATGCTGGGAAGAGAGATATCTGTGCCTACTCACAGGAGCACCCCAGATGCTGATCTGGAGGTTCAGAGGGTAGTGGGGGTGTTGGCGGCTCAGGATTATCATGTTCTGGCAGCCCAGAGGAAAGATGACCCAAGCCCTTTGAACCTTTGCCATAATATTCCTGATGGGCAGGGAGACATGCCAAGGAACACCACAGACAGGGCTGCAGCTGGGAACAGCCAGTCCCAGAGCCCATGTGGAATGTCCCCTGAAGAGACTGTTAGACAGAGACAGTTAACCAAAGGAATGGTGATAGCCAACGGCAAGCCAGTCCTTGTTCCCGTTGGATCTGAGCCTGTCAGGTCTTCCACTTCAGAAGCCCTGGTGAGGGAGAGCCCAGATGCACAGGCTCGAGGAAATGTGCTTGAAAAGGAGCTGGCCCATTTGCAGCCACCCAGCTCCTCACAACTGCCCTCTCACTTCATGAAAGGAGCCATCATCCAGCTGGCAACAGGAGAGCTCAAGCGGGTGGAGGACCTGCAGACTCAAGACTTTGTTCGCAGTGCGGAGGTGAGTGGAGGCCTGAAGATCGACTCCAGCACTGTGGTGGATATTCAGGAAAGCCAGTGGCCTGGGCTTGTCACACTGCATTTTGTGGTTGGGGAGCAACAAAGTAAAGTGAGCATTGATGTGCCCCCAGAGCATCCCTTCTTTGTGTACGGCCAGGGCTGGTCCTCCTGCAGCCCAGGGAGGACTGCTCAGCTCTTTGCTTTGCCTTGTCACAGGCTGCAAGTGGGGGATGTCTGCATATCAATCAGTTTACAGAGCATGAATGGCAACTCTGCTTCTCAGGCCAACTCCCCTCTCACAGATCAGCTGGTGTCTGCTAGGGAGAGACTGGAACGAACAGCTCAGGGGCCCAGAGAGCCATCTGACAGAGCTGCTGAAAGGAAGAGCCACACAGATAGAGCCAACATGGTCCAGAGCTCTCACGCAGAATCCTCTCAGCCTGAGGCTGGCAGTCTGTACAGTTTGGCCACAGGCTTCCAAAGATACAGCGTGCAGGCAGAGGAGCCTCGGCCCTCTCTGCTCCGTCCCTCTTTCATTCCCCAGGAGGTCAAGCTGTCTATTGAAGGGCGTTCGAATGCAGGGAAATGATCCCTTGGAGGTGTGAGCTAGGGCGGCCACAGCAGGTGAGCCTCACCATCAGGTGGAGGAATTGCACAGACTCTGTCATAGGCTCACCAGCAAAGTCTGCTCTCTGCCTTGCAGGAATGGCTCCATTCCAGTTCCATGGCTGACCAGTTCCTCCTGGGGAGTCAGGAGGGCTCCAGTGCCTCAGGGAGCAGCAACAGGCTAGCTGGGGTGGGGAGCAGGGATGTGCTCATGAGTGTGTGATGAGAGCATTCCAGAGGCCGGAGGCTGGGGCATTCTCCCACCTCCTGGGATAACTGACTCCCTGCGGGGCAGGGGCCGAGCATTTGGGGCAGGTAGAGAGACGAGGAGGGCAGACTTGGCTTAAGGTAGCAGATAAAATTGCTGAAGATTTTATTCCTCCTTTCTCATGATGGGAAGAGATGGGTCCCCACTGGAGTTTGGGGGCTATTCTCCCAGTATCCCCTTTCTTTACACATGCACTTTAAAAGGACCGTTCACCGATGGAGCTCTCAAGGGCAGGATGGAGGTGCTTCTCTGGTGGTTCTGGGTAATGTCTCTTCCACTGAATCCAACTGCTCTTTCTTCTTGCAAAGAATGTACAGATTTGAATGAATCACAGAAATTCAAGAGGAAGGACCAAAAGGGTGGGTTTGGGTGTAGGTGAATAGGGAACTTGAGCACTTGGGATGGGACACAAGTTGGGATGGGAGATGTCTGTTTCCTGCTATAAAGTCTATTTAGTTGTTTGCCACCAAATCAAATCTTCCCATGTTAATAACTTTCAAGAAAACACCTCCTGGGCTGATAGCTTTTGCAGAGGCTTAACCTAGGGATGAATGGGGTTGGATTTTTTTTGTTTGGTTGAATTTTTGTTTGGGGTATTTTATTGGTTTGGGTTTTTTTAAAATATGGAGCAAAATACATTCAGCATTCTCTAGGGAAGGATGAAAACATCCTTCTTCTGTGAGAAGACCGATGCTATTTTGTAGTTAAGTCAGAAAAATATTCCAGATGGCTAATCCTTCCCTGCAGGCAGTTTCCTGAATAAGCTCTAGACAAGAGACAAATGTTTGTGCACGTGCAGGCAAGGTACAAAGTTTGTGCTAAGTACAGTTCTATGATTAGTGTAGGGACTCTAAAAATATCACAGTGTCACAGGGCATTTTGGGGTGGTCTTGTGTTAGTTTTTCTGATGCTTCTCTTTGGAGTTCCTCTGTAAAACAATGTGGTAAAATCAAGAGTAGTCTTTTTCATGGTGAGATTTAATACAATTGTGTATGAATACCTCATTGTGGTGATAACGCTCTATTGAATGAAGGCTCCTGTAGTTACACTAATCTGCCCTCTTTGACGGTGTGTTATGACACCATCTCTAATTGCTCAGCCAGGATAAAGAATAGTCACTGTCCTGGTGAGAAAACAGTTTTCACTGACTTAACCTGGGTTAGGTATTCCTTGTGTTCAGGTGCCCATCTCTGTCATAGGACCAGGCTTTGGAGAGGGCCTTTCTTAGTGTGCAGGGTCCTGATGTTCAGCATGCTGTTTCTGTCTCTCTGCTCTCATCTTCCTGAAATTTGTCAGATGTGCCTGACTCTTGGGGCACCACTCCTCTCTGTCACAGAATGGTGTGTGTCAGCACCTCTCCTTGCAGTGGTGCTGTCTCAGGGCTGTTCTGCACTCCCCAGGAGTGTGTCCTGTAACTGGTTGGCTTCTGCTGACTGTGCAAGGGAAGCATGCTCTGCATGTGTATTGGGCAAGTTAGTCTCCAGAATGTCCCTTCCATCCTGGCCTCAGTCCTGTTTTCCTAGCACATTGCTAGCCATTTCTGTTGCCTTTAAAATGCCTGCACCAGGACAGGCCTTAGGTGAGATATGTGCTAACCATGCCTTCAGTGTTTGTGCCTCACAGGGTTCTCCAGAATGAGGATGCTGCCTGTATCACGTGTAGCTTCTCCCAAATGACACACTACTTCTGGTTTCATCAGCTGCATTTGGGATGTGTGAAGTTACGGTGATGCTGTTGTGGGAAGATTCTGCCTTCTCAGGTGCAGCAGCTGTGGGAACAGATGCTGTTTTCATGGCTCCATTTGTCAGTGAAGGGTCCACCTGGGCCTCTTCATCCCCTTGAGGTGTCACAGCTCCTGCTGACTGGACTCTCCTACATAAAACTCTCGATTAATGCTGGTAATTAGTACTTAATGCTCAGGATATCTGAGGTGTCTGGGGCCAAAGGCAGGAGGCAGAGGAGCCCAGGTTCTCATGCCTGTTCTTTGCACAGTGCATACAAAGGAATTCAGGGCTGTGACAGGCACTTGAGAAAGGGATCTTGCATACATATGGCATGTGAATGTAGAGGGGCTGGTTACACCACAGAGGCAATGTCTGAGCAGCTGAGGGTGCAGAGCCCCTTGTGTGTCTCTGAACACAGGAGTCTGTCTTAGAGTGAGGGTTTGGAGAGCTTGCCTTATACCATGTGTGTTACTGTAACTCCTCGATCTCAGCTGCACTGTCGGAATGGGCAGTACTGACAAATGAGGCAAGATGCTATGTGGCTTAAATAGCTTTGTACTGTAGGCAGCTGAAGGGCTGTGAAGGTGCTCGCCCTGTTGTTTACCTGGCTGCTGACCTGGACTTTGGCTTGCTGCACCTCTGTTGAGTGCAGTCCTGAGCTCTGTGGAACAGGCCAGGGTGAACTGGACCTTAGTGCTTTTACCCAGGCTCCTGTCAGTCCCAGTGTTGTGGATGTTTCAGCTGCCAGCTCTTCCCTGGAAGCAGTGGTTTGAAGCACAGCTCATGACAGGGGACTGAGGTGAAGAATCTGTATGTCTGGCTGCTTGCCCCAAAGGGTGGGCAGGAGGGGGCCACTGGCAATTCTCCAGCCCAGCTCAGCAGTGCTAGTGTTGCTGGAACCTGTCCTTACTGGGCAGGGCTATATGGCTTAGCACCATAGTGATGGTTGTACTGAGTACTGAGGCTCTCCTGGGACAGGGAGTGTGTGAGACAGGCTCTGCTGCAGGGAGAAATGCTGTGAATGAGCCCATGGAGGAGTCTTTCAATTCTTAGGTTTACAGGGAAAGGAGGAGATAAAGCCAGGAAGACATTTCAGAGTGGGATGGTTACCTGGGCTTTTCTGGTGGCAGAGATGTGACAGACTTCTCAGAGAAATATACCATGTTCCTGCTGCTGTTGTGAAGGGTAGGAGAGCTGCAGTCTGTCCTGCCTGTAGGAGGAGGTCTCCTGGCCCTAATCTTATCCAGCTCATGCTCTGTAGCAGGAGTCTGTGGGATGCAATAATGGCTGGCTGTAGCCATCTGTCCCATCCCATGGAACATGGCTGGGGTTAGCTGTGCAGCGGAGCCAAGCCTGTCTCTGGGCCTGTGCATTCACAGCAATGAGCGCTCATCACTACCAGACTATGCAGAGGAAGCTCTGTCTGGAAGGGAAGGAAGCTGCAGAGGCCCCTCTGCCTTCCCCTTCCAGCTGCTGAGCAGCTTTTTATATTGCACTTTTCACATTAAGTGTCCCTGTCCCCACCCCACACTTGAAGTCACTTTGTCCTGTAGAGAACTAACAATCCCTGTTACTCAGAAAATATTGTAAAAGAAACTACAGCAGCTGGAGTAGCCCAAATGCTAGTTCCTGCCCGCAGCAGCACACGTGCCTTTCCCCACCGTCACTCACAAATGCTCCTTGTCTTTCAAGGTGTGCTAGAGCCTGACACTTTGCAGAAGCTGCTAAGATGGCTACAAATACACAGTCTGTACAGTTTGGCCCAGGGTGTTCCACATATAGTTTAAAATGCTGATGGTCCAGGCCCTTCCATGCCTTCACACCTGTCCATCAAGGACAGAATTGCCCCTAAGGTCCTTCCAGGCTGCTGCCGTCCACCCTGCCAACACGCCCCTGCACACTCCAGTTGTTTCTGGCTTTCATGGCACCTTAGCGCCGGGGAGGGTCTGCTCAGAGAGAGAGAGAGAGAGAGGGAGAGAGAGACATGGGGGAGCTGGCTGGGCTGCCCTGAGGCAGAGAGATGTTTGTAGATAAGTGCTGACCCCTCACTATAACCCCCAGTATATGGCTGTATTAACATGTAACCGATGCAGTGTATCTAAAGCCTTAGAACTAGTCAGGTGCTCCCCTCCAACTTTGTCCCTGCCACTTTCCTTCTACCTGATCTTTAACAAAGCATTAATAATTCTAAGGATAATCTCTATTTTGTTGTGCTTTTTTTGTAACTGTTTTAAATAAATCAATTTGTACTGTATATTTGTACTTTGGTGAGATCCTTTTTCCTGTTTTACCATTCTAAGTCTGTATTTGCCTACAAACAGATTGTATTTTTATTGTTAATGCTTTTATGAATATTGCATTTAACTTGTTGACTCTGTAAACACAGTATATATCTATATACATATATATATCTATATATAAACCAATAGCTTTTCCTTTGGTGTTTGAGACTTTTTGCTTGTCTGCAGTATCAGTGGTCATTAGCATGTGGCTTCTCTGGATTTACACAGTGATGGGGAGACTCATGTCAAGGGCAAGATACATGGTGACAGATGGATTATAAGTCCTAAATCTGTGTTTTCAGATACTTCTGTGTTATGTGATCTCTCCTGAACCCCTTGGAATAAGGTATCAGTGACGCTACAGGGGAAGTTCCAGCTGCAGGTTGCAGAGTAAAGGTACATCTCAGCTGGGCAAGCAAAACACGAGGTAGAGCAAAAGCAGATATTGCCAGAAGCAAACTGTGGGTTTGAGTATGAAAACAAACAGAGGTAAGGATAACAGTGAGAGATCAGAGAACAAAGGACAATATGAACAAAGGAACATGGAACTGAACAGCTTCTTTACAGTGCCTTTTCCCAAAGAGAGAGAAGCGGGGATGGGTGTCAGTTCTACAGGGTGAATGAATGTCATGTTGAAACAACTTTTGTCCAGGGAGGAAACTAGATGTTGCAGTGGCAGGTGGAGAAAACTGTAGCATCCCCTCGGCTGGCTGTGAGAGTGATTCATTATTGCCAGAAAAATGCAACATAATGCATTTGGAAGGTAACTATTTTAACTAGGGCTTTAAGGGACTGCAATCAAAAGTTTTTCAAACTGAAAAATGAGGAGGAAATGAGGGTTTTAAGTAGTCAAAAGGTTTTGCTTCTTGTTTTAACTTTGCTCTTCTGATCTCAAGTAGCAGTCTTGTGGTTACCACTTCTGACTTAAAGAGAAACAGCCATCAGAGAGAAGACAGTACTTCCCAAGGTGTTTGAACCACCGTATGACTCTAGAACTTAATTGGAAATGCTGTGGAGGTAATAGGGGCTTTCAGGCTACAAAACACAGAAGTGTGGCACACTGGCTTTTGGTGGGCTGATGTCTGAAAACCACGAAATTACACCATGCATTTTCAGGTGCTCATTCTTAAAGAAACCAAATAATGGCGAGTGTACCACTTCTTTATCCTGCCATGAGTCCTTCTGTGCCACTGCTTTTTGCCTTTTGCAGTTTAAAGATGCCTAGATATAATTTCCATAGCTGCACAGTTTTAATAGTGATTTCTATTAGCAATGGGAACCTTCTCCTGGAGGCACAGGCTACAATCACATTTTGCCTCCAGTACGTCTGCGTTGCTCTTGCACCGGGGACTCCAGCACTGGACACAGGTCTCCAGATGTGGCCTCACCAGTGCTGAATAAAGGGAAAAGCAAACCCATAGAGTCCTAGAAACTGACCTACTCTATTATTTACCATTCAATCAACTCTTTCACTTGCAAACCTGAAATGCTGGTTTAAGTGCAAATTAACTTGTAAGTAAAGCAACAAACTTGTTTGCTATTTGCTTACCTTGGCCAGCCTTTCTTTCACTGTTTTTATGGGGTATCTTAAAACAGGACCTCAGGTTCCTTAGTTTTTCCATGGATGCTACTGCAACTAAGTATGTCATAACAATGTTTAAAAAAAGGGTGTGCACAGGCATTTCCAGAAAGACATCCTCCTTTGTTTCTTTTTTATGGGCACAAACTGCAAAGGATTACTCCTGGAGGAGTTGTGGAATATCAGTCTTCAGCTCTGTAATTCATGCTGCAGTAAACAAGATCCTTTTTTACTGAGGTGGGTTTCTACAGCTTCCTGCCCAGTCTGAGGCATGCTCAAACCATTCTGTTCAGCCCCTTGGAATTGGAACCTACAGCAGAACTACAGCAGCCTAGACCTATTTACAGGGCAAGGGCTCAAAAACAGGACAAAGCACAAAGAAGGGGACTAATACATGTGAACATTAATTTATTTTCCTTCTGTCACAGGCTGTGACTTGGCCCCCAGAGCAGACTGTATCCTCAGAATCTGCTCCCACCAGAGCTGCTTTGGCAGGCATCTCTCAGCCCTGTTCTCCTCCTGGGTTCAGAGGAAAACCAAAACCACGTGTCAGGAAGGGTCAGGCAGGGACCCACAGCAGCCTCCTGAGTGTGGAAGCCTGCTAGTGCACATGTGGCAGGTGCAGCAAAGGCAGCACAGTTCTTGGCTGTGGTTTAGTGCAATGCACTGTTGCTCTGCTCCTCAAAGGTCATTTTGCCCAGCAGCTGGCTCTCCAGCTCCACATTGCTCACTGGCAGCTGGAAAAAGTTCATCTCAGCTGCCAAAGCGGCCATGGCAGAGGGATCCTGGCCAAACTGTGCCCGGAGCATCATATCCATTTTCTCCAGGCGCCGCTTGAGCCTCTTGGCCTCACGCTCCCGGATGAGCCGGGCTTGTCGCTTCTCGGGGGTCTCGTTTGCGCGTTTCAGGCGCATGGCTTCCCGGTCCCTCTGCAGCCGCCGCGCCCGCTGCTCGTCTGTCTCCTGCATGCGCTGCAGCCGCTTGGCTTCCCGATCCCGCATGCGCCTCACTTCCCGCTCCTCAGGTGTCTCGTTGTCCCGCCGGCTCTTCTTAGCTGTGCGCTCCCGCTCCAGGCGCTGCAACCGCACTTCCAGGGGCTCGTTCTGGCGCCGCAGGGCCCACTTGCGCATGCCGGGGGTCTGTGCCTCAAGCAGCTTACGGTACGCAGCGCAGTTGTTGCATACCAGGAGGATGCCCGCAGGATACACAGGGGTGCAAAAGGCAACATCCTTGCCCTCAGCACTGGAGGGGCCCTGGCTCTGTGGTGCCGGCAGCCGATCTGCACTGAGCACCTCTGGCAGCTTCTCACTGCAAAGCAGGATGAACAGAATCAGAGGCTTGGTGCTGTGGGCAGAGTCCCCATCTCATGGGCTGCCATGAACAATGCTCCCACTACAGCCCATGGCAGAGGCCTCTGCTAAATCATTTGCCCACAGATACGTCTGAGTATCTCAAATTAAGCACTATCCTATCCAGGGTAGGAAGTGGATTAGCCCGGAGCAGTATCTGGGTTGGAAGAGTGCAAGAGTGGGAATAAACCAGCAGGCCGCTCCTCCCCATCATCTCTGAATTTCTCCTTTTAGCCCCATTCCACTGGTCAGTAGATAATCTCCCCCTAGGCAGGACACAAAGAAAGAACATGTTGGTCTCTGCCTGTAGCCCTGCTCCGGGCGTGATGAACACATCTGGATAGTGCAGCCATACTCCAATGGATTGGTGGGCAAGGGGAAGGGTGGATTCTTCTCCAGTGACTGGAGCCCACAGTGCTTTCTGCACTTCTCTAGCTCTGCACAGTGCTAAGAAAGACCCTTTTACCAGCACAGCCTGCAGACGTCTTGGCAGGGGATGCAGAGCTGCAGACAGGAAGGGATCAAGAGGATCTCACTCACTGGGGGTGTTACGCACTGTCCTACAGGCCTCAGTGGGTCCAGTGCCACCACTTCTGAGTCATTCATGGCAACCCACCTAATCTTTAATGTGGTGCCCTAGCCCACTCACTGGCCAGGGTGACCCTGACCTGTTGAAGGTGGCGTGGCTGGTGAAGCGTGCTCCACAAACTGCACAATTGGACAGCTGGTCCTCTGAGTGGATCAGGAGATGTCTCCCAAGGGATCCTGGGGAGCTGAGGGCTCTGCCACACACAGGACACAGGTAGCTCTTGGCACTCACCACCGCTCCAGTGTGCTGCAAAACAACCACTTAGGTGGTAGTTACACATTGCCCAGCTCCCTGCCCAGCCCAAGGCATGCTCAAACCATTCTGTTCAGCCTCTTGGAATAGGAACCTTTTACTGCTAAATCTCTATCTGCCAGCTTTTAGACCAAGCTCAAGACAAGAAATTTGGTGTGTCACAGGTCAAACAAGGAGGAAACCCTTTATGGCTCAACTCCAGTGCAGGAGAAAAGATTAAGGCCAAAACACTTGGATTGTAAGACCTGACCCTTGTTTTCCAAAATGCACTCCAGGAGCTGCTGGTGCAGGACAAAGCATGACTCAATTAACAGCAAGGCAGGATGCTGGTGAGGAAGCACTTAGATGGAGACAACTGGTACAGGTAAGTGGCCAATTCAGTTCTGCTTCATTCGTTCTGCTACAGACTTTGGTGTGCTATGAAGAGAGCACTGACAACAAAACCTAAGATTTTACCACAGATTTCTTGCAAAACTGGAATAATTTTGATGAAGAACAGCTATTCTGAAGTGTAATTACAAGAACTGTAATGAAGTATAAAATAAATGATCAGGAGGAAGGTTTCTTATCTCACTGAATGATGTAAAAATTGCTTTCATGTTTAATTTGAAGGAACTGTCTGGTTTTAGCCTGAAATACTTGCAGAGACAGCCTTGGCACAGAGTTGTGTTTTCCAGATCTGTAGACCAGGGCCTTGCTAATTCTTTCCCCCGGCCACCCTCTGGACACAGTTTACAGCTGTAAACTTCAGTCACATCCTAGCTAGAAGTTCAGTTCTGTGGTTGCAAAGACCAGAACCAAGTTACTCTGTGCTTTGAGTTGTTTCTGGATTTGAGGCTTCAGGCCAGAGACACTCCACAGTTTGGAACTATCCCTACCTGGTACACATGTGCAATGAGTTGATCTCTGCTTCCACACTCCAGCTGGCAGAGGGGGCATTGTGACAGTCCCAGCATGGGGTCAGCGTTCAAACTCTCAGGCACCTACATGTGGGAACAGCCACGTTGGTGTAAGGCACACAGACCCCCCGCAGCCACACTGCCCCTTCCTTAGCTCCTCCCAATGCTGCCAGCAGATCGAGCGCCCAGTCCTGCCAGGGCTGGTTTGGGTTCTTGACATCTGAAAGAAACCTCCTTCTGTAGCCTCTGAGCAAAACTCCTGCATCTCACAGAAAGGAGGCAGAAGCCTCATGGCCTCACTTGCACCCAGGTTCTTGCCAGCACAGTGGCTCTAGAAGGCAGGGCCTGTTCTGTGGCAAGGGGAAGCCGATTGGAGAATGGCACCAGAACCAAGGGAAGGGGAAGCACTCTGCAAACATCTTGGCCAGTGTGTGCCTGCTGTCTCCTGTTCCAGGCAGCCAAAAAGCTCTTCATACCCTTTCCTCCTGCCAGGAGACATTGTTTGGAGGAGGTGGGAGGGAGAGAAAGATAAAGAAACATGATGGGGAGAGGAAGTGTTTAGACAGTACCCTTCTCTCTCCCTGGAGGCTATGGTGAGTGCAGAGCCAGTACACACTTGCCTCATTTTCTCTCATCAGTGGAGTTCTGGCCACAGGTCGTTCTGCATTTTCTAATTCCTTCTTCACTTTCACCATTGAGCCATCTTCCTCGGACGTATGGGAAGAAACTTCATCCTGAGTGGTTTCCTCATCATCACTGCCACCTGAAATGTGCAGAACAGTTATACCAAGTGTCAGGGTCCTGACAGCACTCACAGGCCTTAACTGTCCTGACCAGCATTACAAGGGGCCTCTACCCACCCCCTCCAACTAGGGGTTCCATTTAAACTCAGTCTAGGGCACTTGAGTCCCTGGGCATGGCCCCTTACACTGCCTTGTTTGACAATTGCCAGACCTGCTGCTGTTTCCATCTTGCTCTGGTGAAATGGGACTGGGTCCCATGGCATTGTCCAGTCTGTGCTGTGCTGGTCTGGTCCTTAGGACAAAGTCCTGCACTGGAGCAAAGGGCTAACCTGGAGGAGGAGCTGGGTAAGACAGTCCTCGGAGGATGCACACACACTATGCAGCCCTCAGCCTCACCCCTTTCCAGAGTCTCCCCAGTCTACTACCTTGCTGTTATTGGAAGGGGCAGAACTCACTGCTGCTGGAGTCAGGGTCTTGCAGTGGACGAATTGTTGGCCTTTGGTCCCCAAGAGCTCCAGGAAAGCTGTTTTTCATCATGGCTTGGCGGGCTTGCTCCTCCAGCCCTGCAAAGACTTGCTCCCCTGGCAGCCACAAGGACAAAGAGTCAGACTGGTGCTGTTCCATTGCTTCCATCACCAAGGCTTGCCAAAAATACAACAGGCATGGGGCTGCTCACCTGCACTGTGCAGAACCTCTGGAGTCACCTCTTGGAAAGCACTTAGGTCACTTCTCTGCTTGCCTACCCTGCCACACCAGCCTCTGGCACCTGCTGGTATGAGTCCAATGCCTGGGTGTAGAAGAGTCTCACTAGTGGCAATGGGCAACACTGGGCTGCTGTCTGCATACTACATATATGCCACTCCAGCCACAGAATACCTGTGACCCCATATATCTGCCATAAATAGCCAGGTGGCTTTTGCTGCTGCCAAGCTATCCACCAATATCCTGCAGCACAGTTCAGGGTGGGAGGAAGCCCCTGGGGACTATGACAGTATCCCAGACCAGGGATAGTACTGTATAGCTCTTCTAAATTATTAAGTCTTATTCCCAGCTGTAGCAAGCATTTTGCACAAAAATAGCACCTCCCTAAGTGCCTGGTACCTCACCTGTCCTCCACAGTGATATCAAAACTAGAGGTTGCCCTTGGCATGCTCTGTCACCCTCTTCTGTCCCAGGAGGGATGAGGACAAGCTGCCCTTACAGAAGGTGTCTATGCTCAGAGCTGGTGTTCTCCCGTGTATATGATGGATAGAAAACTACCTTGCCTTGTGCAGGAATGGCTCTTGCTAAAATAAATCTCATTGGCACTTCATGTGCTCAAAACAGAAGTGTAAGGGAATGAACCCACAGAGCTGAGATGCATGTTTAGGACAAAACATTTTGTTTTGTTAAAAGCAGTGACCACTAGCACCTCAACTCAATAGGAGATGGCAAACACCTTGAAAGAAAGTAGTTATTTGTGCTCTGAATGAAAACTTCTTACAGCAATCCCTGCTCAAAGAAGTTTTGGTTCCAGAGAATAACAATGAAAGGCAACCATTCATTTTCATATAAAAGCAAACAAATTGTTCCAGGGCTAGTTGTGATTTACCTTTTCCAGTGGATGAGCTGGGAGGCCTAGGAAAGGTGCTGAAGTTCCCAGCAGGCTGGCTTTTGGGTTGCATTTATCAACTGATTCATAAGTGCTCAAGAACCATTCAAAGCACAAATGTGAAAATGCCAAGGAAAACGCAGTGCATTTTTCACATAAAATCAAGACATAGCTTTCAGAAGATAATGTTACCTTTTAGCACAGGGCCACAGCTGGCACCAGTATAACCAGGAAACTGAATTCCCAAGAGAGAGCACCAGTCCTGTTACAAGGACAGGTACATTCCCACATGCTGAACTGTTCCAGCCAGTGTTGCTCCATGTTCCCACTCACACTGCCTTCCTGGGGCTCACCTTGCAATTTTGGCAGGGCTTTAAAAAGCCGTAATTTTTGGAAAGTTCCAAAGACCTTCAGAAGTTTCACGGAGACTGTGGGAGAAGAATTTTACTTCCCAATGTCCCCGTGGAGGTTTCCAAAAGCATTTGAAGGCTTTTATCATTCTGTTTCAGAAATGTGAGAAAGGGTTCTGTAGAGAAGATTTGAGAACACAATCCATGTGCCTGAGGAGAGGTGCTGAGGAGCACCAAGTCTATTTGTCATTGAAAGCAGCAGGGACCATCATGACTGCTGTGACACCCTTTCAGAAGTCATTCCAGCACTGAATGGTTTTCGTGACTTGGAGTGCTGTTTTTATGTCTGGACGACAGCCTCACATTGGTGGGACTGAGACACAGACTGTATGAGCAGCAGACACCACAGAATTCCAGTGCCCTCTCCAAGAAGCAGAAACCCACAAACCACCAGGATAAAAGTCCATAGACCAAAAAAGCATTGCAAGAGAAAGAGAAAGCATGGTGAAATGAGGAAACCTGCAGAACACAGGACAGATGTAAAACTACGGTGGGAGATGTGCTGCTACCTTTGACAGAGTTCCAAAGCAGAATTCCCAAATGCCACTTAGGCTGCTCGTGGAAGCAATTACATGTTTGTTTTCTTCCCCCTTTTCCCTTTCAGACAGATTACACACCCACTGAGCAGCAGCCTGGAGCCCAAAGGCAGGGCAGGACACAGACAGTCCGCAGGATTTAAGAGCTGGGATCTTTATCTGAGGTGACAGAGGAAGGAACTCCTCACATTAGGAACACTGCCATCAGTCACAGCAACTGAGAGCAATTGTGTGTGCCTCTAGCCTCTGTATAACACCCCCAGAGCCCAGTGAGCATTGACTCAGCACAGTGCAGAGAACAACCAGTTTACAGCCAGCAATGCAATCTGTTAACCAAACCCGTGCTGTTAGCAGGTGACGTCCTGTGCATCCTCCACAGCCTGTATCTAAAAGCATCACGGGACTGGGAAAGGCAAACATGTAAAAATACTGTCTCCCACTTGTACAAAATTTCTTATATATTGTAATAGTGTACAAAAGAACTTAAGAAAGAGTGTCCTGATTATCTACTGATGGACTAAGTCCTACTTTGATGAAGCTTTAGAGCTTTAATGTTTGATAGGTCCAGGGTTATACTTTTGATGTTTCTGCACAGACATGCTCACAAACAGACACACCCCCACCTCCACCCCACTTTGGGTATGCTTCCATTCATTTAAAAGGGGAGTTAAGACAGGCAACAGCTTTAGGATCACTGCCATAAGTAAGAGATGTTACGCTCAATAGTGAACTCACAGACTCTTCTCCAGAAGTTTCTTTATTAAATACAAAAAGGGCTGCAGACTGACCACAACACCAAAACAAGTCACTGTAGTTGTTTACAAACAGCTAGAGATGTAGGACAAGAGAAATCACACAAATGCCTCTGCTTTGTATTCCATTCTCCTCTCCATACTGCTGTGAATGAGTGGGATGCCAAGTGAGCAGTGGTGGAGGTAGGGGACAGCCCTGTGGCACTGTGTAACACAGACAGGCATGACTGCTAGGGTCTGCTGAGGTATCAGCCCTGAGCCCTTGCCTTCTTGAACTGTATGAATGCAGGATAACTCTCAGGTGTTCTGGAAAATAAACACAGAAACAAACAACTCCCACCCCAAAATCCACAAAACAAAATCCAAAAGAACTGCATCATTCCCCTGCCTTCCTTCCTAAACAGAAAGGTCTCTCAGAGATGAGTCAGTTTATTCCCTCCTTGTACATCAATTAAAAGTCCCTGTTCATGTAGGTCTTCTCTGTGTTCCTGGACCTGAAATTTGCAAGTCTTTCCACCACTGTGGATCTATTCCACCTGCCCCATGGCTATTCTGGGTTGTCCACACTGCTGTAGTGGTTACTGAAATGAAAAACAACACAATTGAAAGGGTTAACAATGGCAGTCCACGGAGCCCTTCAGAACCAAGGGATTTGATGCAAGTAACATTTCTGCTCGGTTGTGAATGCTGGGTGCTATTTCTTGCAAGATACTGTCCCTTCAAAATCAGTAGAATCCAAGGAACACCAAAGAGCACAGAACATGTGTGTGTTAGAGAGAGAGGGAAGGAAATAGAGGATTAATGGGATATTGGAACCATGATAAATAGAGCTCAGAAGCAGGAATTAATCTAACAAAAGCTCTTCTCCAGAGTTCTAAAATAAGCATCAGTTGCAGAGGGCACAGCAATAGAAAGCAAAGCAGCTTGTGGACAGCAGGGAGAGAGAAGTGCATGCTAATACCTGCAACAAATTTTGGCAAGCACAAAGACAGCAAGTGGTCCATGACTGATGGGGTGACAGCGCAGTAACAGATGAATGCAAGAACAGATGAATTGCTTAGAGAGTTTTTAAACTTTTATGCTGCATACTCTGGGGAGAAAATAAAGACCAAATTGAATCAATTAAGGTATCCCCACACAAACAATCTAACTGTATTTTATTTTTCAACAAGTATATTCCACTATTACTGTTCTGTTTGTGAGCACTTTGTCAGGTGTGTTTTTCATGTACCACATGGTAAAACAAAATTATATTCTTAAGAGCCATTTATGTGCTGCAGGGGAAATGACTACAATTAAAACTGTGGGACTTGCCATCATGCACAGTAAGACTTTTGTGATAAATTTTACCACAATTTTTATCATTGTTTAATTATTGTTTCAGTATTATTTTGAATTTCCTTACACATCAACTTCTATTTAAAACTGTTTTGACTTGTAACCATACAATCTCCTAGCTGATTGCTCCACTTGCCAAGCAAAGTGA
Source organism: Corvus cornix cornix (assembly GCF_000738735.6). NCBI lineage: Eukaryota > Metazoa > Chordata > Aves > Passeriformes > Corvidae > Corvus > Corvus cornix. The sequence goes on from NC_046341.1 coordinate 197,754, forward strand.
TTCTGTCCTAAGTGAGGGCAGCAAACCATGTTGTTGTGAGAGCAAGGTGAAATGAGGGTCATGCCAAGCCTGGAAAGTAATCCTGGAAAGAGGAGACACCAAGCAAGCCAGGGAGAGGAGATCGGCAGCTGTCACTTGCTCTAGTGAGTCCAAGAAGGAAGAGAAGATGGAGTGGCCATGCAAGGAAGAAGTAGGCACCATCCTCCCGTCAAATTTGTCCAGTCATATATGCACAATCGTATTTATGCAAATCGAAAAGGCACTTCCCCAGCCCCGTAGCCTGCCAAATCAGACCCCAGCTGCAGGCAACTGCATAAAAAGCTGCATACCTGCTGTCCCTTTCATTCCTCTCCTCCCAACCACTGCAGTCCCTGTGAAGAAGTCCCAGTAATATGTCTGCTATGTCTCAGCCTGACTCATTCTGCTGGCTCACCCCGTTCTTGGAGCCGATGCTCTCTCCGATTATCCTCGTCAGGGCACTGCACGGCATTTCTGGGCCCTCCAGACACACAGCAGGCTAGGTAAACAGAGAAGTCCCAACGATTTCGTGGCGTTCATCATAAGACAGACAAGATTTTCCATCCTAAGGTGAAGACATCACCATTGACAAGTTCTGGTATCTCTCGGTCCCTTTATTTTCTTGTAGTCCTACTTGCTGCTCTTGATGGCTCCTGCTGAATAGTTGCTCTGTAGCAACATACTGCATGTAAAGGAGGTGAATTCCTCTCCATGGCATACCTGATGCTATAAGCTCATGCCCACTGGTAGCATGTTTGTCAGACAGCTTCCCTCGAAACCAAGACTGGAGATACAATCATTTGTATTGCAGACAAAAACGCAATGTTCATCGTGAAAACAGTGCACAGCTGAATTTTGTGGTATGTAGAGTTTTATATATGATGGTACAAGCTTCTGAAGAACATAACCCTTATGCAGTGAAGTACAGAAAAGCACCCAGCTAAACGCCATGAAAACTACCTGCACCATTAGAGCTGCTGTAGCCCTTGGTTTCCATCCTCAAGAGACCCCGACTCTGGCCCAAGGGAGACAGCTTAAGTGCATACCTGACATAAACCTGAGCTCAATGGCAGCAGTAATACCTGGGCACTCTCAGAAGCAGAAGTGTGTGGACACAAGGCACGTTACTGGCATCACAGGACAAAATACCAGACATACCAAATTTCTCTAAGAATGACAACTCCAAAGTCATTGATGTATTATCAGGCAAATTACACCTGTACTCTGCCCACTGTGGAACCCAGCAACCAGAAGCAGGAATCGGAGAGTACAAGCAATGCAGGTGCCACAAGCCACACTCCTTGAGATCCTCACTCTGGCCAACAAGGACAGCTCAGTTGGCTCTCCCAAGCTGCCCAGCCAGTGGGGCTGCGAGTCCCAGACAGAGGCAGTTCTTGCCAGTGCACTCACCGACTGTGCTAGGTGTCAGCTCCAGCACAGAGTTTCCCCTAGCACAAAGAGCAGCATGCACAGATGCCTGTTGCGTACCTGCGCACAGAGGAAGCACACAAACACGCAGACATGCAAGCCAGCAGCACCAGCAGTGAGGCAGTGTTAGGGCTGCAGCACTCAGCTCTGTTTCATACTCCCGACAGCTACCGCAGCCAAAAAACCACAGGGCCCTCTCAGCAGCCTTGCTCTCAGAGGTCTACAGAAGTGGAAACTTGTTTTCCTAATTCCAGCCCAAATTCCCAGCATGCCCCTAGCCACAAACCTGAGTATGAACAAGGGCATAGCTTCAGGCCCCTCACCTTCCCTCTGCTGCCAAACAAAAGCTACACATGTGCAGTTTCCCCTCTGCAAAACCTCCATCTATGTCTCCCAGCTCCACTGGTGCCTGGCTGTAGCCTGCCCACAAGAAGTGCTGATGTACAGCATCTTCAGCCCTTCCACTGTCAAACAAATGCTAAAAGTCTTGGCAATGCTGGAGAAACAGAGATCCATCTTACCACCTCAGCTCAAGAATGATCTGGCAGACAGCACTTGTTTGTCCTGTAAATGACTTGGCCACCACCCATTCCTTGACGGTAAAGAGCAAATGGCTTTATTTCATTATCTGGTAGGAAACTGAGATACAGTGAGCTTACGTAACACGCCCAAGGCCAGTCAGCTCAGTTTGTGGCAGCATGAAGATCAAAACCCAGGACTTGCTTGCTTTCAGCCAGCATGCTCCAACCACCTTGTCTAGAACTTCCTTTGCTACCCAAGGCAGGCCAGAGTCCCAAGTGCATTTTCTAGTATTCTGACTTGTACTTTTGACAGTGTGAATGCAAAGCCCAGCTACAGGCCCTGCACATACACACCCACCTTTACAACATTAGTTGTTTGTTCAAGCCTATCCCTGTCCTGCTATGCCAGGACACAGCCAGCTTCCCTGATGCAGAGAACTGAGTTTCTCTTCTTATGCACCTAAGACAAAACATGAGTAACCACCATTCCCCACAACCTGTCCCTTCCCATCATTCCACTCCTCCCCACCTCACTCCACAATCCAGCCACAGCAAGGGTCCCAGAATAGTGCGTAACATCATACTCACAGTGAACTTTGTTAGGAGTGGTCTGTTTCCGACGGGACATGTTTCCCTGACCTGGGAGCACAGAGTGTTCCTCCCCTCTGCAGAGGGCTCATCTGAGAAGAGAAGAGTCTGTCACATACTTCACTGAAACCTTCCAAGTCTCTGGCCAAGCTCAGCTGGCTGTCCCAGCGTCATTCCCCACCCTTCTGCCTATGGGGCTCACTCTGCATCACCACAGCTGGATTCCAGGCCAGCGTCCAACACAATCCACAAGCATGTCACAAAGCACTGTGCATAGGCAGTCCTACCCAGTTCTCAGGCAAAGGTTTAAGCAATCCTGCCCCCTCCAAAAGATGAGTGTCCCCTTCAAAAATTACTGCAGCCTCAGTCCCAACACCCTTCTCCCTCCTGTCCATTCCTGCAGCCTAATAATCATCCTTGTTGAACTGGCAGAGGAACGTGGCACATCCAACAGTCCTCTTAGAGAGAGACAAAAGGAGGAGCTGAACCCATTTCCCACAAGACACATGGACACGGAGATCCCGTCAGCCTCCTCAGACAGACAAGCGCACGAATCTCATCAGCCCCTCGCTGACAGAGAGACACAGACATCCCATCAGCTTTCTCGGACAGACGGACAAAAGGATTCTGTCAGCCTCACACTGACAGACGGACAAAGGGATCCCATCAGCCTTCTCAGATGGACGCACACGAAGATCTCGACAACCTCCCCAGATAGCGGGATCCAGCCGGCAGTCCCAGCACACGGGAGACGGCAGGAAGGGACAAGGCCCGCAAGCGGCCGGACGTCTAGACAAAGGGATGCGGCTCCCCTGGCATCAGGACGGATGCGGGAACCCTGACCGGGCCCCCGAGGTCCTGGCCGGGCAGCCCTGACAGTCAGACCGGCCTCGGCAGCGGAGGTCCCGCCGCGAGACCCGTTTCGCCCCTCGCGGGCGGAAACCCCAGCCCGGCCCGGCCCGCCTTACCCGGTCCCGCCGCAGGCGCCGGGAGCCGCGGACAGACAAAGGGCAGCGGACAGACGGACGGGCAAGATGGCGGAGGACGCCGCCGGAGTGCGCGACGCGAGCACGGGCGCGGGCACGGGAGCCACGGCTCGGCACCGGGAGGGCACGGCACGTCACCGCTGTCACCGACTCGTCCGCAGACCTCGGGTGCCGGGTTTTCGTCAGCTGAAGCGTCTCACCTGTTTGCCATGGATCCAGCCCAGCGCGTGACTCCGGACCGTCCGAGGGAGCTCATCCGTGCCTGCAGCGGGGCTCGCCCGCCCCGGCCGCCTCTGCCGGCAGCTCACCGGGGAGCCCTCGTGCCGCCCCGGCTCACCAGAATCTCGCGTACCCTGCAAGGCCAAAATGCACGGGTTTAGTATTAACTTAGACCCACCGCGCGCGTTCTGAACTCACGCACCTGCTGAAGACGAACCGCCCCGCCCCGGGGGCTCGCGGCCGCTTCTCCTCGCGGGCCAGCGAGCGCCGTCGCCGCGGGATCAGCGAGCCCGCTTGGAACGCCCGCTGGGCCCGCTTACCCGGGGATTGTGGTACCGGGCCCAGGCCCGGGCTGCTCTTCGGTCCGACTCTCCTTCGCGGTGGCGCCAGCGTCGTGCGGCCCTCAGAGAACCGAGGGCACCCCGGCCCCGCTCACCGCCCACGGCCGGGTCGCAGCACCAGGCGGAACGCCGCGTTACCGGAACGGCCGTGCCGGGGGCGGGCACCGGCGGGCGCCTATCAGGCGTGGTACTGTGTGGGTGCGCATAGGATCCCTCCGCCGCGCCATGTAGTCCGTCTGCGCCATTCTCCTAGACCGTGCCCGTTCCTCCCTGGCCGCCGTTGCGCCAGGGCCGCATCTGCGGAAGCGATCCGGTACAGCGTCCGCCGCGCCGGTTCGACCGTGCCCCGGAGTGGGTGCGGGGAGTGCCGGCCTGGGTGCGGAGAATGTCGGCTTTGAGGATCCCTCCGCACGCGATGAAGTGCCGCTGACGCCGCGCGCCATTTTGGGTGACATAGAGCTGTGGAGCGGCGGCGGGTGAGCGGGGCCGTGGGACGGGTGAGCGGGGCCGTGGGGAGCGCTCGGCGTCCGGGGAGGCGACGGGGAGGCCCTGCCCCAGGGTCTCCCGCAGCCCTGGGACCCGCCCTGCTTGTGCTGTGGGATGTTCCTCGGTGCCACCTAGTTGAGGAGGGAGAGGAATTTCCCCTTTCAGCCTTCGGGTGTAGCTGCGCCGGTGGAACTCGTGCAGGGCCTCCTGCGCACTGTCCGAGCTGTCCCTGGGCACTGGGCCGGACGCGGCGAGTCTCCCCGAGTGTCTGGTGTGGCCGGCGGCCGTTCTGGCAGCTGAATCAGGTCATGGCTCGCTCTGCGCTGGGCAGTGCAGCCGCCGGCAAGGAGGTATGGGGAGATGAGATGCAAACCAAGGTCTTTCTGTGTGATATCTTTTAAGGAAGCTTTTTTTTGATGGATGGTTCTTTGTAGACAGAATGCTATAATTAAATACTGTTAGAATTTGCTTTCTGTAGGGTTAATAAGTTGAACTGGTTCCTGGAAGGCTAGGCATGTGTTCAGTAAGCAGGAAGTGTGGGGAATGTGGAATGGCAGCTTTTTCCTTCTGGTGACAAGACTGTTACAACCTTGGTTTCTACAATCCTTGGGTTAATTATATAGCTGGTTTATAATTTACGGTTTTGATAAGACAGGGCTTGGTTCTTCCAGTTGACTTTTCCATTTCTTAAAAAATATCCAGGAAGTTTCCTGGAAGTTTCTAAGGCAAATCCTGTTGGCCTTGCTTAGGTGCAGGGTTGTGAAGTAGGAAAGGTAATAAGGAGTGCTCGAGGTCCGGTCACTTATAACTAACTAGATTCAGGATTGGCAAGCCAGGGCTTGTTTGTCTGGGGAATTTCTTGGCCTCCAAGAAATTCCCCCCCTCCCCCAGTAAAACAGTGCTGACTAACAGTTTTTGGTTCCAGTGACCATCCCTCTTCTCCACAGAAAGTGTTTATCATGTTGGGCTCTGGGTTCAAGGCAGAGCGCTTGCGAGTCAACCTGCGCCTCGTCATCAATCGCCTCAAGCTACTGGAGAAAAAGAAGAGTGAGTATTTAAGGGGACAGGTGGGATCTAGAATGCTTTTGGAGCTCAGGAGACTTGAGAAGGTTTTTCTCAAGTTGGGGTACTTTCACAGGCCAAGTATGGAGTAGCTTTTTGCTCTTCCTTGCTGGACTCAGGCCTTACAACCTGCTCTGGTGCACAAGGACCTGGAAGAGCAGGCTGGCCACAGTCTAGCTTCTGTCCACCTTCCTGGCAGCTGTTGGAGTGCAGTTTTTGTGGGGTGGTAGCTGTGGACTGTGTGTGCTAACTGCACAGTGGGGGACTCCCTGGGTGCTGTGGGAGGTTCTCCCCACCTGCCCTGACACAGGTAAAGTCTGTGGTCCTGGTGGGAGGTTGTAGGTGCAGGAGTGTTTCCAGCAGCCTAAAGTCCACTTTCCTTTCTCCCATGAGTTAAGTGTGCTCGGACATGGGCACAAGGGCTCTGCCAAACCACGGTAGAGTGTCTCATGCTGCAGAGGTTTGATGGGGGAGAGAAGCTGGTGGTGGCTTTATGTGTGATGGGGACTGTGGGCGATCTGGAGGCAGCAGCCCAGGCCAGTACAATGACTGGGCTTGGGATGTGTGCTGCAGCTGAGTTGGCCCAGAAGGCAAGGAAGGAGATTGCAGATTACCTGGCAGCTGGAAAAGATGAGCGTGCCAGGATTCGTGTGGAACACATCATCCGTGAAGATTACCTTGTGGAGGCCATGGAGATCCTGGAGCTGTACTGTGATCTGCTGCTCGCCCGCTTTGGCTTGATCCAGTCCATGAAGTAAGCTCTGGCTGAGAGGGTCCTGGACTCAGGAAGGGGCGCTGTTGGGGGCAGGTCTGGGGTACAGAAGGGCACCTGTGTTTGTCTCAGTGTCCTAGGGTCTCCAGAGACCTTTTCTTCCCTATGGAGGGAAGACTGTGGAGCCCAGTGTGTAGGATGGGAACTTTAAGGCTATGCAGACTGAGGGCAGCAAAAGCTGGGTGCATGGGATGGAGAGAGAATGGTTTTCTTTGGTCCTAGGGAGCTGGACTCTGGCCTGGCAGAGGCAGTATCGACACTGATTTGGGCTGCACCACGCCTCCAGTCGGAAGTGGCTGAGTTGAAGATTGTGAGTAGGGTTGCTTGAGGGGTGTTGCACATGCAGGGTGGGGGTGATGCTGCCAGGTGCTGATGGAAGCCCTTGTCTGGGACTTTGTGTTGTTAAAACAGGACTTTATGGGCTGCAGATGGAAACCAGGTGTCCTTGGAGCATCTGGGGTGGCTGCAGCTGCTGAACTGGGGTGCTCAGTGGGAGAAATGAGGGAGGGAGGCGGGTGAGTGTGTGTGCGGTATGAGGTGGGGGAAAGCAAGGGTGTGTATGTTCTAGAGTTTCTCTCCTGCTGCAGGTTGCTGATCAGTTGTGTGCTAAGTACAGCAAGGAGTATGGAAAGCTGTGCCGGACAAACCAGATTGGGACAGTCAACGACAGGGTAATGAACTGGTCGAACAGGTGGAGCTGGCAGAGCAGCCACACCTGCTGAGGCTTGCTGCCCCTTTGGGCCTGTGGCTAGTGGCTGATGCTTGCAGTCACTGCAGAGCATTGCAGGTGCTGTGCAGCCGGGGCCCACCTGCATTGGAGCATGGTGCTGAGGGCCCAGGCAGGGAGGCCCTGCTCTGCTGGTTGTGGATGGGGAAGGGTAGAGCAAATAGAGCCCTGGCCTCTGGCTGCCTTCAGCATGCTGTACTGGGTGGAGAGGCCTCCCCAGGGCTGCCTGCTGTTCCCCGCAGCTGGTAGCCCTGGCTGGGATGGCACTGGTACAGGGGGTGCTGCACCGCCCTCGCCCCACTAAGTCTCTCTACCCCTGTGTTCCAGCTGATGCACAAGCTGAGCGTGGAAGCACCACCCAAGATCCTGGTGGAGAGATACCTCATTGAGATTGCTAAGAACTACAACGTGCCCTATGAGCCTGACTCGGTGGTGATGGTGAGTGAGCCCCAGGATGTGGCATTGCAGTGAACTGGGTGGTCCTTGTGCTTTGGTGTCTTCTAGACAGCCCCAGCACAGCACAATCCTTGTTCCGTCATGCACCCCTGTGGCATGTGGCAGTAGTTACACATGCTACAGCCTGGTTCCCGTTCTGTTTCCCATTGATACCTCTGTATAGCTGCTCTCTGTTCTGTTCTTGTTGTGTATTCCCATCTTGTCCATGACAAATGCTGCATCTAATGCTGTACAGAGAGCGGTGATCAGAACAGAGATGTGTTGGTGAGCAGAATTCTTCCGCCCTTTCCAGGCTGAAGCCCCGGCAGGCGGAGAGGCAGATCTAATTGATGTGGGGTTCACGGATGATGTGAAGAAGGGTGGCCATGGAGGGGGCGGAAGTGGTGGATTTACAGCCCCGATGATAGGTCATGATGGGTTAGTACCCATGCCCGTGATGATGCCTGTGCCCATGCCAACACCAAATCCACCCTTCTCCTATCCACCTCCAAAGGGACCGGTAAGTTCCTTGGCTTTGTGTGTGTCCTTTTTCTGTGAAAGACTCCTAATATGGTGCTTAGCCCTGTGCCTTCTGACTGCACCCGATAGCTCAATGTGTCAGAAAGTCATTTTGGTGTGAGACTGCATGGGATGGAGGCTGTTGGCACTGCACCTGAAGCTTCGTGTTGCTTCCTGACTCTGGAAGTTCCTACCCTTGTTCTCCAGCCAGCCGTCTTTGCCTTCAGGGAACAGAGGAGTCCAGACTTAACTCCTGAGGCAGTCTTCTGACTGCCAGGCTTTTGTCCAGGAGTTGGAGCTGCACTTTGAAGTTGGTAGGCTGGTAGTGTGCCAAGATTCAGTCAAGAAAATCAGGTGAGTGTTGTGGGGTGGGAACAGCACAGAAGAATGCAGAAGAGCCCTGCCTTCAGACCTGCAAGGGGAGGAGACTGAGGCAATGGCTGTTGCAGATGATTTAACAGAGAAAGGTGGGAGCTGAAAAGAACTCCTCCATTCTCTGAATGTAGTAATTTACAGGATATCTGTGTAGACTGGAGAGCAGAACAGTGGGATGGCTTGGAGTCTTAATATGGTCTCAGTACTGCTGAAGTGCTTTTTGTGGAAAATCTGGGCCAAGTATCATCAGCTCGCTGTTGGCCCAGCCATAAACATGCTGAGGGCTTGTGCCAGGTCTGGGTCCTTGAGGCACTGTTGTGTTACAAATGAGGGCAATTCAAAGCTTTGTGTGAGCCAGAAATCTCTTTCCTATTCTGTGATACTGCACACAGGGCCAGAAATGTCAGAGTATTTCCCTTATTGGCCCGGTGCTTCTCATGAAAGAAGCATGCACTTGAAAGATGAAGTGTTTACCTATGCTGGTTCTTTAGAATAACTCACAGTCCAGTTAGCTGAGTCTGCCTGCTCCAGGTGACTACATCTGACTTAATACTTGAGAATCTCCTCCTTGTAAGCGTAAACTCTTATCCACTTGGATACTTGCCTGCATTTATCTAAGACTCTTACTTCCTGTGACTCCCATGGCGGCTGTGGTGTCTCAGGTGAGTAGTCTGGTGCATGACTGATCTCTCTGTACAGGAGAACTTCAGTGGCCTGCCAGTGGGGACCTACCAGCCTTTCACTAACATCCACCCACCACCAATTCCGGCAAACCCACCCACATACGAGTCTGTAAGTGCCTGAGCTGAATGGCCATTGCAGGCAGCAGAGGGATCCTCAGAGTGCAGTGGCAGTCACAGAGAAGGGAGATGTTTGTAAAGGATACTGCTGCCAGTCTTTGGAACTTTTGGGGCGGTGCTGGTATTGCTTGCTGGTGTAGTGAATCACTGAGTGCACGTGATGAAAGATGACTTCTGGAGAGAAGTTCCTCATTCAGCTCTGTGCCTTGGCTGCAGAGGAAAGCTGAGATTTCTCTTGCTGCTTTGTTCAAGTGGTGATAAACAGTTGGCAAGCAGAGTCCACAAGTTCTGGTTTTTGCAGTGTGAACGGTTTATCGCCTCGAGTCTGTTTAATTATGGCTTTTGAACTAATGAATAGCCTGGATGACAGTTTTGGCTGACCCGGATGCTGTATGTTTAAAGACTCTTCCTTTCACAGACTTTTCTCAGTCACTGGGGAGAGCAAAGCAGAGGCTGGAGACTTCCCTGCTATGCTTGTCTGTGGTTTTGTTGCTGCAATTTGTCATCATGCCTCCCACTCTGCTTTTGGTGACATGCTGTTTGTGTTTGCATTATCCTGAGTAGGGAGGAGCACAGCCGAGCACTGTGGGTGCTGACACCTTGTGTTCTCACAGGTGCAGCAGCGCTGGTGAACTGGGTGGGAATGGGTATTGCTGGCTGCAGCATACAGGAAATAAGGAGTCTTACTAGCACAGCTGAGTGTGCCATGGGCCTTTTTCCCAGGCAGACCACGACATGAGATGGGTCATTTCATACCCTGCTGCTAGTCACAAGGGCCTGTCAGTGGTTTATGAAGAAAGGCAGCAAGGAGCTGTGATGATGTGGATGAAGGGGGCAGTGTTTTCCCACTCATGGCCTTGATAAATGTTTCAGACCTGATAGTGGATATGCTCTGTTGATCCAGTTCCAGAATATGGTCAGTGAAGCTGCTCTAGTTGACAGGGAGGGAGAGAAAAGCTGAAGAGCTGCCTCTGTTTCTTGGGAAGAGAGGCAGGTTGTTCCAAAGGCATGGCTGCCTGCTGGGGGTGGGGAGGAGCATGCACTGCTCTGCTGGAGCTGTGCCTCTGAGCTCTGCCTGTGTGCTGGTGGGACAGAGCTGTAGTAACTGAGAGTCTTTTTCAGATTGATGAGCCTAACACTGACAAGGACACTGCTGCACTAGTGCCTGGTGAGTATGTAGAGGTTTGGGAAACCTTGGGTATTAGGGGCTGTTTCAGAAAAACCCACTGGTACTGCCTGTTGCTGGAACAACTGTTCCTTTGTGGGGATCTGTTTGGCCCAGTGAGTGTGTGCTGATGGTGAGGTACAGTGATACTTCTCTTATTATAAACAGGGCCTGAGCCCAAGCCAGAAGCTTCTCCTAAACCAAGAGCTGGAGCTCCTAACACCTTTGATAACTTCGTGTTGCCTGAATTGCCATCTGTGCCAGACACACTGCCAACAGCATCTGCTGGCGCCAACTCTTCTGCCTCAGAAGACATTGACTTCGATGATCTTTCACGGAGATTTGAGGAGCTAAAGAAGAAAACATAAAACTTCCTGGGCTGCAGGAAGGAGGGGCAGGAGCTGTGACATCTTCTCTCTGAAACAGACTCCCTTTGAAATTGGTTTCCTGTATTAACCTCCAATGAACATGCTCTTCTTTTTGAGCTCTCTTCCTGCTGTACTTACACCAAGTGCTGCCACTTTCCTGATCTTTGCTGCTCCAGGAGATGAACTGTGGGGAATGTTGAGAGACTGGGGAAGGAAAGAGCCCCTGTCAGTCTGGGTGGCTGTATGGGGAAGCTGTGCATCATGTTCTGGGCACTATTCCTGGCTGTCTCCATGATGGCTCCGTGCCTGCCAGCAGAAGCTTTCTCTTGGGGAGCCCTTGCTGGCCTTCATGGTGTTCTTGGTGGGGTCTGTTTGCAGTTTGCAGAAGGGGTGGCACTGTCGGCCTGGGTCTATTGGTTATGCGACTGGCCCCACAGAGGGCAGAGCTAGGCAGGCTCTGCGGCTGTGCCGGGCTTGATGCAGCAGCTTTCCTCCTGGGTGCTGAGCAGCTGTGGACCACCGAGGTCTGGGGGTGAGGCATGGAGGGTGGTCTGATGGGATACGCCAGCAGCACCTTGTTTCCCCTACCCGAGCTGGGGACGAGGCATCCGGGGACCGTTCAGTACCTGTCCGTGCCACTGCCTGCAGCTCTGCCATGCCTCTCCGTGACGCTGCCCGCGGCTGTACAGCACCTGTACTGTCCCTGTCCGTGCCCGCTTCCCGCGGGCCTCGGGCCCTTTGTCCCTCGTTCCAATAAAGCGCGGGCCCCGCCTGGGGCCTCTTGCCTCGACCGTGCTGCGTCGCTATTGGCTGGAAGGGTACAGCCTCCGCCAATCACGGAGGGGGCCCCCGGAAGGGCCCTCACGTGTCGGGCTGGGCATGATGGCGGCGCCGCTGCGCGTGAGCGGCCGGGGGCTGTCGGGGGGAAAGCGGAGCCGTCCTGGGGGGGCCGCTCATGGGACCCTGGGGACAGCCGGGGTGGAGCGGACAGTGCCGGGACGGGACGGATGGAATGGGTGGTGTGGGAGCGGGGCCGGCGTACTGGGAGGGGAAGGAACGGGATGAGATCGGTACCGGGATGGGAGGGGCGTGGGTGCCGGTGGGGGATCGGTGCTGGGGCGCTGCTGACGGCCTGGCGCAGGGACGGCTGCTGGCGCTGGGAGGCTGCGGGCTGCTCCTGGGATCGGCGCTTGCGGCAGGCGACGAGCGGCTTTACGCGGCGGTGATGCCCGCGCTTCGGGCGCTGCCCCCTGAGGCCGCCCACGGCCTGGCTTTGCGCGCCGCCGCCCTGGGGCTGCTGCCCTCCACCCGTCCGGACGGCCCCGCGCTGGTGCGGTTCTCGAGGGCGGAGAAGGAGGGGGAACCGCGGGTGGGGCGCAGGGACCAGGGCGGGAAGTGGGGAGGTGGGAAGGGCGGCCAGGATAGAGGGGTAAGGGGTGGGTCGCAGGGTCCAGGGGGGTGCGCAGGCAGCCGGGTCCTGTCGCAGTCCGTTGGGGGCGACGAGGGACTCTCGGGCAGGCATCCCATGAGGACACCCCACAGGGCAGGGGAGGCGGCTGGGTCTGTCGGGAGCGGCGTCGGAGCGGGGCTGTGGCTCCCGGAGTCCGTGGGCTCTGACCCAGCTCCAGCCCCGCAGGAGGTGCGAGTCCTCGGGCAGCGATTCCGTAACCCATTGGGTCTGGCTGCTGGCTTCGACAAGCAGTGTGAGGCTGTGGACGGGCTGTTCAAGATGGGCTTTGGCTTTGTGGAAGTGGGGACTGTCACACCCAAGCCCCAGGAAGGGAACCCCAGGCCCAGGGTCTTCCGGCTGGCAGAGGATGAAGCGGTCATCAACAGGTGGGATCTGAGGGCAGCTGTTCTGCCATGCGCTACAGTCTGCCTACCCTGAGGGAGAGTGCATATTTGGGTGGTCCCAGGTCTGTGGTTGGTGCTGTGGTAGCTTTTGGTTGGATGTGCTGAGCAAAGCTGCCGAGACCACACGTCTGCCTTGTGTTTCTCACGTGTCCTGTTTAGGGCTCACAGACATAACGCAGCCTTGAGCCCCCTCTGTCCTGGTGCAGGTATGGATTCAACAGCCATGGCCATGTCGCGGTGGAGCGCAGGCTGCGTGCCCGCCAGGAGACACAGATCAGGCTCACTGGTGGTGAGACAAGCTTGTAAGCTTTTGCTCTTGGGGTCTGCAGGGTAGTTTTGGGCATCTCCTGGGTACCTGTAGGCCAGGATTGGTGTGTAATGCCAGTATCCAGGCACAGGAGCACCCTGGCTAGAGCAAGGTACTCTTGGACAGCAGGACTCTCTTGGGGCTGTAGTCTCTCACGCTTGGCATTGTGACTAGGCACCTTTCTCCTGCTGTTTTCTCTGGCATCAAGCTCCACTTGCTGCTTTGGGCAGGATGTGTCTGCTGACAGCCAAAGCCAAGAGGACTCCAGCTGGGCAGATCCTGAGGGCAACCTCTGCCAGGCTGCAGGCTATGGTGCTGGGAGGTGCTGACTGAGGCGGCTGTGGCAATGCTCCTGTGGTTGCAGGACAGTCCCAGGCCAATCCTTATGAAATATGTGGGCTGCATATTCTCATGTTAAATTTAGCTGGTCCTGGGACCTCGTTTTTTGGGTGCTCTGGCTGTTGGGTGATGCCTGCTGCCCTGGTTCAGCTGTCTGTGTTCCAGCTGGGATGCCTCTTGGAGTCAACCTGGGCAAGAACAAGAGCTCTACTGATGCTGCAGCTGACTATGTGGCTGGGGTCCGGACACTGGGTCCTTTGGCTGACTACCTAGTTGTGAACGTGTCCAGCCCAAACACCCCAGGGCTGCGGGACCTCCAGGGCAAGGCTGAGCTGCGGGACCTGCTGAGCAAGGTGGGTGCCTCCCCCCAGGCAGCCTAAACCACAGCTACAGCACTGGATGCCTCCCATCCCCTGGCAGCATCTGCACTGCTGCAGCCAGTGGATTTACCCCAGCACAGGGAGGAGTGGGGTGGCTTTCCAGAGTGGTGGGCAGGACCACTGAGATGTCCCTTGATCAGCTGCTGCCATGGGGTGTACTGGGGCAAAGGGCTCAGGAGCAGTGAGGCATTGCCCTCCACTTGCTCCTGGAAGAGGCAGCGAGCCGTCCACCCCACTACTTCAGGCATCACTGGGGTCCTGTGCCTGCTGTGTGCACCAGGCCCTGTGCCAAGGGTGCCTTTCCAGTCTTTGGTGCCATGTAGAGGAGCAGGCCCTGTCCCTATACTGCCTTTGTTGGTGGGTGTCCTTAGCTCCTCGTTGGGGCAGGAGGCATCTCCCTGCCATGCACTGCCACGTGCACCGACAGGTGCTGGTGGAGAGGGACCTGCTGCCCTGCGAGCATAAGCCAGCCGTGCTGGTGAAGATTGCCCCTGACCTCACTGCACAGGACAAGCAGGACATCGCCAGCGTTGTCTGTGAGGTGAGAAGGCAGGAAGGGGAGGCCACCAGAGGCAGGACTGTGGTGGTCCTGGCAAGTCACCTCTCTGAAGGACAGGTATACCTGCAGCTCTCTTGCTGCTGTAGGGATGGTGTCCTGGGTAAGTCAGAGTCTGTGCGGGCCCATGTGTGTCACCCAGGCATTGTGTGACACAGACAGTCCAGGCAGTGAGGGGTAGCTTTGTCCCCAGGCATGTTTCTGGGTTGTGTGCTGGGTGGTCCTGACCTGGTGGGAGGGGAGGGGAGGGGAGGGCTGTTTGCAGAAGCTGTGTCCTCACACTACTGCCCCTGCAGCTAGGTGTGGATGGGCTGATAGTCAGCAATACCACTGTGAGCCGCCCCAGCGGCCTCCGGAGCAGGCAGCGCATGGAGCCTGGGGGCCTCAGTGGGAAGCCCCTACGGGAGCTCTCCACACAGGTCATCAGGGAGATGTACGCTCTCACTCAAGGTGATGGGAGAACAGGGCTTGGGGGCACATGCCAGTGTTGCCTGTGCCATCCTGACCCTGTGCCTGCCCACAGGCCGGGTGCCCATTATCGGTGTGGGTGGGGTGAGCAATGGGCAGGATGCCCTGGAGAAGATCCGTGCCGGAGCCTCGCTTGTGCAGCTGTACACAGCACTTGTGTACCACGGGCCGCCAGTGGTGGGGACAGTGAAGCGGGAACTGGAGGAGCTGCTGAGGTGCGTGGAGGCCAGGCATGTCCCCAGAGACCCCCTGGGCCTAGGGGAGCTCTGGACAGCTGTATGCTGGTGCCCAAGCAGTGGCACTGTGGGGCTGAGCCACAGTACCAGCCCAGTGCCACCACACACTGTCCCTGGTTAGGGAGCAGGGCTTCAAGAACGTCATGGAGGCCGTTGGAGCAGATCACCGGTGCGGACATGCTGCAGAATGAAGGTCTAGCTGGGAGGAGCCATGGCCAGGCAGAGATGGGTCTGACAATTCCAGAGCTGGGCGGGCTGGGACTGAGACGAGGTCCTGGTTCCAGCCCCTGGGACAGTCTGATGAAGCAGGGGCTGCACTGGTGGGGAGCAGGGGATGCGGCCTTCACAACAGTGCTGCTTTTCAGGGCTGTGTTTTGGCTTCCCTGTGGACAGCACAACTGAGTGTCAATAAACATTTGGCTTACCTGGTCCTGTGTACTGCTCTGGGGACACCCCAGGGCCTGGAGTGATGCAGCCTAGCTCTCCTCAGCTGAGCAGGATCAGTTCTTTCAGCGTTGCTCCCACTTTTCCTGGTGGGAGAAGCTACTAGGGTAGCTGAGCTCTGGGATGGACTGACAAGTGCACCAGGCCTACCCTGGCAGAGACCTCTGCCCAAGGCTGGGCCCTTGGCAGGGAGGGAAGGTGGTGGTGCTGGGTGCCAGTATGCAGCCGTTTGGAGATGGCTGCAGTCATGCCCTGTCAGTTGTGGAAAGGGCCTGATCAAAGGTGCTTCTGTCTGTTGGTTTTGTCTCTGGGACCTCTGGTGCTGACTTTTCTTTCACCCTGAACTCACTGCAGTCAGGCTTTTCTTGAGCAACAGCTCACCTTGCACACAGCATTCCCTCAGCAGCCTCTCACAGTCCACCCTGCAGAGCAGGATTGTGCCACAGTACTTCACCAAAATTATTTACAGCAGCTCACCTCACGCTGTGGTGGCCCTCGGCTCATGTCAGGGCCATCGCCTGCCTGCTCCCCGCTTCTGCAGCCCCCTGCACTATCCTCTTCATTTCCTGGATTCTTCCTGGACAGATGACACTTCTCACTGTTCTAACAGGGGTGTGACCTGGTCCATTGGCCGAGGTGTTGATGTGCTTTGGAGAGGGCCTGGGAGATTCTTGCTCTCCCAGTCTGAGGGTGACACAGCACCTTCCTAATGTGCTGGCAAGGTTCACAGATTGGAGCTGCTGATGCATCCTGTGCTGGACTCCAGCCTTCTGTGTGCTGGCACGAGTCTGGCTGGTGCTGGGCCAGGGATGTCAAGCCCTGCATTGTTTAGAGACACAGAATACCCCATGAGATGGAAAGAAGCTCACAGAGGATGGAAAAGCCACCTTCTAGGGTGTCTGGAACTGGACACACTCTTGAGGCTGAAGGACTGGAATATCTGAGTGGAAGGGGGGCACTGTCAAGACCCCCAGCAGGCCAAGCTGCACTGGCTCCCTCCTCTGCTCTGCTCTTGTGGGAGGCAGACTGTGGGAACAGGCTGATGTACTTTGCAGTCCACCCCTGCTGCTGGCTGGCCACACCTAACTGGCCGCTAGCCAGTGGTTGCTGCTGTGAGTTCCTGTAAGCTGGGGTTGGGCCCTTGACACTGCTGACAACTGTCGGGGTCCCTTCCCCCTGCCATGTAGCCCTGGGAGAGGGGCCCTGAGGGGACAGACATGGGGTTTCCCTGGCCCTGGTCAGCCTCGTTCCCCACTGTTTGTTTTGTGTTCCCTGCGTGGGCAGGGACCCTCAGGTCCCCTGACTGAGGGAGCTCCTCGGCAGAGCCCCGGCCCTGTGGCTGGAGAAATAAACATCTCTGAAACAGCTATCAAGAATCTGTCCATATTTCTTTCTACGGACCTTCTGGTTTAATACATCGTGTTACAGTATCCGCACTGTAACAGACAACCTGCACCCCAAGGGCCAGGGGCTGCTGGGACACGGGGCTGCAGCCTGCTGCATGGGAAGAGGTGGCTACTGGTAGGAAGCCAGCTTGGCTGCAGTCCCTCAGAGCCTGTCCCTGGCATGAGACATGTACCCCTCAGCTAGCCAGGCTGGCACTGCCCAGGTCACTGGCACCCCAGCTCTGGATGGTGTGGGCAGAGCCAGGCACAGAATGGGATGGGACCTGCCTCCTGTGCCCCAGCCTGCAGTGGGGCGGCCACCTGTGTTCTGCAGGGACCATGGTAGGTGTAGGCACAGGGCAGGTTTACCAGGGGCCGAGGCTGGTCTGCTCTCTGTGAGCCTTAGCTGGTGTCACAGTGCCAGGGTACCAGTATCTGCAGCCAGCTCCCTCTCCCATATTTGTAGCTGCAAAATCTGAGAAACTCTTGGCATGCTGGCTTCCTGTCAGGGTTTGGCAGCTTCCTTGAAGCCTCTGCCACGCTGGCACTAAGCAAGGTGTGGCTTTTTGTGCTCTTCCTGCTGGGAATTGTGCTGGCTGCAGGCACCAGGGTCAGGAGATCTGGAGCTCATGGGCTGCACTGGCGCAAAGGAAGTGGTAATAAAAGGGGTGAGGAGGAAGCCCCAAGCAGGAATGACCTGTAGGAGGAGGCTGCTTTGAGCATGGGGTGAGCAACACCAATATGTCCCTGGATGTGCTCAGTGCTGTGTCCGTCCTTCTTGCCCGGCTGAGGACCTGGCCCTGCAGAGGGCCATGGCAGGACCACTGTTGGGCCTGGAAGCACCCAGGTCCCAACACTGCAGCCTTGACCTCTGTAGCAGCAGGGTCCAGGTCTGACTCACGGCTGTCTGATGGGCAGCCCCGGGTCACGGAGTTGCCCCTTTTTCCTACCGGGACAGGGCATGAGCCCGGCCAGGGCCCCGGGTCCTGGTGGAGCCCACAGTTGAGAGCAAAGAGTAGGAGTTCTATGCTGAGGCTGCCCTCTCCTTCCTGCAGAGCTATCGATCGCTGGCCTGGCCTGGAGTGTGCTGGGGACTGCAGCTGCCACTGGTACCTTCCAGGGCAAGGGGGGGAGCACTGGGGCTTGGACAGAGCTGGGAGGGGGTTTGGCAGGGAGCAGGCAGGGGGCAGGGAAGACACAACTAGGGAGGGACCTAGTGGAGGTGGGAGCCTGTCCTGGCTCTGGGCCACTTGAGCATTCTCTGCCTGGAGAGCGGAGGTGTGCAAAGCCTGTGGAGATTGAACATGGCCACGTGGAGCACCTGGTCAGGTACCACTGCGACCCGTACTACCAGCTGCGCAGCTCTGGTGATGGTGAGGTACACAGCATGGGCACAGCACCTAGGGATGGGGCTTCTGCCCAGCTCTAGAGAATGTGTGGGGCCGCCCCAATACTAGGTGATCCATCCTCACACTCCACCCCACTTCATTGGGGGTATGAATAGCTACTCCTGTTCATCTAAGCCCCACGGAGGTACAAGCAGGGCAGTGGTGCTGACTCTGGTTTCCCTCCAAAGGGACATACATACAAATGTGATGAGAGTCAGGTATGGGTGAGCCCTGAGGCTGTTAAGGATGTGCCTGTCTGTGAGCCAGGTGAGAGCAGACTGCAGTGGCTGGGGGCTGTGGGCAGTCTGGGCAGCTGAAGGGCTGCAGGGACTGCTCACAACCTCCATCTTCAGTGCTGCTCCCTGGGGCTGCTGAGCACCAGGAGGTATCTGGCGCCTGCTGGGTTCAGGGGGCTCACCTGGGCCTTCCCCTGCCCTATGTAGTGTGTGGGAAGCCGAAGAACCACCCCCCCAGGCAGTGCATCACTGGGGTCATGCTGGCTCCGAAGGGCAGCTTCCCTTGGCAGGGCTGGATGGTGACCCGCCACAACCTGACCGTGAGGGCCACACTCATCGGTGACCAGTGGCTGCTGAACACAGGCAGGAACGTGTACCTGAACATCCACAGTGAGAATGCCACGCTGGAAGAGATTGCCCCTACACTGCAGCTGTTCCTGGGCAGCCGGGAGCAGCCCAACTTGGGCATTTGAGCGTGTTGTGCTGCACCCCAGCTACCCACAGGCTGTGGACCTGGCCTTGCTGAAGCTGAAGCAGAAGGTGCTTCTTGGCGAGGAGGTGAAGCGCATCTGCCTGGCCCAGAAGGGCTATGTGCACCCAGGACAGGTGGGCTACATCTCAGGCTGGGGCTGCAGTGCCACCTTTAGCTTTCCCGACAGGCTGAATGAAGTACGTGATGCTGCTAGTGGCCGAGAGTGAGCAGTGCTGGGAATACTACAGTGCGCAGGATGTGTCCTACTGGGTCCAGCCCATGCTTGGCAATGACACCTTCTGCGTGGGCATGAGTGAGCTGCGGGAGGACCCCTGCTACGGGGATGCAGGCGGAGCCTTTGCCGTGCAGGATCCCGATGACGACACCTGGTACGCAGGTGGCATCGTCAGCTATGACAAGACCTGCACAGCTGCAAAGTACGGCGTGGACGTGAAGCATGTCGTGGCCTGGGTGAAGGAGACAGTGGCAGCTGGCTGAGGCAGAACCATGAGGGAATAAAACTGTTGCGCGCCAGGCTGCAGGGTGTGTGCGTGTGTGCGCGTCTGTCTGTCTGTCCGTCCGTCCGTGCAGGGTCTCTGTGCCCGTCGCTGCACGGGCCCATCTACCGGGGATGAGCGTGTGGTCGCCTGCAGGGCTTTCGGCGGGCGTTGGCCGGAGGGTCCGGGGCCGCACGGGCTCTGAGGGGCTCTCCGCCCCCGCACGAGCTCTGAGGGATCCTCGGCCCCCGCACGGGCTCTGAGGGACTCTCGGTCCCCGCACGGGCTCTGAGGGATCCTCGGCCCCCGCACGGGCTCTGAGGGACTCTCGGTCCCCGCACGGGCTCTGAGGGACTCTCGGCCCCGCACGGTGTGGGCCGTTCGCGGGGCACTCTCCCCGTGGGCGTCTCCGCGCGTCCCCTCGGTCCGTAACCCCGCCCCGCGCCCACGTGACCCTGCGGAGGGTGCGTACGCCGGAAGTCCCCCCGGACAGGAAGCGCGTCTTGTCCAGCGCTGCTGGGACTCTATGGTGGCGGCTCTCCCATAGGCTCTGGCCGCTGTGTCTATGGTGCACTTGGCTAGAGGGGCTCCTCCCGCCGAGCACTGTGGGGCGGCTATGGCGGCGCTCCGCGAGCCGGGTTACCGTCGCTAAGGGAACTGCGGGGCCCGCGCGGCGCTGCGGCCGCGATGGCTGCGGCGAGCGAGGATTCGCTGCATCGGCTGTCGGGGACGAGCCTGAGCGGCGAGGCGGGCGGGCTGGTACTGCGGACGCGTGGCGCTGAGCAGCACGTCTTTAAGGCACCGGCCCCGCGCGTCTCCCTGCTGGGGCTGGACGTGCTGGCGGCGCAGAAGCGGCGGGAGCGCCAGGAGGAGGCGGCCGGGGGGAAACGATCCCGTGTCGCATCCTATAAGGACTGGGAAGAGGGTCGTGACGAGGCGGGCAGCGCCGAGGACGAGGAAGAGGACGAGGCCGACCGGAGCGACCGCAGAGCTCGCAGGAACAGGTGGGGTTTGCGGGGGGGTTCCTGGTGCCGGCGCTGGCCGCGTCCGGCCGGGGAGGGAGCGCAGGGTGAGCGCAGTCGGTGACAGGCGGGGCCGCAGCCTCCGGTGTGGAGCGTGTGGGGGACTGCGGGGCACTATGGCAGAGGCTGGAACTGGAGTTGTAAGAGACCAGCCGAACGGCAGCTGTTGCTCGGCACTTCTGAACATTTCTTCTCTCTGCTCTGCCTGCACAGACATTACCGCTCTGTCCACGTGGAGACACCTTCCTACACAGGGGGTGTCAGCGAGGAGTTCTGGGAACGCAGCCGGCAGCGGGAGAGGGAGCGTCGGGAACATGGAGTCTTTGCCTCCTCTAAGGAGGAGAAGGAACGAAAGAAGGAACGCAGTAGGGATCGGGACCACGATCGTAAACGAGACCGTGGTAATTGCTCAGAGACCTTTGTGATGCTTCTTGGTTTGGTTCTGGGCTTGTCCTTTGGCCTGTTTGTAGTCTTTATTAATGTTTGTGGTGATTTCTGCAGCAGGCTTGGGAAGCCTGTTTGTGCAGTAGGCACCTGATCCTATTTTCTTTTTGCAGAGGAGCGGGACAGGAGTCATCACAGCAGATCAGAGAGGGATGGCTCCTCAGAACGGAGTGGCAGGAGGAGTGAACCTGAAAGCCCCCGACATCGGCCCAAAGGTGAGAGTAGGACCCGGTAGAGCTCTTGTGTGAGGCCTAACAGGGAGGGGCTTGGAGATTTTTTATGCTTCCTGCTATTTTTGCAGGACAGGGGTGGTAGAAAAGCCTGTACCTTTTAATGTTTGTGGTTCAGGCAAGCATAAACTCCCAGCTCGACCTGGGTGTGGGAGCAATGTACCAGCTCTGTGCGTCTGAAAATCTGGCAGATCTCTGCACGATAGGGTCTGTTCTGGGTCTGTGTGGTGGAAATGTGATCCTTTGGAAATTCCTTGGAATCACTGGGTCAGCTCCTTCTCTTAGAGGGAGGACCAGTGGGTACCCTCTCTCCATGCTCCTTTCTTAGAAGGTGTTAGGTGGCTCCAGGGCCACTGTTTGAACAACAGGTATCAAACCCCATCTCTTCTGGCAGATGCAGCCACACCATCCCGCTCCAGCTGGGAGGAAGATGATGGTGGCTACAGCAATGCCCGTCGCTCGCAGTGGGAATCTCCATCTCCTGCACCTTCCTATCGAGACTCAGAGCGTAGCCACCGAGTGTCATCACTGCGGGACACGGACCGACGGGAGCGGGACAGGTACCAGTGTCTGAGGCTGTCCTGTGAGCTGCAGAAAGGGGACTGTATGCATATGAGAAGTACCTGGCTGTGGGCACCAGTTCCTCCCATCTGCTTTGTTTTCAGGTCTGTGAGGAGCCGGTACTCTGATAAGACGCCATTGCCCACCCCATCATACAAATACAATGAATGGGCTGATGACCGGAGGCACCTGGGGGCCACGCCACGCCTGTCCCGAGGGAAAGGTGAGGAATCTGGGCTGAGCTGCCCAGGGTGGGCAGTGTGGAATCCCCTTTCCTGTGGCACAGTGTTGGGGTTTCCTTGGGAACATTCTGGACCATCTGGCTCACCCCAGGGCGACGCACGGAAGGGGAGGAGGGCATCGCCTTTGAGACGGAGGAGGAGCGGCAGCAGTGGGAGGATGACCAGCGGGTGAGAATCTGGTGCAGGCCAGGGCCTTGGGGCCACCAGGCTGTGGGGAATTGACAGTGCTCAGTGCTGCACCTCTCCCTTCCCAGCAAGCTGACCGAGACTGGTACATGATGGATGAGGGCTATGATGAGTTTCACAACCCTTTGGCTTACTCCTCTGAGGAGTATGTGAAGAAGCGTGAGCAGCACTTGCACAAGCAGAGGCAGAAGCGGATCTCAGCACAGCGGCGGCAGATCAATGAGGTAGGGCCAGGACACAGGGTTGGCTGCCCTTGAAAGATCCACTTGTTGAGTCCTTGCTCTCAGGTGAAGAAGGACACTCTCGGGCCAGGCTGAAGGAGTGCTCACAGGGAAATTGTGGTTGAGTTCTCCTGGCAAATCCAGCCCTGAAACTCCTGCATGGGCAGAATTCCCAGTTGGAGTGGCTGGTGGATTGCAGTGTCCAGGGCAGCAGGAGTGCAGAGAACCATGCTCCTGCTGTTCTGAGTGCAAGATACATTACTGGGGTTATCTGCTGTTGGCCCAATGGATGCTGGGGGCAGCTGCTCTCTTTACATGAGCAGGACTGTGTCCAGGCTTCCTGATGTATTCTGAGTGCCTTGCAGGCAATATCTATCATGCATTTCCTTGGAGGCAGTCCTGTTGCTTCACATGGGCAGTTTCCTGTACTCTTCTGCTTCCAATTACTGTTCCTTCCCTTGTGCTTACTTTCAGGCTCACTGGATTTGAACCATCCTGTTACCAGTGCAGAGCCCAGGCCCATGCTTGGTGTTCTGGTGTGATCTCTGGGGCTTTCTGTGTTTCTGATGTGTTGTTTCCTGCAGGATAATGAGCGCTGGGAGACAAATCGCATGCTGACCAGTGGTGTGGTCCATCGGATTGAAGTGGACGAAGATTTTGAGGAGGATAACTCTGCTAAAGTGCATTTGTTGGTGCACAATCTAGTGCCCCCCTTCCTAGATGGAAGGATTGTCTTCACCAAGCAGGTAGAGACTGTGGCTGAAGGCACTGATGGCAGAGAGCCCCATACACGTGAGGCCTTTTTAGTAAAGCAGTGCCTTTTCCCTCCAGCCAGAGCCAGTCATCCCTGTGAAGGATGCCACCTCGGATTTGGCCATCATAGCTCGGAAAGGCAGCCAGTTGGTGCGCAAGCACAGGGAGCAAAAGGAGCGTAAGAGGGTATGCTGCAGCCCTTTGGCTTACTGCCCACTGTACATGTTACATAGTTCCTCACAGCCTTGTTTGGACTCTGCAGCATTCAGGCTTTGGCAGCAGTGATGATAAGGAGTTCATATTTTTGTGACTTGGGACATCTGAGAGCCCAGCTTACTACATTGCCTCATAGCAGCTGCTGTGATGTCATTTTCTTGGGCACTGCCTGGGACATGAATCACTGTGTACTTGGACATACAGATTATGGGAGAAGGAAGCAGATGGAAGAATGCCAGGTAGCTTGGGGACAGTCAGCAGGCAGCAGTATGGCAGCAGGATGTACCTTGTCATGTCTGAGCAGAAGAGTTGTGAGGAGGAGGAGTATGGGGTAAGATTAGTTTTTGGGGGTATTTTCTAGGGACTTTCTCTAAAGCTCACATAATAGCTGTGGGGAAAGTACAGATGTGTTCCTTGTACACTGAAACTGGGCTGGATTTGAGCTACTTATACTATGAGTGGAATGGTGCTGGTAGCTAAACTGATAGCAGAGGTGGGAGGGAAGCCTGTGAGCACCTGGCAAAGGCAGGAAGATTATCTCTGGTTCACATCTGTGTAGGTTTAAGTTCAAATCTAATAGAAGGGCCAGCAGCTAGAACTATTGTCTTAGGAGGCAGTTTGTAATCCTGTGCCTGGAGTCTCTGTATCCATCCTGGTGTCTTAAGCTCTGCTCCAGTTCATTTGGAAGAGGGGAACCTGATGTAGGAGTGGAGTGTACATTCTGCTTTGGGGAATTGTGGGACTAATATCCTTTTCCTAGTCTTATGAGTAGGATTGGGGAAGAATTTTGTCTGTGCTTGCTGTGGCAAAGTTGTGCTGTTCTCTCTCCTTCCAGGCTCAGCACAAGCACTGGGAGCTGGCAGGCACCAAACTGGGAGACATTATGGGGATCAAGAAAGAGGAGGAGAAGGATGAGATGGTGACAGAAGATGGAAAAGTGGATTACAAGTAGGGGCTTGCTCTGAATTACTTTGCTCAGCTGGTAATGGGGGCTATGGGCATAGCGAAGTGTGTGGAGAGGCAGTTTCAGGACTTGTGGTGTTTCCTTAGAACTGAGCAGAAGTTTGCTGAACACATGAAAGAAAAAAGTGAAGCCAGCAGTGAGTTTGCCAAGAAGAAATCAATCCTGGAGCAGAGACAATACCTGCCCATCTTTGCTGTACAGCAGGAACTGCTCTCCATCCTCAGGTATGGCTGCCACGGCATCTCCAGGGCATTGGCCTATGTTTGGGAACTCAGTTGAGGAATTGCAGAATCATGACTGCTGGGAAGCTGTACTCTCAGGAAACAAACCCACTACTTTGTTTGCTCAGCTCTCCCACCTGAGTAGGATGATGCTTAGCTAGAGAACACAAAAGCCCTTCTTTGAAGGTGTATGAAGAAATACTTCTTCCTTTTCCTCAGAGACAACAGCATTGTGATCGTGGTGGGGGAGACGGGGAGCGGGAAGACAACTCAGCTGACGCAGTATCTCCATGAGGATGGCTACACTGATTACGGCATGATCGGCTGCACACAGCCCCGCAGAGTGGCTGCCATGTCTGTGGCCAAGCGAGTCAGTGAGGAGATGGGCGTGCGTCTGGGGGAGGAGGTGAGTTTGGTAGGGAGTGCAGGGGTGCCACCCAATGACAGTGAGTGCATGGGACTGTTGGAAGACTTCCTGGTATCTCTGCCCTCCTAGGTAGGCTATGCCATCCGCTTTGAGGACTGCACATCTGAGAACACAGTGATCAAGTACATGACAGATGGGATCCTGCTCCGAGAGTCACTGCGGGAGGCCGACTTGGACAACTACAGTGCTATCATCATGGATGAGGCACATGAGCGCTCACTCAACACTGATGTGCTGTTCGGGCTGCTTCGGGAGGTGTGTGTGATCCTGGGCTAGAGGACAGCAGGATGGGGCACATGAACTGGGACAGCCCTTCTCTGCCAGGACTAGGAGAGAGAAGCAGAGCTGCCACATCTCTGTCTGCACTTGACTGCTCCAGCATCCTGGTCCCTGGTTCTGGGGGGTTAAGTCTCCTGTAGTGCTACCAGAGTCTTGCTGGCTGAATGTCAGAACTACTGATACAGAGGGCTTTGCTGGCTTAAGGTTTCCTGCACCTGCAGGCCTTCTTAATGGTGCTGGCCATACAGCATCAGTGTTCGCTGGCACGCACAGCCAGTGCCTCTGGAGTACAGCAGAAGCTCTGTCCTGTGCCATTGTCTCAGTATGAATGAAAACAGCCCACAGCCACGCATGAATGCCCCTTCCATACTGCTCCTTTCATCTGCTTTCTAGGTGGTCGCCCGCCGCTCGGATCTGAAGCTTGTTGTCACTTCAGCCACCATGGATGCAGATAAGTTTGCCTCCTTCTTCGGGAATGTTCCCATTTTCCACATTCCTGGGCGCACTTTCCCTGTGGATATTCTTTTCAGCAAGGTATAGTCAAGCTTGTGGATTGAAATTCTGTTGGCAGGAGGGGGTTGTGTAGTAGGTGTGCTGCACTCTGAGGGGGACACACAGGACAGGGTAGGAGTGGCTGTGGTGTGCTACAGGACAGGACACAGGACAAGGCATTACAAATCGTTGTTCAAGAATCATTTTAAGATAAGGCAGGTAAGGATATTGGTCCAGATTAACCTGGGCTGTACTGTTCAGACCCCACAGGAGGATTATGTGGAGGCTGCAGTGAAACAAGCCTTGCAGGTCCACTTGTCTGGTGCTCCTGGAGACATCCTCGTCTTCATGCCTGGCCAGGAGGATATCGAGGTGAGTTGAAAGGGCAGGCACTGTCCTATCCCCTTGTTGTTTCAGTCTGATGTTTTCACCCCTCTTTGTTTCTAGGTGACCTCAGAGCAAATTGTGGAGCACCTTGAGGAGCTGGAGAAGGCGCCTGCTCTTGCTGTACTGCCAATCTACTCTCAGCTGCCCTCGGACTTGCAGGCCAAAATCTTCCAGAAGGTGCTGATGTGTGCTTTGTGATTAGGGTGGGGACAGGGAAAACTGGAGCAGGAGGCAGTGCAGAGCAGAGTGAGAAGTGCAGATATACCTCTGTATTGCATGTGGAGGGTGAGAGAAAGCATGTACCCCACTCCACTTCCCAAGAGTCATCCCTGTCCCTCTGCTGCTCTGCGCTCCTCCACAGTGGAGCAGAGCCATGCCCAGGGGTGTGACTGATGTGTAGTGTGCTTGCAGGCTCCTGATGGGGTCAGGAAGTGCATCGTTGCCACTAACATTGCAGAGACATCACTGACAGTGGATGGTATCATGTTTGTCATAGACTCTGGCTACTGCAAGTTGAAGGTGAGCCTGGGTTTCCTGTGCTTTGTCTCTGCTTTCTGGGGTAGGTTGAGGGAGTTCTGAGGTCATGATCCAGCCTTCCTCTTACTTCTGTCTGATCTTCTTGTGTCCTGAAGGTTTTCAACCCCCGTATAGGCATGGATGCACTGCAGATCTACCCCATCAGTCAGGCCAATGCCAATCAGAGGGCCGGCCGAGCTGGCCGGACAGGGCCAGGCCACTGCTTCAGGTAGGCACATCACTGGTGTTCCTGTTCCTGTTGTAGCCTCAGCTTGGCATCAGGTTATGTATATTTTTTTCTCACTGGAGCTGTTCATTATCTTGAACTTTGGGGGGATGTGGGCAGTAGGCAGGCCTGAAGGCTGCCTTTGGACCCAGTGCTTCTGCAGAGAAAAGGATGTGCTCCACTTTCTTCCTGTGCCCATCTTCACTGGTGGCTCGTCTGCCCTGGATGCCATCAGGATAAGAGCCAAGTCAAAAGCCTTTCCCAGGCTATGCTGTGAGACCAGGGAAGGGCTGTGCTTGGTCATGTGCTGTGCTGCAGCCCAGACACCCCATTGTGCTGGGGACACCCCACTTTGGCTGGGGTAGAAGTGCCTCCCCAGGTCCTGCTGCTGGGTGCAGGGTTGCTGCCCTGTACCATGCTGGGCTGGGCTGGGCAGAGGCTGGCAAGTCTGCAAGGAACACAGTGGCAGGAACAGGAGGAGCATGCTCTTGGCATCTCTTCCCAGGCTCTACACCCAGAGTGCCTACAAGAATGAGCTGCTGACGACCACGGTGCCTGAGATCCAGCGCACCAACCTTGCCAATGTAGTGCTCTTGCTCAAGTCCCTGGGTGTGCAGGACCTGCTGCAGTTCCACTTCATGGATCCACCCCCCGAGGACAATATGCTGAACTCCATGTACCAGCTGTGGATCCTGGGGGCCCTGGATAACACAGGTATTGGCTGCTGGGGTAAGTTGCCAGCCCATGGAACTGGGGCCTGCCCAGCTGCTGATCAGTGATTGCTGTTCTGTTCCTACAGGTGGTCTGACCTCTACAGGACGTCTCATGGTGGAGTTCCCACTGGACCCTGCACTGTCCAAAATGCTCATTGTCTCCTGTGACATGGGTTGCAGCTCTGAGATCTTGCTCGTTGTCTCCATGTTGTCTGTTCCTGCCATCTTTTACCGGCCTAAGGTACAAGATGCTCCTGTTCCAGCAGCTCAGGGCCCTTCCCTGCCCTTTGACTAACCTGTGTCCTTTGCTTACCCTTCAGGGCCGAGAGGAGGAGAGTGACCAAGTGCGGGAGAAATTTGCTGTTCCAGAGAGCGATCACTTGACTTACCTGAATGTTTACCTGCAGTGGAAGAACAACAGCTATTCTACCCTGTGGTGCAATCAGCACTTCATCCATGCCAAGGCCATGCGGAAGGTGAGGCTGTGGTCACGAAGCCGGGGGAGAGAGCCTTATGCAGAAGAGGGATCTGACCAGCACACACCTTTGCAGGTGCGGGAGGTGCGTGCCCAGCTCAAGGACATTATGGTGCAGCAGCGAATGAGCCTGGCATCCTGTGGTACAGACTGGGATGTTGTCAGGAAGTGCATCTGTGCTGCGTATTTCCATCAGGCTGCAAAGCTGAAGGTGAGAGGTGTCTGAGCTGCCTGGGGGCTGCAAGGCCCTGCCTGGCAACAGGTAGACTAAGCAAACTTGTCTTTGCAGGGTATTGGGGAGTATGTGAACATCCGCACAGGCATGCCCTGCCACCTACACCCCACAAGCTCTCTGTTTGGTATGGGCTACACACCAGACTACATTGTGTACCATGAATTGGTTATGACTACCAAGGTGAGCTTGAGCTGAGGACTAGCAGGAAGGGTGGTGAGTGCTCCAAGGGAGATGGGAGGACTTTGCTGTGAGGCTGAGATCTGAGTGGCAGATCTCAGCCTTTCCCATCTATACCAACTAGGCATGTCTGTGTCATCTGTTTGTCCCTTCCCCCATTATTTTTCTCTGGCCTCTGTGGGATATGTTTGATCCTCCTTGTGGTCTCACCAAATCCAACCCATAGCAGCTTCTGAGGCCAGGAGGAGTTGTCTGGAAGGGGTATGGTCCCAGCCTGAGAAGTGCTGTCAGCAAGTGGGGGAGGAAGGGAGCTGCTATGGCTCTAGGAATGGTGCCCAGGCCCCAAGGGTGCCATCCTGCTATCCTGATCTTTCTGTCCCTGCAGGAATACATGCAGTGTGTCACTGCTGTGGATGGAGAGTGGCTGGCAGAGCTGGGCCCCATGTTCTACAGTATCAAACATGCTGGCAAGTCACGCCAGGTAAGTATTCTGTCCTGGATGAGCTGGCAAACAGCAGGCCCTCTGCATGTCCGTTCTGCTGCTGTATGTGTGTGTTCTGACATGGAGGGAGCAAGCTTGTGGGCCTGCAGGGAGTCTGCTGCTGCCATTCCTCTCCTGTCCCTGACCTGCTGCTGCCTTGCTCCAGGAGAACCGCCGCCGTGCCAAGGAGGAAGTGTCTGCCATGGAGGAGGAAATGGCTTTAGCAGAGGAGCAGTTGCGTGCCCGTCGGGAGGAGCAGGAGCGCCGAAACCCACTGGGCAGTGCAAGGTGGGTGATAGCCCTGCCTGCCCATGGCTTGCCTGTGTGGAGTATCTCAGCTTCCCTGTGGGAGTTCTGGTGCAGGAAAAGGTTGCATTTGCCATTAATCACCCTTGTCCTCTTTGACAGATCTACAAAAATCTATACCCCTGGGCGAAAGGAGCAGGGGGAGCCCCTGACACCACGACGCACCCCAGCCCGCTTTGGTCTCTAAGAACGCACGACCTGTTGCTTTGAGACTTAAGGTAGTGCCCAGTTGCCCTGATCAATGTATTCTGAGGTCTCTACAGCTTGTGGCCCTGGAAGGCTTTGGTGCTTGGCACTAATTTTGCTACAGAACAGAAAGAATTTTATTTGTGTAAAGGTTGTCAGTCTAATCCTTGCTTTGTCTTGCGCCGCTTCTTGTCCTGGAGGTGGGTGTTGGGTGGAGGTAGCGCTGCAGAATCATGCAGGGCTGGTGCTGTTAGGTTGTTGCCCTGTAGAGCCTGGAACAGGGCAGAAAATTAAAGTGACCTGCGGGGGCAGATACAGCCTGTCCCTGTTTCAAGCCTGGCCCATACTCCTGCAAAGGCAGTTCTCCCACAGCCCATGCCCTGGACAGGCAGCTGGTGCCCAGCTGTCCCTGCACACCTGGGACCATCAGCCCAGCCCTGTTTCAGGCCAGGCTGTGCCAGGAATTCTGCTCACTTTTTCAGCTGCTCACACTTGTGGGGCTGCTCAGGTGCTCTGAACATTAGGTACGGGTTCTCCTCCTGCATCTCCTCCTGCCCAGTGTGTCTTGAATGCCTGTTTGTATCTTGCATCTGCACTGTCAGCTTGCTGAGCTCTTCCTTAAGGAATGCCAGCTCCACCTTGCAGACAACCAGCTCCTCTTCTCGCAGAGCCAGAGTTCGCTCACTGTCCAGGTGTAGCTGCTGCCAGTGTTGGGCTAGGCTGCTCAGCTCCTGCAGCCTCTCCTGGAGGGAGTAGGTCTGCCCATGGCACAGTGAGAGACACAGGCTGAGCACAGACTCCTGGTTTTTCACAGGAAGACTTGAGACATCCTTACCTCCTGTTTGCTCTGCTTCTTGAAGCTCTGCATCTTCCTCAGCTCTAGATGAAGCTGCTGCCTGTGTGTCATGTAGGCTGCAATCTTTTCTGCCTGCTTGGTGCTCTCTTGACGGGCTTCGGCCAGCTCTGCCTGGAGGTTGTCTATGTCCTGCACCTGCCAGCAAAGCTGTGGGGCAGGGAGGGTAGTTGGCCATGGCTGAGCCTCTCCTGGAGAGGTGTCTGGCACTGAGGCTGCATCCCTGTTCTGTCCTGCCTTGCCCTCACCTGTTGCTGCAGCTCTGCCACTTTTCGGTGCAGACCTTGGATGGCCTCATTGGCTCTGCTCAGCTGCTGCAGACTCTGCTGTTCCTGGGGCTGGGTGGCTCCCAGCTGCTCCTGCAGCCAGGCTGGGCTGTGCTGCGGGCCTTGACTCTGCTCCTGTGTCCCCAGCTGCAGAGAAGTGCATTGGTGGGTTGGCCTTCTGCTGTGTGTCCCTGAGCACAGGCACAGCTGCCCTCTGTCCTGTCTGCAGGACACTCAGGGCTGGCCAGTGCCCGGCTGCGTGAGGTGGTGGGGGCAGGCTGGCATTGCTGCCTCCTACCCTGTCCCAGGGCTTCTGGGGGAAGTGGAGCAGGGGTCAGCCCTGCAGCATGGTTGTCATGGCTCCTGTGCCCCCCTGTCTGCTTGCCCTAGGCTTGGTGCAGTGGCTGGGAGGCTGCTGGCTGCTGACCTTGAGCAGCTCTCTGTGCTCCTCTGGGATATCGTGACTGGTGTCAAAATGGCTCTGGGCAGCCAGGTAGGAGGTGATCTCTGTCTGCACCGCCTGGTCCTTCAGGTGGAGGGGTGCATCACTGACCTGTGAGTACCCAGCAAGGGTCTGGAATCACCCTGTGCCCCTGCTGTGTAGAGCTGAGGCTACAGAAGGAGCCTTCTTGGAACAACCCATGGACAATGGGCTGTTGGGGAGGGCCTGTGACAGAGGAGTCTGGCCTGCACCAGGTGGGAGGCAGGAAGGCTGCTGGCTCCTGGCCCTCTCCTTTCTGTACAGTCTCCACAGTGCCCTCCCTGTTGTGGCAGTATCTGTTGGACACCCAGCAGGCCTGGAAAGCCATCCCTGTTGTCCCTGACCAGTGACAGAGCACAGGCACAGGGAGAGTGGTGATCCCAGCTCATTGGCGAGGCTGTGGGCTGCAGCAGTGCCACCAGCCCTGGGACGGTGCCCAGGGTGTCAGTGGGGCTGTTGGGATCTGCATTCTTCCAGCTCTGCTCAGCTAGGTGGACCGGGCTGTAGTCAGGCTTGCCTTGTGGCTAGGCTGCTCTGTACAGGTGGTGTTAGAGCCATGTGTGACTGGCAGGATGTCCTCTACCCTCCCCTGGGGGGTCACCAGGCTTGCACAGGCTGTGGGGCAGGCATGGTGCCTAGCCTGTGGTGGAGTGGCAGTGGGGAACACATGCAGCTTGGTCTATGGCTGTTGTGCCCAGCACTTGTACCTTGCCCATCAGTGCCTGGAACTGCTGCATCAGAATGACCAAGTCCTGCTGCTCCTGCTCCACTGCACACTCCTGCTCCTGCAGCTGGACCAGTCGTTTGTGGTTTGTGCCCCTGCAGAAGTCCAGGTCCAGCTGCAATGCCTGTATTGCGGCCAGCACCTGAGTTGGGTCCAGATCTTGCTGCTGTGTGTCCTGGCATGCTCTGGGCTCCCCATATTGTGGCTCCAGCACCAATGGTAATGTGGCTCCAGCACCCTAGGACATGGCATGAGCAGCATCTGTCCAGCTTGCCACTGTGGCCAACCCATCTTGCAGCTCCTGTCTGGGTAGGCACTGGGGCTGGACAGTGCTGGCAGTCCTAGTTTTGTGCAGAGCAGCAATGGACTGTGCTGCCAATGGGTGGGTGCAGCCCTTCCCCACCAGGCAGCACTACCCCATGTGTGTGCATGTTCTGACGGTTCCTTTGGTCCCATGAATAGCCAAGCCCCTGACACTGCTGGCCCTCAGCACTGCAGTGAACTGTGGCCACTGTGGGAAATGGTGGCAGTGGGACCAGTGCAGCCACAGCAGGACTGGACACCCTTGAGCCCTCATGCCCTCCCCAGGCCTTGGGGAAGAGGTGTCTGGTGGTGCAGGCTAGAGCTGGCTGGGGCCTCCTGTGCCACCTGGCACCAGTCTGTGGCTACACAACCAATGCCTGGGTTGAGCATTGGGTTGGCACTGCTCACCTTGGGCTGCAAGGCCTCTGTCTCCTGCTGAAGCTGCTGGATGGAGCTGGTCAGCTCTGGTGTTGTCTCCTTTGCCCCTGGCAGACCTCTACAGGAACCTTCAGGCTGGCCCTGAAGCGCAGGAACCTTGCCGGATGTGCTGAATTTTGGCCACTCTCTCACTGTTGGAAGGACCATAACCTTTCCCACGGTCCCAGACAACCCTCAGTCCCACGAATGTCACTCAGCCCTGCCTGGGGCAGCCCCACCATCCCATGGTTTTGGCACTGCCACTCCCCATCTGAGGAGCACCCGTTGCCAGCAGGAGAGGCCTAGCCTGGGGCTCCTGGAAAAGCAGGGCAGAGCTGTCTGGGGCTGTGGCCGTCTCCTCAGCAGCACCTGGTCCTACTGCTGCCCACAGTCCTCACCGCAGCCTTCCTGTTCCATGCTCCTCACCATCTTGTGTCCTTGGCATGCCGTGTGACACTACCCCATATGCCACTATGAGGTCACCAGGTCCTGGGCATTGTCCTCAGAACTGGTCCAGGACATGGTGGCACCCTTGTGTCAGGGCAGGGCCTTGCCACCCTCATGCTGCCCCTGCACTGTCCTCAGGCCATACTCAATCTGTGGCCAGCCCCAGGACACACCACTGGCCTGTGGCCAGGGCCAGGTGACAGTGGGGGTGGCAGCGGTGCTATGCTCAGGGCTGTGCCCTGTGGTCCACAACCCACGCAAGGGGCAGGGCTGGGGGGACCCGCTGCAGGGGCACATCCTGACAGGGCCACGGGCCACAGGCCCCTGGGGAGGCTGAGTGTCCAGGGGAGGCTGTGGACAGGGGCGGTTGAGAGTGCATGAGTCCGGTTGTCCCGCCCTGCCTGGGGCCACCCCACAGTGCCCAGGTACTCGGATCGAAGCGGGTCTCTGGGTGCTGATGGTCCCTTGACTGTGGATGCACAGTGATGGTGCAAGCACAGACCTGCTGCTGGCCTGTGCTAGTGACATGGGACTCCCTGGGCTGTGTGTGGTCCCTTGCCAATGCTCAGTGCAGTTTCATAGGAAAGTGTTTTAACTGGAAATTTCCAAGGCCAAACTGGGCCCAGAAGCTGAACACAGATGTACCATAATAGAAATCATCAGTTGCCATGACGACCCGCTCCACCAGCGGGTCACAGTCACAGGTGATGGGAGCAGGCACAGCACCAACAGTCCTGTGAGCAGGGTTGCTGAATCCCCCACTGTCCAGAACACAACTGAATTTGGCCACAATTTCTGCAGTGCAAGGAAATAAAAATTTCCCTGCAGATTTCAGTCTTGTTCAGGCAGCGACAGTCAGAGCACAGAACAACCACAGCACACAGAGCCTTTATGGGACAAAGCCTCATGCCATGTGTGCTGTGCTGTGCCATGTTGCATGGTGCCACAGGCAATGCTGCTCTGTACCACAGATGTGCCACACTGTGCTGAGCTGCAGGCAGCGCCTGCCTTGAAGGGCTCGACGCTGCTCCAGCTCCTTATGAGTATGTGGGGCAGCCTCACAGCCCTGACCCACAGCTGCCTGCCCATACTCAGCTGGTGCTGGGAGGATGGGGAGGTCAAACTGGCCCCTCTGCTGTGTGAGCACAGGGGGAGGGAGTTGTCTCACTTTAATTACTACCGTAATGTTACTCTTTTCAGTGCCACCTTAATTGAAATTAAACAGCTGCCGTGTTCAGGCTAGGACAAAAGTGAATCCTTTCTCATTCCCCTCCAGTTTAATGAAGACTGACATGCTGGGAGAAAACAAAGGCGATCCAGCTGCTGCCTCTTGCTGGCACATGCATCAGCAATTACCGGTGACCCCGTGGGCCAGCAGAGACACCTCAGAGCACCCTGCAGCCCTCAGCCCAAGGCAGCCCAGTCCTGTGTCTTGGAGAGCTCCAGCCCAAAAGGTCTGGCTGGGGGTGTGCAGGCAATGAGGTGCCCACAACATGGGGCATGCCAGCACAGGGTTCTCAGTGCCCAGGTGCTGTGTCCAGGCTTTCATTCCATCTGTTAAGAAGTGTCTGGCCACCAACCATGGCCCAGCGCGGCCCCTTGGCATCCCTATGCTACCATGGTCCCGCTATCCCTGTGGGCTCAGCCAGCTTCAGCCTCACAATGTTCACAATCACCAGCTAGCCCACAAGGCACCTCACCCTCAGCCAGGGCAGCAATGTCAGCCCAGGAGTCCTCTCCAGCCTTAAGGTTTTTTTCTGTTTTAGGACCAGGAGTTTGCTTCATGCCATTCAGTACTTTAAAATATGCAAAATGAGGTGCTGCTACAAACCTCATTAACACCCGCCTCCAACATCATTAAGATGTTTCCAAGAAAATTAATTGAGAGACTCATTAAAAATAAATTAAGAAAAATGTGTTGCAGAGCGCCTGCTCCGAGCTCGTAAATCACGGCTCAGAGCTCCAGGCCGCTGCACAGGCAATTAACGCCAGCCAATTTGTTTTATCCTGGCTGCGAAAATTAGAAAGCAGACATGGAGATTAGATTAGGCATGTCTGTCAAGCGGAACTTGGAGTGAATATTTTAGGATACAAAATGGAAATCAGAAAAACAAAGCTGGGACTTCATTCAGGAGAGCTAGCGGGCAGAGGGGGTGGGGAGGAAGGAGGTTTGCATGTTCTCTATGCCATGGCTGTGTGTCAACGACACCCATCTTGTGATCCTGCCACCACCAGCTCCATCCTCCCCTGCACATCGCCCAGCCTCGGTGGCTGCACAGATGCCAATCACCTCTCTTGGGGAGCATGAGCTCGCAGGGAGAGCGTTCTGAGCTGCTGTGTGTGACACAGCCCAAGCCAACATGTTGCCCGTGTGTGCTGATTACACACTTGAATTAGCAAACACAGTGCATCTGGGTGAGATCACTGTTTGGGCCTCTGTCAGCTTTAGGCTGTTGGTGCCCCTTTGTCCATCTCCAGTACCTTCCATCACAGGAGCTCAAACCACTTTATATTCATGAACCAAGCTGGAGGGCCCCTCTGCAAAACAAGTGCTGTGATCCCTGTTTCACACAGAGGAGCCAAATAAGGTCTTGCTTGTACTTACACGAATGCACAAGCAGCTAGTGCAGCAGCTGCTGCACTGGCACATCCCAGTAGTGTGTGAGACACGCTGGTGGGTGCTCATGCAGCCAAACGTCCAGCTGCAGAGCTGGCATGGCCCTTCATGGCAGTGGGAACCTGTGTGCTACCAGTGCTCATGGCGCAGGGGGACCTTGGAGCTCTGGGAAAGGCTACAGAAGGAGCCATGGGCACTGTGTCAGCCTGCACAACTCAAGTGGTGTGCGAGAGGTTTAGTGCAGAGCAAGGGGTAATTTGGTCACACATCAGAATGCAAGAGGCAAGTGGGTACAGAGCAGAAGGCAGCTCTTGGATCAGCAGGCAGAAGTGCACTGTGGTCTGATGTCTGTGAGATGACACAAACCGAACTGAAACTGGAGTTCAGCACACGGAGGAATGGTTACCACTTGGCAGAGCAAGTTGAACACTGTGCATGGGCCATCCATGGCCACTTGGAACCAAGTCTGGAGGGCTCATTTCCAGCCCTGCCTACCAGTCCCTGATCCCAGAGCAGGCACTGATGCTGGTCCTGTGGTGGAACACAACGAGGTCTTCTCTGCCCTGCTGGTGCCCTGAGCCAGGATTCCCCATCTGCTCATGTAGTTCCACCCCCTGTCATGGGCAGGGACACCTTCCACTATCCCAGGTTGCTCCAAGCCCCGTCCAACCTGGCCTTGGACACTTCCAGGGATGTGGCAGCCACCGCTTATCTGGGCACCCTGTGCCAGTGGTGGGCGGGCGCTGAGAGGGAATTGAGGTGAAAGGAGCGGGGCTCAGGGGAGATGGGGGCTGAGAGGGAATTGGGGTGAAAGGAGCGGGGCTCAGGGGAGGTGGGGGCTGAGAGGGAATTGGGGTGAAAGGAGCGGGGCTCAGGGGAGGTGGGGGCTGAGAGGGAATTGGGGTGAAAGGAGCGGGGCTCAGGGGAGGTGGGGGCTGAGAGGGAATTGGGGTGAAAGGAGCGGGGCTCAGGGGAGGTGGGGGCTGAGAGGGAATTGGGGTGAAAGGAGCGGGGCTCAGGGGAGGTGGGGGCTGAGAGGGAATTGGGGTGAAAGGAGCGGGGCTCAGGGGAGGTGGGGCTGAGAGGGAATTGGGGTGAAAGGAGCGGGGCTCAGGGGAGGTGGGGGCTGAGAGGGAATTGGGGTGAAAGGAGCGGGGCTCAGGGGAGGTGGGGGCTGAGAGGGAATTGGGGTGAAAGGAGCGGGGCTCAGGGGAGGTGGAGGCTGAGAGGGAATTGGGGTGAAAGGAGCGGGGCTCAGGGGAGGTGGGGGCTGAGAGGGAATTGGGGTGAAAGGAGCGGGGCTCAGGGGAGGTGGGGGGCGCTGGGAGTGCCCCGGGGGTCGGGAGTGCCGGGGGGCTGAGGGCGGATGCTTCGCGCATGCGCACCGACCGTCTTCGCTCCGCCTCGTTCCCGCCCGGCAGGGGTCGCTCTCGACCCGCGCGGCGCTGCCCGTGAGGGTGGCTCCGCCCCGAGCACCCCCAGGCACCCCCGGACACCCCTCGAGCATCCCCAGCCACTCCCTCCGGCCATCCCCCGAGCAACCCCGAGCACTCCCCGGGCAATCTCTCCCGGGCGCCCCTCGAGCGTCCCCGGGCACCGCCTGGGCACCCGCCGAGCACCGCCGAGCCCCTCCCGGGCACGCCCCGAGCATCCCCCAGCATCTTTGTTCTGCCGCGGTCCCCGCTGCGGCTGGCCGGAGGGCGAGGACCGCTGCCCGGGCTGGGGGTGCCCGGGCCAGGGTTGCCGAGCCGAAGTTGCCAGAGCGGGGTTGTCCGGGGATGGGGAGTGCCCGTGCCGAGGATCAGGTGCTGGGAGAGCCCGGCCGGGGGCTGCCCGGAGCAGGGGTGCCCGGTGCTCTCGCCGCAGCTCAGCCTCAACCCGGGGCAGGCGGAGGGCTGGCGGGTCCTGAACTGGGAATGGGATTCATGAACGGGGAAACGGGATCAACGTCTCCGTCGGTAGAATCTTAATAAGCCTTAAAGGTTATTTCTGAGCGGTTCCAGGGACAATTCTCGGCCCTCGTGTTGGCAGGGAGCCGTACCCCGGCCCGATCCCATCCGGTACTGCTCGGGGCATGCTGCTGTGTTTGGGATGAGGAGCAGCGACAATACAGGCAATGTAGGCAGAGTCCACCGGGAGCGACAACAATCGGGACAGGCTTGCAGGGCTTTGCATTCCGTGGTGCGAATGACCTCATTATCCTTGCGGGGGTCTCGGCCAGCTACTTGAAAAATACTTATTAAAAACCACAGCAGCTCTAGGGGGAGGGTCCCTGCCAGGGAAGGGAGAGAGAACAAACTGTGTGTGTAAAAACAGAAGGGGAAAACAGCCACGGTAGCAATAATGGGTCGGGACCTGCTCTGCCCTGTTGTGTCCCTAGTGGAGGCTGAAAGGCCATGACACATCCCAGAGTACACAGCAGTGTTTCGCGTCTGCTCTGTTCCTCTAGCTGCCACATGTTCCCATGAAATCTCGTAGTGGAGAGTGTTGGTGCATGTGGAGGCCCACCCAGCCTAGGCACACAGGAGCCAGCCTCTGACATTCCCATTGCTCAAACACCGGGTCACCTGGCTCATCCCCTTGTCCTGCCCAGGCAGGGTCAGCCAGAACAGGCCACCCAGGGCTAGCCTTGTTGGGTTTAAATACCTCTCCCCAGCATCAGGGGAAGGTGCAGATGGGCATGGGAATGACCCCACAGGTGTGCCACGGTCCCTGGGGCTGCCTCCTGCCTGCTGCTGGTGCTGCTGTGTATTCACGCCATCACGGCACCATTTCCACTGCTGCTGCTGCCAGCTGCGTCTCAGTTTTTTGAATCTGTGGGTTAAGGACATACACAAGCTGTGTAGGAGTGGTCATGTGCTCCTCTAAGGAACCAAGAGATGGAAATCAGCAGGAAGTAGAAATTCTGCTGGGAAATGGAAGGAACAAATGAAAGGAATGCAGTGCTGCTTGGGTCTGGTCACAGGACATGAGGCATTGGTGATTCTTGCAGTTACAGTCACTAAGTTACTGGAAGAGGGATAATGCCCCTGGACAGTCACATCAGCAGCTCTGGCGCCTTCTTCTGAGCTAGCAGTGATGGCAGCATTGTGTGGGAGGTCAGAGAAAAGCAAGGGGGCTGACTGGAAACAAAAACCAGAGGGAGCTGGGTAAATGGAAAGAGACTCTGGTGGTGGGGAGCACAGGGAGAACCTCCAAAGGGCAGGAGGGCATGGGGACACAGAAATAAAGCAGAGAGGACCTTCCCTTCCCTTCCCTTCCCTTCCCTTCCCTTCCCTTCCCTTCCTTCCCTTCCCTTCCCTTCCCTTCCCTTCCCTTCCCTTCCCTTCCCTTCCCTTCCCTTCCCTTCCCTTCCCTTCCCTTCCCTTCCCTTCCCTTCCCTTCCCTTCCCTTCCCTTCCCTTCCCTTCCCTTCCCTTCCCTTCCCTTCCCTTCCCTTCCCTTCCCTTCCCTTCCCTTCCCTTCCCTTCCCTTCCCTTCCCTTCCCTTCCCTTCCCTTCCCTTCCCTTCCCTTCCCTTCCCTTCCCTTCCCTTCCCTTCCCTTCCTCTACCTTACATCTCTGGCCAAAAAGAAAGGAGTATTCTAAGATAAAGAATAAAACCCAAGGGAAACAAAGCTGAGACCATATTGCTGCTGCAGAGAAAGCTTCATTAGCCCTGTTGGCACAGCAGTAATGAGAGAAGAACCCCAAAACAGTAGGAGTGATATTACAGGACTGACTGACAGGGGAGGATGTGGTGCATTTTCCGTCTCTTGATGTCTTCAAGCCAAGCCAAATGCCTGTCTGAAGCTATCTTAGTCAGACAAGTTACTGATTTCAGAGTAACATGGCGAAATTTTCATGACCGTAGGTACAGGAGGTCAGGCAGCGCAATTCCTTCCTGCTCACCCCGGAAATCTGCAGGAAGGAAACGCAAAGGCAGATCACAAGAACATGATGCTATTTGTGCTCTTGGATAGGACTTCACGCCAGCACTGATTCATCTGGCTACATTGGCATTCCACAGCATTACTCAGCCCCTCAGGTGGGCAGACACTCGAGGGTAGATCTGTCTGGAAGAGGCTGGGTCTGCTGACCTGACATAATTTCTTCTTTTCTTCAGATGTTTAGCAAGCTGTCCCTAGTCTCCAAGGTATGACACAGCCAGGTGGTCCTAACCTTGCTGAAGGTCTGGGGCATTTGCACCATCTTTCTCACATGATCTCACTGCAGTCTCAGCTGCTGAAGCTCTGTTCCTCCTCAGGAATTAGGGCTTGGGGCTGTGCTAGAATAAAATCAGATGAAGATGGAGAGATGGATCTGTGGAAACGTTTGTTTAGTGCCCAGGAGCAGCCCAAAAGGCAAACTGACTGTTAACAATTATCAGGAAAATAATGGAGAGCAGATCACAGTTCTGCCACTGAACAGATCCATAGTGAAAGCTGCACTGTGATTTCTATATGCAGCTCTGTCTGCCTCTGTCAAGAAAAAGATTTGGAAGTTTTTCAGAGAAGACCAACAAGGATGATCAAATACAAAGAGTATTTTCCACGTGAGGAAAAAGTGGATAGTCTCTTTAGGCTGGAAAAGAAATGACTGAAGAGGATTATAGTATCAAGTTTAGCAAATAGAGGTTGCCTGCAGTATGATTTCTCATCGTCCCTTCAATATAAGAATCAGCAGCACCCCATAAATTAGCAGGTAATAACCAAAAAACAAAAAACAGGTCTTTTTTAAATGTCATGTACTGTGTCGGACTGCTTCACACAGGGTATGGTGTGCCACCAAAGCTCATATGCATTCAAAAATAAATTAAACATTTTAATGGGAGAAAAATATCCACTCACATTGATGGAATGCAAGACCCTGTTTCTGCTTCTGGAGCCCATGAGCTGCAGGTGGCTGAGGCTGCCAGAGTGTTCTGGGAAGCACCACAGGATCTGTGGCCTCTATACCCCAGCATGGATGCACCAACCAGACTCCAGGAATCAATCACCAAATTGCACTGTCTCCTCCTGGAACAAGCTACCAGTGGAGAAATAGAAAACAGGTTTTTTGTAGCTATACTGAAACTTCACAGTTGATTTTAAGCCTCTTAGACAGTATAATACCGACTGCAAGTTCCTGCTGAGGGCTATCGACTCCAGCCTGTGCCAAGCTGCAGGGAACACCCTGTGCCATGCCTGCGTGTGATGAGCATGTCTCTGCACCAACAGCGTGACTGAATCAGATCAGAAACCAGCTTCCTGGGATTTCCCACCAGCATCCTTTCAGACTGCCATCCAGCAGCAGAGATCTGTGCATCCACAAAGTGTCAGGCACCAGAAGACAGCATCATCTTCAAACCACACAGAGGGATTAGTGCAGGCTGGAAGCAGCCCCCTGCTGCCCTCTGTCCAGGGTGGGACACACTGCCTGGTGGGCTGTGGGGAAGGAGGGGGCTTGCACTTCAGAGGTGGTTTTCCCAGGTCATATGCTTGTAAGCAGACACCGTGGCAAACAAATTGCGTGTTCTTGTAGTGTAAATCCTAATCTGGTTCTCTTGAAGCACCTGCTGTTGTGCTGCTGTGGTACTAAGGAATGTCTGCATGATGGAATGCAAGGCTATACCTTAAGTACTTCAAATTAATTGGGAGCAGTGGTGTTTCGTACTGGGGGACCACATCGAGGCCACTGGCTATTTACAGTCCTATAGGTTAAAGCTGCAGGCAGCATGGATTTTGTGGGCAGTATGGACAGGATGGACAGGTTGGCCAGTGTGGGCCATGTGGACAGGGCACCAGAGCAGCAGCTGACAAAGGTCAGCTGTGTGGTGCTGTTCCATTATTACTTCAGGCAGTGCCTCTGCTTTGTTACACACTTCTATGCTGTGGCACACTGCTCTCTGCAGTGATCCAGCAGTCACAGATCCTCCATCTTTTTATCAAGGTAATTCCCCATCACCATTATTTTTGCATACCTTCTACCACAAGAAAGAAGAGGCCAATATTGAGCTGCAATGAATGCTCAGCCAGCATGGTAACCAGCCAAATTTCATATTAGCAGCATGGTTTAAATGGCCAGCCTGCTTCTACGTGGTGATCAAGAACACAGTGAGTGGAAGGGGCCCCTGCTCTAGTTTGGTAATGCTCCCCTATTTCTGGAGTTTGTTAGCACAATATCAAAATTACAGACCACAACGCTCTCCATTTCTTACTTTCATTTTGAATTAAAGACCTTCTATTGAAGACTCTCACTTCAAAAACCAGACAGGCACTTCCTAATATCAAGAAAAATGCCTGAAGAATAAATTGCTCCTATCAGAAATAAAGCATTTTAGTTCTGCCAGAAGCAGAGAGATCTGTGTTTGTAAGTCCCTCCAAAGGCAACTCCATCTTTCCTGTTTTCCTCTCATTTTCTTTTGATGCACGAAGACTGCTCATTGCAGTGCTGTGATTGGATTCAGCTTTGGAGCAGTGTAATTGTAAATATTCATTGGAATCCAAGCTAGTTTTCCCAAGTCTCTCTTAAAAGCTTTGCAGTTATACAAACAGCCATGGCTCTGCATTAGCCTCACAGCCTGGAGGCTGCCTATTTCTCCCCAGCCCCAAAGTCTGCTCTTTCAGAGGCTGCATGGAGAGAAATCAGCCTTGCCAACCATTTTAATCAATGCTCTATTATTTTCTTTATTCCCTATTTAATGACTGTGCTGTAGAACTGGCTCTCAGATACAGGTACTCAGTGGGGTTCCTCACTGGTGTCTACACAAATAACATGGCTCACCTTGGCTCACAGTTCCCCTGACTGTCGTGGCCATGAGTTTCAGTCCCTGTCTCTCTGCTGATGGTGCCAGGGTATCTGTGAATGGCTGAGTCCAGGTATATGGTATGCAGTATGTGGTATCTGGTATAGGTATTGTGCCTGTGACCATTCCTCCCTCCTCTGTGAACACTCTGTGGCTGCTCTCATACAATGGGGCAAGGCAAAGGGCAGCGGACTCCTACAGCCTCTGAGGAGCTGAGGCAAGTTCTGCCCATCAGCCAGACCTTGCCCTTGCCTGTGCCAGCCCTGCTCAGCCAAACTGCATGCCCCAAGCTGATCGTGCTCTCCAGGTGGTCTCTGACTGCAGCCATGTCCTGTACAACTCATTTGCAGAGCAGCACATGTAAGAAACTGCACACAGCTCTTCTGCTGAGAAGGGAAATTGAATCCAAAAGTACTATCTACACTCGCATCTCTGCCTCATACACTCATGTGTTCCCCACCATGGGTGGGACTCTGGCCAAAGCCTGTGGCACAGCACCACATGTAATGCAGATGGTGGTATTGGAGCCTTCATCACCCACTGACATCCTCTAGGCTCTGCTTGCTCCTTTCAGCATGTGTTACAGCCTCCCAGGGAGCCTGGGACCAGGCAGGTGGGCAGTAAAAGGAGAAACACAGAAGGAGACTGCGGCAGGGCTCTGGGAAAGGCAGAGCTGGGTTATAAGGTATGAGCAGGGATAGATTTTGGAAATGAGCAATGCTGGAATGAACGTCAAGGGGCTGATAGTCCATCTTCCAGTTTTGAAACAGGGGAAC
Organism: Corvus cornix cornix; assembly: GCF_000738735.6. Taxonomy (NCBI): domain Eukaryota; kingdom Metazoa; phylum Chordata; class Aves; order Passeriformes; family Corvidae; genus Corvus; species Corvus cornix. The sequence continues at coordinate 240,734 of NC_046341.1, forward strand.
CTACAAGTACCCTGTGTATTGCATATCTGTCCTTAAAACTCTCTTGTGATGCATGTTCCTCAGGCCCTGGCAGTCTGTTCACCTGCTCTGTTCTCCTTCCCTTTAGAAAACTGTTCCTAAACCAAATCTTTCCTGATGCGGGCTCTGGCCAGCAGTTTTTGAGTGTTCCTTCATAGACATGGAGAGCTTTTTTCTTCTTTACAGGAGTTTCTTACATACAGCTGGTGTTGTGATCTCCCTCAGTTATGCAGAAATAAAACCCAAAACCCTAAACCCCAACAAAACAGCCAGATCATAAATCACAAAATAAACCCTGTCTAGTAGAACTCCCTGCCATACAGAGCAGTATCTACGAGAGCAGAGGCCCTGTGAAAGCAGATGAAGTAATGAGGCCTTTATAAAGGTAACAGCTCCCAGAGCCAAAACAGCTCATGGAGAGAAATTCTCTGCTCCTGTAGATCCATATCTCCTGGTGGCAGCCACCAAAGTGTCCTCTTCATCTCTTTTCCCAGCTCAAGGCCAGCTGCCTTCAGAATGTGGTGAAGGAGACATCCTTGGGGAAAGTCCAGCCTCCAGCCGAAGGGAAGGAGTGTGGAAAACCACATAGTCACGAAGAAGGGCTAGATGTTGAAACATGCCCGATGGCAAGAGCAGAAGGAACTTGTCCCTGGGGTCTCTGTGGGAATCCATCCTCTCCTCTCCAGATACAACACGCCACCTTTGTCGCACCTGTAGTGTGACACTGTGATGCCTCAGCAGCTGCCAGGGGAGGGAGTGTACCAGCGGACGCACAGCCTGGAGCCCCATCAGGGTCCCTGGTGTAAGAACACACTGGTCCTTTCGCTGCACATCTCTGGTGCAGAGGAGTATTCATGGTATGAGCTGGAAGCACAGTTCTTCCCTTCCAGCTCCATTTTCCAAAACAGCCAGAGCCCTGTTCTTCAGTGCTCCTGCTTGGATGATTTATCCAGGTCACAGTGAGGACAACTGGCTAACTGAGGTTAACAGCTTTCTAAGTTTCATTTCAAAAAGACATTAGCATGGGGGCTGTATTAAAGAATGATATGCCAAACCTTAATTCATTCACCAGGAGAGCTTATGATCAGGTGGGAGACTAAGATGACAAGCAGGGCTGTGCTGCCAGTCTTTCTGTAAAGGGCAGGACCATAACTCATGCTCCCAGTACTAAATTACACCTGGCACTCCTTGCAGAGGGATCTGCTGCTTGCTGCAGGGACCCACAACCACCAGTCTTGGGAGGCCCAGGCCCCCACAACAGGAAATGTATCAGCAGCTGGGACTGGCTCAGAAAAATAGATTGGAGTCCTTCCATCTGGAAGAAGGATGTTGGGAAGAAAATATGAGGAAGATCTATAAAATCAGAAGTGTCATGGAAAGGTGATTAAGGAGTGAGTGTCGTGGTTTTTTCCAATACAACAGTGGAATTTGTCAGGGGACAGGTTCAAAACAAACCAAAGGAAGTGGCTTCTTATCCAAGCGTGGTCAAGCAGGGGAACTCACTGCTACAGGACTTTGCAGAAGCTGAATAAGACCTAAGTTACAAAATTAGTTTAGTTTGACAAGTTGTGGATGAAAATGCCTCAAGAGCTCTTAAACACAAAGGCTCCCCTTTGGGCTTGGGAAGCCCCTTCACCACAGAAGGTGGGTGAGCATCTTGGTGAATTTCACAAGCTTCCCCTGTTCTTCCCAGGGGAAAAGAGCTCTTTCCCAGACAGGGCCATAAGCTGCTGCTGGACACAGAGCCAGGTGGAACACTGTTCTGCCACAGAATAGTGTTATATGTTTATATAACAAGGCTTGATGCTCAGTGCTTTAATTGGGAAGTTTGTAAGAGAAAGTTGAGCACTAGGCTTTTTTGTCTGCCAGTTTCACACTGAAACCAACAGTGAGGCTCAGCTGAATTTGGTATCAATGGGTTGAGAGATGAAGGGAAGGGAAGGGAAGGGAAGGGAAGGGAAGGGAAGGGAAGGGAAGGGAAGGGAAGGGAAGGGAAGGGAAGGGAAGGGAAGAGAGTAGGAAGAAGCAGAGTGTCATTCCCACCCTGCCATGCTGTCCTTGCACAAATCCACACTTGGTCACCCATATGCACAGGCAGAACAAAACAAAGGCACATGCTGACCCTCTCCTGCATTCATCTGCCACCATCCACGAACACAGACAAAGGCACACATATCCTGCTCCCACCTTCACTGTGGGCAGTTGGAATGCAAGCTTGCCACACGCGGCTCAGCCCACATGCTGGGCTGGCTCCTCACACACAGAAAATTGGATGATGTGGTAGTAAATAGAACAACATCTTGTAACCTTCCTTCAAATGCAATAAATTTAATCGGTGCATTGTGTTCATATATATTGCAATTTATGTATCATTAGATATATAAACATATTCATAGGAATATATTTATAATCACCACATTAAATGAAACAAAATGTCTCCACTTTGACAAATAAGGGGGATACCTCCCCCCATCCCTATTTAAATGCTGCCCTCTGAGCTGCTGCTTAGACAAACCAGTGGTGCTGAGCTCCTCCTGTCATCTAATATGCTGGTACCTGGAGCTCTAATGTCAAAAGTACCTGGTTTATTCTACCAGAACCCCAAGCATATTTCACTAGCAAGTTGTTAAAATAGACACATTTTTTTAATGGCTTATGTCGTGCTGAAGGGGATGACAAGTGGATACCAGGTTAAGCAAATAATGCTGCAGTGTCCAGCAGTAGGAGTTACCCAGGTTTCCAGTATCAGCTCTCCTCACTCCTGTTTGCCATGTGGGTCCAAATGGGACCTTGTGGTTGGAGTCTGCCGAGGAATGCTGGTGCCTGAGTGGACATCAGGCAGACAGCCTGATGGCTGGGGAGGTGGGAGCAATGTGCTTTCCCAAGCCAGGCTCACACGCAGGAGGAACACACTGAGCAGAGGGTCTGACCCCTACAGCTTCTGAAATACAGGGGTTGGTGGCAGAGCAGGGGCAAACAGACCCAGCATGGAGTAGACTGGCACAGACTGCCCAGCAGGCCTCCAGCAGGCAACGAGGGTGCTCCCACCCTTATGTCCAGGAGCAAGCTGAGGGTTTTGTCCACAGCAGCATGGCTGAACAGGTCTGAGCAAGCCTCATCTCCTGGCTCACAGCGTGTCACCGTCACTGCCGGCCAGGACAGCTCTGTCCTGAGGCGGTGTCTTTGTGGCCATCCTCTTCCTGTCTCTCCAAGATCAGCAGCATGAGCAACACCCACGATATCTGTGTGTGACAGCCCTCACACCCCCACAGCAACTGCAATCCCACCACCCATTTACAGCCAGCAGAGCTGTAGCCATCTCCCTGCTGCCCCCGACCTTCCTCTCTTCACTGGGAGGTGACAGACTCTACTCTCACATCTTCAGCCCTTCCTTATGCTGCCATGTAAACAAGAGCAGCAGATTATCACTATTGCTGTGAATGCATCAAATAGAGTTCCCTTTTCAGCCTGAGCTGCTGAGCTAGAGTGGACTGGTATCTTCTCCTACCTGCTCCAAGCTCCCTTCTGTAGCTGGTGGCTGGCCCCCAGGTCCTGGCTGAGCTGCTGCTCTGGCTGCATTTCTGCTCCAGGTCTGCCTGCCTCTCCCTCTGCTTGGTCTGCAGTTGATAGATCCTCTGATCTTGAGCATCCAGCTATTGACCCGCCCAGGGAAAGAAAGAAAAAATGGAAAAAAAAATCAATTAATACTAAACGGCTTAACAAAACCCCGAACAGCACAGACCTGATGCTGATGGGGGTGGGGATTGGCAGGAGGAGACACCCCCCGCACACATTAGCTGCAAAAATCTGATGTTCTAGGGACAGGAAGCCAATATGGTGGGTGTGATTTGACATGCTTGCCCGCAGCAGGCAGACATGTCCAACTCCGGAAAGCAGAGACTCTGCCAACTGGGGCACCTGCCTCTGCTCACGGAAGGGGTGTCAGACTCCCAGGGTGAGGGAAGCAAAGGGCAGCTGAGCAACCTAAGTTATTCTAACCAGTAACCAAACATCCAGCTCCTGTTGCAGCTGCATGTTGAGCTCTTCAGGCATTTTCGGTCTGCTGTCCTCGGAGCAGAGAGGAAGGGGCTTGGCTACCCCACAGCCTGTCCATCTCCCTTCCGTTCTGCCTGAACAGGAGCAGCTCTAAGGGTTCAGCATATTCACTTCTGGGTGTCCCAGCTCTAAGGTGTTGGCACAAGGTGGAAGCAGGGAAGAATCATGAATGTCAACCAAGGAGCATTAGCATGACAAGACTCAAGTATCGACCCCAGCTCGGAGCCACTGTCCCCGGTGCCTTGGCCATTTACCCCTCAGGGATGCTGCTCATCTTCTTGTGATGGGTGAGAGAAGCCACACTCAGCTGGCACTGTGTGGCTCCTGCCCTGCTAAGGATGGGAAGGCAAGAGAAAATGCTGGCCACACAGCTTAGGAGTTGGTCTGCTTGGTGGCTTAAATTCAGCATAAGAACTACTCTGCATTGCTGGCTGGGGATTGTGTCATGCCCTGCCATAACCAAGGGTCCTGTGTGCAGTGATGTGGTCACTGCAGGTGAGAACAGCATCCTGCTTCCGCTGCTCAGATATGCCTGGAAGCAGCCCTGTGTCCTGGAGAAAGGGGCCTTCAAAGCTTCCTGTAAGCACTGCCTGGCCACCACCACCTTGGCTCGAGCTGGCAGCCCTCCTGCCCTTGGGAGGGCCCTGCTGCATGGGGGGCTCTCCCAAGAGCAATGCTTCCCAGAGGCTTCTCCCTCTGGGCATGTGTCCATCTGTCCTTCCAGCACTGCTGCTGCCCCTGGACCCCCTGGGCCCACTTGTGCTCCACATTGCTGCCAGGCACAGCTGAGTGCTGCCAGCAACACTGCCAACATCCAGCAACACTGGCAGCAACAGAGGGGCCTCATCAACGTTCACTGACTTGTTAAACCTGGAGAGGATTTTGATATTAATTAATGCTAACTGATTAGTAAAATATATTTATTGAAGACTGTCACCCAGCTGTCAACATTCAATAAATACACTAATAATCAATTTGCATGTAATTAACACAAAATTATGTTAATATCTACATTAAAGATGTATTTCAGCACACACAGGCAGTATTCAGCCCACAGTGCCAGGTCCCAGCTTCCGCTGATGGGGGGCTGAGTGGTGAGCCGGACAGCTCACAGAGGGGTCCTTGGCAGAAGGGTGAGCATCCGCCAGCAGCAGCAGGCTGGATAGATTCCAAAACCATAGCCTCACAAAGCTTTGTCAACAGGGATAATGAGAGATAGACAAGAGACATAGAGGAGCTGATGTCTCCTCATCATCCCCCTCTCCCCAGCTGCCAGGCAGGTGAGTGGGTTTGGGAGGCAGAGTGACTCTAGGATTTTCAGCGCAATGAGGCTCCCTGCCAGCTCTCTGGCACCAGGAGTGCCTGTGACAATAGGGCATGTCACATGGCTCCATGGAGCAGCATCTGCCTGTGGGTCCGAGGTCGCCAAGGGGGTCATCCTGCCCAAAGCAGCACTGCCTGCCCAAGCTTCCCTCCTTCCCATGCTATTCAGACAAAGTCCATCTTTCTTCTTCCCCAGCGCAGCCCCACACAGCGATGTGCTTGCAGCAGGAAAGAAGGTGGCATGTTTAGGGTGAGCATCCCCCACCCCCACTCCTTCTCCTCTCATTTAAGTGGAATCAATTGTGCCATTTCTGCTTTGCTTTTCAAAAGCAATTACTTTCATGTCATTTTTACAGACATGCACGGAGAGCGAGAGAGTGAGGGCTTGATTATGCCCCCTCCCATCCCCATCCTATGGCTTCCGCAGTGGTGGTGAAGTATTAAATTAAATGAGGTATCTATGGAGCGGCGATGGTTTCAGGTCAGAGGCGCTATGGAAAGCTGTATGCTGCACTGCTCCTGTATATGTAAATGGATATATTAAAACCACTGATGTCAACTTGCAGCACTCATCTCTTCTGCTCTCGGGTGATCAAAGCTGATTGCAGAGGCAATTACTGCGAAGGAAAAGAAAATCACGGCCTCCTGCTCATCCCTGAGCTACTGGAGTTTAATTGCTTAGTGTAGCTGAAGCTGCCTCTCCATCTCCCTGGTATGCACACACACATGTGGGAGCAGTGCGTGCCTAGAGAGAGACGGGAATGGACATCTTTGGGGATGGGCAGAGAGAAGCACCCAAAGCAGGGGAAGACCACAACATGAAAAATAATGATGCTTAAAAATGAATTAGACCACTATAGCAGGCAGGGCTGTATCTTAGCAAGCCACTGGATCGATAGCACAGGGAAACAGGGCAGCATAAATACATGCCTGTGAGACAGCCTCTCCTGTTCTCTGGTCTCTGGTCCAGGATTTACAGTAAGGCTGCTTCAGTCTTTTACAGGATGTGGCTAATCAGACTCCCAAATCCTGGTGACACAGGTAATCAAGACCCCTGTTTTACAGCTGAAATCACTTGAAGGGAAGGTGTCAGTGCTGTCCTGAGGAGTCCCAGCTCCTCACCCTGGTCTTACCTTTGTGTTTCATGTTGGATTCCGCAGGTGCACCATGAAGGCAGAGGACACTTTTTAGGCAGGGAACACTGTAATGCAAACACACCAGTTGGCTGAGTTGCCGTCAGCCCTGTGCCACACACCTGCCCAGGTTGCCCAGCTGTACTACGGGGTCACTCAGTGCTGGTCAAGCTTTGGCTGTGGTGTCTGACCTGTCCTGAAGCAGGGCTGAGCACGTGCTCTCTGAATGCACACCTATACCTGGCCTGAAGCAGGGCTGAGCAAAGTATAAGGCATCAGATCTGTCACTAACATGTTACAAGGGAGCAGAGGGGCAATAAAGAAGGTGGGGAGGGGGGCAAACAAAAGACCTGCTTTCCCACCTGAGGGAGGCCACAGCCATTCCTGTGGCACCTCAGAGGCATTGGCACCACACTCACACAAGGCAGAAGAGACCCCAAGGATGCACTGTCAGCTGTAACCCAGTTCTCCCTGATGGCTGTTGCTCTCCTCCCAGCCTTGGCCAGGATGAGCGCTCCTGTGAAACCATCCTCACCTGACACCTGGGGAATAGGACAGACCCAGAGAAATCCAGATGCCGCAGTGCATAGCCAGAGCAACCACCAGCAGCAATTCCCTCAAAGGCAGAGGAACAGAAACACCTAATGGTGAGAACAGTTCTGCCATCCCACAGCTGCATTTGGGAATGATGAGTCTGGCCCCCAACAGAAAGTGTTTACAAAATTATAAGTGCTAAGTTACTTGTTCTTCTGAATTTTTGACCCCTGAGGGTTTTGCTTTTGTGCTTTTCTGCTGAAGCAATGGAAAGTGAAGGATAGGGGTTTTTTTTTTAATTGCAGCCAAAGCCTGGGACTCTCTTATTCCTGCTTGACTTTACAACAGGAGCTTCAAAAAATCAACAGAAAATCAGGAAACCCAGAAATGAGCCTTGTGATCTGCTCTGGCTGCAGGAGTGCCAGAAGCCCTCAGCAGTGCTGCCTGGCCCCTGCCCATGGGTGGGCTCTACCACATGGCCTCCTCCCTGCCCTGTGAATCCAGATTTTCAACCCAAGGATGCAATTCCTTTTTTATGAGCTGCCTGTCTCTTTCTGTTTAGCTGAGAGTGCTTGGAGCCCTTCCCCCACCTCCTTTTCCACTGCTGCTCTGGTTTTATTCAATTCAACACTTGAGGGAACTGCAGATGAAATGTCTCTGAATCTAAATTGCCAGCGATGGATCTAACAGCCTTTTTCCCTCTCCCCTCCCCAAGCTCCCCTCAGACAGAATGCTCCAGCACATTGTCTCTGCTGTGCTTGGCTCCAGCTGCAGAACGGCAGCACCAGGATGGGAACATGGCATTGAGAGCATGAGGTGCACAGCCCTCTCCTGCCCCATGTGCTGGCAGGGGAAGGGAGAGGAGATTGGAGAACGCCCTCACTGCTGGTCGTGCCCGTGTGCCCAGACATTGCCAGGCTTGTTATGGGGCTTGTGATGCCAGGTCGGAAAATGGTGTAGGAAAGGCTAGGGAAGGCTAAACTTTTTCTTTCCATAGGGAAAACTCTTGTCCTTAGAGCACAGAAAAGTGGTGAAAAGGAAAAATAAGGCAAAGAGAAAGGAGGAGTCAAAGCTGGGAGACACAGAGGAATTAAGAGCCCAAAGGAGTCTGTACACAGGGAAGAGGCTCTTGAGCAGTCCTGCAGAGCAGCTCCCTCGACAGAGCTGGGACTCATAGCATTATCTTCATGCTGGGGAAATTAAATTATTTTTGACCTTTGCCTGCAGAAAAAAGTAGTAAAATATTGTCAGAATATTACTGAAACAGTAAATATTTTTTTCTGAGTGTAGAAGCTTCACAGAAAGTGAAGCATTAAGTGTAATGAGGAATGAAATGCTTCACTGGACTCCAAAGCCCGGTAATACTGAAACTTAAAGACAACTGCTTAAAAATATGAACTTTGCAACATCAATATTATTCTACGGAAAAGACCAGTTGGTGTGTTAATCCACAACTGCAAATGGTGCCCATCTCCACTCAGAAAACAAAAACCACAACTGACCTCTGTCCTGCTCTCATAGTCCTTCCGTCCCATTCCCTCCCCATACACAGATGGTATGGAAAATTCCTTCCCAGTGGAAGGACATGTCGAGAACAAAACAAATAAATGGAGTATAAAAATAAACATACCAAGAGGCATCGTGCTGATTGCGTTATAGATTTTCATATTTAATTAAAAGAAAACCTGCCTTTGGGTATCTGTTAGGAGAACAGAATCCTGATGTAGAATCCATGGCCTGTCCAGGCTCTGGAATAGTGCAGGTTTCCACAGAAATCTGGCTCATTATTTGCAATGAGATCTTCCTCTTCACAGGATGTTTTCTGCCATGGATCCAGGCATTTTTACACCTGTCATGAGGAATAATCAGACAGCCTGGCTTGGTTTGAAGTGCTGGAAGGGGAACTGCTGGGAAAATGTGTATTTTCACACTGTGTGTGTGAAAAGGAGCGGAAAAGGGATCATATGGGAACATCTGAACACCACCAAGACACAGTCCCTCTGGCAGAGCTCCGGATTGCATCAGTGGAAAAGTCAGGGTTTTCTGATGAAACAAGAAATCTGCACCTAGGCGGCTCAGAAAATATAAATCGTCCCTGCCTGACATTCCCGTGTCCTGATTTGCTGTGTGAAAAGTGCAAACGTTCCTCCCACCACTCATCTCCCCTCACTGCAGCATCCCTCACGTCTGGCTGGAGTACCACGTGATGACACATGAAGCACAGGTTACTGGGCACACATTGAAGTGACAGGTGCAGGGTCTGGTTTTCAGGAGCAATGGATCTGTGCAGCTCCTGTGAGCATCACATGGATGCTGGATGCTGAGGAAGGGGAAGCAGAAGCTGTAAAATGGCTACACTCATCATTGACAGGCACATCCTCTCACAGGAGTGAGGGGAAGCCCAGAAAAAGAAGATGAATGCTGGGCTGAATAGACAGAGGAGCACAGACAAACACAAGAGTAAGCAAAGACCTTAAAAATTTAGCAGCTTATTCTGAAGTCCTGGTGGCTACAGTGATGTTACTGCCAAGCTGCAAACCAGAGCAGTTTCTGCTAGAAGATCCTTGATGCAGAAATCAACCCAGTTGCTCAGTGTCTGGGTGAAGAACAGCACCAAAAAGGGCCTCCACACACTAGCTGGTTTTCACCTCTTTACCACTGCCATGAGACAGTCCTGATGCTCACAACTGTGCCTTCACTGCAGCAGTTTTGAGCACCCACCTGCTCCACTGACTGACCGTGGCTGCAGGCAAGTGTGGAAATACTGAATAACAACCAAGAACTTCACTGAAAAAACCCTCAAGGAAATTCTTGTGATTTCTTGGAGACACAAATTGCCCAAGGAAACATCTGAGATGCAAATATGAGGACTTGATACACATGGCTGTATCACCCTGCTGTTCACTTTAAAGTCAGTCTATATATGTCCACTGGAGACCAAGGACATGCAAAAAACTCCCACAGGTGAAGGCTGTGGCTTTTAAAGCTGATGCCAGTGCCTCCGTGGTTGCTTTAGGGACAGCTGAGGCACATCTGTCAATACTGAGAGCTGAGCTGAGTTCTGGGAGGGAAGGCCAGCACAGTGACCGTGGTGGTACCCTCGCTGCCCTGGTATGGGCAGGTCCAGGCAGATTGAGGGCTGGCAGTGGAGCCCCTCTCTCTCTGAAGAACTCTGAATGGCAGTGAGGTTCCCTCAGAACCTCATCAGCCATTGCTGACAGGTTTCAAGGTAAGATGGGAAAATACCACAGGAAAGGAAAAGATAGGAGGAAGACTTTAACCTCACTCTACAATCATACTAGCTTTGTCACAATAGAAGTCTGAGCTAAATCCTGCCACCTAACAACTTCCCACTCTGGAAAGTGCTCAGGCACAGACATTTTCCATTGGCTGCCCATTGCAGGCACAAGGGAGAGATTCCAGCATCATGTCTGCACAGCAGCACCACCAATAAATGCTGCAGCAGTAATGGAAGACTGTCATGATGCAAAGCAACAAGGTCACACAATATGTCCAAGAGCCCTCAGAAAGGCAAAGGCTCTCTAGATGTTGCAGAGGGAAGCTCAGAATTGCTCTCAGTTCATTAGGCTTTGCCGGAGGGGTTTTCTTCCAATATTAACTACAAACAAGCTTAAGGTTTTGTGCATGCAATGCAGAAAGGTGAAGGGGAAGGTTTACCAAAAGCCATTTGTAAATATGCTAAGGCAATTCATATCTGTTTTTAAAACTCATCAAATATCCTGTGTACTAAGTCACCTTAAACAAGAATGTTGAAAAAGATCTGTCAATACAGCAGCATCTTTTTCTGCATAGAAATTTTACATCAATGCTGGCAAAGAGTCTGTGCATAAATTACACATCGCAGAACACACAGTGCAATTTCCTTCCCTCCAGGCACCAACACTGTGTTCCCCTGCAGCCTGCCTGTTCCTCTGAGCTTTATGACCCCGGTGAGATGAGCTCTCGCTGTTTCTTTCCTCGTTACATTCTGATATTTCAAAGCATGGCCTGCTTCTCACTCCCATCTCCCTGCTCCACATTATTAATGAATTGGAAAGCAGACATCATTAGTTTTTGGAGACCATTTCTTTTAAAATTTACAGAACCCTTCATCTGAATCCCCAGAGCCAGTCTGCTGTTCTCATCTTGGAATCTTATTAGCATCATATCTCCTGGATCCTGCCATGCAAACTGCATTGCTATGCACTTTCCAGCACTTGACCCTTTTGCGGACGGAATTAATTTTCTCTTTGAAGCTGGAGCAGCATGCTGTTGTGCTTGTTAAAGGAATAAAACTCATGGTGGAAGAGAGGAAATAAGCAGAGGTTATTCTCAGTTAAATGTAGGCCACTATGAGCTTTATATAGGTAGGCTGAGAGAGATTGGCCAAAAGAAATAATAGATTGATGACGCTTTATTACCAGAAACATCTCCCAAAATAGCGGGCAAATAAACTGGTGGATAATACTCACTGGGAATTTCTGGGTTTAGAGCTTCTCCTGTTCAGCAGTATCACCTTTCTTTGCAACAATCTGAATCTGCCACCTGCTTCTGTATCTGAAATATCCTCTGACTTCTGGTGAATTAATGGTGAATTTTGGTGGAATTAATGTGAAAAATACAAAGAACCAGAATTTTCTCTCTGCTTCGGGCAATGGAAAGGTGCCCAAGCTCTACATGAAGTGCCTAAATTAAAGCGCTGGTACAAAGACGTCTTTCTCTAAAAGAGTGTAGTATCTAGCACCCCAAGAACATCCATGTCATTGCTACTATCCCCTTAAAAGGCACAACATCCCTAACACATGAAGTAAAGTAGTACTAGAAAATGTTGAGTGTTTGTTGCTCAGTTTGGGCTATTTCTTATTGCACAGGACTCCTGGAACTGAAAAACTTCCTCATCTGCATTCTTTTTACAGTTTTGCTTCTGCTGTCTGATTTTAGCAGCAATCTTTACTATGACTGCTGTAGAGGAAATTCCTTAGATGAAGACTTCATCCTTTCCAAAAACTCATCAGGAATATGTTAATAAAAACTGCAGAAGTTTAATTTTTAAGTAACTTCTTGCAAAAAATACAAAGCCAAAGAGCCCAGAATAGCAGAGCAAGGTTTACATCTTCACTATCAGTAAAGTGACCAGGCTGGACTCAGGAACTGGAATGGGTCTTGGATGGTTCACATAATTGGCGGTGGGATGGATCACCAGTTTAAATCGATAGCTAACTGGATTACTCTTTTCTCATGGCTACGCAGTGGTCCAGGTGAAAGGAGGAGAGAGGAATCCAGCTCATCCCAATCACACAAGGAAGCTACAACCCTGGAGTCCTATTCATGTCATGGAGTCTAAAGGAAGAGTAAAAGCTCCTGAGCCAGGCGGGACTGGAAGCAATTCATTCCTCTCTGCACACACCTGCCCTGTCTATCAAAGCCAGCCCAGAGGTCAGCCCTGGAGATGGTTTTTGCTGTGAAGGTTTGTTCTACCTCATTTAGCTCACAAACAGCCAAATCTTGACAGCACCATCCAGGCACTTCTTCCAACACTCCAGAAGCCATGTCAGAGGCATACTCAGCACCCCAGTCACGTCTACCTCCCCCTCCTATCTTGCCATGACCGTAACATTGGTCCGTCTGGAGAAGAAAAGATCCCAGGCACAGGTACCTCAGGCAGTGATAGGACAGTCCCTCATGGTGTGCAGCAAGCCCAAACGTATCTTCCAGGTTACCGCGCTAGTAACACTGGGTGAGTGAGTAACATGTCCATTACCTTATCCTTTACCCTGTCTTCCAAAGAGCAAGAGAACTGGAGAACTGGTACTCACTCTTTTCTCCTCGTTTACTCTTCACCTTCTGAAAATGTGGCAGAAGTTGGTGCAGAATTCCTCAGGCAAACCATGTTACAGCGGCAGCACGAGTGCCAGAGACAGACTGGCAAGAGCTTATGAATAGCACAGTGGATGATCTATAGCCAAAGCCATGGGCAAGCGCTAGCCATTAGTCTGGGCGCTGGTAATGCACTCCCTGACTCCATTACTCACCAATCCATCAGGCAGCCTGCTACAGACGGAGAGATTCCAGCACTTCTAAATCTGTAAAGCGATGGCTGGCAGCCTGCACTACATGCCCTAGGTTACAAGGGCATGGAGGAAGACAATTCATTTTATGTCATAGCCAGTATTTCTTCTTCTCCTTTTCTGTGTGTACTTAAGAAATGGACCTTCTATTATCTGCAGATTGATAGCCAGGAGAATGCTCTGGTGTCTCTGATCACATTTACTACTGAGAAAGCTTTCAAAGGACGATGAACCTCGCAGTTCTCATTAGCTGGACTAAGTATGGAAACATGCACAAGTGCAGATGGAATTTTTAAATTTATGAACAGTGCCTACAGTAGAACTATTTCAGAAAAATATTACAAGACACTGTTGGAACACTGGATATGACAGAATCAAAGTTGCCAGCATAATCTGGGATTTTCTGCATAAGCATTTGCTATGGGCTCTGATGCACATCTCACACTATCCTGGACTTATTAATTCATATGTGCACAGAAAAGACATCAGTCAGGGCTTCCTACCACAGCTCAGTGTGTGGCTCCAGCTCCAACTTGCATTTAGAGCCCACTTTTCAAACCTCTCACAGAACTTTGCTATTAATCTGCTTGTGGAATTTCTATGACATTCATCACTCTCAATTCTCCAGGAGCAGTCCTTAATCTCAACACCCCTGCAAGAAAAAAGTTTTATCATCTGTACTTTCCAAGTGCCAAATAGAGACAGACTCAAGCACAAGACTTGTCCTCTAATTTTAGGTGCTTGGTTCGAGGTTTCTAGCTCTAATTTGTGAAGCACTTAACAACTTTATAGCATTTCATGTGTTTCAAGCAAAACTGTGAGTGCTCAGCAGTTCCTCAAAGAAATACATTCCTGTTCCAGGTGTGGAAGACAAGGAGATATCTGCAAGGATCCTGACTTGTCTGCTGCCTCCAGTAACATACAAACGTAACAACCCTGTGGCTGCATCTGTCACTAAAGGCAGCTCGCCACTGAGACAGCTCTGAAGCCCCTGTTTGCCATCCACCAACACTTTCAGGTTCCACAACAGCGGGGTGAGGAACCCCTCACATGACAACCACGTGTGCCACATGCTGATCCATTTCCAGTGCAGGATCTGTGCACACAGCAGGTCACCAAAGAACAGGCACTCAACCTGAGGCTGGGCTGAATCACACCAGTATGGCATGTTCTGTAGTTTGGGAATGTAGGTCAAGAAGTGGCAAGCAATCAAAAAAAGAGAAACTTGCCATAGAAAATGTCAATACTACTTTTATGTGACAATATGAGTCAATATTTACATGTAAGTTAAACACAGGAACTTCACACATTAGAATTTAAATAGGAAATTAACTTTGAATACCTGGTTCTAGGCACCTTTTTAACTTTCCCTTGCCACAGCCAAAGTCTCTAATGATGAACACACCATACCCTCCCTCTTCTCCAACCTGACCCTGTTTTCGCCATCCACAGCTGCCTTGACGTCTGTTTTAAGTGAGCTTTGTATTCAGGTGTCTGAGCAGAAATAGGAAATGCTGCTCATGTCCAACACAGGTGGATTCATGTTGCAGTAAGTGCCTGAAATTTCTCATTTCATGCATTTCGAACACCCAGATTTGTAATTCAAAACCGCTTACATGTTTTGGTTTGTTTTCCTTTTTTGGAGCCAGTCTGGCCATAGAAGAAAACGGGCAGCCTGAAGCATGAGGCGTGGCCAATGCAACCCATTGGAGCTCCCACTCCCTGCCCTGGCCAGAGGCCAGAGGACTGGGAAGCAGGGAAATGGAAGAATGAACGACAAATAGAAAAACCATGCAAGGAAAAGCATATGAATCTGGCAGAACTAAAATCAAAGCTTTGTCATCCCAAGGAACATCACCATCCCAAAGAAGGAGGAAGAGGCACACAGCGATGAAATGGGAGCAGTAGGAATTCATTTGCCTTGAAGGCATCCCTACACATGAACTCACACAGGCACAGAGGAAACCTCACTCTGCTATTCCTGCAGGGAACCCTCACCCTCAGGCTAACCCTAAAGCAAGCATTAACCTACTTATTGCGCCCTGGGGCAGTTTGCAGGGTGAGGAAGCTGCCTGTTTGGGAGGAAGGGGAGCAGAACTCAGCATCTGAGTACAATATCCTATGGTCACCTGAGAGCAACAACATGAACCTCTTGTCATTTTGGCAGAGCTGGGCTAAGGCAGGGCACCCTCCTGTCCTTGTTTTGAGCCATCTCCTTCCATGAATAGACAGAGCGTAACTTCATTAGAACAGAAGTGTCACCATTTTAGGAGTCCTTTGCTGGGGCAGCTTTGGAACCTTCAGCTTCCTCCTTCTGCCATTAAAGCTCTGACTGTGCAGTGAGGGTCCAGGCTGAGTCACCTGTGCCAGGTCTGTTCTGCTCATCTCACGGGATGGGAGAGGGACAAGGGTTGTGACCACCCTCCCTGCTCGCAAAACCCTCCCAAATCTCAGCAGCTCTCAAAGAGCCAAACACCACCTACCAAAGTTGGGGAGTGCCAAGAGCTCTCTTCTCTGGGCATATGCTCATGAGGTTTGAGCAGCCTTTGTCCCTTCAGAAGATTTATCCTGCATCGCCTGTTTCCGCTGGCTCACCACCAAACCCCTAAAACCTGCTGTTGACCTGACTTATCCCAGATCTTCAGGATCAAACACCAGTGCTTCCATTCAAACATATGATCACAGCAGCAGGAGATACTGCTACAGTTTTTAGCACGGGTCATCAAGGCGCTACTTCTGAAAGTCCCAGTCCTGGGTCTGGGAACAACACAGTGACAGAGGCAAAAACAAAGTAAACAGAATCACTGAGCTGGCAAAGTGAGTGGGCACCACTAGGTTGGGCAAAACACGAGAAAGGGTGACAGAGTGTCTGGGGGAGCAGGAGCCACAGGCACTGTGTGAGCAGGCAAACAGAGAGGAGGGCTTTCACCTGTCCTGTGACAGCTACAGCCAGTGATGCTCCTCTACTTTATACCTTGGAATATATACTTAGGAAAGGAACATGTGGTTCTAAGGAAGAGAAACACCAGATTTCTCCAGCTAGAAGCCTAATCCTACAAAATCTGCTCCTTCACTTACCGAGGAAAAGTCTAGGTGGCTGAATTTCACTGTGCCAAGATATGAAACCATATCATTTCCAGTCAGAGCTATCTCTACAAACACAGATCAGCTGCAGAGACCACTGTGAAGAGAGTACCAGAGCCACAAACAGGCCCATCTGATGCTTGGGACCTTAACATCAGGATGAATCTTGACAAGGATCCTGATTTCCGTCTGGGAATGCAGCAGCCTGTCCTGTTTTGCTGAAGATGCTGTCCACACAACACCACTTTGTTCCCCAAGTCTGCAGCACCCTGACTGTAGCACCTTTGATGCTTTTGAGTCATTCTTTTGATACAGAATTGTGCTGTATTGCCTCATCTCTCTGAATCTTTGCCTCAATTGCACCCAGGACCTGTGGTCTGGGTGCCATCCTGCCACCCTCATTTTATCTACACCGGGAACACGGGAGCTGCACATTGACACTCTGATTGTTTTATTTTCTCCGTCCTGAAAGTGATCAGCTTGCTTCTTTTTAAAGCCTGCAGTCAGCTTTAATCTACTTAGCTGGGATTAATGAGAGATTTGTTAAAGATGTACAGATTTTACACACTTTGCTTACAACTTTTTTTATCTATAACCATCAGGCAAAAAGCCCCACGCAGACAAGCCGTTCCTAATGCTGGGCACATCCATCAGGTGTGCTAAGGCTGGTGATGTGATGTTAATGGCTGATGCTTTTTGCTGGCACACTGGTGCCCTCGTGGACCTGGTCAGACAGCAGTGCTCAGAATCTGCCTGTACGTCACCCTTCTTCTGCAAGACTGAGTAAGGGAGGGAAAGAGCTGCCAGCTCAGAATGTGGGTCACTGCATTGGCATCAGCAGGCTCCCACTGCCACAAAGTTTGGCATTGAGAGGAGTGGAAAATTGGGATTATCCATCCAGCCGAGGGGGCATTGCCTGATGGTGCATGCCTTACCCACGAGAGGTGGGAAGGAAACTGCAGTTCATGGGGGTTGTTCATAACTGTATCCTACTGCTCAAAACAGCATTGGTAGTGGAAGAATGGAAGCAGGCAGTGGAATGACTCTAAGTTAAATGGGAACTCCTCTTGTTGGAAATGATAACCGGTAATGCCAGTAGCAACATGGCTAAACTGTGCTCTGCTGGGGAGCCCCAGGTACAGAGAAGCCACAGATCACAAGTCCCTGCATCTGTGTTTCAGACAACTTATCTCATCAGATAGGACAGAGAGCAAGTCCTGCAGGCAAAGGCCCCAGGAAGTCCCAAGGACGGAGCTGCAGGGAGTTCTTCCAATGCCACAGGTGACGAAGCACAGGAGAACAGTGGAAGAGAGCAACAGGAATCTGTCAGGTATGCTCTGTTCAACTAGCAAAAGCCACCACCTCAACAGAAACCCAGCCCATGAATGAGCAGCAGTGTGAGGGATTCCCCACGCACTGTCCCTTGTTACTGACCTACAGAGACCAGACAATCTTGTCTGGCAGATACAGAGGTTTCAGTGCCTGTTCTGGATGACCTTTCCTTCTCCCACCCCAAAAAAGCTGTTTCATCCCTAAACATTCGCCAGTCCTTGGTGCAGCATCAAAACCACAAGAGAACGTTCATGTGTTTTGGTGGTTTCATAAAAATATCAGAAAGCAGCATAGAGTGAGAGGAGGGGGACCAGAACCAGGACACTGAACAGCCCAGAGCAGGACAGGGACTGGGACCAGCTCCCCATGCAGCCCAGAACATGGTGGGGTGGCTCCAGATACAGCAAACAAAGACTGAGTACCCCCTGACAGCCTGCCCATCCCCATCCCCCTCCCCCATCCAGAGAACCACACCAGTCCTGGTGTAAGATCTGCTGATGCTACCCTGAAGACCCCAACAGGGAAGCAGACATCCTCCTCTCCTTTCCAGCCTGCAGGAGCCTTTGTGACAGGGTGGTTTGCCTTGAGGTTAAAAAGATCTCTGACTCCTGACATTGCAGGGCCACTGGTCATAGAGCTGTGGGAAATTCCCCAGGGCCACCATCCCACATCCTCCCACTGCCCTCAGCCCTTCCTGCTCTCCACAAAGCACCCTACCTCCAGAGGGGCACACCAGTTGTTCCCCAGTGGCCCTGGTTTTGCACCTTCTCCAGGTCAGACTCAGGTACTTTTCTGTGCCAGCCAGGACCAGCATGGGGACAGTCACCCCTTGGTGCTGGGGGGACGGTCACCCCTTGGTGCGGGGGTAGGCACCAACCCTGAGCAGCAACAAGCATAAGATGCTTCAGAGTCTGGCTGTACTGCTGCCTCTCACTGGTGTGTCACACAGACTACATGCCTGTTTGCCTTGTACCTGATGTGGGGGGTCTCTTCATATTCCCACACCAGAAATCTCCAGTCACAGGTAAAAGCAGTCTATGAACTCACTGCTTTGTCCTGGGGATGCTCAGTATGACTCTCACTGTCACAGCTCGAACCTGCATGCACTAAACAAACCACACACACAGCCACAGTATTTTGAAACTGATGGAAAGTGTGAGATTCTTCACTTTGGAGGTATCTAACACCAAAAGTGATTTGGAACTAGGGAGATAAACACATTTGGGTTCTACAATTGAAACACAAACTCTCAAGAACAGCAAATCACACTTTCTTGACCAAAAGCCTTTTCAGGGACTTCCCAGAGCTGGGGAAGGCTGACACTGAGCTGCCCTGACCCCTGGGCTCTCCCATCCCCCTGCTCCTTGTCAGATGCTGCCCAGAGTGGTAGGTAGGCTGTGACCCACACAGCTTTCCACGGGCCTGCACATTATTATTTACCCTCTCTCTGTGCAGACAGCTCAGAACAGCAGCTTGCCTAGGTGCAAGAGCCCAAAAGCATACTCTTGGTGCTCCCCAGATCACCAGATATACAAAGAAGAGGGAGAAAAGAAAAGAAAATATCTTGATACCTGTCCTGAATGTCCAGATATTCCAGAGACCTTCCCAGTGCTGACACCAAACGCTGCAGCGTTGGACAGGACACTCAGGGTCCCTCCGTTTGCAGTGCCAGCCCTGCGCTGACCTTGCAGCTCTCTCCAAGGTCACGGGGCTCATATCCGAGCAGGGACTGGACCTGGCGCAGAGCAAACCAGCAGGAATCCCACTGTGAGGGTCGTGAGAGGGTTGAAGCGGCTCCTCAACGCACATCGTGCCTACGAACTCACTTACCTGAACAGTGCAGGGGCTTTGTGGCTGGTGAGAACTCCAAAGGACCTGAGCGAGTCCCGGCTGAGCCACCTGTGGGACTGCCTGGCCATCCAGCCCCGTGCCCTGGCCCTAGCCCTGCTCCCTCAGAGATGTTCGAGGGGAGCAGGTGGGAGCTTGGCAGAGGGAGAAACGGGAAATAAATAAAGCAAGAGGACAGGGTGGGAAGGGGGCCTCAGTTCTCATTCCCAGACGTTTGTACTCCCCGACTCAAGCAGACTTTGCAAAGCGAGTGTGGACCCTCCTGGCAGGGCAGCCGGCAGCTGCCTCCCCACACTGCAGTTTTTATAAATTCTGGGAAACACTTTTAGACAGACACTGGCACTCATAAATTATACAACTCATTTGCATATTCCAGTCATGAGACATTATGCAAATGTGACCTGATTTGCATAATGGATTCCTCTTGTCGCTTCACTTGCTTCATGCTTTTAAAAAACAAAATGAAATAAAATGAAAGCACAGGAAGGTGAAAGCAGAAAGTTCCCAGCGCTGCTGCGCCTCCTCCTGCCACACTGTCACCCTCACCAGCGGCACACTGGGGCAAGGGAAAGTGAAAAACCAAAGCCCTCATGGGTTATTTCTCTCGTAATTACAACAAACTAACTTTCCCTTGGTTTTGATGCTTCACCCCAAGCAACACATCGGAGCCGATTAGGGGAACTGAGCTCTGGCAGGCAGGACAAGACGGTGGCAGCTGGGGGCCTCTGATGCTCCACGCTGCCATGCAGGGTGCTCGGGCTGGGGAGCCCTGTGGTGTGAGGCGTTCCTGGGCTGCGATGGGGCTTTGGGGCACAGCTTCCCTGCTGAAACTTCAACAGCTCGTTTTGAAAGACAGGTGCATGGGAGAGGCGAGGGGAGGGGTTGTGTCGATTGTTTATAGCAAATACAGTGGTGATATATTGGAAGGACGAGGCAGGAGTGTCAGCGGCCCCAGCCACACTCCAACAGGCGACGGCTGCCCGTCCATCCATCCATCCATCCCTTCGCAGTGTCTGGTTTTGCTGCGGGCTCTTCCCTGCCCCCCTGCACCCGCGCGAGGCAGAGCCGTGCCAGGCGGCTGGCGTCCGCACCCTGTGGGAAAACTTAACTGTAATTCTTCAGCTTTTAAAATCAATTAACCCGTGTGTTAATTAACATCAAGTCGACGGGAGGAGGAGGAGGAGGGGAGAGCGGGAGGGAGGAGGGAGGAAAAGAGCTGCAAGGGCGGATGGCAGCGGAGTTGGCACAGTGCCATCCATTCAGTGGCAACGCCACAGCTCCCTGCGATCGCGGCAGCGGGTATATGTTACGGGGGCCCTGTGAGCGGGCCAGACACTGCCGTAGAGCCAAGGGAGATTATCCAGACCCCCAGGAACAAACGGCAGGCAGCGACCGGAGGCGCAAGTGCCAGGATTACAGACCAGGCTCCTCCGCCGCGAGCCCTTCCTCGGACGCACACCATGGGGATGGGGCTCCCCCGCCAGCGCTGCACAACTCGGACTTCCAGCACTTTTTCCCCCCTTTAGACATCATTCTGCCGCAGTGGAGCCAGCACAACGGATGCTTTCACACCCTGCGAGACAAAGGCCGTCGTCTCCGCCATGACACCGCTCCGTTCCAAGCCGAGGCCGGCATCTTGGAGTCTTTAAAAATAAATGGAAAATGCGAACAATAAACACAGCAATCGAAAAAACCTCATCAACAAACCCCTTGTGCCCGCTCTCCATGCCAGGGGCAACATGGGCATCTGTCGCAGCAGAAGGCGTTTGTGTGGGGCTTGCTTTTTTTTTTTTTGCCTTTTTTTTTTTTTTTTTTGCTTTTTTTCCCCCCGCAAGCTGTTGGCGTGTTTTGCCATTCAGGTTCGTTTACAATTAATGCCAAAAAACCCCAACCACACCCAGCCCAGTCAACAACAAACAAAAGGGAGTAGTCGACATGGAGGGAGAAATGCCCAGGGAAGCTGCAAGAATGCGAGCTCCGGCCGATGCCATTTGCCATTTGGACAACCTCAGGGAAAGGTGCCAATTCTACAGCTCGGGAGGGACCCCGAGGAAGGAACGCGAAGGTCTCCGAACAGCCGAGGGAAGGAAGGGAGGAAGGAATACCGCTCTTACAGGGCAGGATCAGACTGCACACAGCCTCTGCTGGGAGGAGAGGGAATGTTTGACGGTGTAGCGAGATGCCTGTGTATGCACGCGCACACGGAACAGTGCGTACAGACACACAGACACACATGCACACACCGCCTCGGGTCGGTGCAGAGCAGCTGTGTGAGTGGGGGGTGAGGAGATGTGTGTGTGCCTCTGTGTACACACACACGCGCGTCTGTGTGGGGGTATTTGTGTGCACGCGTGTAACACACGCAGGGAGATGTATGTTTGTGTGCCTCAGTGAGAGAGAACGACAGGGAGTGAGGAAGAGACAGACACAGACACACACACACTCACCCGCTGTCAGTATACTTCCCACTTTTTGACCTAGGTGTACACGGAAGACAAAATAAAAATCATACTGGAGCAGCAAGCAGGCAGCAGAGATTTATCTACATTCACTGCTATCACCAGGGAGATGAATGGGGCCGATCTGAAGCCCTTCACGAGATCCACTATGGGAGTGAAGGAGGAGGAGGGATGCCACACAGACATGCACAAACTTGAAGACAGAGAGATTTGGAAGGTGCTACTTGTGAAACCCAGGTGGCACTCGGAGGGCGAGCAAGGGAAGGAGCCGCACGGGTGCTCCACGGGGTCCGGAGGGCACGGGGGCTTCTGGACAAGGGCGTCAAGGGACAGCTGGCTACTTACGTTGTCTGCGCTGCTGAGGATCCTGCAAGGTGTTCTGTTGGCACTGGGCGCTGAGCCAGGGAAGGGCACTGGAGACAAAAGGGAGAGACAAAAAATAAAGTCATACAATGGGAATATTAATTGCCTCTCTTGCGGATTTTACAAAACTCACAAAATGTTTTCTTTTTGCCTGGTGGTTTGTTGTTTTTTTTTTTGTGGATTGGTGCACTTCCTTTCTGCATGGAAAATACTAGCATGGGATTTACAGCCCAGCTACAGGGCTCGGGATTAACAGTGCTGGCATCTTTTGGGCATATTTTTTCTTTTAATGAATGAGCTTTCGCTGTTAATGAGGAATAATCGTTTGGCTAATGAGCTTTGAAACATTAAGAGAAAAGAGGGTTTTTTCCCGTTAATTGCCCTGGTGCGACCGCATGGATGGATTACAAAAGACAGCAGTAGGAACGCAGTACAAAGAGGGGAAATGTCTCCTGGAGTGGGATAAATGCAGAGATGGGTGATGCATCCCTGCACCTCTCCTTCCTTCGCTCTCTCTTACTCCCTCTCTGCCAACTGCTATGGGTTTCCATAACTCCGCAATCAAAGTGGATGCTCGGGGAAGATTATTATAGTCAAACAGTGAAGCATCGGCGGCTAATGTCTCCAGTGTTTAATCATCATACAGTAGAATGGTTTTATGCATATTTCATTTGCATATCATTAAACCACGCTAGCGCGGGACATTCAGAGCTGGAGAGGTACAAAGTTGGGGGGAGAGAGTGGGAGAGCGAGAATGAGACAGAGGGAGGAAGGTCCCTATGATGCCTATCTTCAAAAGCCAGGGACTTGTTCCATGATCTGTCTTCTACTTTTACTAAAATCATGATGACTTGGAAACCTTTGAAGTTGGATATAACCTTGGATTCTTCTAATTCCAGCAGAGTGATGTATTAGAAAGGGGGAAATGATGCTGCGCTAGACATTTAAAGGAATATAAGCTCCAGTGGAATGGAAATAGGAGCTCTTTGGGGAACGAACTGGCAGACCCAGCCACAGCTTCAGCGTCACACTGCTGGGTTCATACTGGTGAAGGATACCAAAGTAATACAAAAGAAATGAAGACAACATATACATTAAGATGGGGATTATATTTACTCTTTCTCTTTTCCTTTTTAAAGGCACAAAGAAGGATGGAACCAGCGGTAATTTACACGCTAATTAGCGAACTGTTGCCTCTTTTTGTGTTTGTTTTTCTTCTCTATTTTGGAGAGGGGCGTTTTCATCGCTGAAGTGATTAATCAATTATTTGGTAGCACAGATCCTTCTCCACTGGCACTGATCAGGAAGAGAAGGTGGTGGCTGCGGGGGGAGGAACACAGTGGGCTCTTTGTAGATCTTATACATGCACAACATATTAATTGGGGTCTTTATAAAGCTCCCTCAATAGACTATTTCTTTCCTGGAGACCAGCAGCTGGTTAGCCACCGTTGGCGACTCTTCAAACATCCTTTTGGCTGGGGGCAGTTCTGCCGCTGTTTGTTGTTGTGCTTTATTTTCTCTCTCCACAGCGGGGGCTGCGGGTACGATGCTCGCACTGCCCACACTTCTGTATAGGAGACGGACAGACAGAACCAAGACAAGCTCTTGAGCTGGACGGGGAACTTTGCTTCCAAATGAAATACTGTTTTATATTTAAATTACCTTCCTTTTCCTCCCCACTTCTCTTCTCCTCCAAGTCTTTGTGTCTGTTATGAATATTCAGATGAGCCGTGATGTGATTACACTGTACAATTACTTGTGTCCGTGATAGAGGCAAAGGCACTGAGGAAAGACAGAGCCAGATGAGCTTGGAGCTCATTTGGGGTTTGTTTTCTGTATTTCCCCCCATCTCCATGGCACTGCGGCACATGCAGATGTCGCTGTTGTTCTTCATAAAGCCCTAATGATATGCAAAAGCATAACGACCCCATTTCAGTTCAGAGCATCAACGAAATATTATTGGGGGGGAATCCTAACTGAAGGAATGTCCACATAAATTATTTTTATTTAAATGAAGAGGTGGCAGTGAGGCAGAGGAAGTCACATGAATACATGCATAATGTGAGCACACAGAAAGGTTATCGCCAAGGAGAAGAGGGTTTTGCACTGTGCCTGGGACAAACAGGCTCATTTGGGGAAATCGTTCAGCCCACCATGTGATTTACTTATTTATCATCATTCATCCCTCAGCCAGGGCACCAGGCGTGCTCGCTGCTGGAGACCTGGAGCACCAGGAGCTGGATGCCGGGACGATTCCTGGTTATCCTTCAGAAATACCATTAAGTGTGCAGTGGAAGGGGGACAGGAGAAAAGGAACCAGAGGGAGAATGTTTTAAGTGCCGCAGCTCAGTGACAAAGGAGGGGCCTGATGACAGCTCAGCGATGGAGTGACAAGAGGCCACCCAGGCGCTGGCTGATACCAGGCTGGCATGCGCGCTTCCCAAGGGCCAGAGCGCCGACACAGTGGCTGGTGGGTCCCCAGCACAGGTCAGTGGGACACGGGGTCTTGGGGCAGAGCAGCTCTGGCCACTGTGCCATTGGGAAGCCTGCTGGGGACAGGGAGTCCAGAGCTGGTCAGATCCACTCTCACCCATTTTCCTCAGAGTAGCGAAGGGTACCTGGATATAGTAAGTACAAAAACATGTGTGGGGAACAGGACCCTGTGGCTGCTCTGTCCAGCTGCTTTTCTGGGCTGGGAGCTGCACCCATATCCATCAGCAAGGAGTGAACAAAGAGAGGCAGAGTGGGCCAGCAGTCAACAGCAACACCCTCACCTGAACTGTGTGACAGCAGCTCAGGGATCTGTGCCTCATATGTTTGCCCTGCACTGATCCTGGGCAGCCCTACAGCCTCCATACACCCTTGGTGGTGGGCAGGACTCGAGCTGCAGAAAGATGTGGTCCCAGGGAGAGAGTACTGTTCTCCTCTCCACTCAAAAAAGGGAGAGGCAGGTGGAGAGGAAGGTGGTGATGGTGAAGAGAAGGAAGGTGGAGAGAGGTGCAGATGGGACCCACTGTGAGAGAAGCATCCTCTCCTCCCATGCTCTGGGCATGCACAGACCATACCTGTGGCTCCAGAAAGGTTCCTGAGCAGTCCCTTAGTGGTTAGAGCAGGGTGGCCCCACTGTCTCTGAGGGTGTGCCACTTGTCAAAGGCACAGCAGTGGTGTGAGAGCCTGCCCAAAGGAGGCTGTGATGCCTAGACACACAGTAAGCAGGGAGCCTTAGGCAGGCCAGCCTCAAAGGAACACTGAGACCCCAAACAGGAGGGTTACACTGTAGTCTGTGTCTAAGGACTGATGTGCAGAGGGTGCAATGACCTGTAGACAAGAGGGCAGCTGCTGCCCCATGCTGTTCAGACTCCTGACCCCAGGCCCGTCCAGCTGCCCCGTCCCTCCATTCCCTTCCCACATCTCAACAGATGTGTCCCTTCTGCACTTCCTCTTCTGAAAGGGTGCCCAGGAGACTTAGAAAAGGCAACAGGCTGCCAGGTCTGATCAAAACCAGGACACCAGGACCTCCTCTGGGCAGGAATTCCAAACCTGGGCTTGCCACTACAACAGCCTGCAAAAATTCAGGACATCGGGGATAACCCAGCAGGCAACCTGACTCAGCAGCTGGGTGTGAATGTCCTGCCTGTGCCCACCCAGCCTCTCAGGGGCATGGCTAAGGCATGTTGCCACCCTGGTGACAAGGAAGCCCCAGTGAAACCAGCCCGGACCCAAGAGAGCAGCCCAAAGCCATCTGTAAGGAACAGGGCAGCCATGATCGGATGGAATGATCTGAGCATAGAATCATATCATGGAATGGTTTGGGTCAGAAGGGTCCTTAATGAAAATCTAGTTCCAAGCTCCATCCCATCAACTGCCCAGTCAATGGCTTCCTGACCCCAGCACTGTGACACCAACCCCAATGGTGCCGCCTGGCCCTGCCTCATCTTTCTGGTCTCCAGCCTCAAAGCAGCTCAGTACCGAGGTGTCCAGACCAAATGGAGCCTGGGAATATGGAACAGCTGAAATGCTGACCCCACGACACCCCCGTGGAGCGTCTGGCACCCAACTCTGCACAGTGCCCAACATGCTCAAATGGCTCCTGCCACTTCCTGACATGCACAGGTGGGAAATATTACCAGAAATATCACCCCCAGGGTCCAAGACACTCAGATTGCAGCCTGTGACCATTTGGAAGTCTCTCCATGGAGACTTTAGGAAAGGGCAGCTCCCAGAGCACTGGAGGAGCAATTGTGCTGCTTGTCAATTCACCAAATACCCTGAAGAAATTGCTAGTTAGGAAAAGGAAATTCAAGCATTTATAGAATAGATTGCTATTCAAAACACCAAAAGAATTGTTTTGCAAATAGTAGCACTGCTGAAGAGGGGAGAGAAGTACATCAGTCACTTGATATTACATATAAGCAGTTTATTAAAGAATTAAATATTTATAGACTATAAAGCAAGCAGGGCGATGAGTTGCAAACAGCTTGCTGAGAAGTATGTTATAAACATTGAGTCTGTCAGGGACTAATAAAGTATGGAGAACACAAATGTTTTATAAAATCACCAGGCCAGTGATGAATCTCCACAGCTGAGATGCTACAGAACCCATGAAGGTTCTTGCTGCACCATGACCCCAGAGCCAGCACAGGAGGGAGGGAGTCAAACAGGGCTGTGTCCCTGCAGACACGCCAAGCACTAATGGGAATGCACATGATTCAGTGCTTGGAGAAATTTGATTTTTCACATTATTTTAAACACAGATCTATTAATGGCAAGTTCAGGAATTTTCAGAGTTCAAGGCACTTCCCTCTTTAGCTTTTTATTGCAGCTAATCTTCCATTTCCAACAAAATTAAAGTTTGTGATTCAGATTAAGGTCCCCTCCCTGTAAAGCCCTCTCCTCCCCTTCCCTAAAGGGACAGCATAGCCAGCCCAGGCACCAGCTTCCCTGTCCCCAGCAGTCCTCTGGAGCATCCAGACTCATGTTTGGAGAGCAGCAGCT
Organism: Corvus cornix cornix; assembly: GCF_000738735.6. Lineage (NCBI taxonomy): Eukaryota > Metazoa > Chordata > Aves > Passeriformes > Corvidae > Corvus > Corvus cornix. Next base: position 267,947 of record NC_046341.1, read on the forward strand.
CTCTCCATCACAGACACAGCACATTTGCAAGGAACAACTAAGATTTTCAGAAACTGTACAAGAGGAACAAATAGGTGGTGGCAGACCCCAAGGACAGGAATATCTTTTTGTTGGCAACATTGGAGGAAATGGCAGCTGACAGGAATGGGCATTTTTTCCTGCATGAAACAGACAGCTTTCATTTTCCAACAGAAATCTGTCACAACAATTGTGAGGACACTGCTGTTCTGTTACTAGTGGAGATGAATCTCCAGACTCCTTTATACTTTTGTGAAGTCAACCCCAGGCCCAGAAGTGATTTTTAGGATAGGGTAAACTAATGCCTTTGGTCACATCCAGGCAGATTCCTATAGCTGTCCCCACAATTTCAAGCCTGGTGGGGTGGATGAAACTCCCAAGGGGTCCAGGCATTCACAACCCTTTGGAATTCACTCTCTTTGCAAGCCATCAGGACTCAGACCCACCTGAAACTACCAGTCACCACCGATCCCATTCCTCAGGCTGGCACTGCAGTGACCACCACCCTCCTGAGGCAGCAGCCAGAGTGGGGTCTGAGACACAGAGGTAAGGTCTGCCCAAAGATGGGGACGGAGCATGGCTGTTGCCTCCTTCTGACTCAGATAAGTCCTTATGAGGTGCAAACGTTAATTAACACAAGAATAAGTGGGCTAAGAACTGTCTGGGGTTGGTGAAGAAAGATTCCATTTAGTAGACAGAGAAACCTCCATTTGCCAGCTGCTCTTTCTGCACTCAGACAAGGTGGGAGATTTTCATCCTCTGAGATGTAATTAAGAGGTATTTTTTTTTACAATAATTTCCAGTCATTATTCAAGCTTATTTGCCAGGGAGGGTATATCAGACTAAATTTTGGGTTAAATAGCAACCTTTGTTGTCCTATGTGGATATGATTATAGCAAGGTTCAGGTCCCACCAGACTCAAAGGCTACAGAAGGTATCAAAAAGCACAGCCCTACCAAAGGCACAAACCCCGTTAGTTCCAGATGGATTGTTTGAGTGGTTTCTCTCTCTCAAGACTGTTAGCTTCAGGGGTTTCTACAGGAAAGTGTGGTACCTCCCAGAGAGCATCATAACCAAATTCTGATGTTTCTGTGCTGCTAGAACTGCTGCTGTCAGCACAAGCTCCACCAGTGACTAAGCCCTGCAAGGATCCCTAAGCATGATCCCAAACCAGGACAATATCTGCTGAGCTTCACTGTTCCTTTCTCCCTATTCTCCCTTCCTCCAGCCCAGGTCTCACCTCTTCCCACATCAGTACACCATGACATTTTGCACCCTCAAGTAGGTTTATATACCTCAGTGATTTTACCAAATGTTATTCTATCCCTTTTCTTCCCTGCAATCCTAAAACCATGGAACACAGTGCCATATACTGGGGCTTACTGGTGGCCAGGGTCGTGCCTCCATTGCATTGATGAGCTATCTGCAGGACACACAGCCCAGCTCTTGGCCTGCCCCCATCACTGCTGTTGCAGATTTTGGTGCTGTGCTCATCTCCTTTCAGCTCAACCCCTCAGGGGCATCAGGACATATCAGTTCATGGCACAATTCCCTGACCCCACATTTGACACGTGTTTCGAGTTGATATTTATCCAATGGTCCTTTGCTCCTGCAGTGTTTTCCCTCATCTCCAGGCACCCTCCAGCACTCATGCCTCCTGATATCCCTCTCCAAGACTGATTTCCCTCCTTCCACCTAGGTGTTTCGTGTTGCTGGAACCTGAAGTTCCTTCTCCCTTGTCTGCCACAGTGCCAGTTCAACACTGCCATCCATTTCTAATGTTGACACCTGTAGCCAGCCTCATTCCTAGAGCCACTTTGGACACAGCTGTGGCTCTCCCTGCTCCCCAGGTGTGGGTGCAGGAACCCCACCCTACTTTCAGACCAGGATGGACGTTACTAACACATCGTTTGTACTCTCTCCTCCCAGTCCCATCCCACTTGAGGCCTCGCTGGCACCTGCTTGAACTGCTGTAAAGTCAGCAGCTCCCCAACCCCATAGCTCTCACCTTACCTTCTTTGTGAAAACATGGAGAACAAGAAAGAGACAGACTGATCGGAGAGAATGCTTCAGGATGAGAATTATCAGCACATTTTATTGGCATATTCCCACCTGCTAGCATTATGACCTGCAGGATGGAGGTAAGGAGTTCCAGCTGAGTATGGATTAAATACCTGTGTGCCCAAGCAAGCATCAGACTCACAGGCCGAATCATAAAGAGGAGATATTTAAAGGTGTGCTTGCTGTTCCTCTGTAAGCATTTTGCAGATCTCTGTATGGTGCCAAGCATTAGTCAGGCAGCCAACGTGCATCACTCAGGCCAGGAAACCCCAGGAGAAAGGTAATGACAAACACTGTGACACACAGCTCTGTGTGAGCCCAGTGATTTCAATCAGCACCAAGGGAACTGATTGTCCTCTCAGGCATTCAGGGGGTCACATCTGAGCTATTGCAAACTTCCCAAGCACATCTTCGCTACCCACACATACGTGCAGAGCCTGTTTGTTGTCCATGGCTGGAGCCAGAACTTTGTGAATGGAGAATGAACTGTTCATGCTTAGAGAGCAGCTGCTCCAGGGCTGTAGTGATGCAGGGCAGGACTGCCCCAGGGGTGCAGGGGGACAGTATGCCTCTGAAAGCTAAAACTCCCTCATATGTTGCCATGACTGACTCATTGCCAGCAGCAAGAAGCGCACATTTCAAAGGCCATGCAGACCAGCTGGATCACATTCCCAGGAGAACTGGTGTTTTGTGTCCTGTATCTGGTACACCTAACTTAAAATAGGAACATATTTCATCAGGCAACAGATTATCCCAAGCACATTGTCCCCACTGAGCGGTTCTGAGCATACCTCAGACAAAGGCGGTGCTGTGCCACTCTCACAAATTCAGGTTTTAAATACAGCAAATATACACATGTGCATCATATATTTTGTTATGGATATTCCCTATGTATTTTAAGATGGGTTTATTTTACTTCTTTAATGGACTCCTTTCAGGAATATTTGCAATCCTGGCAGCCTGTGAGCAAGGCTACTGCTGAACACACTCCTCCCTCCCGCCCAGCCAGATCTACGCCCTGGGATGCTGGTTCAGTGCGTGGCACGTGTCCCACGGAGCCATCACCTCCCACAGAGCATGTGGGAGCCATGTAGGCTAACAGGATTTGTGGCTGTCACACCGCCTGGCAGCTGCAACAACATGAGCCTTGAGCACCAAAAAGAGCTCGGAACCCACCCTGCCATCCCTCCAGCACAGTGGGAACTGAGCACCCTGCAAAATTGTCATGCAGTGGTTTACTGTGTGTTTGACCTAACATGCTGGATAACTTCCAAGGAGGAGGAGGAGGGGGAGGACGTCCTCTCACCTCCCATGGAATGTTACCCCACATCAGCGCTCACCAGACTGCCTCTGGTTTGGCTCCGATGCCAGCACAAGGGGGATGCAGGAACAAATTTCTAGGCTGAGAAGGGAGGAGCACTGGAACACTCCCTTTTAGCATGGTCAGTTAATTAGGTTTAAACAGCTCTGGAAACTCCACCCCTGATTTCTAAGGAAGGGGCCTGCAGCAAAGACCAGCAATATTTAAACATTTGCATTGTGAGGACAGAAATGAGATAACCTGAAAAACCCACAACTACTTCCCACACCACCTGGTTAGTCCTTGGATGGCATCACTGCAAAGGCACTTACGCTATAGGATGTCAGATAGTCATGCTTCTTTTTTTAATGAGAGAATTAGAAGGAACATTTGGCAGTGGACTTCCTGCCTCATGACTGCCTGCAGAGGAATATTTCTGCATCTTGTTAAAAAGATCATGATTAAGTCAACACCTGATTTATCCCAATCTCTTTTTTCCTATATTCCTATTCTCTCAGAGCGCTCATATGTGCTGACGCCTCTGAACGCTCTGAGCAGGGGCTCAGGTGGCCATGCCTGGAGTCAGAGCCCCAGCGCTGCTGGGGAGTGGAGGGGTGCCCATGCAAGGGGATCCTTGGATGACAGAGCCTTGGACCCCCAGCATGACAGAAAAGGGTTCTGCAGGTTCTCCAACAGACAGTAGCACAATAAACACCCCCAAACTTGTCTGCTATAACAAACACAGTTTTATTACAGAAAAGCTTCCAAATTGAAAATGATCAATGTGCTTTTAGGAGCCTGTGGAGATAGATCACCTGTACTCACTGAAAGAAGAAAGATGATTTTAGAAGCTACTGTTAGAATCTGCTCTCTTCTCCTCCCTTTTTAACCAAGGAAAAACATAAGAAAGATGTGCAGAAGGAAAACAATATCTCAGGAATTCCACAGCTTCCCTCTCCTGACAGCATTTTACCAAAATTATGCTACTGTTTGCCATTCCATTGTTTCTCCTTGTCACTGGGAGTTTAGGGTTTTCTATGTCCAGGTTATTAATGAAATACTAAGCAAAAGAACATGATTGTTCACGTCTCAGCCTACAGGGATCTAAATAGTGGTCAGACATTGACAGGATTTGCATCCAATGGCTCAGAGTCATACCATGGGCCACACAACCCCCATGCACTTGGGGCAAAACATACAGATCACAGACTCACAGCACAGTTTGGGCTGGAAGGGACCTTCAGAGGTCACCTAGTCCCACCCTGACATGAGCAGGAACAAGGAGGGACCAAAGTTGGCCTTTCCCTCTCATTTTGCAAAAAAGGTGTCTCTGAGCTGCCAGAAAACAGGTAATACAACATGAGCAGTTACAGTGAACACTTACAGACAGATTGACCAGAGTGCTTTCAAAAGAACCCAGGGTCCACAGACTTCAGGTTCCAAGCTGCTGATCCAACCTAGCTGCTATTTAAGCCATTAAGTCTTAAACATAGGAAACAAACTATTCTTTTCCCCTTGGCAGCAGCATCTTCACGTTTGAAAGCTGTTGTCATATCAGCCTCCTCTGCTGTTATCATAAAATTTGTACCTAGGAGCCAAAAGGACAGGACAGACCAGAGCTTGGAATGCTGCCTCTGTACTTTTGCTGACTCATCTGTTCAGAAGTACGAGCAACCATTCTACAAGCAATATCACATTAGCACCAAAAGCTTCCCGAAGCTGATTCTCAGCCTACATTTACCTTCATAAATAAATGTAGAGAATCAAGTTGTTATCTTGTTATCAAACACCACATAAGGCTGGCCCAAAATAGCACTTTCTCCTTGCAAAGGGTTCCCACTGGTTCATTGTTCATTCATTCCTGTAGGAATAATCCATTCTGTTTGTATGAGTGTGCTGGAATGGCTTGAGGGGTGAGATGGATTCCTAAAGTGTCCAACCCTGTGTGATTCATAGTCAATGCTCTTGAGCAGGAACAGGCCAGGTGCTAATCCCTTCTGTTTTGTCTGCCGCAAAAAGCAGCATTTGACACATCAAGGGTTTGCACTGAATTTCTGTGGCAGATGTGTAGCCACCTCCAGCAGGACATGAGCTGTGCACACCTAGAGAGCCCAGTAGGACCAGTGAATGGTATGGTGAGCACCACGTCAAACATGCCATCAGCCTGCCTGCCTCCGGCATGAAATCTGCCCATCTCCACTGATCCTTGTTTAACTCAAAGGGTGTTTTAAAGGATGTGATTTTAATAAGCACACAGCTCAGACCAGGAATACTGTATTTCTTTCTCCTGAGTGATGAAGTGGGCACTTGGACTCTTTGCATTGATTTCTAATCTTCTATTTCATACTCTGACAGTGAGCCCTGGAAACCACGTTCTCTCAGCTGCTCTGTGAAGGTTTCTGTAAGTAAGAGCAGCTGAGGCTGGTCCGGCCAAAAGGGAGGACCCAAATATCAGAGTCCCAAACTTTATGCAGCCCACAGCTCTTCAGCTTGGCCAACCAGAGTAATAATCATAATAATAACAAGAACAATAATAGTCGTAATGAGAGAAGATATGTACAGACTTTGATGCAAAGGAGCTCAAAGTGGAGCTCTGCTTCTCGGGGTGTAGGCAAGTTCCCCCTTCCCAGGGTGGGCAAAATGTTTGGGAGATGGGAAGTTAAAAGCACGTGGATCTACTAATAAGAAAGACCCACACACAGATCCACCCTCAGATCCACTCCTGAGCACACCTGGATTTTGTCTCATTCCCCACGTGCACCAGAGTCGTGGCTGGGCAGGAGCCTGCTCTTGGTTCCGAAGAGCCTGACTCCCAGGAAAGCCCCCAACACAGTCACACTGCTTTCCTCAAACAGGACAGGGATTGCAGTCCTTTCCCATTACACCTGGGTCGTGTTTCTGACAAGGAACACCTGTAATTAAAGTCACAAAAATCTTCTTTCCAGATGCAAAGGAGACCTTTATTATTTGTTACTATAAAGCAAAGGCTTCTAGTTTTTTTTTTCATTGCAGTCACTTTTGTTTCAGAGGTCACAAAACACACCCTTCTCTCCTTAAACATCAGCACTGGGGATTTAATTCCTGTGCATCCTGACGAACCGCATCCCTCACAGATGTCAATGCCTACTGCCTGCAGATCCTCTGACCAGGTCCCAGCCACCCTCACACCACCCGCTACTGTCATTCCTGTGGAGCCAGAAATATTCTTTAGACTCATCAGCTGCTGTGAAGCCAGAGCTGTAAAGTCAGATCTTTTCCTCCTTTAAATGTGACTGGCTATTTACTCCCTAACAATTCTGCTTCAGAGCTGATTTAGCATTTTTATTGGAATGTGAAAGCTCTTAAAAGAAGAAAAAAATCTAATCAGGCAGAAGAGATAGAAAACTTGCTGAATTTTTTCTCCCCCCTTTGCACCCCTTCAATCCTATCAAAAGCACATCTTCCATTCATTGCTTCCCCATGTCATTATGACAAGCGGCTACAAATCAATAGCAGCAGCAAAGGCAGCCCCGGCCCGCGCGCGCCCCGTGATAAAGATTCACTCTCAACCCCGATTTGCTAATAGCACATAATAGCAGCCATTGGCGCCCCGCATTAAATCATACATTTCACTCGGCGTTTATTATGGGATTTTTAAAACTCCTCACCAAATTGGATTTTCTCGATGGTCTCTAATTTCCACATTTATCATTTAACATTAAACTCCTCTATGGCGAGGGGGTTGGGAAATGGGGAAGGAAGAGAGGAGCCATGCAATTCTGTATTTTCCTCTTTCTTTTTTATGAAAACCCATAAATAATCCCAGGTATAGTTGCCATCAGCCCTGAAGTTTTATATATATAAAATACCAGAATTTAGGATAGAATAGCTTTGGGACTCAGCTTACCTGCATGCAGCCCTTATAAAGAAGAGGAAATTAAAGAGAGAGCCATAAGGAAACAGATTTTAAATAACAAATCCAATAAACAAAATAGTCAACAAAGTAAGTGGGTATGAAAAGCACTAGGGAAAATGACTGTGAATTTCCTCATTTGAAAGAGCTAGTAGCAAGGAAAGATGGACCAAAAAAATTTTAAAATCCTCAACAAAACATACATGAATAAAGCCTTATTGTCTCTTTTCAGTTCACAGAAAATTAATTTAGCAAATAAAGTGAAGACTTAACAACAGAGGAGCTTTGCCAAGGCAGAGAACAAGAATCCCGTGATCTGGGTGACCAGAGGACTGCATCAGAGGACAAGTGCTCAGGGAACTTTCCCCAGTCCATTCCAGTATCAGACACTTGTTCAGAGAACACACGTGAGAGTCCCTGCTCTTACACCAAGCAGAGCTGCTCAGCTTGTGAGTATCAAGGCCCAGATCCTTCATCATCCTGGCCTTGAAAGAAGCATCCAGATCCAGCGCTACTGGAAGCACCCTCCATTCAGACATGAATTTGAGTCTGGCATGAACAAAGGCCATGACTCCTGAAACAGGAGGTGATGTGATAAAGGCATGGTGAATTAAGCTTTCAGTGCTTGTGATTTCCAGCCAGGAGACATGAACTCAATCAGCCTCTGTCCAACATCCAATTAGTACAATCACCTCAATTCACAAACTACTGAACAATTTAACCAGGACTCTGCTTAAAAGTGCTGGGAGATTTCTGTTCTGGCACATTTTTGTTTCAGTAAAGAGCTCTTAGAGATAAAATTCCTCACTTCAGCTGCTGAGGTAACCACATCACAGGCCACACTCATTGGAGCTCTGGGCCTTTTGCAGCTGCATCAGTGTTGTTCTGAATCGAGCTGAATGCAGGGGCAGCAACTCTAATTATCTTCTCTTAAACTTATAGCACAACATTCCAGATCCTCTCCTTTGAACTGTTACCTGATCCCCTGAGCATTGGCAGCAGTAGCAAAGACTGGCAGGTGTAAATGCTCCTGGGAATCAGTCACCTCTCACAAAGCCAAAGACCATCCTGGCATGGTTTTTCCCTCCTTGGAATGGCTAGTAGTTTTCAGGGAATACAACCGTTAGTTACTGAACCTGAGCATTGGCCACCATCAATTTAACAAGTCACAGAGTCTCTTATACCTTCACAGGAAGCAATGTGTGTCCCTCCTATCTACAGCCAGAACATGAACTAGGCCAATGCAAAATGGAATCACCCTTTACTTACTAGAGATATCTGTTCAAAATTAGAGCATCAGTCAATCTAGGAACACAGCAGAGGGAAAGAATGTCATACTTTAGGGTAAGAGCTTTTTTTACTTTAGTCATCCCACACAGTAAAGGACAAAGATTCCATAGACAAACATCTTGCTGCACAGCAAGTTTAAGGATGTGCTGGGGTCTCATTTCCTGTTTTTCCCTACTTTTCCTGTGGCATTGCCAATTCAGTTTGAGGCTTCCTGCTACCATTTCCTACTTCTTAGTTTCATTCAGGCACATGAGCAGTCCCTAGGTGCTGGTGAATACACACTTTCCAATGCCTCCCACTGTTCCTTACAGCTCCAGAATTCAAAACATCCCGTGGTTTATTGATCCACCTAACCACACTTTGCCACCAATCTTTGCATTCTTCCTGACTCATGCATCAGAGTGGAAAGTGTGTGACACATCACTTTCCAACTGACCTGAAGGGTTTTCACACCATGTAGTCACAATTCCCTGACAGCCACTCTTTCTCCTTCAGTTGGCATCTGATAGAAAAATATCCAGTATTACCAGAGTGATTCTGCAGTTCTTGAGCAAGCCAAGTGTGGTGGTGATGAGTGTGGTCAGACCCTGGCACACGCTGCCCAGAGAAGCTCTGACTGCCCCATCCCTGGAAGTGTCCAAGGCCAGGCTGGATGGGGCTTGGAGCAACCTGGGATAGTGGAAGGTGTCCCTGCCCGGGGGCATCTTTAAATGCCCCTTCCAACTTAACCCAGTCTGTGATCCTGTGACTTTGGAACATAGTTACTTCCATCCTGTCCCAAAGAGATCTACTTGTGGGGGGTGAATATCTGACAAAGAACAGTCAGTTATCTGTGGATGCCACGTTTAAGCCCGTGTCAGCAAGGTCTGCAGGACACCCTGGAATGAAAAGTCTTCTTAAGAGCAGTGTCACCCAAGCAGGGTTTCAACCATGGTCAGGAAATCACGTCCTGGGTTATCATGTTTGTGGTAAGAACATTCTCTGTTATAATCACCCAGATTTGGATATACATCTACAGGAGAAAAATCAATCCCTGCATGTGAAAACAAAAGCATGGATGTGCTCCCTTCTAGCTGAAAGGGGCTGCTGATGCACCAGGTCTAAGCTCTACCTGACCTGGCCTTGCACAGGTTCCCCCGGATCCTGCTGGGAGGGATCTCTGATCACTGCAACCTTTTCTCTGTAGGAATTACTTCCCCCATGACCCTTCCCAAACTGCAGTCTGTACAGCAGGTTGTCTGAAACTCATTTGTGCAAACACTTCACATTTAGAGATGATTATGTGTACAATAGTATCTCATGCATGCTTTGCGGTAATAAAACAGATCAAGTTTTTAAGTGATCTATCTGTGTGAAAAACTATAATAATAAAAAAAAGGCCAAAGGCTATGGCATTAATTAAATCCTTCAAAGCCCACATGGGCTGTTTCACTGGGACAGTGAACAAGCAGCTCAGTACCAGCAGTTTTTTGTTCAGACTTCAGGTCTTAAAACTACAGGAAACACGTGACTGTTGTGTGAACACATGGATTGATTTATTGGTTTACAACAGGAAAAAAAACCAAACTCAAAATAAAAGTATCATAATTTGAATGGTCTCAAATCCAAAAGGGAAATGCCCAAAAGAACATAGGGTCAGCAAAACTGTAGGATGGCAAAAGCTCCATAAAGTTTATTTTTACCCCAGTAAATAAAAGGTTTTACTAAAACAAATCAAACAGGACTCACACAACTGGCTTCTTGGCTAGCAGATGGTTCTCCCAGCTTTGTGCCAGAGGGATGAGGCCCAGAGCCAGCTCTGCCAGGACCATCCCTTTTGGAACAAATGGACAAGATGACAGAAAACATCAGTTGTAGTATGTTTTCATTTTCCTACCTTATTGAGAACACACTGAAAAGTTTCTCCTTGCATCTTATTAAGAGACAAATTCTGACTCAAGCCCAGGAAGAGCCAGGTGTACCCATCCCACCAGTACTGATGGGATCCGCCCCAGGTGTGTTTGGCCCAGATGGGGAGGCTGGAGGCTGGAAGGCTCACCAGCACAGAGCTCCCTCTCACACAGAGCCTAGCACTGTGACACTTGGTGAATACTGATCGCTTTCCATGAGTTATCTCCAGCACTGAAGCTGAGCCTGTGAGCACTCAGCCACAGAGAGGCTAAAGGGATGCTGAGATCCTGCATCCTCTCCTGTGGGACCAGGACAGGGTAGCACTCATGGTGATGCACCTGGGCTCCAACCACGCCAGGACTTAGACACGGGGCACTCTCAGCATCATGGCCTCAGCATTGTAATTTGTTTCTTTCATTCTGTCAGTGCTCAAACTTGTTGACCTTTCAATCATTGTTGCCCTCTCTGTCCTCATCGTGGCTTTCAGGGAGGACAGCAGGTTTATTACAGGCCAATTGGGAGTGTTCTCAGTACAGTCATTTGTCCAAGGTAGTTCCTGAATCACTGTTCCTGATCAAACAGGATCAGGGAGCCAGGACTCAGGTTAAGTGGCATTCTTACTCCTGGAATGCTGAAGGCCGAACGGAGGCACATTAGCAGAGCTATGAACAAACGTCAGCAAATGGGCAGCAGCAGCAGCTCTGTGTACAGTGGGCTGCAGCTGGGGCAAACCTCGGTGCTAAACACAGTTATACTGAAATGTGAAAAGCTAAAGCAGTGTTTGTGTTTTCTGAGGAAGGTGAGAAGGCAAATGATGTAAGGAACAGTGGTAAAATGGGTGAGGGTCTGCCCAAGGGAGAGCTTCAGCAGGGCAGGATTTTATATTGATCAACTGCCACCTTCCTAATATAAAGGAGGATTTTTCAGTATTATCCAGTGCTGAAGTTCTGGCACTGGAAGGCAGCAGTTCCATCCTTCAAACAAAAGCTGCAGATGACCTCAAACAGCTTAAGACAGGTCTGCTTAAATCCATCCAGACCTGCTTCTGGCCAGTAAAAAACACAGATTCTCACTATAACAGTTTTGGGGTTTTCTGTTTTTAATTGTGTGAAGAGGTGCCAGGCACTAAAGCTGATGTGCGTTTCCACATGATAGATTGCAAACAAACAGGTATGAAAGGTCTCTTCCAAAAACTGTCACAGTGTTAATGCTGTGCCCACAATGAGCCCTGCCCAGCAGGCAGTGACCCTCTCTGACACTGCAGGAAGCCCCTCAGGCACCCCAAAGAGCAGCAGGGCCTGCCCAAGTCCTCCTGCAAGGTCCCAGGCAGTGCCAGGAGTGCCCAGAAGATGCTCTCACACTCTAGTAACACACAGATAGAAATGGGGACCTGCACCTTTAAAGTTCTCCAGCATTAAATCAGTGATGCAGAGCGGCAGTTGTATCAAGCTATTCTGCCAACATGAATCCTGGAGATACAGACCCAAACCAGCAAAGCTGATTAGTAGTGTGGGAGCTCCTTGCATGCTCCTCCAAAACACAATTAAAAGAGTTTTATTCTGAGTAACGAGAGTTAGAGGGTCAAAAGAGTTTCCATTTCAAAAGGCAGCAGGATACAAGCTAGCAGGAAGAGGAAAGCAATTTGCCCAGATTTTGTGCTAGAAATAGGTGGGTATTTAAGCTGCTGGGCTTCAATTTCTCACAAAAATTTTATCCCACCGTTCCTAAGGAAAATAGGAAAATCAGTACAAAGACAAACCTTTCCAATATTGTGATAACAATAATCCTGCTTCCACCTGCAGCAAGTACAGGTTCTTCCACCTTGCTTCAACTTTGGGCTTCCCCATCAAGTCTTACAAAGAACCAATAAAAATCCTTTCAATTCTCTCAATTTTAAAATTTATTATTATTAAAAGAGAAAAAAAAAAGATTTAAAATTGCAGAGGAACCTCAGCAAACAGTCTTTCAACCAGCACTGGCTTTAAGGAGCCAAAAATGCAGTCTCCCATGGCAAAAATATAGAAATATTGTCCAGTGTCTGGCAGTCTGCAGTTCACCTTGTTCCACGGTTCTTTCTGTGGCCCAGTCTGGCTGCAGCCAGCTGCCTTTCTGCAGGCTCCATGGAAGATTGCTTTTGGGAGATCTTCTATCTACATATTTTAACTGAATCAATGTGCAGAGTTTCTATGAAATGAGATGCTGCAGAGATGACAAAAACTGTGACAATTTCCTTGGTTAGAGACTAGAGGAGCAGAGCTGTTGGATTTCATAGAAACCAGCCAATAACAAATAATAATAAAAAAATCTTAAACATCAGTGAAAGCAGTGTGGAAGGTGACTTCATCTAAATCTGAATGGTGGACAGATCTCGCATTGTCGGCCTGATTTGGGATTTCCAGAAGTTACTTGGCTTTCCTCAGATCAGTGTGACCTTGTCTTCAGCTCTCTGAAGACATGGGAAAGGGGAGATCTTTCCTCAAACACTGCCAAAGCAACAGGCTGCTCACTCATTCCTGGCTTTTCTGCTAACATAAAGGTAGCAGCAGAGAAGGGATTTACTCCATAGGTTCTCTAAATACACCTATAGAAATAAAACAACCCTTTTCTGAATAAACCAATTTCCAAATATTTGTCATATTATGGGAACCCAAAGAAACATTATTTTTATATTAAAAATTTTTTTTTGATTCTAAGATGAAGCAGATTCCAGGTTTGTGGGGAAAAAAGACAAACTGCATTGGAATCTTGCATTCAAGCTTTTGTGTTCATCCCCTCTCCTGACCCCACAGAAAAGCTTTAGGAGCACAACTTGAAGGATGCTCATGTGCTTTTATAGTCAGTAAAAATAATTTTGTACATAATTAAGCCTTTTCTGATTAATGAAAAGCCTTTTTTAATAAGGAAAATATAGCCTAGTTAATATATTAGTAATCAGACCTGTCCATGAAAAAAAAAAAGGGACAAGTATTACAATGGCTGTAGAAAATCCTGCGTATCTCCAGATTAGGAACAATAGGACAGTTCAGCGTCAGGCACTGCTAAGTTTTCTAATCAGATAAAACCTTTAGCAGTAGTTACATCACTGCACTTCCTTCGTTTAGTAGCAGGAAGGTGAAACCTGGGATATGTTTGCTCAGAAAAAAGAGCTTTTATTTTTCCTTTTTATGACAACATTAAAGAATTGTCATTGTTCCTAAACTCCTCAATCTACATACACATTCAAAATTACAAATGAATAATTTTATATACTTACATATATAATATTATATAAAAAGTATATTACTGCATTCAATATTGTATCTATTTAATGTACATTATTCTATTGCAGAACCTTTTATTGAGTAATTTTTATAGCACAGCATTATCTGATCCTGTGCTGTCTAGGATTAGCACTGTAAATATTCTAAAAGCCAAGGTGAAGTTGTTAGTGACAGTACAATGTCCTTACACTTGGTTTATAAACAAATGTTAATAAACTGAACACATCAATGCAATATTAATTGCTCACCTCACTCTGCACAGAATCACACACTCTTGTTCCTGCCACCAGGAATGGTTCACTCCCTGAATTTGGATGTCTCAGGTCTAAATGCTCATCTGTTTTTTAAGAAAACAACAGAATTTTAACTGGGCCTCAGAACTCCAGCTTTTGTCTGTACTGTGATTAGACATTAGTGATAGTGAGACTCCAAGCACTGGATTACTATTAATGCTTCCATATGACTGGAAACATTCCAAACCTGGAGACACAGGGACGTTGTGACTTACAGGCTTCATGCCCAAGTCTCCGAGCAGACTTTTCCCCTCTCTTGCACAGAACTGTTCCCCGTCTGGTCCAAGGGTTTGGTTGCTCTCTGCAGAACCACCTCCCACTCCTGAATCTAGCTTCTAGACATTTCTGTTATGTGCTTCAGGGCAGTTTGCTGCTCTGTGAAACCCTGGTTCAAGGAACATCTCACACTCACTGGGGGATGCTAACTCAGAGAAAACCAGCAGTGTTTGCCACAAAGTAATCCTGTAGGGAGAATGCTGCTTGGCTTAAATATTAATTTTATATATATTAAATGTATTATTTTATATATATTGTTATATATGACTTCATGTAATTGTTTCTCAAAATGCAGAATACATAAATCTATGTGCTGTCCTTTAAAGAACTGGCCTCCTAAAGCAAAGTTCCATGTCAGTAATGTGTATGAGCCTGTATCCACACTACAAAACAGCGACATTCTCAGCTGAGGCTGCAAACTCCCATCACTATGTCCTTTTCCTGAGCCTGTCAGCCCACCAAACCCACCTATTCTGCTGCTTCCCGGTGCCACCAGAGCCCTGCCACATGCAGTGCCAGAGCACAGCTGAACTCCGGTGTCATCCTTTGTTCCTGATTTCTTGGAATTCCTCAGCCGAAATGAGACAACCCAGGGTTTTTGTACTTCATTTCATAGAGCCTTCCCCTACCTCCCGTTCTGCAGCCTGCAACAATTGCTTTTCACATGCTTCCTTCCTCAGCCTGGTCCTTGGGAAAGAACAAGAGGCAAAATGTTTACAAGAGACAGACCGGCTGTGCCCTGCTGAGGGTTTGGTTGCAGCATTTCTGCTCCCAGCCTAACCAACATTGAAGCTCTCTAGAAGTTTCCATTTTTAATCATTCCAAATCAGCTTGTTTTCCAGACCAGCTAGTTGAGAACCCCTCATCCAGAGCATGTCAGTAGGGCAACGTGCTGGTTTTCACCCAGAGAGCAGAGCCCGTGATAAATAACACACAGAGCTCTGTGAGGATGAGTGTCCTCTACAGCTCACAGCCCACAGGCTTCATTATTGCATCGCCCATAATTCAATTCACCCTTCCTAAAAGGTCTCTTGCTGCACCCAACCCCCACCTCTGAAAACACGTCCCACTAATAATTCGCGATTAATGCCGTCAATTACCAACTCTCCCCCAGCCACTCTCCATCCCCTGATTGGGTCGGAATGGAAGGGAAGCAGCATCTAACCGGGGAGGAATAGAAGTAGGGGTAAAATAGCAATAAAAAGTAATTACATAAAAATGCTAAACATATTACATCTGTTAGTTTGCTGAGCCCAGTGGGCTTGACAATTCCAGATTTTTGCCTTTGTCTGCGCTCAGACAGACAAGAATAAGAGAAACAGGGAAAGGATCTTTCAATAAGATTATTAAATCAGTGCATGAAAAATAAGTCGTCATTACATTGCAAAAGGGAGAGAGAAACTCGCTGAAATGTCTTTCTGCAGCTTTGCCTTTGTGATCTGCAAGGTGCTGTGCTCCTGCTTACACTCTGTTGCCCTGGCAACATACTCCTGTAAAATAAAGATTATTAAAGCGCATATGATTATTTGGCCGCACAGTGAATGAGGTGGCCGCTTCTGAAATTCCTTATCAGAGAAATTCAATTTTAGGCCAAATTGTGTTTTCACTGCCTCTCAGCTTCTCCCTCCCCCCCCCCGCAATACCAATAAAACCATCATCTCCCCAGCTGTACATGATATTTTGTCACTAACTCTTTCACGCCTTTCCTTTCCCATTCCAGGTTTTATTTTTACTCTGTCAAAGAAGAATGCTCTCCCCAATTTGTAGGCTTTTATTCCTTACAGGTTTTTTCTGGCAGCTTCAGCTCTTTCTCCCCTGCAGCAGCCAGCAGCCTTCTCACCCACTGTGGCAGCAGGAAGGGACTTTCCCCTCCAGCCCAGACCGGGGGCCAGGGCCACAACCCAGCTGGGAGCCCTGGAAGGTGAGGGATGAGCTCGCAGCTCATCCCTGGGGAGCTGCTGCCCAGCGCACGGAGATCCCGACCAGGTGTGTAAGGGGCCAGTTCAATCGGCCACAGCTCCCCCTGGCCCCGCTGAGGTGTTGCCCGGCTGACAGACAGCTCCTGCCAGCGCTGCCCGCTCGCCTGAAGCCCAGCGGTACCTCCGCCACACCCCAGAGCGGCGGCCCCGGGCACCGGCACCCGGTGTCTCTGCCCCGGCGCCACCAGACGCACCGCTGTGGCTCTGCCCTGCGCCCATCACGGCGGCGGCCGCACGGGCGAGGCGCACGGACACGGCCGGGCACCCGCGGCTGCGGGGGGACTCCGGGCCGGGCCGGGCCGGGCGGGGGCGGCGCGGGGCCGCCGCAGCGCACCAGGGGGCGCTGCCGCCCCGCTGCCGCCGCGCGCCGCAGGGCGGTCCCGGAGCGCGCGGGGAGCCCGGCCGGGCGGGGCTGCTGAGGGGCGGTGCGGAGGCACCTCTGAGGGGACACCTCGTGTGCGGGGAGAGCTCCTCTGAGGGGCACCTGTGCGGGGACAGCTCCTCTGCGGGGCACCCCCGCTGCGGGAGCACCTACACGGGGGCACCTCCGCGGCCAGAGCGGGGCTGGCTCCACTCCCGGCCCGGGCAGCGGCCCCCTGCACAGCCCGGCGGCCTTTAGTAGCTCTTCTTGCCCCCGTACAGTTTAATTAAAAAACGGGCCAGTTTTGGCAGTCGGGCCCAGCTGGGAATTAAAAATAACACAGCGCATCACCGAGCCACAGCCCAGGCCCTCCCGCAGTGCGTGCGGGGTCCCAGCTGTCCACTCGCCCGTCTCCTGCACGCTGGGACTGAGATCCAAGATGAGCCCCGTTCACCAGGCACAAGGGATTCCGCTTCTTCAGATAGCATTAAAAAACTACACTGACTCCAGAAAGGAAATGAAATTGCTTCTTTTAATATTAAACTTGTAATTGTTCCTATTTTTCCTCGATATTTGATGACAGTGAACCAAAGCGACTGACAGCCTTTGTGCAACTCTTCGAGGGCGACTGCAGTGCGGCGAAGGAGGAGTGAAGATTTCTGAAGGAAGAACGGTGAAGATGAAAGCGAGCCTCAGAACTAACATGTGTGCTTTATTTTTTAAAGATGGAACAGAGAGGAGGCACAATTACCCCAGATTTAGAAGATCTTAGTTCAAGCCCTGACCTACTGGAGCTTTCCATACCTTGGCTTCTCCTCCCTGTCTTAAAACCAGGTAATAGCTGTTGCCTACCTGGTGGATAATTGCAGGGATAAATATCTCGGAGGCTCGTTGGTGCAACAGAAAAAATGCCTAATATTGGCAACACAAGGTACCCCAGATCTGGCCTCCAGTTTGCTTATAGTCAGCCGAAGATAGCTGTGACTAATAACAGGAACAGAATCAGAAAGGAGACCAAGAGGGGTAAGGGATTTCAACAGAAATAAGTTCCCCAAGGCAACACCTGGAAATTATTTTTTTGGGGGGTGGGGAGTGATCATCCACTATGTCCTTAATAAACACAGATACATTGCAGGAAAAAAAACCCCAAAAAACAAAGCAACAAAAAGTCGAGTCCGAGAAGCAGCACTAGGCAGGTTTATAAAATCCTCACAGACAGCATCATTCCCTGTACAACCAGGGCAGCTTCCCGGGCTCATTAGAGAAGTGTAAGTGGTTCCTGAATTCTATCCTCCCCAGCCAGTCCCCCTGCGTTATCTCTTACGACCGTTGCCTGAACTGAAACACCATTTTGGTCACTGAGATCACTTTTGGAGGGTGGTAGAAGCCTCGGTTTCCTCTACAAGAACAAACAGGCTCAGTTACAATCAATAGTGATTTTGGACAGCCCCACACAGCTCAAGTTCTTCTCCTTTTAGAATGTAAAACACACAAAGGTCCCAGTTCACAAGCACTAATGATTTAAAATAGCTCCTACAAATGGGCAAAAAAAGCGTAAGAACAGTTACATCAATCAGACCAAAGGTCCACGCATTTTTTTAGTACTAGATTACCTGTTTGGGAGCACTTCTGGCTCACCTGCAGCAAATGACATCAGCAGTCATAGTTTCTAGGAGCAAGAAAGTCTTCTACAGAGTGGGGAACCCATAACATTGGAATAAGAGAATCTACAGGATTTTGGGGAAAGGGACAAGCAGTTGACTATAAATACCCTGAGTGCCTTTGTTTCTGGTGGCCCAGTTTTTGAAAGGACACAGGAAAACTGGAGACAGTGCAGAGTCATAAAAATTATCTGAGAACTGGAATAGCTGCCTGAGAATCAGACACTTAAGGAGCTCGATCTGTTTAGTTTATTAAAAAGATCAAGAGATGGTTTGATTACGATGTATAAGTACCTTCAAAGGGAGAAAATACCAGGTCCTAGAGGGCTCTTTAATCCAGCCAAGAAAGGCTTAACAAGAACCAATTGCTGGAAGCTGAAGCCAGACCAGCTTAAATTGGAAATCAGGCACAGTTTTATAGTGAGAATGATTAGACATTAAAAACCCTGCCCTATCAAAGGAGGGAGGATTTTTCATCTTTTAATATCTCCAAATCAAGACAGGATGCCTTTTAGTAAAGTAAGCTCGAGTTTAAAAAAAGGCTTAATGCAAGGGTAATTGAGCAATATTTAATGACTTATCATAGGCAAGGAAAACTCTAACATCTTAATTTGGAATGACAGCTCAAAGTTTGGCAGCACGTATCTTTGGCAAACAGGTATGCTGTCTGCACTGTGTGACGAAAACTGCTGAGACCTTACTGTGTTTTTTGCCTTGGAGAAAGATCAGATGGCAGGTGCCAATCAGAGATCCAGTAGTGTAAAATCCGACACAATTTTTCCATAGTTAGCACATTCCATGTCCTGCAAAGGCCTCCCCTGGGCAGAGCCATGGCTGTGGCACTATGAATGAGTCTGCTGAAGCCCTGGGCCACGTATATGAAGCCATAATAAAGACTATAAATTAATGTTCTGAATGATCAGACTGTGGCTGCAGTTACCAGCTACAGCTGAAAACGGGACACCAGCCCATGAGTGGAACCATCTACATTTATGCCCTTTGCTGGGGACAGATGTTCCAGGACTTGTGGTTGCCTGACTGTCCATGGATGCTCCATGAGAGCAGATGGATACAGAGAACCAGGCTGGACCCAGAAAAGAGACAGGAACCAGGGAGAGAAGGCAGGATTGATAATGGTATTTAACTACACAGCAGTTGTGGATTTACATAAGGCTAAAATACACCCCAGCATACATGAGAAAGCGTTCAAGCACCTACAACACGAGGGAGCACAGACCTTCCCAGTAGCATCGCCCAGGGTTTTTTCATTACTTGTCATTACTTTGTGTCATATTCCCTCTTCAAAGGTTATCATCGGTCTTTAGGATTCTCTTTGTGGAAGATCTTTGTCATCATCCTCATCCTCCTCTGAACATCTAGATCAGGGGCTCCAAACTTTTTTGATTGTGCACCTGATCAGTAAAAAAATTTTGAGTGTGCACACCAATGTATGTGTATTTATCTATAAATGATCTCCACATACTACTGTATTATATACTTTATAAAACATACACAAAAATAGACATTTACAAAGGACAAGGATGAAATAAACACTATTTTAAATTTTTTAAATTTATTAACTGCAAAAAAAAATTTTTCTTCCTGTGCCCTAATAGATTGTCTTGTACATCCCACCATGGAGATCACTGATCTAGATCCAGAAGGCACCTTTCAAAGACAACCAACCTTCTAAATTCCTCTAAACAATTCTGTGCCTCAGATTCCCTGAATGGAAAGTGGCAAATTACTGAAGGCTGAGCCTTGGTGACATGACACAAGGGAACTGCCAATATTTGCATTCATAAGGATTTAAAACAGGGCAAAAGCTGACCAGCCACTACCACCCAGAAAGTTCCTAGGAGCTGAACAGTGTAGCCATGATCTCAGGTAAGAATCTAAACAAAACCTGCTGTCACAACAGGAGTGCTGACCCCAAAATCTGTGGTGAAGCCAATTGTGGAGAGAGGCTCAATAAACTCTGAAGTTCTTTAGTGCTGAGCATGATATAAGACATGGAGCAGTGCCAGAGAAACACTTGGTGCTGGATGCCAAACCAGCCGTCTGCCTCAGCTCTGGCAGTGTCCGACTCCTGAGAGCAAGTTGCTGAAGGTGAAAACAAGTAGGACTCCTTCCAAGTCTATCACTTAGGCTTATCACCAGATGAGAGCCAGAGTTCTCTGGCACAGTGTCAGGCAACCAGAATCAACACTCCTGAGTTTCTGAAGTGATCCCTGGAGTCTGGGAGCCCTCTGGGCAGGTACCTGGGAGACAGACAGTAAGATCAAAATGTTCTGTCCCCAGTTTCTATATGGAACCCTCTGGTTCTAGGGACACTCATGAGGTGAAGGAGCATGTTTCTATGCTATCGTTTATGAAGACTCTTTGCCTCTTTACTACAAGATTCATTCAGAACTTTAGCTGAGAGAAGCCAAGGCACAACCAAGGCACACTTGCTCAGTGACTGCCCACCTGCATTCACACACCAGGACAGAACCTGCCTCTCCGACTTTGAGAGAAAACTTTGAAATACGTCTGTGTTATGCCACAGTCTCAAGAGTCTGCAATATTTGTTGGGCATGTGACAATTTCCTTTGCAGGGCTGAAGTGTTCTACACCTTCTAATCCAATTTCGGTTGACTCAGTCAATGGACTTCTCATCATTTCCTTCGTATTCCCATCATGATGGGTCTCATAAATCTTGCTAATGGAGGATATTACCTGATATCTGAGATACATTTTCCTTCTTGCACTATGATCACAATACATTTCATTTGCATTCCTTAGGCCCTGTCCAAGGCAATTCTTCACCATGGTTTCTGTTTATGCTCTTCATGTGCTTGTGGACAAGTACAACACTCTTCATTTATTTTGCGAAGTTAAACACATCTAATTATTTTCATATTTCTTCATAAATCATTACTTCCAGCCCTTAAACACACTTCTACTCAGAAAAGTTATTTTAGAAATGGTGTTGCCTGGGATCCACATTTGCTAATCTCCCAGCAACTGTTACATCATTTTTCTAACTGCCTGTGCTTTGCACTAATTCAACAATTTATTTTTTTTTGTCTGGGTGCTCTACAGAGCAGCATGGGGAAAATCTTAGGCTTTCAGTGTCAATCTTACATATTTTCACATCATTCAGCTCCTTCTGAATTCACTTTTGCCATCTGCATGCAGAAATTAATAAAAAATTATTGAGAAATTTACATCCAATTTGATGGAATTCTGCAACACTGTCACTGTCACTCTTCTCAAATACAATATAATCCTTGATCAGAAGTTACTGATAAAAATCTTCTATTTATTTTAGGCACCTACTATGTATTCCATGTTTAAAAATACCTCTCCCTGTAAGTGCAAACCTCGTATTCTTTAATGCAATACTGGTATCCTGACGCTTCCCAGGGCATTCACGTTCCTGTGGCTGAATAGACATTAGCTCTGTCAAAGATTCACCAGCAGAATAAATCCAGTCTGGTTGATTCAAACTTACAGGAATAACACACCTTAAACAAGAAGTTATTTTACTTCTTTAGGTACGCAGAGTCATCCACACTTACTAAAGAGTCCAGAACGAGCATCCAGGCAGCTCTGTCTTGGAGCAGGAGGTACCTCATGACAGACATGCTTCCAAGCGTAGGAGCTTTTTAGTGAATATGCTTCACACATCACGAGCCAGAAAAATTCGGACAATATTTTAGCATGTACTGAGCAATACTGACTCGAATCCCTTTTCTGAAAGGAGAAAAAGGAAAAGGAGTTCCTCACATGGATTCTGCAATCCCTCACTATCCCAGCAGTTTATTATCTTCCAAATTCTGAATGTTTTGCAAAAAAAAATACTAATTAATTTCTTTTACATAAAGGACACATACATGGAACTGGTTGTCTATTTACAGTCCTCCTTTCCAAGTGTTCTATTAACATCCCACATTGTGAAATGTTTCCATTACTCACAGATACCTTGTGCTGTTGTGTTTTCCCCTTTGTCAAGGCCCATTTATGAAATCAGTTCAGGGATCATCCATTTTAGATTCCTGAGTGACTGTCTGTTTAGTAATGATTTCTTTATTCTCTCCACCCCATGTACACCATAAGCCATTTCTTATTTCCTTTTAGAATTTACTCAGCCTTTTTGATTACTCTCCCTCTCTTTACATCGTAAATAATCCTCAATATTCTGATTTTTGCCCTATTTCCTTTCATCATTTCAAGTAAAGGAGACTTTGTACCATCAAATCTTCGAGCTACATCAATCACCTCTTCTATCTTCCTTTATCAGATGAATTAGTTGTGATGTGCTTATGATATATTTAAATTCTTGCCTGTTTCTCTCTCTACTTGTATTTGCTTTTTTAAAAAATATTTCTTGCACCCATTTCTCTGACACTAGTTGCTTAGTTCCTTGAAATTTATCAGAATTTTTAAGAATCTGATATTTCCTGTTATGCGCAACTTACACACACAGTGAATTCAAGGATTTACCACTTCAAAGCTGACACAGAGCTGCTCTTTCTGTGCTCAGACCCCACTGAGCTCGAAGCTGCAGCTCTGACAGGGAAATTCTCCCTTCTTTCATTCCCTTTCACAAATTTCCCAGCCAAGGAGATCGGTGATGTTCTACTTCCATGTTATTGTTCTGAGCAATTACTCCAAAGATCCTACTGATACAGATTTGAAAGAGTGAGAAAAACAAGAAATACCCTTTAATTACCAAGGACAAAATGAGTACCAACACTTCAGCTGAGGATGAAAGGGATTGTTTCATGTTCCACCTCAAATTCCTCATCCAACATTGAAGTTTCCACTAAATTCTGAGGAACTCAGGGCCAAGAAGAGTCTGCCCTGCTTCAGATCATCTTAAACATGGTTTGTCTGTCTCCACGCAGTGAAATGTGTGCCCTGTGCTTCCAGGGATTCCTCAGGAATGTGCTATCATGTCTTATCAACACACAATACTTACCAAGTGTTGATGCAAAAAGCCCAAAGGAACATGTGCAAACCAACTTCAGAAGAAGAAATCATGAGGAGGACCTGAGGGAGTTTATATAGACACCAGGAGTAAAATTTGGTTATTAGAAACACTCTTGTAATGCTGAACACATCCCAGCGACCAGCAAAATCCGCCATGCATTTGTAAAGGGACAAAAGAGCATAAAGGCAATATAGGGCAGACTCTGAGAAGGTCTCTGCCAGAAGACTGAGCAAGTCAGAAAATACTGTCAGGTGAATTGGATACCTTCAGTTCAATTTACCAGAAATACAGCACCACAGCATGTTGGGATGGCAGGAATAGGTGTGAGAAGGGTTTTGTAAGATAAATGTATTTGCAGTGCCACACTCCCTTGTACTTGTGCTCAGGGTGGTGTTTTTATTAACAAATTATTCAGTATTTTGAGTCACAGACAAATCGTTTATTAGCTGATTAAAACCAAAAAAACTTTTGCAAATTTAAATAAATTACAAAACTAAAAATAAAAAGAAAGGTTGTAGTTATTTATCGTGCCAAGTAACCAGCTCCCATCCTGCTTGCTGCTGAGTTTTGCTCAGGGAGGATGACTGTAGGCTTTGGCAGGCTCCTAACTCATATAGGAAGACCCAAAAAACCAGTTAAGGACTCCTCATGAACATTCTGACTGTTCTTGTAAGAATTAAAAAAGAAAAAGAAAAAGAAAAAACCAGAAAACTCTACCAGCTGAAGCTGAGATGATGCACATAAAAGAAGAGAACAAGACACTCCAAGAAGTGGGCTGTATAATTTCCCACAGTAAAATCTGTACATGGAGAGCAAAGCTATGATAAAAAAGTATCCAAGTTGCAGTTTATTGTGCCTCAGTGATATCCAGAGGAAATCTGCTTAGTCTGCAACTAATTTTCCCACCTCCTAGCTATGAAAATCTGAAACTAATTCTGTGTTCTCTGGCCACTCATAATACAGCCTCTACAATCAAAACATAATTAACAACATTGCTGCTGCTGCTAATGAATAAGCTAGAAAAGAATCGACCTCACTCTTATCTAATGTTAATTTTCCAAGGAGAAAGGGAGAAAGAAAGGCAAGGATGACAAAATAATATTTTGAGGTCAAAGCAAGCAATTGCAATTCCATTCCATAAGGCCATTACTTTCTGAGCAGTGATTACCAAAGGAGCCTCACCAGGTTAAAAAAAAAGTTCCATCTACATTTCAGACCTTCCTGGTTCTGAACTTGACAAACAGATATTACCAACACTTTCATGCTGGCTGGAGCCTTTCCCAGCTGCATGCATGAACAGATCATCACAGGCAGCCCAACACCTAAAAAGACCTTTGAAAATATTTCCTATTCGTGCTCAGACCCTTTTTTTCTAAATGGAATAGCAACTACAGGAAACTGTAGATCCTTTCCCCATTTTGTCCATGACTTCTTCCTCAGTACTGTCTATGAATGCAACCTCTCCCGTCCCACCACAATCCAAAATTCAAAGCACAAAAAACCCAAAAGCAAAATATATTCCCCCTACTCTTCTCCCCCAGACCAGCACAAGCCATTCTTAATATCAGGTCAACAGCAACACAAGAAAAACTTTTCAATATTAATTTTTTAAGTTAGTCCAATTAAAGATAACACCTTCAATCTCCCTTATGCTGCATTTTCCAAACATTTGAAAACATTCAGTACAAAATGCTGATCATGAAAGAAGCTGAAAGCTGCTGAGCTCTGCCAGGACGAAAAACTTTGTCCCTAGGGAACTGGCCAGCAATCGGACACGTGATGCAGCAAGTTACACCAACCTCTGTCCTATTCCAAGAGCTTCCTTTAATCCAATTGTTTAGATACAGCTTGATATTATTATCCCAGATCTCATTACTACATTGCAGAGAGCAGTCTGTAAGTCCTGAATCGAGAATAAAGAACTGCAAAATAGTAATTTCTAATCCTGGCTACATCAAAAAATCTCTGCTAACAACAAGGCATCTTTGCTAGGAGTGAGGGGCAGACAAAGATGATGGGAAAAACAAGGCTGATGTACTATCAAGAAACTACCAAAAAAGGAAAGTTCAAAGCTCGTCTCCTCCCCCCAACTTTTTAAATGTAGTTTGGAAACACCTACACTTTCACAGGAAAGACAGGGCAAACCCTCGTCAGAGACCCAGCCATGCTATGGAACAACTAACATGCCCTCCATCTCCAATGGGCTCATAATTTTGTGTTGTCCCCAGATTATCAAATTACATTTCTCACTCTTGAAGCTCTGTCCAGAGCTATCTTCCATCTCTCCAGTTTGAAGAACCAGCTCAGTATTGTCTCTTCCTGAATAATTTGAGTTGGAATCAAATTTAGCATGGCAGCAGCAGATGACACCATCATATGAGTGCAATAGCACCTGTGCACCTATTCTTTGAAATCACCATTTCATATGGTTATTTCTCACCATGTGACTCTCAGGCCACAGGAAGTGTGGCACAAAAATGTATTTATGATTTTTGCCTTTACAATGAGTTTCTTAAATTCTACTAGAAGTTGTTAAGAAATATTTCCTTTTCTTTTTGTAAACCGACTGTCCTTTGTTGGTTCTTGCATTTAGAATAAGCATCAACAACAGTTTCACATTCCTCACGTGCCACGATCTGCTCTCCCTATGACACTGAAATGAGCACGGGAGCCTCTCCCCACACTCAATGTTATTGGGTGGAGTGTGTCAACAACTTCCAGTTCCACTCTGCAAAAACCTCTGATAAAAACTTGGAACTCTGAGGATGAGAAGAAAAGAAGATAAATATACACACACAAAATAAACAGTGGGTGTAATTATTTGCAAGGCTGCTACTGCATTGAACTATGTTGATTTTGAGGGCTGCTATTATGATAAGCCTTGGTTATAGTCCTCTCAAAAGTGGCAACAGGCTGTCATGACATCCAGCATGGAAACTGATGTTGATGCTTGGCATCCAAGCAGTTCCACCAACCCAGACTGGTGGCCAGTATTCCTCAATTGCTGAAACAGTGATTTAGCTCCCAGTAGCATACTTAGTCAATTATTTCCTCTTCCTCTTAATAGATCTTTTTTTTTTTGTATTTGTTTAAATTCTAGGCAGCAAGAACGAGAAATCTTGTAATCTTCTTCCTGAAGAGCCTCACATACTGAGCACTGCTAAATATTTGGCAAGATAAATGACAGAGCTGCTCTAAAGGAGTCATGTATTCTAGAAATAAAAAAAGATACATCTGTTGTCTCTTTTGTCAATGTGAAAGGTGAGCCACGTAAAACATGGGATGGCAAAATACTGAGGAATGACAGAAGACATGCCCATGTTAATTCAGGTGTAAGGTTAACCCATTTCTTTTCATTTCTGAGGATCTGACATGCTTCGTTTTTCAGGAGGATGTGCAGGAGACCAAAGTAAAGGTTATTAGATCTTGCTGGTCTGAAATCTAGGGGAAAAAAAGATACCTCAGCTTTGCACACAGGTATTGTTGGGTTTGACTCTGTTGGGGACTCAGACACAACCTGGGAGGCTCAGACGCCTGTCAGTGTCCATCAGAACATTCAACCTTTGCAGCCAAGTTTATAGAGGTGTTCCACAGCACCACTAGCCCTTTGGCCACTGAAAAGGCCATGACTTTCAAGTCACACCCTCCTGGGGACTACACTCAAAAAGTGCTGCACAGGACCCCACAGAGTCTTAGCAAAGTGATGGATCAGGAGAGCCAGAACCTGAAATTTTATGTCCCAGAAGCTGTTACAGTGGGGATTCTGGAACACGATGTATCAAACAAGGAGGCCCGTGGGAAAGAAATATATATGGACCGATTCTTGATAGATGTTTCAGAGATGTTTATTTCTCCAGCCGCATCTGGGATCTGCTGAGGAACTGTCACAGTCACGGGACCCGAGGGTCCCTGCCCACGCAGGGAACACAAAACAAACAGTGGGGAACGAGGCTGACCAGGGCCAGGGACCCCAACAAGAAGCAGCATGAACAGATGGTTGAAGACTTTCATTAGCAGAGATCAAGCAGGGACACCTCCCTCACTGTTGAAATGGTGCTGCACACCAGAGTATTCCATTAGCCCTCCCAGGTGGGAAAAAAGTACTTTTTTCTCCTCAATAAAAGAACAAAGACCATTGATTTTTCTGTTTATAGAGCGCAGGCAAAACCAAAGTCCTCCTTCTCTAGTACTTGTTTGAGATACACTGTGTGGTTGGGTTTTTATAGATGAAAATATTGCATTTCAAGCTGTGAAGCCAGAGAGTTCTCCAGCTTTCACCCGTGTCACTGCAGTGGCTGAAGCAGGGACAGATTCTGAGGGACAGAAACTTCTTTTCTGGAAGAGGAGGAGGGTAGGCACCTGACACAACTTTCAAGTGAAAGAAAGAAGCTGCAAGACTTTAACACTATCTGATTTACATTATTATTTACACTACTTTACATTTAAAATACAAAACCATAATATTTCAGCTCTTTCTTGGATGCACATTGTAGCATGCTGACTGACCACTTCATCCCTTTGCAAAGGGTGGCACAGACACTTCATAAATGTTTACTCCAGTATTAAATATTTTTGGTTCAGTTTGCATATGACTCACTAGTAGGCTCCCAAGTTTGCCTGGATTATTTGTTACATTTATGGAAAAGTACACATGTACACATACTAAATTCACTTAAAAAGCAAGGATCCTGGAAGACTCCTATTCAGTAAACAGGAATGCCAATATCCTCCATGCTAACAGCCCTGACTGAAGTAGTTTACTTAAGAGGAGGAATTAACTCCAGGGCAGTTATTCTGTTGAATGTCAATAGACAGCAGCACTGAGAAACCTTTTTTTTCCCCTTTTTTTTTTTTTGCTGTTGGTTTGGGAAAAGGAATCTTTGAAAGCAGAAGACAGCAAAGAATAAAACTAAACACACCAGTCATCAGTGTATGAATTCTAATAGCAATTATTAAAGATAATTCTAATGTTTGTCTCCCAGAACATGGACTTTTCACAGAAGAAACAGAACAGGAATATGCACCTCAGACTCAGCACCCTCTGCCTTGCCCAGTGCATATAATGGGATGGGGCACACACTTCAGCCTGAGCAAGTCTCCACTGATTTGTTTTTCTGCCAGCGTACTGTCCCTCAGGAAAAGGCATTGTGGGGGAGGTGGGGGAAGACCCTCAAGCATTTCTCCCCTCAGATTATCTCAGTCATTTCATTTTGCAGACATATAATGATGAAAGTGTTTAGCCTCAAGAGGGGCTGGGTTGCACAGCCATGATTGTGATCATGGCCATCTCTGGCAGTATTTGTCAGGCACTCCCTGTAACACCCTCAGCACAGGGAAAAGATCTGTAAACGAGTGGAAAGTGCCCAGGGGTTCACTGGCACACATGAGGGGAGGCAGAACAGGATCCCAGTATGCATGGAGACAGTCATCACAAAAACAAACATCCAAGTAGTAAAAATATTCTGAACTACTTCAGCTAAATATTTCAGTGTAACATTTACAGTGCTATCTACTAAGTTAGAGCTTCTGCATAGAGTACTCTGCACTTTATTGTGTATTTCTATATGAATTTAATATTAATTTCTCATTGAGTTTTAAATCAAACTAGGAAACACCAATTCTTTCCCATTAGTACTTTGGTGAAGTATTTTGAATTTTTTGCTGTACTATTTAGTTGCATCTGTTGATGTTTCTTTCCTTATCACTTCATCCCTCCAAGCCTGCCAGTATTCCTCCCTTGCCATCCCACGTTAATCAGTCAGTTATCACTGCTACCCAACATCTGTCCACACTAAACAATGGAAGAAATGAGGGGGGGAAGGTACTGGGGCAGCTGTGAAACACGGAAAGAACCTTCAAATAAAGCGAAGGGTGTTATAGTGAAAAGCTTTTTCCATGTACATAGAACAGAAAAAGTGGAAGTAGGTATGAACTGTAGTAAGTGAGACTTAGATTAATAAAGGAAACCCCCTCTCTCAAATAGAAAACATAATTAAGGACTGGAATACATTTCTGTAAGGATATCAATCGTCTCCAGAGACGGAGGAACCTTTTATGCTCCTTCCGAGACGTAAATCCAGAGATAAATCCTTGACATCCTTTTCCCTTACCTTTCAGATCGTTCTTTACCGTTATCTTGCAAGATAACCAAGTTTGATTTTTTCATTTAACAAATGCTGTAGAGTTACTAAATCTTTTGGTATAAGAAATTGCTTGTCTAAGGGACACCAGTGCTCCATAAAAGCTGACAGCCTGTCTACAAGGGCTGCCAGCAACAGTGTGGGGAGAAGCACCTTTGTCTGAGGCACTTGCAGAATAATCTGTCTCCTTGTGCCCTCCTAGACTCCAGCCACTGGAGTCAGGAAGAATGGCAAACTTCACAAAACTGTGTTAAAGGAAACCATCAGAACTTACGATTTTCTTGATATTATATCTCTGAATCTTACCATATTGTTCAGCTGAATAAAATCCTAAAGGCTGATTTTAAATTGGTTGAGAAGATTTACATTTATTAGTTTTAGTCTTGAGTTTTGAGTTGTATCAAGTGCTTTTCTACTTCTGGATATAACAAAGACCAAATAGGAATCTCTCGTATATTGTATTTTTGTGCACTAATGATCTTTCAAGCAAGCTCCAGTTGCTTTGGCAGCTTACAGCATGATTTATCTGTGCAGAGAATTCTCCTGTTCAGTGGGACACAGAGAGGTTCTACTGCAAATTCTTTTAAAGGAATTTCAGAATAGGCAATGGAGATCAGTATCTGATCTGATATTTCAGCACTGTGGTAGTTAAAACAGTGTGAGAAAAACAACATTGTTTTGCACTTTGAAACCTGTTTCTAATCAGCTGAGCTACTCCTATGGGGTCAAATAAAAATGATTAGCTTATTAAAAGCATAGTTTTGCTATTTAATAAGCAAAAATGATTGAAAATTCTGTTCCAGATCCTGATAATTTTAGTGTTTCTAGTTAAGCCTACAAAATTGCATTCATTATTAGTGTCTAGATTCATTAACAATTCAATTTATAGATATTAATGCTTATAATGCATGCTTCACTTGCCAAAACTTGAAGAGAAATTGTTTCAATTAGCTTTCATGGATCATGGATCCTACTGGCTGGGTATTTTTAGACAAAAGATACAAACACATCCCCAAGCAATGCTAATGCACAGCTGGGATCTGTATGGAAGGTCAGCTAACAGTTTAAAAGGAAAACCAGTAAATAAATTTTACATAGAACTGTGGGACAGGAACAGAATCAATCAAATATTTGCAGGTCACACCCTTCCTCTTAAAAACACCACAATTCCCTGGTGTGGTTTTTGAAAAATAAGCCATAAGATATAAACTAGTGACTGAGTTAAGGGATATTTGTCAGACTGTGACGAAGCATGCCAGGTATGCATGGGCCCAAGGCAAACTGCTCCCTTCTCATTCAAACTACGTAATTAAAGTCAGCAGCGATGCACCAGGGTAGCCATTTGAGAGGATTGTAACCAAGAAGAGAACTGTGATTAACACTTTTTCTTCTTCCTTTAGGTCCGTTACAGTCAGGGAGAACAACCCAACATCAACACAAACAAATTTGTGCTACCCCTGCATACTAAAACCCCACAAGAGGACAGAAGGGAACGCCGAGTAGCTGGCCAGGTGGCAAGCTCAGGGACAACGTGCCCACTGCTGTCCCAGTGAGAGCAGGAGGCTTGGGGGTAGCAAAGCTGTCACCAGCGTCACGTTGATGCCGCAGCAGGAGCTGAGCCCTGCCAGGCTCTGAGCGATTGCATTGCTGTGCAGGACCCAAGGGGGGCACGCAGCCATGAGAGCCGCGAGTTCAACTGAGCACTGAAAGGACACGCAGCCAGGATCGCTCAGGTCCACAGCCTGGATCTCATTAATATTAAAAAGTTACTATAAAACATTGGCCTTTGATACTGCCAGTATTGGATTACCGTTCTTTCTCCTCTGCTGAGCATTGGAAACACCAGTTGGAAAGTGCTGGGATTTAATGCAGCTAATATGTGGATGGTATCCTGAGGTGCATGTGGTGTCTCTGAAGTCAGTGCAAGTCCCCATAGACTGAGAGTTGACTGGCTGTTTCTGCTTCCTGAGACCTGGCACAAGAATGTCAGCCGAGCTGAGCTGAAGCCCACAGTCCATGCCTGCTCACAGCACCATGGCTTCTCTCCCATCTGCACATCTGTCTCTGAGATTCAAAGAAAACTGGTGTTTCTGCAAACAAATAACTTCAGTTTGTGGCTCTCCGCTGAGAACAAGGTACACTAGATTCCGGGAATATTGAAGATGCTCAGTATTTATCCAAGCAGCCTAACCAACCATTCTTCCAAAAAGCTGGTCATTGTTTCAGAAGTGTCTATACTATACAAATCAGTCAAGCTATTTCTCTTGAGTTGGCTTATTTTTGGAGAGCAGAGCTCTGGAGGGTGCTGACCACAGAGGTGTCTTACAGGCATTTCACTGCTGGGCTTGAGCATATCAACTAGGGCAGTAGTCAGGCCCACACTAAATTCTTTGCCAGTGACATGAGAGCTTGTGCTCAGCTGGAATTTCTCTGCAGAGAAGTGCAATTAAGAAAAAGATTTAGAGAAGTAACACCAGGCCTGAAGTTGGCTGGAGCCCAGTCTGTAGAGCAGCAGCATTAGCATGGACCCACTGCCACTCAAGGCAGCTTCGGGGCCAGCAAACACAGAGAGGTACATCTTGCTAAATAAACACTTCTGGGGAGTTAGGACTTAAGCCAGGGTAACCTTGTTATAACTCAGTGAAGGCAAAAACAAATTATCTATCTTCCAGTTTGACTTTATCCTAAATTTGGTACCAGGGAATAGATCATGCTTATACTTTGGCAAAGCAGACAGGATGAAGAAGCTGTATGGCCACTTGCATTTACACCCAGTCTATTGCAGGCCCCAGAATTAATATAGAAAAGTCATCTAAATGACTGTTTTTAATGACATGATGCATCTTCAACTGCACCAAGCTCACATAAGCTCACAGACCTTAACCTGCACTATCCATGTTCCCAAATTCATTAATTCAAGACTACAAATATTGAACAATATTTGAAAAGAGTCAACTAATTTAGTAAGAAAAAAATGCCTCAGAAGCCTATCAGCAATCCAGTGGCAATGTGAGCCTGACTGCCAGCAGCTGTGGTCAGCCATGGGGTCATTAGCAGCACTTGCAGTGCTGATTGAGACCATCATTCATTTGGTTTCAAAAGCCCAGAGACCTGACTTCCCTTGCTGTAGAGAAGAGAGAGCAAACATATTCCAATTATGAGAGAATGCTGTCCGTTACCTCTCCCACTTCCTATGAACATGCTTCCAGACCTTTTCTACCAGCCTCTGAACACCTTGGCTATTCCACTGAGTCACAGAACAGCCCAGGCTGGAAGAGACCTCGGTAGACCTTTCACGGGAAAAGGAGCCCAGATAAATTTATCTCACACTGTTCAGAAGCATCTTGAAACCCTCCAGTAGTAGAGACTCCACCACATTCCTGGGAGTGTATTGGCTGTCCCTACTCCTAAGGACCCCCACTTCTGAACTCTTATGATGGGCAGACAAAGATTGAAATCTGGCACATTAGGACTAGCTCCCATATTTAGGGTTTTGAACATCAATGACACCACAGAGTCCGCCTGGAAATCAAGTAAATGGATAAATAGGCTCAGAAAGGAAAAGGACTCTCTACTGTTGGGTTTTGTTTAAGTTCAGCATTTTTGCAGTTTTATAGGTTGTGCAGTCATATAGCCAGATGAATGCTGAAAACAGGAAAAAAAAAAAGAAGAGACAAGGGAGCCTGATTGGGTTTTTTAATTAAAAAAACCCCAAAACCTTCCACCCTTTCCCAAAACAAGTCCAGCCAAGATTGCCAAAGGTGTGTACAAATGCTCCACAAACACTAAGGAAGCATATGGAGTATTCCCTGGCGTCCTGTGTTGAGAAAACCAGGGTGTGTCAATCCAACTCTTAAGTAATTGGGCTGCCATGTTCTGACTTTGCTTCTGTTTCCAGATGTTCTTCAGATGGCTTCAAGATGTTGGTCAATCCACATTTCAGTTCTCTGGTCCTGCAGTAACTGAGCTGGGCTCTGCTTGTGACAGCAACTACCCAGCTCTACTCGTCCCACCCTGAGCCGATGGGGAACCAGCACATGTGCTGTCACTGGTAAACACCAGAAACAGAATAAAAGCAAACAAAACATTAGGAACTTTTATTACGAGGAGCTAGTCCTGCTCCCTCAGAGATCCTGGAATAAGCTTCTTCCACTCCACCAGCATAATCCCAGGCTTGTCTAGTTCTCATACAGTATCACCACAATGTCACCAGCACTTCCATTTCACCAGCCAGCTCACAATGTAGAGAATAGAGAATCAGAATTTTCCAGTATTCAAAAAAAACCAAACTTCAACAACCTAAAACACTGTGACACTTGAAGGCAATGACCATGGCTAGAAGGTGATCCCAGATGCCCACCCCATCAGAAAATGGATTTGTGTTCTCCAGTCACGCACTTGAAAAATCAGTCTGGAATCTGACGCTACTACAGCTTGATGCAAGACACTGCAAGCCTCAAGTTCCCTTTATGTTAGGATGCAAGTTTCTCCTTGGGGTATCTACAGCTTTATTTGTATTTATCATCTCCAAACAGAGAGCAGTGACAACCTTGGGACACTTGTATCTGTACCCAACTCTGACACAAAATAGTTTAATGGCTAAAACGAGGATAGATTTATACAGTCGGAAAGGTCAGATTTCCAATTACAGAGCTAGAAACAAGATTAAAAGTAATTAAGAATTGCACATATTATGTTTAAAACAAAAATATTCTCTCTTCAGTGTACCTTGCAGAATGTCTGTGTTTTGCTGGCCACAGCAGTTCCAGATTCCCCCTATTTTCCATATGGCCCTTTCAGACCCCAAGTGTTTTAGCACTGTCTGGGAGGACAGATGTGGATTCCTCTAAGTTCTTATTTTTTTGACTATTTTTTTTCCTCCCACCACATGAGCAATTCAATAAAGTGAAGTTATTTTTGGCAAAGAACACTTTTCACCAAGAATTGCTTATATGCTTTTCTTGAACCATTTCCTTTTGTCTTTTCTAAATTCAGTGATTGGTTTTACAAGCATCAGACTTCTGCAGCTTTAACTCTAGGGTTACATATTCCTCCCCTCTTTAACAAACTCCACACATTTATCAATAACGAAGTTAATTTTTGCATTTTATTTTCTGCAGGAGCTGACTGAGCAGTGGTTAGAGGCAGGAGGTTGACATGGTGAGAGGATAATGGAAAAGGAACAGAAGATATGGTTTAGGCATAGAGGGAATTAAATAGTGGGACACAGACAAGACTGACAGAAGGAAATGTTAATGGGCACAAGCAAACAAACACCTTATTTTTCTCTACCACAAATTAAGTTTGCCCACTTCTTCCCAGAAGCTTTCAGCTTTCCATTGTGCTAAGACATCCTTAAAGTGATCTTTGGGTCACTGACCCTTCTCAAGGGTCTGCAGCTCCCATGACAAGGATCAGCTGAAGGAGGAATTGCAGTTGGGTGTGTTGTCACCACACGACAGCAGCAAGGCACACGTGAGCTGCAATACATTGACTTGAGATGTTGGGTATTTGGCACAACACTCAAACTGCTCCCACCAGCTGAGAGAGCAGGCTCTGCAGAAAGCAGGTTCATTCCTCCTTGGGCTAATGGGCAAGAAGGCTCCAGATCATGAGACAAAACAGGTGATGAAAATGAATGGGAAAAGGAGGAGGATAATTCTGGAAAAGGTCGTGAGAGTGTCAGATAAGCTGTTATGAGACATGAAAGTTACTGTGCTGAGGAGCTACTTGCAACTTCGTATCTGAGCCTCAGGTTCTTCTGTCCCTCAAGAGAATTCCTGTGGTGAGCTCAGCAGGTCCCATCCCCATATTTTATGCATTTTATGAAACAGAGTGGGATGCTCCAAATATCCTCACAGGAAAGGTCGATTTTGATTTGAAAAAAAAATTGTTTGCAAGATTTCCATCTTAGCAAAGCTTTGATTCTTACACAGACAGAAATTCCAAGTCTTATATTGTCACAAAGACTGGCAGTTTGTTGCTTGCTGGGAAAAAAAACCCCAAACAATAAAAAACCCAAAACCACCCCCCTCAAAACCAACAACAACCAACATAAAAACCCAAAACAAAACAGACAGAAAAACCCCACAACAACAACAAAAAAACCCAAAACAAACAAAAAACCCAAACAACAACAAACCCAAACAAATTTTTAAAACCCCAACAAAACAAACCCACAAAAAAGAGAGACAGTTATTTGTGGCAGGAATGCCTGCCTGGTTTAACGCCCCCTCTGCCCTCCTCCCACCAGCCCAGTCCAGCCCTTGAGGCAGGCTCCGTGCTAGTATTTGAATTCAGCCAAAGGAAGCCACTTCCTCATTAAGACATACCCAAATATGGCAATAACATGGAGAGCCAAATGTAGTAACAGATTTATTATTACCACTATGTGGAAATAATTTTTTTTCTCTGTTACTCAATCCAGTTAATTATCCATGCAAAGTAAAGTTATTCCTGGCAGCCACAGAGGCAGAGCTGACTTGGTAATGGCTGGGGATGGAATGGTTGTTATGCAGGAGGAGAAACTAAATAGTTCAGTAAATTAGTCCAAATAGATCCACACTGGGATTGGCCTTTAGAGATTCAAAATACTGAATTCAATGCTTTTAGGCTTATCATACTTTTTATTTAATAGAGAAGTGTCTGATCTGGGACTGCATCATATCCCAAAGACTCTACAAAGAGGTAATTTTTCAGCATGCCCTGAGGGTAACAGGAAGAATTACAGAAAGCTTCAAACCCTCCAGCTCCCACAAGCATCCTGCATCCTGGACTTTCACTAGAGCAACAATGCACAGCCAGTAAGGAACGTTGGTGGTTCCTGAATACTTGGAAGGGTGTTACAAAGCACAACACCAAGTGCTTCAGTGGTGTCTGATGTCGTTAAGGGGAGTAACAAGCTGAGTGCAGCGCCGTCTGTGTCACCAGGCTCAGCACAGCTCAGCACAGCTCAGCCTGATGGACCCTGTATCCTGGCTCCCAAGGCATTCTGGAGGCACTCTGCTTGCACTTGGAGCTTATTTGCCCTGAAAAGTGTCCCCACAGTCAAGTTTTACCTCGTGGGAAAAAACAAACAGCAAAAAATCAACACCAAACACAAAATGCCACATTCCCTTTGACAATTGGAAAGAGGACAAAAAAAATGAAGCCATAAAGTGGAAAACCCCCAAAACCTAAAGAAAACAAGAGCTGAAAGTGAAGAAAACCACAGAATTTATTCAAAGAATTTATTTGAACTGTCCACAGGCACAGTGATTGTATAAACGCTAAACAACAGGAACATAAATGAACACTATGGGAAAAGAAACTGCTGACATTTTTACTGCAGTAAGAACAGACCACCAAGAACAGCCTGACTCAAACACCCAGCGTTGGTTCCCACACCAGAGCTGTTTGTGTTGGCTCCAGCACCCAGTTCCAACCAGAACAGTAAGAACATGCATTCTGCTGATGTTTGAATAACCCCTGCCAACAAATTGATCCCCCAGCAGCCAGGCTGTAGGAGATGGGTTGAAATAAATAAGTGTGAGAGAGCAAGAAAGTAAAACGAAAAGACACCCAGCACTCTTCTTCCAGCATCAGTGTTCAGTGGGAACTCTTTCCATTTCCTTTCTTTAAAATGGATTATTTCTTCCCCCCAGTCCAGGAAAAGCATAACCCAAAAAGGCATTGGTGAGCATATGTAATGTGCATGCAACAGAGACACGGCTGCCACAGAAACAGATTCCACAGATGGTAACCCAGAGGACAGCCCAAATCAAGCAAATCTCTAAATACTGTCAGGGAGGCACTTTCTGAAGAAGACCCACTTTAATCCCAAGTAGGCAGTTCCAGCCGTTGGCTGGACCCCTGCCCAGCAGCCTCCTGCAGTCACCTGGCCACCCTGCTAGCCTAGAATCTGCCTCACACAGGTACCTGCACAGGGCACTTAGAACCAACAGCTCCAAACCAGTGCCATTGTCACTCCTCAAATTTCCCGAGGAGCAAACCTACAGAAAACAGGAATGGAATTGGTCACAAAAAACATTACATTTCTTCCTAGAAAATACAAGGGTCACTTAGCATGGAGGACAACACTGACTTCTGACCATTCTTTTCGGATACCTTCATTCTTTTCCTTCTCACACATGGTTTGGTACATGAGCTCATCATGATGTGTGCATACCATGCCACAAATGTAAAGAAAACAGAGTGAATAATTAAAAATACAGTAAATTTATAATTGTTTTAAGCTGCCATGCACCAGTATCACCTATTTCCTGAAGAGATTTCATCCTTTTACTATTTTCAGCCCTTTAAAGACTCTTAATATTAAATGGAACTCTGTACCTTTAGTTGTCATTTTCCATCTTGCACAAGTAAACCTTTTCCACAGCACCTTTTTAAGTTATAAATAAAACACCCAACTATTTTCTTTTTCCCACAGATGAGAACATTAAAACATTGACATTTTAATCTGTTTGATACAAGAATGAGTTGTGTCAGCACGCTGCTTCCAGCTACAACAACAGAAAACCCAAGTTTAATTAAAGAGTGGAGAAGCTGCATGGTGGTGTCTGAACCAGGGATGTACAGCAAAACCTTGCTTACTCACCATTTTGGGCTCAGGTTCCTCTTTGGGCAACTGCTGGTCAGGCAAATTATTATTGAAAAGGAAGGAGAGGGAGGACAAAAAACAAACATATTTTCTCAGGAGATGCAAAAGGTGAGACCACGTACCTGAGACTTACATACATCACAAATTTTACCCAGAAAACAGTAACAGCATGGCACGAACAGCCCTAACACCAATGTGGAGCAGAGGCCACTCACAGCCACACCAGCCCTGCAGCTTTGATGCTGGGGCTAAAAAACACACTTCTAAGACTCACACCCATGTGTGCTTAGCCTGTGCCTGCTCATAGCTCCCAAA
This sequence comes from Corvus cornix cornix, assembly GCF_000738735.6. NCBI lineage: Eukaryota > Metazoa > Chordata > Aves > Passeriformes > Corvidae > Corvus > Corvus cornix. Next base: position 306,260 of record NC_046341.1, read on the forward strand.
TAAACCCTTCCAGCAGCACTGGGACTCCTCACAAGAATGACTTCTCACAGGTGATAGCCCTCAGCAGCCCTTGGGCTCTTCTGTTGCCAAATCAGGAAACTAACTTTTATTTTTCAGTCTTAGAACTGGTATGCAGACTTGTTCTGCACCTGATACCTGCCAGGAGCCATCAGCTAGATGGGAATTCTTCTTCCAAACTGAAAATGTGGTGACCTTTCAGTCTTCCTTCTCACTAGGAAAGCCCCAAACACTGAGCCAGTTTCTAGGGTTTCATTACATCACCGAACCAGAGGAGAGGTGTCATATCATTTGTTTAATAATGAACATGTCAAAACCACTACAAACAGGAAGATCAAGGGAGTAAGAGAAAATGTTTTCTGCAGCAGAAATGAGACTTATATTTTCTAAGGAGTTCATTTTGCTAGCATTTCACATCCAGTGTTCCTCTCCAAGTACCTAGAAGTCTCTTAGCAATGTGCCTCTTGATTCTCTTTAAATATGCCCGTCCACAGCCTTGTCACTCACTGGCTGGAGAAGAAAATTTCTGTGTTTGATCCTGCTCTCTCGCAACTTCAGTTCCAATGTAAAATGCTAGTTCAGGCTAGCTGATATCCCTAAGGCAGGAGACAAGGCAAAGGGAATAGAGTTGTGTAAATAGGAACAAAATGGAAAGTTGATCTGGAAAAAAAAAAAGAGAAAGTACAGTAGCACCGTTACCAATTGCAGATGCCAAGTTTTGGAAGATGCAGCCACGAGTGCCGCATTCCCACTGGACAGCACCACCTCTCCCGTTTGTACACATACCAAACCCCAACACAGGCACCTGTAGCACCCGATGAGCAGGAAAGCATTAAATACCTGTTCATGGGGGACCTTTGAGAGCCTGGAGGTGATTTATACTCCTGCTTTCCTCAGCAGGTGGGCAAGTGCCACTATGTTTCCATGTCCAGGCACGCCTATATGTGTGTCACCTTCCCAGTTTTTCCTGTGCCATGCTCTAAACTTCACTCTCGTGAGTGTGAATTGTAAAGGAGTTTCTCCATCTGCTTCCCAAAGTTAAAAAAAAAAAAAAAAAAAAAAAAAATCAGGAAAGTCCATGAATCCAAGCAGAGCCTTCAGGAGTTCTTTCAGAGGATCTGAAGCAGGATTTCACCAGGCAGCTGTTGCTCATTAGATCCGCCACAGAGCGTGAAAGCCACTTGCCAATAGTGCCGTAGACTAATCCTCATGTCAGTCTCCAAGAGGACAGCCCCGACAAAGCCTGAGGGGAGCACACCGGGTTGGGCTCCGAGGGAACAGCCAGGCACATAGCTGGACATTCTGTGCTGAATGCAAGGCTGAGCTGTGAGGGCAGAGCCAGCCCAGCTTTTACCCCCAGAGACCAGGGCTTCCTCTGGATTACAAATAGAGAATCTGTCTTGGAAATTAAACCAAGCTGGCACATGCATGATAACCATGCACGTGGCAGGAGCTACTTCCCCTTGAAGCTTGTTAATCTGCAGCTGACAGCAAAATAAAATCATTCTGGGACCAGTCAAATAAAAAGGATCTCTCACTATCCTATAAGATGCTGCTCCACAATAAATACAAGATAAAGGTAAGCAAAAAGGAAATTTGGAAAATACTAGTTTTATTCCTTTCTTTAACTTCATTTAACTTCTGCACAAATAAAAACAAAAATAAAGTCTTTTAACCACAGTACATAACTGTAGATGGGTCTGCACCCCCTGAGCATTGGGCTGGCAGATGTTGCAGCAGTGGGTACAGTATCAAACATGTCATCCCCTTTAGCTGCTTGCAATAATCTAAGGCACTCTAATAGCTGTTCTCTTCTGCCTTCACTTCCCTCTTCCCTTTTAATGCCTGTAGCAGCCCTGTGGGCAGATAGCACCAGTGCTAGTCCCAAGCAGTGTCATGCTCTGGGCACACATAACACGGCACGGCACCATCGCTCACGGAGCAGAAACGTGCTGAGATCCAAGGCCTTCGCCACCACATACCATAACCTGTAAATATCCAAGTTCCACCCCCAAGTACCCCAGCTCTGACATCCTGTCTGCAGCACTGGCTGGGAAGACTTGTCAGAAATCCAGATCAACTAGAGATGATTTCTCCACTATTGTCTGTTAATCAAAAAACATCACCCCCAAAGCCTCCAGACACTGGTATAGACTCTGAAGCAATGAAGAAGGCTTCACAGAAAGCATTCTCTCTGCATCCCCAAGAATCAATAATCTACTTGGATTCTATTTTTAAAACTGTTTTTACAGATTACCAGAGACAAGAGTTTTGCTTCCTAACATACACCTTAGAGAAGAGCTTGCAGAAAGTAGTAAAAAACTATTATGAATATATAGCAAATAGCACAAACTAACCAAATTATATATTTATAAATTCCTTAGCATTCCAGAGAAGCAGGAGATTATATCTGACAGAGGACATGTACTGCAACAAGTGCAGTCTTGTGCTAAGAGCAGAGTTGGTCTTTCTGCAGTGTTTTGCTCTCACTGGGATATGCTCTATGCCAAGGGCTGGCACCACAGAGCCAGTTGTCACAGCTGAGAAGTGTCAGTGTCCTCCTGGCGCAGGAAAGTATTTTAGGAAAACCTTCAAGAATCTGATGTCAAGATACTTTACGTGACCCTGTAGACACTTCATTAAAAAGCCAAACTCTACAGCACAGAAACTAGTAGGATTGCTGCTCTTGTACGACTGCATTTCAAAGAGAACCCTTTTCAAGAGGGTAACAGAAAAAAAGACATTTAATAGCAAATTTTATGAGAGAAGGATAAAAACCAGGTAGTTCAACAGTTCCTGAAATCCCAGTGGTGGTCAATAAATCGACTTGTGCTTCACATTATATGAAGAGGCTGTACTTAGCAAATCACTGTGTAAGCTGCCTCAATAACAGCAATCCTGCTATCAAGTTTACTTGCAATGAGTCCAAGAAAGAAATTAATTTCTTAGATGACAAGAAAAGGTTATCTAGAACTGGGAAAACACACGAGACAAAGATTTCCACTAATAAAACAAATATCAGACTCAGAGCTGAATTTGAAGCTATCTTTTTTTTTCCTCTGAAAGATTTGAAATCCCTGTAGCCCAAACACCAGAGCTACAAAGAAAACATCCTGCAACCTGCCCTGCTAAAGACACAAGGAGAGCAGAACAAGCCACAGCCCTTTTCAGTACATGACTTACTTCCTCAGCTCTGTGCACACTGTTCCTTGAGCAAGGCTGAGAACAAGGAAATACACTGCAACCAAGTTCCAGACTTAAAAGCAAACCTCACTTTGAGCTACCAGCTGATTTACGCCCCAAAACTTCAATACAATATGATTTCCAGAATCCAGAACATACCCTTTTCACAAGTATGAAAGTGTTTCTCATGACTTCCGCAAGTTACAAAACACACATTCCTGGTCTCATCTTACTGATTTTATTGATGTGTTTATTCCCAAGATAATCCACAGGTATCAATCACCCATCTTATTTTCCAGTTACCAAATTTTTTCATAAATATTTCCACAAAAGGAAATACCACTTTCCTTTATGCTACCCTTTATTCCTCTCACTGTAATACACACCCTTCTGTTACTGCTCTCATTTCATAATCCGCATACTTATCTATGCACATCAAGTGAGCAAACTGACCTGATTTATCCACGTGCCCACAGTGGATAAAGTCAGCCAAAAACCTGAGACAAAACAGAGGTTTGATTTTGAAGTTCATTATATAAAAAAGTGGATTCCCTGTCTCTGCTGCCCAAAGATCTGCTCCTGCCAGTTCTTACAGCAACTCAATCCATCGAACATCCAGGAATTCTATGATCACATCACACAACTAGCACCTGTGCTGGATGGCTTGGTGACAATACTGCACTCGCATGATCAATCTCTATAAATTTGGGGTGAGTTGTAAAAGTTTGTTGAATTTCTCTACTTCACAGCTGCAAAGATTAACAATTACAAACCAAAGCCAAGTAATTCACCTGAAATAATAAAAGAAAGAGATTTAGACCCTCAGCTTCTGTCCCACATCCATTTAACCCCCACTGCCCAAATCAGTGACAAGTCACAATCACCTCCAGTGCTGTTGTTGTGGCCGGTTAAGCACTTCTAGGAACCTCTAGAAAGGATTCCTGCAAGTCCCACAGGAAGACAGATGACTCTGCTAGGACATTTATAACTTGAGTGAGTGGCTTGAAGTAGGTCAAAGTAGGGGAAGAGTTAAGATCTGGGTTTCAATTTCCATGGTGTTTAGAAGAAAGAGCTTGTCTGAGGAGCTGTTTGGACCATTAATGCTAATTTTTAGTATTCTTTGGAAAACAGGCTGTTTGAGAGACAGAGAGAAACAATAATGGGGGGGTTGTTTGGTTTTGTTGGGGTGGTTTTTTTTCAGATTTGGTGACATGAGTAGCTATAATCTTGTCTGTGTGACACTGATCGCAAAGCAACAGAATGGCCAATACAAGACTCTAGCTAGAAAAAAAATAGAGAGGGTCATATAATATTACTGACATGAATTTTCAGAAAATATATTCTTGCACTAGCGTGATTTTTAATTAAATGCTTATTGCTAATTAATAGCACAGATATACAGGTTTTGTATGGCAGTTGACTTGATGCAAAATGACATTTGATTAAGAAGATCAAAATCAACATGACACATCAAGCGGACTAGAGACTGATAGGCCTCAGAATGTAATTGCAGATAAGGCCAAATACTAAATAAATGTTTCCAGCTTATAGCAATTAAATATCAACACAAAAGAGAACAGTTTCTTTTATCCCACCCTCAAGAGCTTGACCCTGTATTATGCAGCAGTTTTGTCTATGCTCTGAAAAAAAAGCACAAGATGATTACTGAACAAATTTACAGATTAGAGCGATGAAAACAAGGATCAGTGGTAGAAAGCAATTTAGTTTGCCAGACAAAGAAGACTGGAGCAAAGATCACCATTTTTAATATAGCTAAATGTAAGAAAACATACCTAAGCCCCACTTCCAGGCTGGCAGCCTCTCCTGAAAGCAGGTACTCTGAAAGGTCACTGTAGAAAAACATTTGTAGGGAGCTTCAAGGGAGACTGTAGGTAAATAGGACCATGGAGATAATTTTGCTTTCAAATTTCCTCCAAAGCTAAAACTACACAAGTGAGGCTTCAGAAAACAGTTGATAGCAGCTGATGACAGAAACTCACACAATTAAAAAAAACCCAAACCAACCACTCCCCTAGAAAGCTGCCAAAAGTTTGATTGAAACAGAAGTAAGGAAGCATTTGGGCATCTCATGCCTTCCTTGAAGGTCAAAATGGACAAAACTCAGATATCTGAGAGACAGGAAGCAAGTGAGATAGATGCCAATTCTACTCAGTTCTCTGAGCAACATCCTCATAGGCCAAATACAAGCATTCAAGCTCTCGTGCATCTTCCTTTCGTACCTTGTCTTTGCAGAACATGCAGAGCATTAATGTTTCCTTTTCCTGACACTCATAACTTGAAAAGCTGAACTTAAAGGGAGCTACTCACACACAGTGAAACTAAACATCTTGCTTTCCTCAACAATTAAATCCCACTGCTACATATCACACCTTTTTTCACCTGAGGTATAGAAATGCCAGGTAATGCTGTGACCTCACTCACCTGTTACAAAAAAACCTCCTAGCAAGCACTCTGCGATCCCCACAGTGGGTGACAGTCCCATGACAGCGCATGGCCCATACCAACTGCACCCAGAACATCTGCGGCTTTGTTCTGGTCAGGAATATATGGAAAGGAGAGGAAGAAAAAGCCTAGAGAACAATTTATCCTGGATTTCTTTACCTCAAAACTCATCTCGCCATTCTTGGCTCTTTCAGTTAATCCCTCCACCTTCATATAAAGTTGTATTTAGAACATCATGTGCAGCTAAACAACTGAAAGCCTGAAACACAAAAGCTCAAGAAACGTACATACAAAGTGCACAAGGACATGTAAGAGCGTGACAGAGCAGAGGAATTACAGCCCTACCTCCCAATTCCCTGCCTGGGGTTCTCAGGTTCCCACCTGACAGCACCTGTCATCCGTGTTGAACAGTGCAGCTGTGATTCTGGCCATGATCAAGTCAGGTACAGCACTCCTTCAGCAGCTGTGATTAATCAAGAGCTCTGACACAAGATCTTTTAACCACACTAAGGGGAGATTTCTGCCACAAGAAGTGTTACACCACAGGACAACCTTAGACACCTCCAAGCCAAGTTTCTCCCAGCAGAGTCCACCTGCCTGTGAGCCAGGACCCAGCTGCAGTGGAGAGATTTGTGGTTTCCCTACCTGCCACCTGTCTCTTTCCAACATCAATGCATAGCTTCAAAGTCCAAAGGGACACTCAAAAGAAAGCTGGAGGAACAGACAGGAATCAATGTCAAAACAAACAAATAGCTTTCAAGTGATTTGGGACTCTAAAAATGAGGGGGTTGTATTTTTAGCCTGCATACAAGCAGCTCTAGGTGCTTTTCCTTTGTCCCCATGACAGTAGGTAAGTGAATACACCTGCTTCACCTCGCACCCTGCTGATGGTAAACATGAGGTCTTGCATTCAGGTTACAATGTGGAGTTACTTCAGAGCAGCCCTGTGCCAAAATAGCACATTTCTGAGGGATGCAAAGGTACTCAATAAAAAGCTTTTAAAGGCATATTTTTAAACTTGCAGCAGGAAAGCTTTTCTGTGTCAAGACAGTAATTCTTTTAACAGCATTGATCAAAATGTCATTCTTTTATGAGTGTACAATACCTGTTAATGGCATACAACAAACCATCAGGGTTCTACACCTCTGTGCAGCACAGAGCTTACTGGAAAATCAGCAACACTGGCCAAGAGATAGCCACTGGGTTTTATGCCTCTCATAAGGCAGAATTTCTTCCATTCTCTGCTGCACCCAAATACCCACAAGTGAAGTGACCTCAAAAAATTAAGTCAAACTTCTCATCACTTTCACCAGAGCTGTTTTCCCACAAATTTTCCCCAAAAATGCCTCTCATAAACACAACAAATATTATGGCTTTCCAAAGTGGGATTTTATCACCAGAGTCTGATCTGGCTCTTTCCTTTTCCTCACCAGTGATCACACTTACCCCAAGACAGCACTGACTGAGGAATTGAAGGGGGTTGAATTGAACAAAATGGGTTTGATTTTCAGAAATGGGAAGAAGTACCACCTGCCCTTTCCTAATGCTGGAGTCTGGGGCAGAGTCCATCTACAAATCATCTAGGTCTTTTTAAGTGCTCCAACCCTTCAAAGGGTGAGAGCACTGGTGATTGCATTTGCTCTGCTTGAATGGAAGACCAACGTGGGCTTTCTGTATGCATTCAGCACTTTACAGCCTGATTTTAGCTACAAATATCAACAGGAAAGGGAATGATTTCCATCAACCCACCTTCAAGGCTTTTCCTGTCAAGGGCAAGAGAATATTTATGGGATTTAATCATCACTGTTAACTGAGCAGTGGCAGCAGCAAAGGAGCTGTATTTCACTCTCCGAAATACTTCTGGATAGTAGCAAGATCTCAGCTACTTCTGGAAGAGTAAAGCCATCAGTATAAACAAATGAAAAAACAATTAAATAAAACACAAGGGAAAATTATAAATCAAAGACAGGAAAACTGACTAGAAAAAGGAGACAGAAAAAAATTGAGGTTCTAAAATCAAAAGCTGGAGTGAAATTAATTTCAGTTAAAAAAACTTTAAGAGGCTGCTTGTCTCTTACATGCTCAGAAGCAGCTTTGTGCCTCTGACTTCCAGTTATGAGATGTTGCTGTAAGTTTTCTCAGTCCCATCTAAAATTTAAAAATCAAAGTTAATTTTTCCTTTAAGACACTTTTTATAAGCATACATAAATTCAACTCAAACAGGACAACTTATGCTCCAGAAGATGCCATTGTCTCAGTCAGAACACCACAAAGCCAATGATGCTTACATCTCCCCAGCATTCATTATTAAACATGTGGTCAGACACAGGGAGGATACCCTCCAAAAAGCAGGACTGTGCCACATGATCCAACTAATAACCCAGACCAAAACCTGGTCAGAGTCCGAATTTCATAGTTATCAGGGAATGATTTCTCACTATCACATACCGGGAGAGTTCACAGTTGCTCCTTCACAGCCGTTGTAGTCAAGAGAGGGAATATACATTCAAGCACATGTTTGGGATTTTTTTAAACAAACAAGTGACTTTGTAGGTTATCCAAAGTATATCACTAAAATGCCTGCATTTTGCAATAGCAACTAATTTGTTGTTGACCTACACTACATTCTGTGCAATAAACATTGTGGCAGCACAGGAGAGCTGTTCCTGTCTTTTTTTCCCCCCCGTACAACTCGATTCAATAAAAGCAACTCTATTTCTCTATCTCATCAGTGATGTGGAAATAAACTAAGGTCTTGAATTAAGGAGGTCAAACAGGACCAAGCAGGAGCCCGACTCATTGAGCACTTCAGCACCTACCAGCTCAGTGTTTCAATTTAAATCTCCACCCCTGAAGGCTTTTAATAACAGGTTTAGCATAGTTTGTCAGAAACTACAGAGATGCATTTGATCCCACTTTTCAGCAAGGAATCAGACCAGATCACGTTTCCTAATGACTCTGCAGCACAACTAGCCTAGAGAAAGTTTTGCACCCATGTGTTTAAACGAGTGACCAACTATGACGATACCCAACGTGGCTTGCAGAGCTTTGCCTCTCAGCCCAGTCCTCTTCTCTATAAAGAGTTCAGGGAACTGTTTGGCTAGGCAGGATCCTCCCAAGCACTAACCTGGTCCGTAGTTTGGCAGGTGCCAGGTTTTTCCGGGACCCTGCAATGCAGAGTCTCGCCCATCATCTCTCCCGGAACGGCAACGGCGGAGCCGGTGGGAGCAGCGCGGCCTGTCCCAGCTGGGAGAGGGCGGCCGGGAAGGGAGCTTTACCTCCCCCCGGCCTCTCTGGAGAGGAGGGAGGCCGACGAGCAGCTCCTCCCTCAGCGCCTACCTGGGCGGCACGGGGGGTGGGAGGGTGTCACGGCGCGACCAGCACCGGGCCGGAGATCGCAGCGCAGCCGAGCCGCGCCAGCGGCGGAAGCGCCGTTCGAACGACCCGCCGGCCCCGCCCCTCCGGCCCGCCCCGACTGACGGGGCCCTCGTCCAACCGCGAGGGAGGAGCGGGCAAGCCCCGCCCCCGCGACGACCAATCAACAGTCGCTAAGGGTGGGGGGCGGTGCCGCCTGTGCACGCGGAAGGCCTCACGAGCCCGCTGTGCCGCGGCGGCGCTGATGGACGTAAGGACTGTCCAATAGAAGCCTGTTCTCCCGCCCCCCGTGGAGTCGATTGGACACGGGGCAGGGGCGGGGCGCTCAGGCCGCCCCGGGGAGGCCGTTGCCATGGGGACGGCCGCCGTGGCCGCCGTGGCCGTCCCGGCTCTCCCGGCCGTCCCGCCGTGCTTTCGGCAGCGCTGCCCGGCCAGCCCCGCGCAGAGCCCTCGTGTCCCCCGTCATGCAGAGAAGCCACGCAGTGAGAACACAATGGTTTGGGGATCTCAGGTCCGATATCACTATCCTGCGCCGTCCCTCAGCGCAGCTCCAGGCCGTGCTGCCGCCGCCTCGCCAGCATTCCCGTCACAGCTGTAACCCCGTCAGAGCCACCGAGACTGGACCCTGATTTATGTGTGTTATAAGCCGATGAAGGAGTTGCTGCTGCCTCTGAGTCACACACAAATCTGATTCGAGATGGGGAAGGTCTCCAAACCCAGGAGATGCTGGAGCTGGGTTGCTGTCCCGTGTAAGGAATGCAGCCAGTTTGGGAAAAGGATGGGTGGGTAAGAAAGGTGTCATTAGCACAGGTGACACATTAGCCAAGCTTCGCATGACTCAGACATTTGTTCGTGAGACCATACAGAAACCCAGTTGCTATAGGCAGAAAAAGAAAAAAAAATGCACAGACAAATGAAAAATCATAGGAGCAAAGAACTGCCCAGCTGTTCCAATGCTTGGTGGAAAAGCAGGAAGGGAATCGAGCTCACTGAAACCCTAGAAATGTAAATAATGACAAGAGAGTTAGGGTTACTCCCAACCCTCGCTCCCTGTTGACAGGATGGCTGGCATTCAGCTTGTCCAGGCCCTGCTCACAGTCACTGACCTGGGAAACAGAGTGAGGCAAAGCTCCAGGCTGTGATCTCTGGGAGAAAACAACACTAGAAATTCACTTCCTCTCCCTGCTTGGAACTGGAGTGTGACCACAGAGCGAGAGAATGCTTGGAACTTTTTCTGCTGTTAAAAGAGGAATGAAGTAAAACAAATATTTTTGTAATAAAAATTTAATATCCTTTTTTTGGACTTTGTAATCAAAGCAGCTTTCTAAGCTATGCACGCATGCACAGTAATCTTCCACTAATCCTGCTCGCCTCAGGCATATGAGATGCTACGGAAATAACGAGGCAGTGCATACTACAGAAGAAACTTCTAATTTGTTTTTGTCTAGCTCAGCATAAGGCCAAGCCCCAGGTGCAATGGACCATCACATGAAAAATGTAACAGAGCTCAAATGTAAAATACTCCTGCAGCCATGTATATCCATCAAATACCAGATGGCATGAATGGGGTAACTGTGGGAAGGTGTTGGGAATGGAAGTCAAGTTCCAGATCTTTTTCCAAAACAAGATACCATTTAAATTTGTGAAATCCAAGGAAACAGCAAGAAAGCCAGAGTTTTGTGGGGGTCAGAGCCTGGTGAATTTTACTGCTAGGCACATTACAACTGTATTTCCTCTACTACAAGTCTCTCCCCATCATTCATAACTTTGTAATAATGTTTTAACCAGAAATTTTCCTCTTTTAAAAAATACATTTAGAACATTCTTCTGTTAGTATTCCTTCAGCTGAAATGCACGAGTCAAAAATTTGAAATTAGGAGCAGCAGTAATCCACACCAATATGTGCTTTTATGTAATTTGGCTTTGATTCACCACTTATGGGTGTATGAAATTGGGACTTTTTACTGAACTTATGGTTGGGGACATCTGTTGCTGGTACGTGTAGCTGATGCCTCCATTGGAGAAGATCCTTTTCTTTCTCTTTCAAGGACACATGAATTCCCCTACTCTGCAGGAATGCACATGGGCGTGCCCTGTTCCACTGTGCTGGTGTCAAACCCCGGTGTCCTGGCAGGAGTGTGAGGAATCTTTTAGAGGCCGACTCTGAGTTTATTTTATTGTGACTAATAGACTAAAAAACCCATCCTAATCTGGAATCGAGCCAGGGCCTGAAACTGAAATTGCTTCTTAGCAAGTGATTTGCTCTAGTTAGTGAATTGAGGGAAGCATTCCCTTCCCACCCTCCTAGACCCGCTGTCTTGGCAGTCTTAAGAAAATAGACCCCAACCAAGGAGAGGTGGCAGCATGCCAGAACAATGCATAAAAACTATCTTTCTTGGAGAGAGTCATCCAACAAGTTGCCAGCAGGAGCTGCATCTCCACCAGCCTGCCAGGGAGTGGTACCACAGTGAGCTGCCAGACAGTGTGAGCCGGCAGCACAAACCCACGTGCCCACAGCCATCAGTGATATGAGGTACTGGCCCTGGGCTGTGAGGTGTGGGACTCACTGCCACAGTGTCCCCTCACCAAGCACAACAATCCTGCAGGAGACCAGCTGCTGCTCTGACCTCAAGCAGGGCAGAGGTGGTGCTGACAGGCCAGGAGAGGCAAACCAAGCCCTGCCCATCACCACTCTGCCTGCCCAGGTGGGAGGCAGAATGTCTTTGGACTGCCCCAGGGCTGTACCCAAAGCATGTGCTGGGAACCTTTCTTAAACCTCATCCCTCCAACAGCAGCTCAAGCAGCAAAGCTACCCCTGCTCCTGAGCTGATAGAGCCTTTCCCACCACAGCACGGCTGAGCCCAGCAACCAGGCAGAGCAGGCACAGAGGACACCGAGCTCCTGTAAGCACTGAAGAGGTTAAACACTGGAGCTAGGCTACTCCCTTGCACACACCATGAACCTCCACTCCCCCAGACATGCTGGAGCTGAGCAGCCTCTTAAGAGGTTACAGGTGGAACCTGTTTTTCGCACCAGTGGTCACAGCTGTGACAGCTAAGAGTCACTGAATGGTTAAGGTTGGAAAATACCTGTAAGATCACCAAGTCCAACTTTCAGCAAAGCACCACCACTAAATGTGGTGTTCACTAAATCATGTCCCCAGGTGCCACATCCACATTTTTTTGAAAATCACCTTCCAGGGAAGGTGATTTTATAGCTTCCCTGGGCAGCCTGTGTCAGGGCTTTACAACCCTTTCCATGAAAATTTTCCCCTAATATCCAACCAGACCTCCCTTAGCTAAACTTGAGGCCGTTTCCTCTCATCCTATCAGTTGTTACCTGGGAGAAGAGACTGACCCCCACCCGGCTCCAACCTCCTATCAGGTAGTTGTAGAGAGTGAGAAGGTCCCCCTCCAGTGCCCCTGCATTTGGGATGAGATTAAAATTGTAATGTCAACTATTAAAATATTAATGTGATCCTTTCTGCTTTGTGGGGAGCAATGGCATGTGGAAGAAGGTTTGGTGTGATTCCTTTGAGATGTGAGAGAGTAACTAATTACTGGAGATGAGATACAGTGCTGTGATTCCCTGGAATATCTGCTAAGCCTCAGGACAGTTTGTATATAATGGAGCCACTCTTCTACAAAGAAAAGATAAACAGAACAAAAGAAAGACAGTGCTGGAGCCAACAGCAGCTCTGGATAGTCACTGGTCTCAGAGTTAATCCAGAACCTGGTAAACAAAGCTGCAGACAATTAATCAGAGGAATAATGACTGTAAATAATATTTTACAGTAGTATTAGTTCATCAGGAGGGTAGCTGGTGAACTCATAGGAAGTGTGGGGAGAGAGGTAAAGAAGACACTAAATTGCCTTCAGCTCTTTAAATGATTCCTGGAGATCCTATTACAGAAGAGAAAGGGAAATGGCTGCAGAACAAATCATACAAGTTCCTATTTCCAGTGGTCCAACAGCCCCTATAAAAGAAAGAGAAAAGGCCTGTGTGCTCTGGAAGCAATAAAAGACACATTTGTCCCCCATTCATCACTATGTTGTCCTCGGGTGTGCAGAGACAGTGCCGAGCCCGTGGGAGCAGGGGATTAGCACAGCCCCTGGCTCTGTAGCATCTGCCCTGGTGCTCCCTGCGGCTGTTGCTGGGATCAGCCCTGCCGCTGCAGCATCCCGGCGGGATGGACCGGATCGTGCCTGGCAGGCACAGCGCAGAGGAGCAGGCACGGACAGTGGCGTGCTCTGGCATGGCGTCTCTGATCCTGAACTCAGGCACCACAACTACCCTGCTTGGGCACAAAAATTGGCAAGTGCCAAAGTACAGCATCCCCTCATCATGTGTCTGAAGGAGCAGCCGTGGCAGGTCAGTGCACTCAGGCATCAGAGCTGCCCTGCGTGAGCTGACACAGTAACGGAGAGGAGGAATCATAGAATATGCTGAGTTGAAAGGGATCATTGAGTCCAACACCTGGCCCTGCACAGGACACCCCAAGAATCACACCATGTGTCTGAGAGCATTGTACAAAACACTCCTTGAGCTCTGGAAGCCTTGGTACTGTGACCACTGCCCTGGGGAGCCTGTTCCAGCACCCAACCATCCTCTGGGTGAAGAACCTTTTCCTAATACTCAGCCTAAGCCTCCCCTGACACAGCTCCAGCCATTCCCTTGGGTCCTATCACTGGCTGCCAGAGAGCAGAGAACAGTGCCTGCTCCTGTGTGTCACCTCACAAGGGAGTTGTAGCCTGCTGTGTGGTCTCCCCTCAGTCTTCTCCAGGCTGAACAAACCAAGTGACCTCAGCTGCTCCCTGCAGGGCTTCCCCTCCAGACCCTTCATCATCCTGATGGCCTCGCCTTTGGACACTTAGAGCTTTATCATCTTCTTATATTCCAGTCCCCAAACCTGTCCCCAGGAGGTGAGGCCATACCAGTGCAGGGCAGAGCGGGACAATCCCCTCCTTCACCTGGCCAGCAATGCTGGGTCTGATGCCCCCAGGATGCGAGTGGCCCTCCTGGTTGCCAGGGCACTGTTGACTCATATCCAACTTGCCATCAGTCAGTATCCCCAGGTTCTTTTCTGCAGCTGCTCTCCAGCCTCTCATTTCCCAGTCTGTACACATGAGGGTTGCCCAGTCCCAGGTGCAGAATCTGGCACTTGTCTTTGTTAAACTTCGCATGGTTGGTGATTGCCCATCTCTCCGATTTGTTGAGGTCTCTCTGCAGGGCCTCTCAGACCTCAAGGGAGACAACAGCTGCTCCCAATTTAGTGTCATCGGCAAACTTACTTAGTGTACCTTCGAGTCCTGCATCCAGGTCATTAATGCAGATGCTGAAGAGCACAGGGCGGAGGATGGAGCCCTGCGGAGCCCCACTAGTGACAGGTGCCAGTCTGATGTTACCCCATTCACTATAACCCTTTGTGCCCAGCCTGTGGGCCAGTTGCTCACCCATCATGTTACATGGTTATCCAGCTGTGGGCTGGACAGTTTGTCCAGAAGAATCCCGGGAAAGACAGTATAAAAAGCTTTGCTGAACTTCAAAACTATTACATGTACTGTCTTCTCTGGATCAACTAGGTGGGCTACCCTGTTATAGAGGGAAATCAGGTTTGACAGGCAGAACCCTCCTGAAGCCATGCGGCCTGTAATCAGTGACTGCATTGTCCTCTAGGTGTTTTTCAATATCTCAATATCAAAAATAATTTCCATGATTTTACCAGGAACTGAAGTGAGACTGACAGGCCTGTAGATTCCAGGGTCCTCCTTTTTGCCCTTCTTGAAAATCAGAAGAATGTTCTCCAGCTTCCCAACATGGCTCAAAAATAATCAAGAGAGGTTTTGCGATGACATCAGTAGCTCTTTGAGGATTCTCAGATGAGTCTCATCAGGCCCCATAGATTTGTAGGGATCCAGCTGGAGCAGCAGATCCTGCACAATTTCAGGGTCAAGTGGGAGTTGATCAATCTCCCAGTCATGGTCCTTGAGCTCAGGGCACTGGGACCCCCTTGGTCTGTCATCCATATTGAAGACAGAGGCAAAGAATGCATTAAACGCCTCTTCCTTGTCCATGTTCCTGTTTGTCAGGTGACCATCCTCATCCTGGAATGGGCGAATGTCATTTCTACACTGCTTTTTTTGCCATTAATATAGCTGAAAAAATTCTTTTATTGTCCCCCACATTTCTGGTATCTTTAACTCCAGGTGAGCTTTGGCCACAAATTTTCTCCCTTACAGTAGTGGGTAGCATTTCTGTATTCTTCGCATGTCATCTGACCTTGCTTCCATTGGGCATAGACCTTTGTTCTTCATCTTATTTCCAAGAGAAAATCCCTGTTCAGCCAAGCCAGCCAAATGCCTTGTGTGCTTGACTTCTGACATTTAGGAATTGCCTGCTCCTGTGCCCTTAGGAGGTGAAGAAGTAGGAGGAGGAAGTAAAGGTTTCACACAAGCTCCTCACAACTGATAGCTTCAGCAATGGAGGTGAATTTAGAGACTGTTTCCTGCTCCTCGTCACCAATGCTTTGCCTGGCAGGGCTGAGCACTGTGCTGCTCCTGGGCCATGGCAGTGTGGCCGGGGCTGCGCTGGCACCGTGAGGGACATGGCATGCAATTAATGGTGTGTTCCTCGGGGCTGAGGGTGCTGGAAACCTGCACAGGTTCTTAGGGATTACCTGAGATAACCCAGGCTGTTTCCTGGGAACGGGAACAAGCAGTGCCTGCCCCTCAGCCTGCCCCGTCCCATTGAGTGCTGAGACTGGCCTATAACTGCAGCCAGTGGTTAGCCCCGAGTGGGACAGGTGACAGTGCATGTGCCCAAGCTGTTGGCTAATACTGCTGCTCTGACACGGGAGCGGGCAATTACTGCATTTGAATCCTGAAATATCAGACACCAACTCTCAGCCAGTGTGGATTCAAAGCTGCCTGCATTAGCCACAGTCCCTCTGCCCACCTGCAGGACATGGCATTCTGGTGGGAAGCTGTGTCCATGGGCAGGGCTTTAAGGCCATTGCCGTAAGCTCCGTAGGTTTATAGAAAAATGCTCAGCTCTGTGGCCCCATTTCTTCAATTCCCCACATTGCCAGCCATGATCGTTGCGTATTTCCAGATGCTGCCAGGGCCTCCCTGTTAATTGGTTTATGGGGGTAATTTACAGCACCTGGGAATGTTGTTATTTCTCAAGGTCATGTCCTGCTTCATGGGACACTGATGCTCCTGCCTCATTCCTGCTGTGAACTCTCCAGTCCTCAGCAGTTGAACTGTATGTCCAGTGCAATTGACAAAGTGATCCACCTTCACCTGCAGTGCTCACACACTCCCACACCATTGCCTTTGGAAAATAATTACAGCACAGAGACCGATCCTGTTAGATTAAGACAAATTAAGAATCTAATATATAGGTTTGCTGTCAGGCTCCCAGGGTCAGGGGTCGATACAGTATATTGCAGGGAGGCTATAGGTTACCCCTGCCCCAATATTTTATCATAATAAACCAAATGGGGACAAAACACCCAGCAGCAGCCCATAAATCTATTAGCAGTGAACTGTCAATGTCCCACATACCCGGGTAATTTGTTAATTCAGAGCTGGGGCTCTTTTTTCACTAGACCTTGTAAACTCCTTTTTGAAACATCAATAAGCCATCTGCTTTGACTTGTTAATCAAACGACTTTATTCAGTCCAAAGCAATTTTTTCCTAATAAAAACAGAGTATTTATCTCCATGGCTATAAAAGAGGATTGTTTTCAACTGTTCACTTATAGTTAAGAAGCACATTTAGTTTGGATTGATTTCCAATGCTTCGGTCATATCTTGTCACTTCCCATTTCTTACACACAGCATCTCAGTTTAGTTCCCTAGCAGGGAAAACACAACCTGCCCCAGTCAGTGCTGGGAGTGGCACCAGGGGAGCAGTAACCAGCAGCAAAAAGGTCATGGAAATCAAACTTCAGAGAGCTGAACACATCCTTGTCAGCTCTTGGGCTGCTCCCACCTTTTCCCAGTCTTTCTTGCAGCTGCACCTGTCTGGTTCCCACCTCCTCCCAAGCCAGCCCAGGATTCCACCTGGGACATCTTCCCCAGGTGCCCTGTTCCCTTGTTATGGGTCTTGCCAGGGGTCTCCCAGCAAAACCTTGGCACAGTCCCCTCCAGCTTCTTCAGTGGTAGCAGCTGGTGGTGAGGGGTGCTGTGGTGGTCAGACACGGGGCTGTGGTGGTCTCTCAATGCCGACTGCCCCCCCAGAGCACAGGCTGCCTGGCATGGCCATCGCCATGGGTGTGGTGGCTTATGCCACATTACTTCCGGCTCTCCAAAGCACAGGGAAGGTGTGGGGGAGATCCATTAGGACACTGTTTCTGAAGGATGCAATTCCACGGTGCAGCGCAGAGGGGGAGATGCTGGGCAGAGGACCTGGGGGATGCATTAGGGAAGGAAAGCGCGTGTTCAGTCTGGCTGGTTGTTTTTCTCCAGCCGTTTGTCACATCTGCAGCAGGAGAGGACGAGCGCAAGCAGCACCGGCACTCCCCAGCACGGCGAGAGCAGCTCACGCAGCTGGACGAGGGCCAGCGCCAGCCGAGCCCCAAGCCCGATCCCTGCAGGGGGACAGTGCTGTTCCGAGCCCTCCCGGACACCAGCACGACGGGCCAGGCTCCTCTGCCCTCACAGGACTCAGGGAGCCATCTGCTGTGTCCCCTCGTGTCCACCTTGGCTTGAGTGCGTGTTCCACGGACCGGTGGCCGGGACACACAGGCTGGGATCCTTCGAGGGCACCCCAGGGTCACGCTGGGGTGGGACAGGCGGGAGGAGCGGCCACTAGCCCGCTGTGCTGCCATGGCATGGCAACTGTGGACAGCTGGGGGCTGTGCCAGGACACAGGGACATCTTGGCAATGCTCATCACTCAGGCACACCGGGAAGGGTTGTTCCCGGACCACCGAAGCATGCCAGGCTGGGACACGGTGTCCACCTCTGCAGAAACACTGTCTGTGGAGCACAGCCCAGCTCTCCCCTGCAGCAGCTTCAAGGAGCCGGGGGGAAATCCTCTGCCGACCCAGTCTGATCCTAGCCAGATTCTGCCCTTGTCAAACACCTTCCTCTTTAGACTGAGGAATTGCAGATCTTCTGCCTGAAGCATCCCTCGCAAACACCTTTCCCTACACACAAACGGTGAGTCCTGTGGGCGGCGAGCAGAGCCACAGCTCCCCATGGATGCAGAGCCCCCGGCACCCAGCACCCCCAGCTCGGCGGTCAGTGGGGCCTGCTCCGCGCTGCCGGACATCGGTGGGGCCATCGAGGCAGTCCCGGCTGGCCTTTCCCAGGTGTTCTCACACGGTGCTGCTGCTACCCCAGCTCCTGAGTGCCACTTGCCACGTGGCCCTGCAGCCTGGGCTGCAAAAGGTGCTGTTAAGGGGTGTGTCACCAAATGCCTGAGGGGCATTACTGCCGCATCAGGGTCACCACGGTCTGATGCCAGCGGCAGGAGCCGGGGCTCAGGCTGTATCCCAGCCCAAGCGTGGCTGACCACATGTGCTTAGCTCACCGCATCCGTCCTGTGCCTCCACGAAGGCTCCGCGCCCGCAGCCTGCTCTCACCGGGATGTGGAATCAGCAGCCCCCAGCCCCGTCCGAGCCCCCATGGGGGGGAAGGGGCAGAGAAACAAAGTCATTTATATAATGTATCTCCCCGCTGAGCTCCTAATGGCTGGCGCTTTTGTTCTGCAGTGACTGCCTGGCTGTGATGGGCAGAAAGCCGCAGTCTCCCTTTGTTCCACGGCCTTATTCAGCAATTTAGATCCATCATAAAAATCAAATATGCATGTTGCAATCGCCTTGCGTAAAACAGCTTCAATTTTCGCCTTTCTTTAATTGAACTCCATGGGAGAAAGAGGCAGGGCTGGGGAGCAAGGGGCAGCAGGAGAAGCGCTTTGTGTTTTTGTTCAGCGGGCTGTGAAAATGGGTAGTAATGAAAATACAGAATTTTTATCTTTGCCTCATTATTAAAAAAAAAAAAAAAAAAGACAGAAATCCTTGATAAGGCCTCCCTGGTAGAGGACAGCCTGTGGGGGAGCAGCCTTCTTTTCCCTGGGTTGTGGGGATGACAGGCTCAGCGGGGCTGGGGGATAAGGGGTGGCTCTCAGCATCATGGCAGGGACTCATGATAGAGCTGGCAGCTCCATGCTGCCACAACACACAAGGCTGAGCTGACATACCATGGCTCTGCTCCTTTTATCCTTCCAGCATGCCAGGGTGCTCTTCTGTTGCTGAGAGCAAACACATATCCTTAAAAATTTTGCCAGCACCTCCCTACACTGCTCCCCCAGGGGCTCCCCAGGGTACAGGTCCCTGGCACTGGGTGGTGGCTGCGAACACACAGGGGAATTCCTTCCAGCTGCTGCTCACTGGGGCATGGCAGGGCCGAGGAACACATGGCAGGGCTGGTCATGTCTCATGTCTCTCTCCCCCACTGTGTGCACTGATCATGGTGCTACTGGAGCAGGAGGGACACGTATCACACAATGAACACTGAATTGCTGCTTAAAAAGGAACAGGCACTGCTCTGCCAAAACACTGAGCATTCCACACACACATCAACCTGACTGTGGGGGGAAAAGAGGCTTTGCCTTCTCTCTGCCCCGATGGTAATTTTCTGACAATTCTGATTTGACATTGACCTTCCTGGCCCTCCCAGGGTGCCCAGGTCCGTGCCTTGGCTGTGGCAGGTGCCAACCCCACTGACCCACTGCTGCAGCCACAAGCTGTGCTGGGGTGGCACCAGTGGTTCAGGGAGGGTGGAAGCGCTGGGACAGGAGGGAGTGGGCACTTTGCACATGCACATGTGTGTGCATGTGTGTGTGTGCATGTGTATACCCAGCCCGGCCAGCAGTAGTTTGACTGAGAACCCCCTCCCCCATGCTGAGAAAAGACCCTTTTTCACTGTGACAATTCAATATAATTGAAAGTTTGCTTAGGAAAGAGAGTCTTTTTAACAGAACATGCTCACAGCCGAATCGATATGAATTATACGGCACAGAAGATGCCTAGGGTATTAAAACATTAATTAAGTAACATCATGCTCCCATCTAACCAAGAGCACAATACCATTTATAGGTACCGCTGTCTGTTCTCTGGGGCAGTGTGAAGTCTCTCCTCTATCACTGCAGAGGCTGTGGGATACCTGGAGATCCTTTGGCTGTGGCTTCTTCACAGCTCGGGCAGGCGCCGTCCCTTGGAATGGGACAGTGGGCACAGCCGGGTGCCCCCTGCCCTGTGGTCCTGCGTGGAAGGGGCCCCGTGACCGCACAGCTGGGTCTTTCGTTTCTGTGGTGCTGCTGCCCCACTGCCACCTGTGCCTCACTGCTGGGCTGGGGATGACCAGCCGGGTCCTGCTGGGGACAAGCCACCGGAGCCAGCCCCACATGGCACTGCCAAAGGATCATGACCTTGACTCATGGAAGGTGCCAGCAGCTCAGTACTGACCTGCCCTGGGGAGCCGAGCAGTGGCTGTGCCGATGCAGCAGTGGCTGGATTAGCTCACATCAGCCCAGGGACTAACACACTGATTCCGCAAAAACACCAAAATAGAAAGTCATTGGAGTGAAATCAGTGTCTTCACCACATCCCCTCTGGCAGAGCGTTAATTAAAATGACTCTCTAGTGCTTTAGATCATCAGGTGTACCCTGTTAACGAGCTTGGAACAGACAACCAGCTCCACACTGAAGTGGAGCTCATGGAGTTAACCCTTCACCACAGCTGGCACAGCCTGGCCTGGTGGCAGTTTCACAGCACATCCATCTGTGTTAGGAACGTCTCAGCAGCCTTCCAGTGTCATTCAGCCAAGGTGTGTGCATGGGACCCTGCCTGGATCAGTGGGGACCTGGCTACAGGAGTGGTGTCGTTGGAGCCGCTGCACTGTGCCGGGGATGAGTTCCTGGGGGTCTGCTGGGTCCCTCCGGCTGGAAATGCAGCTCCAAATCCATCGGCAAGGCAGGTCCTGCTATGGCTGTATAAATTTACAGGCATTTTTTGGCCTGTAAGAGTGCACTAGTGAGAGCGGAATCTCTTTGAGGTGATGGCAATGAAAGGTCATTAAAAATCACTCCCAGCCTTCTCGTACCAGAATCACAACATGGAAAAACCTTTTTATTACTGTCAGAGGTTTGCACAATTCCCACAGATGGGCTCCTCTGAGCAGGATGCTGCGCAGAGGTTTTTAGTTTGCACCTTGTGCAGCTACTCGAAGCCATTTACACCTTCCTGAACATAACGAGGCACTTCCTCAAGCGTGGCTGCTTTACAGTGGAATTCAACCCAGGAATAAATAGCAACGTTATATAATAAACTTACGGAACGGCTGGTTTAGGAACAGCAGAGATGTTAATGCAGCGCAGTGCAAACACCAGCAGTGGGAGGGTCACATTGGCGACCCTGTCACTGCCACAGTCCTGTCTGCCTGTTAAAAAGGCAGGATGGAGTTTTCCTATTAACAAAACCCCAGCCAGCTGAGAGACAATCCAGATCCCCGTCTGTTCAGGCTCATGCTAGAACAGTGCCCAAGCCAGGGGCAGGACCAGGCAGCCTGGCCAGAAGCGAGTTCTAAGAGTCCTGAGCTGCAGTGCGTCCAGGTGCACTTGCCCTCGCCACCCCGGGCGCCCATGGTGCTGGGTGTCGCCTTTCAAGGCTGCTCCTAGGGCAGGGCCTGGGGCAGATATGCCACAGCATCTAGAATCATGGGGGCCTTGGTGATTTTGACACACTTTACTTTGTAATTCATGGCCTGTGGAGCCCAAGTCAGTATGAATGTTAACTAGAGAATGCTCCACACCCCTGGGAGCTGCCGGGTTCCCTCCCCATGCCCTCTGCTCCTCTGGACACCACAGAGCTCAGTCCCTGCTCCCATGGTGGGGGAGGAAGCCCCTCGCTGTCCTGGCAACTGCACCAAGGACACCCATACTGACAGATGCTTGCCCCACCTGCAATGGTGGGTGTAAATTATTTATCACTGTAGTTATAAATTAGAGATGAGCTGTGGCCCCTGTGACTCCTTTTGGATGTGGTCCCTATTAATGAATTTCAAGCCTTTTCTGCTGCAAGGGGCAATTTTTGGCAAGAGAATTGTGTGCTGAACACTCAGCAGTTCCTATGGGTTCCCTCCCTGCTGCAGAGGGAGTGCAACGAGTTGCCACTTACCTACTTACCTGCATCATTTTTCACATCAGCAGAAACAGATGTGATTTTTTTAGTTTACAGGTTTCAGGATGACCATCAAGGCATTGCACTTTCGCTTGAACCATTCACTACAGCACCACGCCCAGAATCCTTTCGCAGTCATTTCATAAAATTAAATGCACTTATAATGTCCTTTTCACACACAGAGCATCCCAAAGCTGCAGTACAGACGGTGCTGCTTGGCTCATCGCTTCCACTGGAAGAGGAATTCACAGCATCAGCCCAGGCGCTGTCGCCCTGATGTGGGGAGGGACGCGGACATGCGTGTGCTGGCACGCGCGCGCCAGCGATGCACGAGGACACGCGTGTGCGGGCACGTGGCTCTGTGGCAGTGCCCACCTGCGCTGGGTGGCCAACGCTGGGGCAGTGCGTGTGCCCTGCTGAGCCATGCCATGCCACGCCGTGCCACATGGCACACACCCACCCAACGCGGACCCAGCACCGCACACGCGGGACATCGAGACGAGAGCTTTTGCTCATCTTTTTTTAATGTATCACAATGAGCAGGAAACATACGTGATGAAATAGTTCCAAAGGAGTATACTCAATTACCATCTACAGTCAACTCAACTATGACAACAAAGTCTTTTGTGACAAGTTTTTTAAAGTTTTGAAAGTTCCATGTGGTTTGTTTCTGTCAGTCTCATGTATTTTGGTACAGTTCGAGATCAGCATTGTTACAGTAACAGAAAAGCTAACAAGACTACAGTATAGAAAAACACCAAGAACATCATTTTTGGTTTCACTTGCTCTAGTTTTTGTACATTGCAAAGGCTGTTCATAACCCTCTTCACCTCATTTATGCTTTCTGTTCTACCCAAACTTGCCCCCCCCCCAATAAAAACAAAAAAATAGTCAAAGTTTTGTTTCACAGTGGGCAGTATCAGCGCCAACCAACTGACCAACCACCAACCAAGCGACCGACCGACCAACCAACCCAACTTCTGCTTCTATTTAAAAGCTTTTATTTTTTTTTTTAAAGCAAAATATATTTTGGTGAGCGTGCTGGCTGTGTCCACCCACCTTGTTGCCCACCCGCCCCGGGTGGCCCCGCACACCCCTGACACTTCTCTTTATTCTCAATTGTATGAAACTTTGGCCATCTTCACCACTTAAAAAAGCTTTTTATTAAAAATAAAACAGAAACCCGCTTAATGCTAAGTTTGAAGTGTTTTCCTCGTGCCCAGCCTGGCCCTGCTCTGCCACTTGCTGCAAAGGCCTCGCGTGGGCTGGGGTCGCGCGGGGGCTCCCGTGCGCCGCCATCGCTCCCGCAGCCCCACGGCACCGGGGTCCCTGCATCGGCCCCAGGCAGCTGGGCTGCAAGAGGAGGAGGAGGCAACCTCGCACTGAAATAGTCTCTAGAAACATTTAGAAAAAATACAAGGAAATGAATTTATAAAACCTTTTAGTGGGTGGGAAGGAGGAGGGGGAAGGAGGAGAGAGAAATTGCACTATGACCAAGCAATATAATTAAAAAAACGAAACAAAACAAGACAAAACAAAAGGGTTTCCAAAAGAGACCTTGCGGAACTGGACAGATAAAGTTTGTGTTAAACTGGGAACTGGCATCACAGAGAGAATCCAAAACAAAACCAAACAAAAAAATTTCTATATGATACAGACA
Source organism: Corvus cornix cornix (assembly GCF_000738735.6). Classification (NCBI taxonomy): domain Eukaryota; kingdom Metazoa; phylum Chordata; class Aves; order Passeriformes; family Corvidae; genus Corvus; species Corvus cornix. Next base: position 330,148 of record NC_046341.1, read on the forward strand.
GAGTAACATACAACAGTTAAATGGCAAAAAATATATATATATATATATTTCATAGAATTACAAACAAGATAAAATAATGGAAAAAAAACTGTACAACTTTAGAATTTAAAAAATGTTCATCTCAAACACAGGGAGAAATACAAGAACTTCTGTTAAAGAAAACAGTTTGTTAAAACAGCAAACGCTCCATGGGTACGTGGTTCTGTTTTTGACACCTTATGCTACAGCTGGGTCCCGGGAGGAACATCCGGTGGTTTGCGCTTTAGTATCGACTACTTAAAAAACAATTAAAAAAGGAATTTGCACTGTGCATTAGCCTAGTCAGAAATATGTACAACAGTTCAGGATCTAGTCTTTCATCAAACTAAAACCAAAACTCCATAAAAATATAAGTGTCCCGCTAGAAACCGAACCCGCACTCGTCTCTCAGATGCTCCAGTCTCTCACGGAGGTGGCGAGTGGCTTCAGCCCGGGGAGGAGCGGCCGGAGGCAGCGGGAGGAACCTGCGTTCACAGTCTTCAAAGTTCCCTTCTGAAGCAGGAGGAGGATGATGATGGCGGGCAGAAGGCTCTCGTGCTTTTGGGCGGAGGAAACAGGGTGGAAAGAGGTTATTTCTGTTGGCTTTTGGCTATGGAAGGGAACAGCAAAGTATCTACATCTCCAAAATCTACATTTTAGCAGCATAAAGTTTTCCTTTCAAAGTCTGGGCCAGTTGAGGTGCACGCGGGCTGGGGGGGCCGGGGGGCTCCAGGCCTCCCTGAGCCTGGCACCCGCTGCTGCCATGGAGAGATCTTGGAAAGAGAAACCTGCCTGGGGTGCACTGGGTGCTCGCTAAGAGTTGTCTCTCTGCTTGCAGAAGAAGCACAGATAACAACCTGGGTACGTTTTTTTTATTCTTTATTTAAACTTAGACTTGTTTGTTTAAATCAGAAACAAATTCTCAAGTAAAAAGAATCCTTTTTGCTCATTCTGCACCAGTGGTGAAGGGTATGTCTTTGGATTTTATTTAAAGCATGAATTTTCTTTAGAGAAAAAAATGTAACAAAACCTTTTTTTTTTTTTTTCAAAAGAAGGAACAGAGTGCAGCCTAATTACACAAACAGAACCGATGCTCAGAGGTCAGGAACAGAGTCTTTGAAGCATTTACAAAATGAGTAAAGGAAGAGGGGAAGAAAAAGAGAAGAAAAAAAGAGAAATGGAAAATAAGAATAAAATAAGTGCACAAGGGTAACAGACATAGGTAAATCGCATGTATATGCCTTAAAAAGTTTCAAACCCCCAACAAAAAATATTCTGCAAGGGATCCTACTGACCCCCAAAACCCTTTGAACTTCTTTCTTTAGTTTTTATAAAATAATTATGCAACCACCCTCTAAGAAATGAAGGTAGCGACCATAAGTGGAAGATTACAGGATGGGGACGGGGATAAAGGTACAAAGGGGAGAAAAGCTCAGGCGAGTCGATGGATCGCAATCTATCTGTCTAGGAATGAACAAGACAACATCAAATGAGAAGCCGTCAGCTGGACCATACAAAAGCTAAATGTACACAAAAGGGTTTTTTCTTTTAAATCTACCATACTGCTTCAGTTCATTTCCAATGCAACAATCTACTCAACACCAAAAATGGTCATATCTATCATAAATACAGAAAGTCAGTTGTTTTAAAACTTATTTTTTTAAGCTCCAAGTCCTCAACACTCTTTGTGTGGGTTTTTTTTTTTTTTTTTTCTGAAAGTGGGAGTGCTTTACTTTTCCCCTTGGAATTGGCTTCAGCAGAAAAGCTACCCTTAAAATCCCCGAAAAGCTAAAGCAGTTCACATTGTTTTTCTCTTGAATACTTTCTGCCCATTTTAAATTAACAAAAAACCCCCAAAAAACCCAAAAAAACAACAACAAAAAAAAATCCTTTTCTGGAACAAAACCAAACCAAAACAAAACCCCCAAAACAAACGAAAGAAATTATATATATATGTATATATATATATATATAAAACAATGATTCTGAAAACAGAACAAAGTGTGAGCGATTGACCTGAGAATAAAAAGACATTACATTTCTTTTTTCTTTTAGCAAGCCATTGGTATCTGAATGCTAAGATAGCAAGAAATTTAAAACTGTCTCCAGGTGGGCTGCTTTCCCATACAGCGCTGCCGGGCTCTGCTGTGCTATCAACGGGGGATCAGACAGGGGCAATGTACAGGGGTGCGAGCTCCGCAGGTGCGAGGAGGCAGCACGGGCCTTCGTCTCCCAGACCAACAGTACCTTCAAGAGGACAAATGTAACAGATTTTTTTTTTTCTTTTTTAAAGTTTTATTTTATTAAAAGGAAAGGAAAAAAGAAATGTAAAACCCACCGGCATCATTATATGGGAAAACAACCCACGCTTTTTCTTTTTTTCTTTTTTCTTTTTTTTTTTTTTGGTTAGAAGCTTTGGAATTGCAGTTAGTCTATTTTTGAAATTGGTTTGTTATTAACTTTTTTTATTTAAATTCATTTTCATTGTTCATCTTCAAAGCTTACAATCTGAAGGTGTCCATTCCTACGCTAGCTAGACCACTGTCCTTAGGGCAGCCGGGGTCCTGGGGCCCCTCCGCCGGGCTCGCCGGTCCATCTGACTTTTGGCTAAGATCCGTGTCAGACTCCTCCGAATAGTCGTCTGTTGGCATCGAGGGCTGAACCCCTGAGGTGCTGCATGAACTTGAGGTAACCGTTGAAGATGAGGAGAGAGGAGGGAAAGGCGGCGGCGGCGGCTTCCCTGGCGGGTTGCGCGGGGCTGCCGGGGGCCAGGGCTTTCTGGAGGCGTGGGGGGAAGCCGGGGGGGGCCGGGGGGGCGGGGGGCTGTCGTTTGAGTGAGCGGCCGACTGCGAGGTAGATGCGGTGCTGGGGTCGGGGGGGCAGGCAGAGTGAGGTAATAGACTGGGGTGCTCTTTGGCGTTTCTTGCTGCTCTTGTGATTGTTCGATGTTTGTGCGGGGCTGACTCGAGATGCTGACTGAGGGCTTCGTCCCCACACACCGTGCTCTCGCACGCCACGCACTGGTACGAGCCGCTGCCCTGGCCGCTGCCGGTGGGCACGTGAAGCACCATCTCATGCAGGTTCGCCACAGACTGGCCGAAGAAGCAGAGGGACTTCAGGTGGTCGCTGGCCGCCTCCTGGTCGCCGAAGCACGCCTGGCACTTGCGGCAGACCAGCTTGTACTGCACCTTTGGGACAATGAAAGGGTCGCAGAGCGACTCTGCGCCCTTGCCTTCCGCTTCAGGCTCTTCTTGGGGTTTGGGCAGGAGGGGGGACACCTCGCGGGGTGCGTTCTTCTGCTCTTCTTGCTTGGGGGGTTCTTTGGCAGGGTCTTTGTCCGGGGTGGCAGCCCCCGTGGGGACGGGGGTTTGGCTTCCTTTGGGCTGCTGCGCTTTCTGCTGCTGCTGCTGCTGCTGCTGCTGCTGCTGCTGTCGCTGCTGCTGCTGCAATGCCTCCTGCAGACTCTGCTGGTATTGCTGGTACTGCTGCAGCAGTGAGCCAGGAGACAGCCCCAGCAGCGCCTGTGACAGTGCGGGGCTGTAGGGGAACAGCCCCTCCATGCCGTACATGGGCTGCAGGTACCCGCTCTGCAGGGCGCCAGGGATCTGTGGGGCGTAGTAGGGAGAAAAGCCGGGAACGAAGTAAGGAAGGAACTGGCTCGTCAGCAAGGTGGTGGGGTCCGAATTCAGGGCGGCCTGCAGCGCCTGGAGCTGGGCAGGCTCCACCGCGTACTCCATGGTGGGCAGCGGGGCCGCGAGGGTGCCTGCCGGTGCCTCCCCCTTTTCCTTCTTGGGCCCTGGCAGGGTGTCCCCCTTCCCCTTGGGTGCCTTCTCCTTCTCTTTTGCCTTCTCGTTCTCCTTCTCCTTGCGCTGTGCGGGGGGTGGCTGCTGCGGCTGCGGGGTCGTAGCTGGCGGCTGTTGCGGGGCCACGGCCGCCGTGGCTTGTGCTGGGGTGGGTGAGCTCAGTGCGGCCGGGGGCTGTTTATTTGGTAATCCAGAGGTGGGGAGGCCGGGTGAAGGGACGCTTGTGCTGGGCAGGCCCATCAGGCTGGGTTTGGGAGAAGTTAAAGCTGCAAGAGGGAGAGAGAGAGGTGTAAAGTCACTTGGTGCTGGGCAGGCAGAAAGCACGAGGAGGGTGACCCCAGTCCACCCCACAAGTGCCCTGGAGCCTCCATCTCCTCTGTATGAGGGCAGCGACTGGTCTGAGCTGAGGCATTGCTGCAGCACAGGTCAGAGAGCCCGTCCCTGCTGCTCACTCTGGAGAAGGGCTCCTGTCCCACTCCATGGGCTCCGTATGGTGGGGACATGCCCCCTCTGCCCCCATTGCCTGCAGCTGCCTTGGCCGCACTGCCCAGAGGCACTGACCGCATGATGGGTGATGGGGACAACCACCAGCACCCAGGATGACCAGCACAGCTGATGTTTTACTGACTCCTCTGAAATTCCCAAATGATTAACACTCATGTCAGGATCTGCTCTAACGGGTCCTTGGGCCAAAGGACTCCAGCAGCAGGATGGCGCCACGCCAAAGGGTGGGAATGCTCAGCACTGCTCGTCTTGCTAAAGTCTTTATAGATTGGCAAGCCCTGGTCATGGCAACTGGAGACTGACAGGCTAAACCTAATTTATTTTGTCCTTATTAGGCTGATGTTCATGAATCCACAAATCTCTGAAGCAACCCCTTCCTTCCCTCTCTCTAATGTCAGGGGCTCTGGATGCTCAGCTTCTGAGCAATTCCAGAGTTTATGTGGTGGTCAGACATCTCCCCTGGGCATAAGCATTGTGTTTTGGGTGGAATTAGAAGTGTAGTGAGGCTTCCTCATTAAGGAGACAGATTAATGGTGGAACGTGAAGCCTGTCCTTCTTCCCGACAGCAGGAATAGCCACTAGCAATACTGTCCCTGGTGCCAATTTCTGCTCTCACAGTGGCTGGGCGTGAGAGGAGTGTGCTCCTGGAGTCACCTCCATTAGTCATGACTGCTGCAGCTGGCAAATATGCTCCTGAAGAGGAACATTTTGCTTGGCAACTCCCTTGATGCCATTTGGGGAACTCCCAAAATAAAGCTCCAATGTCCCGTTGGCACAGCTCTGTACATTCCCCAGCTCCTGAGCAGGAATCTGCTGCAGAGGCTGCTCAGAGGCCAGCCTGGGCAGGAACAGTGGTGGAGCCGGGAACCAGCCGTGGAAGCATGGTGACTTTTATTTTAGGCTGTACTGCCAAGGAGCTGCAGAAGGGCCATGAGGAGAGTGGCTGCAGCTGGGAGGGTGCAGCCATGGCTGACCCAAACCCTTCTAAAACCTGTGTCTGCTCCTGACCTGGTGGTGAGACAGAATGATTTGTGACAACAGGACAGGTATGGAATGAGGCTCCACGCAGTGGCCCTGGAGATCTCAGATAAGGGCATGCTATGGATGGACACCATTGAAATGGATGTTTCCCAGCTGAACATCCCTGAGAGGTTCAAGTGAAGGAGCAGGAGGTAATTCACAGCATTCCTGGATGCATGGCCTTATCTGCTCTGACAGGCCTGGAGCTGCCATAGCCTGACCTTTGGAGTTTTATCTAAAGGCCACAAACAGTCTGTTTGACTTTCTAAACAGTTCAGTCCTGTCTGGGCAGTCACTGGCAGCATTTAAGATTCATCAGATGCAGTCCCATCTCCCCAGGATACATTCTGGGCTTTGGAGAAAAATAAAAGCAACAATATGGACTGAACTGCAAAAAAGTAATTTTAATTGTTGTTATAAATCTGGGGCACTAAGCAAACAGCGCAGAGCAACCTGCAATAGGGTGATGATATGATTTGCCAAGGAGATGCTTCTGGCCGAGAGCTTTGAAATGACATCTGTGGTGAGAAGAGAAGGGTGACATGGAAAACCCCTCGCATGCACAGAGGCCCTTCAGACACATAATGAAACAAGGCCTTTGGATCACATTTTTTATGTCACTGCTGGTCACTGAGCTGCACCTTCCACTGCCACTGTTTCCTACATGACTTAAGACTTTCCACCTATCCACGACGTACAAAGGAAAGAAGCATTCTCAAAAGATAAAGTTCAGCATTTGAGATTAGGCTACCCAAAGGATTACGACAAATTTCATTTTTATGTAGCATTGTTAAGAAAAATCTTATTAAAATACAAACTAGATTTGTCCCACAACTACACCGTTGTTTGTTGAGGAGGTGTTTTCAGGTCATACCCAGCCATCACTCAAAACTGATGCTCGGCTGCACTGGGATTTGTCCCAGAGGTCACCACAGGGACATATAAAGATGCTCTGGGCATCTGTCACCAGTGCTACCATACACACCACACCTTTCCCTAGAAAGAGTTTGGATTTTTGAACGCTTGGGATGGTATCACATAAACTGAATATCAAAAGGAAAGGAATAATGAACAGTGTATTCAGCACATTAGTCCTTCTGTTCCATTGGATAAATCTATATCCCACTTCCTTGAAGGAGCTTCAGGATTTCTACACAGGGATATGCAGCATGTCTAGATGTTGCTCTAGTTCAGACTTTAAAACTTCCTGAGTTCAGGAATGATAGATAAAATACCTACTGCTTTTTTGCTGTGAAGTCAACATGCTGAACTAATGGGCCAGGAATCCTGTTACCAGTCATTCCCAAGGGAACAACTGCTTGTGCTATGTATGCACCAAGTGAAGGTGTGCCTAAGCAGGGTAACATCCGTACCCACCTGTGTTGGATGGAGTGAAGCCAGGTAAGGATGGGCTGTTGAGGCCTGGGAGCAAGACTGGAGGGATGCCCTGTAGTGCTGGGTACGCAGCAGGAAGGTTCAGAGCTTGCAGGGGGGTGTTGTCAAACATGCCCTGCTGTTGAGCTGCCAGACCAAGAACCTCGTTGGCTTTTTTGATTCGGTCCAGCTCCTGCTGAGCCATCAACTGACGTACAGTAGCTGGGTCGAAATACTCCTTTTCCTTATCCAACTGACTTCCAATGGTTTCTTTAACTTTGGAGATATGCTGTTGAGAGAAGATATGGTCACGTACAGACAGCCGAGCGCTGTACTTGATGCCACACAAAGTGCACTCTGTTTTGGGTCCCTCGTAACTTGTTTGGTTTATACCAAAATGCTTGGCCATGCTGAGTTTTGACTTCTTCTCTTTCGCCCTCGCATTCTGGAACCAGACCTGAACAACTCTCTTTGGCAGTCCAATGTCATTGCCCAGGACCTCACACTCCAGCATGGTCGGTGTCCTGTAGTCATTAAAGCATGACTTAAGAACCTTGAGCTGGAGATTAGTCATCTGCGTGCGAAAGCGTTTCTGCCCGGGCCGGTCCCCGCTTTCGCCAGATTTGCTGGCTGAACCACTTGCACCAGGGCTGGGTGAGCAGGGGTCTGCAAGGCTGGAGGTTTCACTATAGTCCACGGTACCTTCATTGTCATACTCTTTGCTGTAGAAGCTGGGAGCTGGGCTGACCAGGCCAGAAGACAGACGATCTTCATATTCAGACATTGCTATCATGGCTGCTTTAGTCAGACCTTCACTGGGTCCTGATGTGGATTTGGTTTCGGTTGCAATCCCTGTTGCACTGTCGTTGTCTGCGTTCCCTTCGTCTCCTGTGGTAGTATCTGTGATTGCAGTGTTGACAGAAGAGCAGTCATCGTTGTCCAGCTTTGTCTGGTCAAAGCTCAGATTGACTGAGGACATGGAGGGACTCTCGAAGTCTTCAATCCCTTCCACCTTAATGGAGGATGGACTCAGCAGGGTTCTAGGTGACAGTTCCATACTCTTGTTCACCGGGGAGAGGGGAACACTCTGTCCATCACTGCTAGTTGGTGGCATGTGGGAAAAGCTGGCTCCATCAAAGATGTCTCCTTTCATCTGGAGTCCCCCATCACAGTCTAGAAGCATAGCAGACAGCGTAAGGTTGTACCCAGCTCGCTTGGCCTCGTGCCAGTGACGGGATCGGATATGAGCTTCCAGAGCTGTCTTTGCTTTAAAGAGAGCTCGGCAGAAGGGACACCGTCTGTGGGCTTGGGCAGGCCCCACAGCTCTGAACTGCCCCTTCCTCTCTCGTGCACGGGTGTTCTGGAACCAAACCTGCACCACGCGCTTCTTCAAGCCCACTTCATGTGCAATGTGATCCAGCATCTTCCGTGTGGGGTTGGAGTCGAGCAAGTATTTCTGGTACAGAATTTCCAGCTGCTCAGGGGTAATGGTTGTCCTTAGACGCTTATCCCTTTGGGGTTCTTCTCCCCCAGTCCCACTGTCATTCTCTCCAGGGCTTGCACTGGCCTTTTCCTCCAGCTTTCTCTTCAGCGTGTTCATGGTGGATGTTGGAGTTGATGGTGAGGTGGCTGAGCTTGCTGGAATCTGTGGTAACGTTCCAGACAGCAGCTGGCTTGCTAGTAGTGGATTACTGGGATCAAAAAGCATGAATGGCATATCCAGTGTTCTGTCCAGGAATGGGGGGTGGATAAACTGGTTCTGTGCACTCAGGAAATGGAGCTGCTGATGCTCCTGCCAATGCTCGAAGGAAGGAAATGCCAGTTTACACTGGTCACACTGGTATGGGATTAGCTGAGGAGGTAGGTTTGCCAGCTGCTGAGGGGTGGACGTGTGAATAGGTTTGAGGGAGAGGTGTGAGAGCTGAGATGGACTTGGACTTGACTGTGACAAGGAGCACTGAGGGGGCTGAGGAGGAGGTGGCTGTTGCAGTGAAGAGGGGGAGGATAACTGTGAAATCTTTTGGTGTGTTGAACTTGTCTTTTGCTCTCCTTGGTCCTGTTGCTGCTGAGACTCTTGCTTTGGTTGCACTTGCTTCTCTTGGGTTTGGTTTTGCTGTGTACTTGGAGGTTCAGACTGCTTTGGTTTCTCATCTGTAGGTTCTACTTTAGAACTAAAGGTGGAGGAATCATCTGCCTCTGCCGTGAGCTGCAGAAAAGCTGAAGAGGTCGCATTGGCTGAAGATGTAGGTGTGCTGTAAGCTTGTGAGGGCATCGGTGTGCTGCAGGAGGAACTGGTTGGAGTCAAGAGCTCTATTGCATCCATAGAGTCTTCGTTCTGGCTATCATCCTGTCCATCCTCATCCTCATCTTTGTAACAAAGCTTTTTCTGGTGTTTAATGAGATCAAAAATGCGCTGAAAGACCAGACTGCACTTTTTGCACTGGTAGTTCAAGTTGCTTGTTCTAATGTATCTGTCATTTGTGAGCTCCCGTCGCTCCCCATCTTTGCCTTCTCCCTGATTCTCATAGTTTTTCCTAGCTTTCTGACGGGCATTCTGGAACCACACCACTATAACACGTGTTGGGAGGTTCAACAAGTTAGAAAGCTGCTCAAATTCATCGTCCTTTGGGTAAGCATTGGCATCAAAGAAGTCTTGCAGGACTCTGAGTTGGTAGTCAGTAAAGCGTGTTCGAGAGGACCGCTTGCTTCCCCAGTACTCCTGCTTTTGAGGCTCTGGAGAAGGAGGCCGTGAGTCTATCTTCAGCTCTTCCAGGCTGGTAATGGGAGGGTTGCTGAAGTTGTACGGGGAGTCCTTGTTGCGTTGGCGCTCCTTGAACAGGGTGTTTCTGAACCAGTGCTTGATCACTTTCTGGGGCAATCCCGATTTGTCTGCCATCTCTTTGATCTGTTCCTCACTTGGGGAATTGTTAATGTCAAAATACTGCCGAAGGACTCTGAGCTGGTCATCGGTGATACGCGTTCGTGGCCTCTTGTTCTGCTGCTGCTGGAGAAGGCTGGGGTTGAGCTGATGCTGGTACAACTGGGCCAAGTCAGCGGGCAGGGGGTCTACAGGGCCCAGCTGAGGCGGCAGCTGTGCTGGCAATGTCTGCAGGGGCATGGTTTGCATCATGAGTGGTGAGAAGATGGGCAGCTCCATAGGCATGGAGAGCTGGGTGAGTGGCACAGACGGCTGGGCTGGTGCGATAGTGGGAGAGGTGATTGGTGGGGCAGAAGTAGGGATGGCAGGAGCAGCAGCCGGCTGAGGAGGAGCTGGAGGGAGAGGAGGGGGAGGCGGTGGAGGCGGGGGCGGTGGCTCTGGGGTCTGCGGCCGCAGTGGGTACAGTTTGTCGTAGTGTTCTCTGTATTGTTTGGCAAATCTCTCTAACTGCTTAAAGGGAAAGTAATGTTGGTGAACATGCTCTTGGTGGCTCTTCAGGATGAGGATGTTTGAGAAGAACTTGCCGCACGTATCACACTCCAGCTTTTCTAAGTTCTCACCTTGCTCTGTCTTCCCATTTTTCTTCTGCCCCTTTTGCTTGTTCTCGTTGTACTGAATGACGAGCTCAAAGCCGAAGTTTTCCAGCAAGGCTTTGGTGGCGTTCCCCCTCGCATCGGAAGCAATCCGTGGAGGCAGTATGGAGGGCTCTGAACTGCTGCCTGGCACAAAGTCCTTCTTCTCTTTGGGCTTTAAGTTATCAGGAAGAGACTCCTTCAGTGTTACATTATTGTCTCCCCTCTCTGCGCTTTCCCTTTCCCGTGGGGTTTCTTTATCTTTTTCCTTCACTACGGATTTATTCTTCTTCTCTGGGTGCTGGCTCTGCTGTAACAGGACGGAGTGGGGTTGTGACAAGGACAGCTGACCTTGCTGCTGCTGCAAGAGCTGTGGATGGCTTTGCTGAGGGAGCTGAACTTGTGCCTTCAGGTCCTCCAGCAAACTTGGACCCGTCCCAGTCAATGTCAGTGCACCACTGGTGACAGGCAAGCTGACTTCTGGATTGAGCTGGAACTCAGCACTGGGGATGTAGAATGGGAACAGAAGATGCTGCTGCTGCTGCTGCAGCTGCAGAAGGGTCTCAGTTGTCATCGGAAAGTGTGGCAAAAGTGCTGGGTTGAAGAGCTGGGACTGCAGGAGAGCAGCCTGCTGCTGCAGCTCCTGCTGCAGGTGGGCCTGGACCTGTGCCTGTGCCTGTGCCAAGGTTTGAGCTTGTTGCTGTTGCTGCTGCTGCTGCTGCTGCTGTTGCTGCTGCTGCTGCCTGGATGCAATCATGTCTGCCAGCTTCTTGCGGTTCACCTCTTTGGGCTCTGAAGGGGAGGAGATGTTAGTGCTTACAGCGTTACCCAAGGGAGGAATTCCCACACTGTCACTGGACACCTGGTTGAGCAGGCTGGGAATGGGAGTGGTGCCTGAAGTGCTTGTGCTGGTGGTTGCAAAAGCATTGCTGTTGCTGGCACTCACGGGGCTCGGTGTGGACGAACCCAGGGAGAGGCTGCTGCTGCTGCTGTTGCCGGCTCCGTTGCTGCTGGCGCCGGCCGCCTCCAGCTTGGCCGCACGAGCCTTGGTCTGGTGCAGGACAGACCTCATGTGGATCTCTAGAGTCGAGCTCTGGCTGTAGGCCACGTTGCAGGTGTTACACTTGAAAGGTTTGTTGTCTGGGCTGCTGGTAGGCTCGGGTTGCCCGGTAGCAGATTCTTGGAGGGCGCGTTTCAGTTTATGCAGATGAGAAACGGAATTGTAATGGACCAGGAGAATGTTCTTCTGCGTGAATGACTCCTTGCAGACTGTGCACTTGTATGGGCGAGATGGATCTAGAAATTTCTCCATAGTGAAGTTAGGGCCCTTCCTGAAGGGTAAGGCCCTTTTTGGTTCTGAGCCAGAGTCCTCTTGCACCGACCCCGAATCGCTGCCAGTTGGGCTCTGCTTATCTTCCAGGTCGCTCTCCTCTTCCTTATCTTCCTCGACTATTATTGTGTGGTCCTCAGCAAGCGAGGGGTCACCCATAGCGAGGAGGTCCCCGTTGACCAAGAGACCACCATACAGCTGCTGAATGTCAGCCTCACTCAGCTCCAGGTGGCTGGTTTCCAGGTGCTTTTTCAGGGCCTGGAAGGTTCGGAAGCTGCGCTGGCAGAGGCAGCACATGGTGGCTGCCCGGATGACGTGGTACTGGGAGTGGAGCTGCAGCTTCTCAATGGTTTTGAAGGCCAGGCTGCACTGATTGCAGCGGTACTTGTAGACGTGGCGGTCAGAGACTGGCAGCTGAGGCCGCTTGGCATGGACGTCATTGAAGTGTGTCTGCAGGGCTGCTGAGCTCTTGAACACTTGGCTGCAGCCCTTCTTCCAGCACAGGAAGCCAGAGTCCTCCCGGGCAGCGCTCGGATCAGCCGGAGTGGGCTTGGGATCCCCGCTGTGCTCTGCGCTGTCCGATGGCAAAAGGGTCTTCCCCACATCCTCAGAGATCTCTGTGAAAACAGAATTAGAGCGAACCCAAAAATTACACCAGCACACCATGGTAGATCAACACCCTCTTTCAGTCCTGAATACTCTGTGGTTTTTAATCTCCCACATAACAAGTATTTCTAACATTTCTCCTCTATCTTCATTCATTTGTTTCAATACCAGCCCATTAACCTCATCATGGCCCATTGCATAAACCTACACAATTTACTTCCTTGCCCACCTTGAATCTCTGGAAATTATTCACACACACATCCCTTAGTGCATTTATCACCTTCAATTCTCCCTTTCAAGCAAAAGCCATTCAGCCACCTCTGTCTTCACTGTTCCTTTTTGATGTCCTACCTATTTTGGAAAAAGAAGGCTCATCAAACTGAACATAGTATTTGAGTCTTGGTCCTATCAAAGAGAGGATTAACAGGAATGAAACTGCTCCCTGACCAGGTGATAAGAGTTGGGGGAGTGGTTGGGACCATGGACCTCATTGACCTGCACTCACCAGACTGTTTCCCCAGCTCCTCTGCGCCTGAGTTCCCATCCTTCTCTGGAGCAGCTGCTGGGAGGAACATGCTGCTGGGCATCATCACCTCAGGGGTTGTCACCTAGAGACAGGGGAAAAAGACATAGGGAGAGGAAAAACACAGGAAAACATTTTAAACATCTTCAGTGGCAAAACTAGACATCGGTATTGTGAAGTCAGAGGCGTCATTTTTCACAGCTCACTGAAGACTCGTATTTATTAGACAAAGCTCAAATCAGTCAAAAGTGTTTCTACAGTTACATTCTGGACATAATTAGCAGTGCACACTTGAAGAATAATCTTATTATTAATATTTTTCCTTTATGTGGAATTCAGACTTTGATCACTGACAATGTTTTGTCATGGGCTGTGAAACTTCTTGTGCAACCAATTAGGTAGATAAGTTGAAAGGCCCACCTTAAGCTGCTGAAAACATAATAAGGCCCCTAATTAAATCATACCTAGTAAAGTACACTGTAATCTTGAACCAGGGAGCATTGCAGCACTGTTTTCAAAGTGTATCGATGCAGGGAAGGGAGGGGCATGAGAAAGAAAAGTACAAATAAGGAGAGAGGTGACAAAGGAAAGGATGAATAAGGAAGGACTAAAGAGAAAGCAAATTGTGAAATAAAAAGCTTTTGTAACCCTTTCCTTGCTCTGACTGACGCGTTCCCTTTGCTCCTCTTCAAGTATTTGGCTAGATCCTGCACCAGCAAAACCAGTGCAGTGCTGGGACACCACCGCTCCTAAAGAGCTGAGAATCTGCATGGCTCAGCTGGAGGCTCTTTGGAAGAGCCAAATGCACACACTCATCCTGTTCTGTTCTTTGGATATACCTGGTCACAAGCCATCTCACCAGCAGCCTGCACATGGCTGGCATCAGATGCAGGACAATGAATGTCCTTCTGAATGTCTGGAGCCAGTGTCTCGCACTGCTGGAACGCTGCCTCACAGCACCGGACAGACAGACCCAGCACAGGGCTGCCCGTGCTGGTCACTGCCTGTGCCAAGTGAAGACTCCTCTACAGCCTCGAGCAGCTGCCCACACCACCTACACCCAGGCAGCGTTCCCCTTTCACCAGGTGCTCCTGGTGATGCCTGTGGTGCTCCTGCTCCCAGCCTCCCACTGGTGGGAAGGTGAGGCACAACTAAACACTCCCATTCAGGCGTGAGGCAAAACAAGCCTCTCCATCCTTCTGCTAGATATGGAGGGGGCATCTGAACCCTGGATTTCAGGAGAGAGAATGTGTGTGGCAGCTGCATGCCATTTACCCGGCTTTCTGCACAGCCAAGGACCACAAGGCTCTGAGTGAACTGCAGGAGATAGGAAGTGGGGAAGCTGAAGCTCATGGAAAATCTCAGGATGAAATGGTGGCACAGAAGTGGCTGCAGAGCTGTGAGCTGAGCTGTCAGGGACACAGAGCTCCCTCCCCTTCCTGGGCCATCCAGTGCGTGGCAGTAAGTGCCAGGTCCCATGGAGCAGGAGAGAAGGCAGCTGACACATCCCAGGAGGGGAGCTGAGCACATCAAACTCATTCCACCTTCTACTCTAAACGGAAGCATCTGATGGCTGTGGGCGGTGGGTTGGGAGACGTGAAAGGTCACATAGTAATTTCCAGTAGCTGGGCTCGGAGGAGGGGGATGAGCATGGACGCCGAGAAGGGGAGGCAAGAAGAAACCGTCCCTCTCAGCTCTAGCAGCAGGAAGAGCCTGCTTTCCTAGGCTCTTTAGGAATTATGAAAAATAAATCATGAGAAATTAAAAAAAACCCCAACAGAGTAGAAAAAGAATAAAATTATCTAACACCTCAGCTGCACATCATTATAGAGCTGTGGCTTTTCATAGGCGTTACAGTACGGCAGCCGTCCCCACCACCACGCTCAGTACGACGGATCAGTAATTGTTTTCATACACTTTAATTAGAAAAACTCAGATGGCTATGAATAATAATGGAAAAGAGAGACTTTTGCACTTGAAAGGTTGAAGTCAATCAAGTGTGAATGACGGCAAAAAAGAAAAAAAAAAGACACCAATTCATCAGGCCTCTGTTGTCTCGCCGCGTCTTTAATCATAATTCCTGATTGGGATTCAAGAAGGCAGTAAGCAGCGGTTCTTTGTCTGCCTTCACCTTCCGTCAATTAACTCTCCCCGAAATATAATCATCAACCTCACATGCTCCTCTGCATCTTAATCTGGGGCTCCAAACCTGTAAGTCCTGCCCTATATGTGTTTAAGTAATTACCTTTATCTACCTGCATCTCCACAGCCACCATTCCTTCCCTTCCTTCCATCCTCCCTCCACCACAGGGGAAAAAAAAAGGAAGAAAAAAAAGGCTGTGGTACATTAAATTGCTACAGGCACAAAATTCCCAAAGGCAAACAGAAAAAAAGCTTGGAAAAAAGTGCAGGGAACTAGAAATTCTGGGTATGGATGTGGGAACTGTGGCGGTGCGGCCATAGGCTGGCCTTGGAGAACAAACCACTGGAAACAAGGCACTGGTCAGCAAGTGGACCCGCTCTAGTCCTCTGGCTCCATCCAGGCTGCTCCTGCCCCTTTCCTACACCATGATCTAGGGCAGGACCCTCCATCTTTTCATCCCTATGGACCAGCCCTGAGCAGGTGGCAAAGATACGAGTGCAAATGGGCTGCACATTCCAAATCACTTTGCACTGACACGGAATTCCAGACTGCTCTTTTGGAAGGGTTTGCCCTTTCACACTGCAAAAACATCTGAGGACATCTCATTTCCTTGGACCTGCAGAATTTGCCTTGCATGCTGAGGCTGCTTTTCATATAAACCAAGAGTGGGGGCATGATGGGGCAGGAAGGTGCAGTGGACCACGGCTCCCTGGCAGGTGAGACAGGAGCGGTGCTCTGCGACACAGCATTTTGTACTGCAGATGTATTTCATGCCATGAACTGTTCCAGTAATCGAAAGGAGTGTGTTTATCTGGAGCACAGCCCGTGTTAGTGCGTGCGGCTGTCAAATGCTCTCCACCTCCCTCTCACCTGCACAGGAGATACCTGGTGTGTCATCCTGGCATCCCTCCCGCTCCTCGACTTCTGTCTACCTGTTTCAATGTCTCCAACACTGTTTTAGAATGGCAACACATCAGTCAGTGTGAGCCATTACTAAAACACAACCCTCCAGCTGTGAGTTCAACAAATGTGGCTTGTCTCCTCCCTTCCCTTCTCCTGTTCATACCTGTTCTTTTCTGTCTAACACCAAACTATACCCCCTGTGTGGCTGCAGCTACCATCTCCTGGCCCACAAGTCACCAGCAAAGCTCACTGCAGCATGGCACCTCCGTCTCAGTCACCCTGGATCCTGTGCACAGCCTGAGCACCATCCCCTGCAGCTCCGATGGGTCCCTCTCAGTTCTATTGTTACCACACAGAAGGTCTTTAGACGATGGGAGGTTGCTGGACAAGCCTCTCTGCTTCCAAGCACCCTACCTTTTGGGTGAAATTCAGACCCCTTAGCAGATAAAATGTCTTCATGATGATGAGATCCATGGAGAGGCAGGCACAACCCCACTTCAGTGGCCATTTCTATGGACACAGTGGCCCAGTTGAGGACTGTTACAGAGCACCTGAGGGCTGACGGGCCAGGTCTCCTGCCTCCCTGCCCCACCAGCATCCATACACCCTGACACCTACAAACCTGTCAGCCCTCTGCAGAACAAGCAGTGGGCCCACTCCTCACTGGTGACAAGCTCCAGCAGCGACAAGCACAGCTCCTGCCACCTCCAGATCTACTGGATTTTTAACAACCAACTGCAGAGCTGCTCGTGTGCAGAGCTGGAGGCTCAGAGCCCAACACCCATCAATATGACACCCGCATATTGCTGACATGCCCAAAAAATTACTCTTAGCTGGTGTGAGCAGCCAGCTCCCCTCACACTGCACCTGCCTGTGCTGACTGTCCATGGACACCAAACAAGGGTACAGTTCCTCTGAATATACCCCAAAATGCTGAAATCATGTGGCTCTGAAAAGAAAACCTCTAGAAGAGGTCTGAGGAGATACATCACTGTCCCCATGTCTATGAAACCAGGGGAAATACAGACGGGAGGGAAGGTTCCCCACCAGACAAAGGAGGTAATTTCCATTACAAAGAGAGAGAGAGAGGGTGCTGGAGTGAAAAGCTTCATTAGACTCCGAGAGGCAAAGTGATGGCAGTATACCAAGGTCACTTCTAATTTAGACCATCTAATTGGCAAACATGGCTCCAAATGGCTATCATCTCACAGGGCTCAGAATTAATGAAGCCCGATTATTTTCATTACCTTCATCCGAGATGGAGAATGAGACACAGAGTGAGAGGGAAAGGGGGGAGAGGGAGGGGGTGAAAAGGAGGGAGAGAGAAAAATTGAGTGACAGCAGAAGGGAGAGAGCAATAAGAAAAGACAATGGGAAAGAGGGTAAAAATGTAAAGATAGCAGGAGGGGGAAGTGAGATGGTAGAGATGGGCAGGAATGACTCCTGAAGCAAGGGAGAAAAGAAAAAGATGGAAAGATGGCTGGAACACAGGGAAGATGCCCTAAACTGAGGAAGAGAAAGCTGACAGCAGAGATGACGAGACAGAAATGTGCAGAAGGATAAGGCTGGCTGCGGGAGGAGGGAGAGCTCCCGCTCCTGGAGGCTCTTGGGAAGCCGTCCTCTCTCCCAGCTCCAGCCCATCAGTCTTGTCAATCGCCCGCGCGGGCGAACTGCACTTCACCCTCATTACGGGCCCCGCCGAGTCGAGCAGGCCCAAGCAGAGGCTGCCATGGGAAAGATGGCGCCTGGCCCCACTCAGAGAGGCTGAGATGCCACAGAAAGAGAACTCGGCTACACTCATCCACCAGCCCCATGTAAGGGAAGCTGCAGGAGATGGGGGACAGTGTGAGCCCCAGCCCCTGTCCCTGTGTGGCACTGGGGCACGGCATGCGCTCTGCTCCTCAGGCAGCCCCGCCAGCCCCTGTCCCTGCATCGGGGCCAGTGGGAGGACATGGGGGTCCCATGGGACAGCCAGCCCTGCTGCTCACTGATATGAAAAGGAGGGAGCACGACCAGGCAGCTTGGAGATGCTGAGCGCAAGCAGGAGCCGTTACCATGGCAACAGACATATTAGACACTGCAGGTTCCTGAACGGCGTCTGATAAGTTGTTATTAACTGGAGCCTCCTCCAATGCTGCGCGCAGACACGGTGCGTCGAGAGGGACCCGGCTCTCAGCTACGGGGCTGCAATTCCCTCGCGGTGGCACCAACACCTGACGTGCGCATCAAATCAAGATGGGATCTTCACGAGAATGAGCAAAATTACGATCCTCCAATACTGCCATGTTCTGCACAAACTGTACTGACTGCTCAAAATGTTGCCGTAGAATAATACAAAAAGACCCACCTTCTTCACCCCATGCTGTGAGACCTGGAGGAGGAGAAGCCTCTCCCCAGATGTGTCTCCAGGTGCCAGAGGGAAGAAAGGTGGGAAAACCTGGAATACACATGACGATGAGCATCATGGCTGGGCCAGTCTCTGCTGATCCTTGCAGAGCATCGCGGCCCTGCTCTAGCACAGCAGGTGCGCTCACCTAAGGGACTGTCCCTGACCTGCTCTGCAGAGTGTCCTGAGCTCCGTCACGAGAGGCTCCTGCTATTCCCTCATATCCTGGAGGACATGTGCCTGAGGATGGACCAACCCAACACTCCCGCTCCAGACCACACATCCAGACCACACATCCTGCCTGGCTCAAAACAAACCATTCCACACCAGTGTAACAGCTACCCTGAACAAACTGGTTACACCTGCTGGCCCAGGGAAGGGGCTTGGCTTCTGGTCCCTGCTCTTAGAAAGCCAAAACACCTGCCACTAATGTAGTTAGGAGGTGAACAAGAGCCGTTCAAGCCCCCAGAAGGTATTTACACACTTGAGCAGCACCAATGAAATGGCCACAGGTCACAGAGGCCGTGGTCTCTGGGATGGGACAGCTCCGTGACCCAGGTGTGCAGGCGGCCGGCATGGCGCAGCTACATCCTGAGAAGCCCTGAGGGGACAGGCAGCTGGTAATGCAAAGCAGGAAGGTAAGAGCATAAAGGCCCTTATGGAGTGGGAACTGGAACAGGCTGCCCAGAGAGCCTTTGGAGTCTCCTTTCCTGGAGATACTCAAATGCTGTCTGGACACAATCCTGAGCAACATGCTCAAGGGACCCTGCCAGAGCAGGGCGGTTAGACTGGAGCAATTCCAGTGGTCCCTCCCAAGACTACTTATGATTCTGTGACTCTGTGACTTCTGTCTTCGAGAAGGAATCATAAAAAGAACCATGGGATCATTGAAGACCCTTAGTCTTCCAAGTCCAACCATCAACCCAATGCCACCACCACGTTAAACTGTGTCCTCAAATGCCATATCCACATGATTTTTGAACACCTCAAAATGAGGATGGTGACTTGACACCTTCCCTAAGCAGCCTGTGCCAGGGCTTCCAATCCCTTCCATGAAGAAATTTTCCCTAATATCCAATCTAAACTTCCCCTGGTGCAGCTTACAGCTAGTCCTCTTGTCCTGTCACTTGTTATGTGGGAGAAGAGACCTACCCCACCTGGCTCCAACCTTCTTTCAGGGAGTTGTAGAGAGGAAGAGTGACAGAAAGAGAAGACAAGAAAACTGTAAGAGAACAGCTGGGCCATGCTGCATGTGCTTGCTCAGAAGATGTCACAGGAAGGAGCTGATAAAGGACATCAGTGTTACAACAAACACAGTGTTATTCACCTCCAGTGCCAAGAACTGGCAAAAAAGGGAGAAAACAAGCAGAAACAGGGCGCAAGAAAAAAACACAAAGAGAAGGAATTGGCAGGAATCAAAATAAAAACTTATTTTATAAACTTGATGACAAGTTCTTAAATGTAGACACCTTGCAACAAATATTATACCGAAGAAACAACAGGAACAATATATCCCATCAGCTTCTGCATCTTCCAGAAGCTTCTGCACAAGCTGCCATCCCATGCACTGACCTCATCAGGTCAAGGAAATAGTATTTATCCTGATTTCCCAGGGAAATCACTCAACACTTGAGCTTCACAGGGCTCAAGCAGGGACACAACATACCAGGGTGCAGCAAACCTTGATGGCAGAGCTCTGACATGTGAAGGAGCTGACCACCACAGCAACTCTCTGCTCCTCACCTTTGTGGGGACAGTGGTGGACATGTCAGGATGGCAGTGGACACGCTGGGATGGCAGCAGCCACGCTTGCTTACACAGCCACTTACCGTCATGATGAGTTTCTCGACGCAGTCAGGTGACACGCTGTGCAGGTGGGTGAGGTGCAACTGCAGGTGGATCTTGTTGTTCAGCATGTCCTGGCAGAGTGGGCAGCGGAGCATGGGCTGCACCGAGTGCTGGGTCATGGCGTGCACCCGCAGCCGGTTCACGTCTGTGTTGCTGTACTTGCAATACGGACACTGGTACATCTGCGGAGCAGACACATGAATCACACAGCTCCTCCAGCTGCTACTTCCCTCTCTTACAGCCAGGCTTCAATAATTTGATGCCTTCTACCACCAGTTACTGCCTTTCATCCTCTTTCTCCCATTTTAGTCTTTGCTTTTGGCACATTGGAAACACATTACCTGCACAGAGAGACAGGTTCTTCCATCTTACCTGCTCTGATTTGGTCTCCTCTGAAGTTTTTGACCACTTAAAGGAGAGAGGTGACTCAGAGCTGCTGGGAAACGCTATCCGCTTAGAGGATGCTGGAGGCTCCGTCAGCTCCTTCTCTGGCTGGCTGGCTGGTGCTGCAACAAAAAGTGATTAACATCAGGACAGCCCAAAGAGGCCTAGGTTGGACGATGACAGTGCTTCCATTTTCTGCTTGACACACACCCTAAGGACTTGGAGGAGGATGAATCTGAGGACTAACCTATGTCCTACAACGCACACCTGGCGAAAACCAGTTTATTCTTCCTGATCTCCCACAGCAAGGGAACTGTGTCACTGGTGGTCAGAAGCAGAAAGACCTCATCTGTTTCTGGGGGCTGCTAACAACCTGCATGTGCAGGAGATGCTGGGCCTGTGGCTGCATTGGACACACAAATGCTTGGCCAGATGGTGAAGGCCCATGTGTCACCTCCAGGAGCAACTGGATTTACTCGGTAAGGTAGAACTCATACCCCTGGCTGACCCAGGGGTATTCTACATACAGACACTCTGAAATGCATTTGCCCTGGAGAGGGCTGCTGGTTGTGGCTGTCAGCCCCATCGATGGCACCTGTGCTGGCAGCAGTGGTGCTGTTGGGATGGCTCTGGCCAGCTCAGCCCACACCTCCAGAGGAATGTGCAGATCTGGTGCTTCCTAGCACATAGTCCTGCCAAAATCCTGATTTCGGCGGGACCCAGCCAACAGGACCCAAACACTCCCACTGTGATAAGCCGAGGAAAGGCCATTTTATACCACTGAAACAGAGAAATGCAAACAAGCCCTGAAGTCAACAGCAAAACACTCCACGAGTTGTGGCACTGGGAGAAGCACATCCCTGACCTTTCTCCTCCCTCGAACCCTGGCTGCCTTCAGTACATAAATTTGTGGGACATCTATTATTTAAAAACTGTAAGGACAAGTATATTATACACAGCCCCCGTCTCCTCCTCCCCGAACACACATTCATAACGGTACTTTAATCTGTCTCGAATCGACTTCAAACCCATTTCGCCCTTAATGGGAGTTATTCATTTTCACTTGAAAGGTAATATCTGACAGCTGGATATTTAATATGATGGATCAGCTGCCGATTAACAAGGCGCTGTAGCATTCTCAGGCCAGTCCCCCATACTCTTTCCCCTGTCTCCTACTCAACTTGTGAACCTGCTGATATCTGCTCCTTGTTTCAGATGATATCGTCAGGAGTCAGATCCCAGCAAACTGCTTCCTTCCCAAAGACCCTTCTGTGCACTGGCACGAGCTGTTATTTCCAAATGTACCGCATCACAGTGGAGAATGCATTCCCATTTCCAGCTACCTTCCCTGCCAGTCCCCATCTCTGCATTCAGCTGAATAGAGGCAAAATAATTTCCAGGAGAGGGAAAACAAGTATTACAAATAATACAGGTAATGGTACTGCCAGAGGGAGGCACGGACTAGAGGATTTGATCTGGGACTGCTGAATTTCTCCTGGTAGGCTTGTCCATACCAAATGGGCTTGGACCCCAGAGCCAGCTGCATGCCTGGTGCTTCATGCCTGGCTGGGCAGCAGCCTCCATGCATGCATGTACAGTCCTGGCTGTACCTGAAACCCAAACCCCAGGACTCTGCTGTGCTGCCGACTCCACAAAAATATCCAAACCAGGCATGGAATGAGTTTGCAGTCAGTGCTGACTGACGGACACCATCACAGATCCTGCTCTGCCCTCACAGAATGACGGGCTACTCCGCTCAGCTCACTGCCTGGACCAAGACTCTCCCTGGGCTTCAGAACTGGAAAGGGCTTAAAGACGTCTGCAGGGCCAGAGCTGACCTTCCTTGCTTCCTGTAAAGAACGTACTTGGAGCATTAGGAACTGCTGCTCATCCGCTGAGGAACACAGTCTCTCCCGGAGGGTTCGGGCAGGAGACACCACCACCAGGAGCCAGCACTGTGGCAGCTGAAGGACCGCCCTGCCTTTAAATGCCCTACCCGAGCCCTGTGTGATGTGAGTGGCCCTTGTCAGTAGCCTGATCGCTGCTGACCCTGTCCAGTCCTCAGTGTGACCTTGGACACTGACATGCCAGCCCCGATCAGGCAGTTGGGTGTTGGGACGAGCAGCTGGAGACCCCAGGTCTGCGAGGGTGGTCTGGCACGTGTGAGCCCTGCTGCAGACCTGCACTGGGTGCAGATGACAGTGACAATCATGGCTTCGGGTCCCTTTAGACCTCTCTAGCCCAGTGACTGTGGCTCCTGTGTGGTCCACGCTGTGTCCCTGCACTGGGCACCGACTGCTGCCAGCTGCTCACCAGTGGAATGTTTTTGGATGCAGTGGCTGAATTCAGCCCAACCATCAGCTACCCCAGGCTGCTGAATGCCAGCTCCAACCTTGGGAGTCACAACAGGGTATTTTCTCATCTCCTTTCTACTGTGAAGCAGCCTGCTTAGAATTAGTAACAGGGGATTAAAATGTACCATCTCCTAAGTGTCCAGTTTCATTAAATGCACTTGATCCAACCCCATAACCTTAATCCTTCAGAACCAGAATTATTGGTGATTGTCCAGACCCAAGAATAACTGATTTGTTGCACATGGGATATTTATTTTAAGTATTAGTTTTTGAGTTGACAGCTCAACTGAGAATTTTAACACCAAGACTGAAGTTTATTGCTGATAAACAGTCAAATGCACAAAGTGACACATTCAGTCCACATCACAGATGATCAGAGGAATTAAGAACTCTCTGCTACCAGGAGAAATGAGGACATGGCTTGGCACCTGCCTGCAGAGCTCTGAGCACAGCATGGGACCTTCTGTCTGTGCAGAGAGAACAGGACAGAATATCCTGAGTTCAAAATGTCCAAAAGGCCATGGTCTGGAAGGGCTGTGTGGCACTGGAGCACATGGAGACACTACATGTGCCGTGACCATGGCCAGCATCTTGCTTCCAGGTCCAGGCCTTGCAGGGCAGGAAAAGGAATCTGGTTTAAAGTATGATGTACATATTGGAGAGTATTGTTATTTGACTCCTTAAATGGATTTAGTTCAGATTTGCTGACTTAGAGGAAGATCTGTGTTTCTCAACAAATGTCCCCTAAAAGCCAAGTGTGATGGAGCAGGGCTGCCACAGAACTTCTAGAGCTCTACTGATCTTCTCTCTCTTCTCAGCAGCTTCTGCTTCTCAGAGGAGGAGGAGGTGAGGTCCTCCCTGGGATTATTCCAGAGGTGGATGGGCACTTCTTTGGAAGTGGGGGCCTTTCCTTTACTGGTTCCAGAGGCAAAGCCAGCATGGATCCCCTAAACTGCTGCTCTCTATCCTGGTGGGAAGGAAGTCACCACCCACCTCCTACCCATCAGATTCTTTTAGCTAAAGTATCACTGACAGCCCCTTCATCTAAACTTCCATCTCCCAACCAAGCAACATAATGGAAAAGCCAATTAAATGATTATTAATTCATGCTGCTTTCCGTAAGCCAGAGGTTCTCATCTCCCTGCATTCCGTAAACCAGCTTGCCACTTGCCCTAGAAATTTACAGTGGGGTTTCTGATATTGCCATTGATCTAAACACTACCAGCCTCCAAAAAACTCCTTGCCACGAAGTCCAGCAGCTGGCTTGGGAAAGTTCTCAGTGAGACGAAGGAACTGTGGTTTCACTGCCTGATGGAAAACAGCATTCCATATTTGGTGGTGTCTCCTTCCTCAAATCACCTCAACGTGTTCTTGGAGCCATCACTCAGCACCACAAGTCCTCAGACCAGTGGGAGCTGCTACTGTGCCACACAGCCCTGTGCCATCAATGCCCAAGGCTGCTGCCCCTGTGCCCTTACAGCACCTCTGTGTCTCCCAAAATCCAGGGCTAATTTATCAGTTTCATCCATTCTCCAGAAACTGCCATGATCCAGGAACGGCCAGAGCTCACACGGACCCCCGGGGAAGGGCACGGGGCACCCAGCATTGCCGCAGCGCTGTTGCCTCCTCAGTAACATGCAGCCAACATTTCCTCCTCAGACACTGTTTAATTCCCCATTTCCTGAAGGAACTTCCATTCTAATCAGCTGCTGTAGCCACACTTTTAGGCCTGTGCACTACTTGTTGCTCTACAGCATTTCTCAGCTCTGTATTTGACAGTAACTCGATTGACAGGTAAAGGCCCCACACTCGGCATGCGCACTCTGCACCCGTCCTCGCTGCTGCCTCGCATGGTTCCAGCCCTGAAAATGGCCGAATAATTTGTTTTTCTAATGCTGTGTCATACCTTCCCACCTGCAGCAAGTACCCACAGCTGAATTACCATTAAATATTCATATCCAGAAGCTCCAGCCACCACCAGACTTCCCTGCCTTGCTCCATATGAACACGAAACACTCAGCAGATGCCTGCATGAGATGCCAAGCAGCACCAGGGACTCACTGAGGTGGCACTTTGCTTAGCACCACGGGCCTCTCCTGCAACCCATGTCAGTTCCCGCAGCATCTCCGATGCCGCCAGAGCCCAGCATGCCCGGAGGCAAGCCGGCTGCTGCATGAGGCCACCCGGCCCAGCCATGTTTCTGGGCTGCAGCTGCCAACCCAGGAGCCTTTTGTGCTTCATATATCCTCAGAAAAACACAGATATAGGCAATCTCACAGTCCTTCTCTCCCATTCCCTCTCCCAGGTTTCCCTCGCCCAGGCGCCAGTGCTGAGAGTGGCTCCATCGTGCCCCTTGTCCCCTTCCTCCCAGCCTCTCAGGCCCCCAGAACATCCCGGCCATTAAGTGCTCCACAAATGCCAGATATTAAAAAAAAAGCAGCAAAAAGCAGCCGGGGGGAGGAGCAGGAATAGATTTCCGTCAGGATGTGCCTGACCTGTTTTTTTCAATTTCAGTAATTAGAAAGGCAGTCGGCCTGTAGGAATTATTCATAAACTGCAGGAGCTGTGCAGTATACATTTATGTTAAACATGTCAAATCCGATTGAAATCATGCCTGCCAGCACCATACTCCATAAACACACTTTTCTGCAATAATTTCCCAGCTCTCAGCAGCCCATTAATACTTCCTTTAATAGCAATCTACCACGGATTCGAATCAGGGACGGTCCATTGCACTAATTGCTCTGTTAGGTGAGCATCATGGATTAAAAAAAAAAAAAAAATCATTAACAAAAATAAAAGCCCTTCAGGCCAGTCCTCCAGAAAGATTTCATTTCAATCTATATTTTAAGTAGACTTTGTTTCTTGTTTTTGTGGAAAAACCCCTGATATTCTCCATGTACCCAATGGACAGTGCATTAAGGAAGCCTCTGGTAGCTGGGTCACTGCTGGTGATGGGCTTCTCCATCAGAGACATGAACCAGCACCGCCCCCCAAATCTGAGAGGCCTTGTACTGCAATGAGCAGGGCTTCAGCTGAGTATCCATTATCTACATCCTGCCTTAAAAACAGAGTCAGGATCAGCCATGATTCCTTTCACCCTTGCTGGTTTGCTTGTGGTAAATCTCACATTAGTCATGACGAGATAATGTCTAACACTGAGCCATCAGGCACACAGCATCTCCCTGCTCCAGTGTGGAGGCACTGCCACCTTCCAGAACCTTCCAGAAACCACAGAGATATCTGTGAAAATCAAGATCCAGTGAGTCCTTATACGGGATGGAGTTTTCCCCGTGTATATTCAATTGAAAAGTATCACCTAAAAAAAAGTTTGTGCTTCACACTGTTCCATTTTAAAATAAATACAAAGAATGAATCAGTAAATTTATTTTGCAGTTGAGACATTTTGACAAGTTTACAATGAAAACAGGTTTTCTCCTTGGTGCTAACACTAACCCCAGCACAGGCTGCGCCCAGACTGTATCCACCGCGGTGCAGACCCTCACCCCTGGGCTGGGGCAGGGAGATGGGCAAAGGAACTCAGTGTCTTGTTACAGATCTTACAAGCCTTTAAGAAAGTGGAAGAAATAAATCCCCTGTGTGCAGTGAGGAAACCAAAGCACAAAGGAGAGTAAATTGCTGAGGAACGTATGATCAAATTGCAGGTGGTGAGCAGCAGAAGGGTCTGTCCCCCTTCCCTTTCACATACCCTGTCACTGGCTTTCAGCCCACACCTCTCCTGCCCTCATCTCCATCTTCACAGAGTCACCTGGCTCAGAGGCTTCTCCGAAGGTCAGCCAGTCCGTCCAAAGCAGGATAGACTGAGCCTGCCTCACTGCTGACAGCAGCTCCTCTAATCTTCTTGAAAGACCTCTGAGGAACCTTCCCAGAAAACCCACTCCAGTGCTTAAGCCACAGGCTGTACAGGAAGACTTTTTTAAAATTTGTTATCTAACATCAATCTTTCTCCTTTCAATTTAAGCCCTTTGTGTCTTGTTGTCTGTATCCTCAACATGGAGAAAAAATTATTTCCTTCCTTTCAGAAGCATTTCATGCACAAGAAGACTTATCTTGTCCTCCTCTTTGGTCTTTTTTTAGGTC
Source organism: Corvus cornix cornix (assembly GCF_000738735.6). Taxonomy (NCBI): domain Eukaryota; kingdom Metazoa; phylum Chordata; class Aves; order Passeriformes; family Corvidae; genus Corvus; species Corvus cornix. The sequence goes on from NC_046341.1 coordinate 356,955, forward strand.
AAATAAGCCTGTTCATTCCATTTTCTCCTCCTGACTGATGTTGTTCTGTTCTGGGTCATTCCTGCTGTTTGGGCTTTCTGAAATTGCTGCCCAGCCTCCCCAACACCCCAGCGCAGGAACGGAGAGCTTTCCAGTACTAATGAAACCCACCAAAGGCACAATATTGTCACCCACACCACAATGTCTGTGCTTCATTTCAGCCTGTCCTGAAAAGTGGCATCGAAAGCCTTCCCAAGGAGACACTGACTCCAAACAGGGCCTTCTTCACACGAAGGGAAATTGGGTCGTGTTGACATGATTTGTTCTTGACAAATCTGTGTCGACTGTTCCTCATCTCATTATCTTCCCATCAGCACTTACAAACAGTTGTTTGGTCAATTCCCAGGAAAATCTGGGGCAGAGATGGCAGGTGTACAGTTCCCCAGCCATTCCTTCGGTCAGGGACAAGCCCCATGTCTGTCCTTCGTCACAGCTCCCCTTTCCTCTGCACAGCACAAGAGAGAGCAGCTGGCAGGTTTGATATGCTCCAGGCACAGTCTCCCAACACCCAGGTACAGTACAGCAGGTCAGGGACAATGTTCAGCATCACCAAGTGCTCTGCAGCCCATTCCCTGGTAGCTGGGGGACGGGCTCTCCCCACGGTGCTGCTGACACGGGCTGTGCTGCTCTGCTCAGTGAAGGCAAATGCAGAGAAGGCTCCAGGCTCTTTAGCTTTGTGACACCGTGGTCACAGCCTTCCACTGCTGCCGAGGGCAGACCGGCTGTGTCGGCAACCTCCTCCTCCTCCAAGGAGAGCTCCCTGGTACTGCCTGCTCCCCTCCCTGCTCATGGCTCCACTTGTATCAGGTTTTTGTATCCCTGTACACTTCTGGAGCTGTCAGGAATAACCTGACCCAGTTTCTATTCCTTCCCATGTCTGAGGTCCAGGAGGACCTGTCAACACAGTCATGTTCCTCGAGGGACAAGAGCAGAAACACGACCAAGATGTGGTGCCTGCTTTGCACACCTGCTGGACAGCAACAATTGGTAACATTATCTTGCTTTGAAGTTCAGGGTGGTGGTGTTACATGTTTGGAAGCAGGGCCCAAGTTCAGTGCCAGCACATCACGCACACCTTGGCTTGCACAAGGCCAGTCCCACGCTCCATGGGCTCACACACCTGCTCTGTGTCCTCCCCACACGGTTCCCTTTGCAGACCCCATGGAGCTGTCCCATTTCTGATCTGCTCCTTGCCTCACAAACACTGGGTTAGGAGCTGCACTGGCAGGGTGAAGAAGTTAAACCATCCAAATTCAGAGTTTCTGGAGAGAAAAGGGTTGGTTTAAAAAGCAGGCTCCTCATTTTTCCTTACATATTTTGAGATACAATCTTTTCACACAGATCAGCCTTTTTAAGTGCTTCAGATTTGGGCAAAGGACCCTATTTACCCCTGAAGAGATTTAATCATTAAACAATACTTACCTCTTTCTGTGACACTTCACAAAATGGTTGTGCTCAGGATCACACAATCCCACACAATGAATTGAGACTAGAAACCAGCTACAGCCAAGCAAAATTGCACTTCTGGGTTAAGAGTCAGTCTGTGGCAGGAAGGAACACACGGAGCAACCTCAGCAAGTGCAGCCCATACTGAAAGAACAAACTTCAACAGCCCACAAGGCCCAGATTGCTCTCTCCACCAGTTAGGACACATCTTCCATTGACTGAGACTGAGATGTGCTGAGATTATAACTGTAGAGGTGAAATACCACATTCCATTTTGGGAAGACTACGTAAGACAAAATGTCTTTGTCTGGGGCTCACCAAGGGGCAACCGTGAATGCAGCAGGAGAAGGCTGTCTGGAAGAAAGGTCTCTGTGCAGACCAAGGCATTGCACAGACCAATGCTGCGCCTGCCAACCAAATGGGACCTGGAGCCAGAACTGCTGTGCCCTGGGCCAAGGAAAAATGAATGCTACCTTCAGCACCGCATGTTCTGCACCTAGGCTGAAGTGGTCAGCAAGGGCCAGATGAGGGTGGAAGATGGATGGCCTTCTCCAGAGTAGGCCAATCACAGAATCATCAAATGATATGCTTAATCCAACCATGTGCTGGCTGCTGCCAGGAGGGGTTGTCCCCTTCTCCCTCCTCCTCTCCCAGCTGTTGATCCCCATTGCCTGGGTCCAGTCCCAGAGCACCCATGGCCCAGCGCCAGCCTGGGGCTTAGAGAGGGGACACATGACCCACCACAACTCAAACTACTGAGTATGTCAAGAAGCTACACCCAAAGCCTTCACAAAGGATGACACTTATGTCACACTGACACGCTGTGGTCAGTTAAAAAGGGTTTTGTGGACCAGTGTTCTTCCTGCCTCTCTTTCCTGGATTTGAAGAAAATGATGGACCAAACACCACCTCGTCTACATCACAGAATCATACCTGTCCATTTACTCTGGTCCTTGTCCCCTCCACTCTCTTGCTCCTTGGCAGGCTCCTCAGCATCACCAGCTGTTTCACTGGGCCCTTCCACATCTTCACTGGGTTCTTCTGAAAGAAGAAAAGCAGAAAGTGTGACACAGACATGGAAGGCAGAACAGAAGAATATGTAGCTGCCAGTGAGTAAGAGCAGCAGCAAGGGCTGTGCACAAGTGTTGGGTGGCAGGTATCAACATCGCCCAGTGTTCTCCCAACACACCTGCTTATAGAAACTGTACAGGAAAGAAGTGAGAGATGAAGACAAAATGAAGAACCTTGCCTACTTTTACCACCTGGAGCTACTAAGGTCCCCTGAGATGTCATGTACAGTTACATGGTTGTCTACACAAGAAGGTTCTGCCCAGCCATGTCAGGGATTACAGAAGCATCAGGGAGCGACTGGAGCCTCCAGCACCTTCAGCCTCATCCTTCCTTGTCATCCCCCTCTCAGGCTCTTTGGCCCCACTGACATGGGGCAGTACTGACCCTGGTCACCAAGATGCCAGAGTCCACTGCAGACACATGACATCCCTCCTGCTCAGACCAAGCTCGGAGCAGCTTGGTCTGCTGCAGCCCCAGCCCAGACATGAGGCACAGGAGGAACATGCTGGCAGTCTTGCCTTCATCCCAGTCAGGGGAAGAGTCTACAAACCCGGGCAGCACCACGCAGGTGCAAAAGCATGGAGCAAACACTCGGTGAAGTGCTGAAAGCTCAGAACAAAATACAGAGCGCCATGGTCCAGCCCGTAACAACAGCACGGGCACAGAGCGTGTCAACCCGCTGTGGTGCAGCTCCACTCCAAGGCACCTCATCAGGTGGGACACTGGGAGTGAGAGCGCTTACACCAGGGTGTAGCAGCCACGTTATCACCTACTATCATGGCTATTGATGTACAGTCCTGGTAACTGACAGGGGTTACCCCACCACCGGGTTAAAAAGGGCACTTTTAGACCACTATACCCATTTTTAGGCAGGATAGTTTAAAATTTTAACTCGCATTATCTGGTCATGGTAAACCCCATGAACTCATGCTATCCTGAGATTTACCTGAACCACCTAACTGGTTCGAGCACCAACCCCCATCCTCCTCCTAACAAAGACAGGGCTAGAAATTCAGATTAAAAATATATATTAGCAGCTTGCAGATACTCAGCAGTGCCCTTTGAGGATATGACAGCCTAAATTGGGAGTGAGAGGGGAGATGGGTGGCAATGCTGACAAAGGCATCCAACATGTAGAAAGGCACATATCACTGGTGGAGGGGTGAGATGGGCAGTTTGCCACGTGAGCCGAGTGCTCAAGTTTACTGGGAGAAGGGCTGTGAAACCAGCAGCTGGGTTCACATTTCAGAAATTAAAATTCCAATCTTTTTTCCACTCCAGGGAAAAAACACAACAAACCATCCCCACCCCAACCCCACCACCCTAGTGCCTTCAAACCACTTCACACAGGGCAAGAGTGTCCATTCAGCTGGGCAGCTGCTGTGGAAGCAGATTTTAGCTGGTTTTATTAAAAACCTTTGTTAATGGGTTTTCTATATTTAATTTAAATCATCATTTTAACCATTCTCTGCTGGCTCAGATGCTCTGAGGCCCCCCTGGACACCATGAGGAGACGGCCCCCATTGCCCATGGCCTGCAGCTCATCACCCATGGCCCATCACCCCCTGCCCTGGTCCCGGCCCCACCACCACGCAGCCCCAGCCCCGGCCCCGGCCCAGAGCCCCCCGGCCCAGAGCCCCCGGCCCAGAGCCCCCGGCCTGGCTGAACAACAAAGGGCGCCTGGCGCAGCGGCACTCCCGGCTGCAACCCGGAGGTGTCAGCATCGGCATGGGAGGAAGAGGAAGGGCGAGCCAGGCTCCGCCGCTGTCTGGGCTCTAACCTGAGCATGTGGAAATAATACGTGTCTTCCAGTGTGCTGTCTGGTTCGAGGGGAATAAAATAGGACATTCATAAGCAGTTACACCATCTGTCTTTATACCATCATCATCATCAACAAGGGAAAAAATAGCTCTTTAAAATGGATGAAAGCCCAGGCGGACAGTAACCGGAAAAATGTGAGCTATGAATACCAATAACGGGAGAAAATGATTAAAAAACAAGGCTACAAACAGCAAGTCCCCAGCACAGCCGGGGCTGCAGCTCCTCCTGTCCATCCACCGCCAGCCTGGACTGAGCCCCCACATCTCTGGCACTGAGCATTCCACAGCCCCTGTGCCAGGAACGCTCCTTTCTGAGGACACAAACTGCTCCTGGCTCAACACCCCGCACCAGGCAGAGGGCAGGGAGCAGATCCAGCTGCGAACCCTCCTCCTGCTCCACCCTGAGCTGGTTTTTTTCTGAAAAGTAATTTTTCTGAAGCAGGATGGGAAGGGAATAGAGTCTAGCACACCTGCCCAGAGAGGCTCTGAACCAGCTTGGGTAGGGTCCTGGTACCATCCCTGCTCATCTCCTTGCTGCCAGGGCCTCTGGCACAGAGCCCCAGGGAAGGGGAAGCGCTAACTCCATCTGCCTCGTGATCCCCTTCCAGCAGACTTCTCTGGAAGGCTGAGGCTGCTCTGCTCATCATGCTCAGTGTGGCCTGTGGCACAGCCACCAGTGCTCCCACTGAGCCCAGAAAAGGTGGGGACAGCCACCCCTGAGCTGGTTCTGTGTGCTGCACTGGGGTCTGACCAGTTGAGAAGTTGCCTCCAACGCCCACACCCATGTCTGACCCACCTTCTGCCAAGCAGAGCTCAGCACTGACAGTAAAAGCAGCAAAGCTCCTGCTCCTGAAAGGTCTGTGCCCACACTCTCCGCAGCTGGTGAGCCACAGCAGCAGCTTGAGGGTGCAGCGCAGGTCTGGAAAGCAAACACCTGTGTGAAGGCACCCAACCATCCATCCCCTGTACTCCTTTGGGGCATCCCTCTGTGAGAACAAGGCCAGCAGCATATCTGGTAGGGAAGATCTGCTCCTCCTCTCAATCCACTGCACACCACAAGGAGCTTCCATTGCCACTGCAAACCGGTGTCACGCTGCACACGACCAGAGCCCACCACTGTCCTCATGTAACGACCCACAGGACCCACCTGCAGCAGAGTGTGCAGACCACCCCAAGACCAGCTCCTGCGGCTGAACGAGTAGTGGTCAGCAAGACACAGGGAATTTACTTCCAAACCACCGTGACCTTTTCGCTACTACCTGACCCCTCCTCCCAAAAGCTGCACATGCTGTTGGGACTCCAAAGGTGCAAGAGCCATTGCTGTGGGATTTGTATGGGGGAATCATGCTCCCGGGAAATCCAAACAACACACACTGTGCACTGGTTCCCATGCCAGAGCTCCATTCCTGAATCCATGGTGCTTTATTAATAACTTTTAAAAGGAATTTTCCAACTGCCAGGGCTCAGGTCAACGCTGAGAGCAAGGAATTGTAGCCCCTGCAGCTAAAGGAGCTGCTCTTCCATCCCAACCCACCTGTCCCATGCAAAATCCTAGGCAGAGTCTTTGCTTCCTGCATGAATAAATCATTTTAGAGAGCAGTATTTCCTTTTAATTTAAAATTAAACCATTCACAAAGTGGGGGGGGTGGGGGGGAGAGGAGGGGGAAGAGCAGGAGAAGAGTCTGGAAAATCACAAGTATCTGACTTCTGCAGAGGTCAGGGAACCTTTGACTCAGTCACACACCAAAATGTACCCAAACTGCTGTGCGCAATTGCACAGGATCACACCGAGGTCTGTCCCTTCCCAAACCCAGGAAGTTTGAGAGCTGGAGAAGGCGGCAAATGCTGATGGGATCCAGACCAGCTTGATCAGCCCAAGACCTCTCACCTCTCTTTTTCCCAACCAGGTTTTCCTTAACAAACCCAGAGCTCTTATCCAAAGGGATAAAGGGCATTTCTTTGGTGGTGGAAATGTAGGCATGGGAAAGAGCGTGCGCTGCCTCTCCACCCTCCGGCAGGCTCGAGAGCTGAGAAACATTAGCTGTCATGAACCACAATCAAATCAGGTTTGAAATATTTAGCAGTGGCTTGGAAAATGTGGCGGTGCAGCTCTGACAGGCGAGATGTGCAGACACCCATTTTCCATTATAATGGAAATATCAAGCCTGTTCTGAATATGTATAACCTAGAAAAATGTATTGATTTTTCATTCGGCATTAAAAAAATGAAATACCCTGCAGCTGTCAAAAGCCTTTTGTTAAAAGCTCATCTTTCCTGGAATGAGGTTTACCAGAAACAAGTTTTAATTGTACACAGGGTCTCTCCTTTGGAACAAAAAGAATCTCTGACGCTCCCCTTTTCAGGATAAGTAGCCAAAAAAGCCGACAGAAAGGCAGGACTGAGGGCTGGCTGGCTGCTGCAGGCCGCGGCTGTTGGGGGTGAGGGGCTGGCCGCGCACAGCGGCTGCGGGCACGGACCAGCGCTGGCACCGCCCTGCGCTGCCAGGGGCTGCCCTGCCAGCGCCCACCAACCCGCCTGAGTCACAAGTTCAACTGCTTGCAACCACTTTAAACTGAGTCCCCCAGGGCCCTGGGTAGAGAGGTTTGGGTTCATATGGAGGAGGAGGGAGGTCCACAGTGGGTCGATGCCCTCCTGCATCCTGGAAGCCCAGGATGAGCTCAGCTGCCCCCGAGCTGTGCCAGGGTCACCATGCAGGGCCTGGTGCAGCTGACTCAGAAAGGGTCACAGAGGCACAGGGAGGGTAGTCCCACCTCACACCATGCCCATGGGCCCAGTGCCCTCTGCTGTGGTAACAGAGCAGAGGTAGAACCCAGGTGGGGGTCTGACTTCAGCTCCCGCTATGGATGCATGTATGTGCTGCAATACCATCTGTGCCAGCTCCTAACGGGATTACTCTGCATCAGCTTGTTCATTCCTACTGTTTTCCTGAAAGGAAGAGCAGGACTCCAAGCAGTGCAAAGCCAGCACTAGGCAAGGTTACGAGAGGAATGCCATGGAGCTCCAGCCTGGATGCAAAGCTGGTGGATGAGTCCCACCTGACAAAGAGCTGCAGGAAAACAATATAATACTACATGTACCTTTGTTTAATGACACTTATTTCCCAGACAGCTCCATTGCAGAGCATGGCCAGAGCACCTCTGCTGCTTTCACTGACAAACAGAAACTGCTGACTATGGCGTGCTCAGCTGACATAGATATCAGAGAGTCACAGAATTGTTTTGGCTTGGGAGCAACCTTCAAGACCATTTTGTTTCAAACTCCTGACATATGAAGGAACACCTTCCACTAGACCAGGTTGCTTCAAGCCCCATCAAACCTGGCCTTCAACACACCCAGGGATGGAGCATGCACAACCAAGAACCCCTTCCCTGGGAGAGCACTGCCATTCTCCCACTCCCCGGGAACAAGGCTGTCCATGTTTTTCACAAACTGGGCTGTATTTTAAGCCAGTGAAACCCAACGGGGACTTACCCCCTTTAATTTCAGCAGCACTAGAAAGGTTGCTGTTATTTTCACATATGAAATATAAAAAAAAAAAGGCAAATTCCTTGAGTATGTTTGTAGTGGAGCGTGATGTGATTGTGTTGTCATTTATGGGAAATAATCGCAAGCCCATCTCTCCCTTTCCCCCCATTTTCCAGTCCAAATAACCATGAAAAATTACACTTCAATGTCAGGAGGACAACAAAGGAGGGGCTTTCTCCTGCGGCTTGACGGCTTTTCAGCCTCCCCTTTCTTGGACAAAAACTACCTTCAATTCTGTTTCATTTTAAACGTGATCTAACAAATGCATCTTGACAAGTTCCTTTCTCTTTTTCTTTTAAACAGTATTTTGCACAGTTTAACCTAGCTCCAAACTGGAATCAGCTGGAAAGGAGATGCATGCAAAAACACAACCACAGATCAAACAGCAAAACAAAAGAGCCCATCTCCAGCTCCAGGTCTGCAGGGAGAGGACAGAGCAGTCTCCACACAGAGACCTGCGGGACAAGGGTCCAGAGACAAAGGGGATCTATGGGAGAAAGAGGATGCACGAGTTGGGTGGCAGAGGTAATGAGGCAGGAGCATAGCAAAGGTGCCCGGGGGATGGGTGCCCAGCCCCACTTTGTGAGGGAAGGCAACCCTGGCCTTCTGCTAAAGACACATGGTGGAACTGCTTGAGCAGACAATGGCAGGTTGGGTAGAACCATGGAATCATTTGGGTTGGAAAAGCCCTCTAAGATCATTGAGTCCAACTGCTCCTCCAGCGCTGTCCTGGCTTCCACTGACCCATGTCCCCAAGTACCACATCGGCGTGGGTTTTAAATCCTGCCAGGGATGGCGACTCTACCACTGCCCTGGGCAGCCTGTGCCAGGGCTGGACAACCCTTTCCAAGAAGGAATTTTCCCAGTACACGACCTAAACCTCCCCTGGCACAACTTGAGGCCATTTCCCCTTATCCTGTCACTTGTTCCTTCAGAGCAGAGCACTGCAGGCCCTCAGCAGAGCAAGAGATGCTTTGTGCTCACAGGGAATATAGGCTCACTTCAGAGAAACTGCAGAGGTCCACAAACAAAACCAGCGCCAATGCCAAACCGAAGTTAGTAGCCAACTTTAGCAACTTCGCAACAAGGTACATCTTGAGAACACTGTAACTATAACAAAACTGAGCTATAATTAATTCACACTTAGCCTTAGGGGCTGAATATTCACAGGAGAGCTCCTAACAACTTTAACCCATCATCCTCACAAACCACACTTAAACGAAACACTAAAATGTCCTCTTTCTGTTTTTTCTTTTAAATATACAAGTCCTACAACTGCTACTCTATTCTCCCTCTCCATGGTATTGCTCCAAGGAAAAGTTAATTAATGTCTTGCTGACCCTCTTTCTCCCCCTCCCCAACTGTTTCCCCATCTCAGCATGTTTGGAGTTCTTTTAAGCTCAGCTAAAAACTTGGGAAAGCCATAATTGTAGTGCCCTGGTTAACAGACAATTAAAATATCCCTGCAGCCTGCGGTACCACAAGTTCCCAACACAGACATGGGGCAGTGGAGGAAAGTGGTGGGGCTGATCCAGGGCAGGGGAGCAGGTCCACAGCCGGGTACAGTGTCCACGGCAAATTGTCACTTCTTGTCCCCAGGGAGGCAAGTTTTTTATTACAAAGAACATGGAAAAAAGACCAATAGTTCTAAGTGAATGTCCCTAAGGATGGTTTGTACATGGGGTGAGTCCTAGAGGGTCTGACACCCATGGTCTGGTGGGTTTGTTCTTGACTAGATCCCAGTGCCGCGTTGGCAGGCTCTTCCTGGACCTCATTTCTACGAAGTAACAATATCCCCAAACATGGGAAATCATAAATGGCCATAAATAATATGTATAATAAAAAATGAAAGAGGATCACCCCCAGACATGCTGCTGCCTCAAGGCAAAGGCAGTTGAGGGAAACGACTGGATGTGGCACTCAGCACTATGGTCCAGTTGACACAGTGCTGACTGGTCAAAGGTTGGACTCAATGACCTTAGAGGTCCTGTCCAACCTAAATGGTTCTGTGACTCTGAGGAAGGTGGGAGGGAGCCAGCAGGGATGCTCAGACTACCAGCGTCGGGGAACAAGAGGGGTCACTGTAGTGGCAACCAAAGTCACGTCTGCAGAGAGCCTTTAAGCTTTTAAGGGGACTTTGGAGTTAGGAGTTGAGCATCCCCAGGAGCCCTGAGAAGGACAGGACAAATACACCCAGCAGGCTGGACAGACACTTTGGTAGCACAAGCACAATACCTGTGCAGGCTCACCAGGCAGAAAAACCAGCCTGGCAGAGCTGCAGTACCAAAGTTTTTGGTGTGAACAGCTGAAGAACAGAGGCCATGGCAGCGAGGCGGCCCCTCGAAGACAGAGCCCCACTTCCAGTCCTGTCAGTGGACAGCCTGTGGAGTCTTCATTCCCACGCCATCACCTCTCTCCCAGCCCCTCTGCCAGCACCCTCAAAGCTCTCGATACCAAACACCACTTGGGCTGGTGCAGAAGAGAGCAGGTAACACAGGTGAGCTCCTGCATGCACAACCAACACCTGCTGAAGAGAACAGGGAGGGGAGACACCCCACAGCTCCACAGCCATGGAGCTGTCCTTGAGGGCATGCTTGAGGCGTCCCACATCACCCTGCATGGCAGGGATGGCCACAGCCTGGCCTGGGTTGTTCCTCCCTGGGTTTGGGTTAGTGGCACTGGCAAAATGTCAGTAATTGCTTTTCCCCTTGTACTAACAAGCTTTCAGCAGCAGCGACTTCAGTTTCCTGGAGCCAACAGCCCCTTTTTCTCTACCTCTCTTGGCTTTGGGTAATTGAAAGCGACTGCAATTTCAGCGCTGCCTCTCCAGCACTCAGCTGTACTAGGAGGTCAGGGAATGTCGAGTGAAGCCTTTCCACTCACCTCCCCACTGCCGCATGCGCCCACCGAGGCAGTCTGTCCACGGCCCCGAGAACTGGCAAAATAACAGGGGCTGCGAGCAGCCAAGGGAACCCGAGCACAGCCCCACTGCAGTGGGGACAGGGCTGCCCACCGCGGCCTTGCACCACAGTGAGCTGCAGAGCCCTGTGACCCTGGACTTCTGTTTTTTCCTCTTAATTTAAAACAGCAGATGGGTTTCTTTTCAGAGAAACTATACCTTCATTCTTATTTCTTTTGCAGCATCACAAAACCCTTTCTTCTGTGATGCCCATGTCTCCTGACACAGATCAAGAAAGGATCTTCCACTTGTCATCAGATCTCAGGTAAGAATGGAGAACAGCTGCTCCAGCTCCCAAGTGAAACATAGAGGATCAAGAAAAAGGGAAGAGCACAGAGCAGCTCCCAAGGAGACACTTGAGGGTACTGATGGCTCTCAAGCTGCTGGCCTGTGGTCAAGCAGGGAGGTAGCACCAGGTGGGCCATGCCAGTGGACTGGGTGGACAGAACCTGTCAGCCATCCCAGGATGGTGCTTGGTGTCTGCAGTCCTGAGCCTGGCTCCTTCCCACTAACAAGGGCATGTCAGGTGCTCTGGGGACTGGATCCACTCCTGGAACCTGGAGCAAGGCGCATGCACAGGTGGTGACTCCAGCAGAGGCCTGTGATAAGAATTTATTTCTCTCAATTACAGGCGCTTGTCCCCAGCCTCAGTTCATCAGCACAGCACAGCCGAGTCAATGAAAGCTCCGTAACACGCTAATCAGATGCACAGCGACTTCCTGGAGCTGCCGGCTGCTCCTAAAATAAGTGGCAACTTTGGGATGTGGGTTTCCAGTCCTGCCCTCTCTCTGCTCCCTGTGCTCTGTCTGTGGCCAGGCCAGAGGTGGTTCCCCTGCAGGGTCCAAGGCGCTGCCTTGCACCACACACATGTGCAGAGGGGCAGGTAATGCAGTGCCTGTCCATATGCTTTATCTCCCTGCCCACAGGGATCCCTCTGTGCCAGAAGCTTCCAAGGATGAGTTACAGATTTTCAGATTAAGTTTTTGAGGTTTTATTTGAGTTTGACACAAAATATTTGTTGCCTTCAGCCCAAAGCCATTCTGAAATAACTGGTGAATGTCCTGGGCAGACAGAGAAGGGTCTTAATACTGCCCTCACAGAGCAAATGTAAGACAAAAATGTCAGGCAAAAATCACTGCTGAGTTCCCTTCTGATGTCCTCAGAAAAGCAGTGCCTCTGCTTCTCTATTGCAGGTGTCAGGCTGCATGTGGCAGGTGGGGAAGGAGGGCTGTGTGCCCAGGACAGGGTGATGTCCCCCACTCCCTGGGATGCCTCTGGGCTGTGGCCATTTGGTTTAAAATAAGCAAACAAAGAGCCCTTCCCATCCTTCCCCTTCTGAAGGGAACCACAGGAAAAGGCTGTGAACTCCATGCTGTGATTCCAGTCTGGTGCAAACCACCCATGCTCCAGCACCTCCACCGCCTTCACCGAGCTTCTCTGGCATGAGCCGCCGAGGCGCCCGGCACGGGGACACTCTCCCTGCAGCCTGCTCGAGAGCTCTATCGATTCGACACACACTTGGTGCCTTCAAAGTTGTTTATGATCAATATGCAAATTGCCCATGGCATTGATCTGGTATTAATTTTCAATTAGGGAATCCACAAGGGGTCTCCCAGGGTCAATATCCGACAATCCAAGGTAACTCCACGGTGGAACCTGTGGGATTGATGCTGCCCAGGGCCTGGGGCTGCTCCGGCACCTCCTGTCCTGATCCCTATGGACTGTCCTGATGCCACAGTGGTGCTGGCAGCTGGGGCAAGCCCCTGGAAAGTGGATTTAGGCAGCAGCCTTCATGCTGTGTTACCTGTGTTAACACTGTTACTGGTACTGGCGGTGTGGGGAAGCCCAGTGCAGGGCTGTGCACAGCAGCATCTGTGGTTGGTGGGGGCTCGAGAGGTTCCAGCAGCTTCCCAGCAACAGAGTAAGAACCCAAATGCTGCCTTACACCATGGAACACAAGTTACAGAAACCTGTGCACCTCCAAAAACATCTAAGAAGTGGGAAAGGTGCCCGTGTGTTACACAAAGGTTCCAAAGTGAAAGAAAGAGCTGAAAGTGCCTTGAAAATCTAGAGAAGCATGCCCCTTTCCAGCGATGTGACCTATCCCACCAGCCACCCTCCCAGCTCCCTTGCTCTGGGAGGCCCAGAGTGAGCTGGCTGCTGCTCCAAGCCCCATGGTGGCACTGGAGAGGTGATGTCCCCTCCACACCAGAGAGGTGATGATGTCTCCTTCATACAGGGGAGGTGATGTCCCCTGTGCATGAGCCGGCCTGTGCCCACCCATGGCTCCACCACTCACTGTGCTAACCAGCACATTAGCTACCCAGGCTAATTGGTTTATGGATAACATTAATTACCATGTTGCTCATTAATGGATGAAATCTTTATTGGTTCCATTGATCAGCGGGACTTGTTAGCCGGCCTCCTAACCAATGGCGGATGTAACAAGCTCTCTTATTGGCATATCAATTAATGCAATCAATTTCTGGCCAGCGGCTGCCATTCGCTTCCCTGCTTGTTAGACTGGGGGAGACAGAGTCATGTCAAGTAAGCATTTATTTAAAGGGTTTCTAATTCTTCTTGAGCTGACTTCCCAGCAGGCTTTCTGCCACACAAGGGTTTTCTGCCTCCAGAGACCTTCCCCTTTCCTTCCCTCCAGAATCAGATCTATGGCAGTCCCTGCAAAATGAGTAATTTCTGTGAAAATATTTATCGAGTCTGGTGAGTAGGAACAGCCACGGCAAGAGGTATGGGATTGACAAGTCAGACTGTGCAACTATCCCAATTTTACACACTGGGGAGACTGGCAGGAGCACAAACCCGCTCCCCAAGTACAGATGGGCTCACCACCCCTGCCACAAAGCCTTCCTGCACATGGATCAATGCTAATTCCAGGGTCAGTTCCCCAAATTAGCATAGTTTTGTAAGGGAATAAGCCCTGGATACTTCTGCTCTATCCCACCTTCCAGAGCAAACCCAGACCACATCACACGAGGCTGCATCCACATCCCAGGTGGTGCCTGCAGCCACTTCCTCTGCCTCAGCCTGGAAAAGGAGAGCAGGATCACACTGCTCATGGGAGGAATTAGCTGGAAAACCCATGGAGAAATGCCATGGGCTTAGGGGAGCCTGACAGTCCTGCCAGACCAGTCGTGCTTTCCTGAGGAGGGTGGCACAGGGAATGGCCCAACAAAACAGCACAGAGCTGGTCATGGTATGACAAAGACTGAGAGATCTTCTGAGCTGTCTCCCCCATGAGCAAGAAGGGACTAGCAGGTAACTGGACAGGAGGCCAACAACATTCACAAGGAGTAAGAGCTGCTGTTCTGATTCCCAGATGTCTGCTCTGTTTTCTTTTGGAGTATTGGCCAGAGTTTGTTCACAAAGACCTCACATCCCATCCTACTGGGCTGAGGCTCCTCTGCTGGCAAGAGGCCCCACATGCCCACAGCAATCCTTCCTGGCCTGATCCCCACTCCAGGTCATCACCCAAGTGACTGTGTAGGAAGGATCTTCCCCACCAAACACAATAATAAATCAAACTTTATCAGAGCAGAACTATAAATCTGTGAAGACTCCAATAATTTCTAGCCATGGGAATAACACCACAAAAGTACTTTTTAAACTAATTACTCAGATTCTGAAGTGCTGCCCTAATGAGCCTTCCTTCTGCCCAGAACTTGCTGAGAGGAAAAAAAAAAAAAGTCTACCTTCAGTACAGTAATTACTGCTTTCCCCTTCAAACTTCTAACTGGAGATCAATGCTGCATTTTAAGACTCATTGATTTACAATTAGCCTGGCTTTCCTGCTAAAGTGTTTTTAAAGCAGAGTTTACTTTTATTTTATTTTGAAATCTCAAAGATCTGGTTCTTAGATTTTACATCCTCATGAGAGGTGTGCTGGGAGCTCACAGGGAGGCAGGCACGCATCAGAACAAGAAAAGAAAACATGCTTTGTTAGGCTGAGACTAGAAATAAGAGACTGAAATATTTAAGGGATAAACATGAAAAAAGGCGAAAGAGGAAAAGAAACAAAGCCAGAGGAAGGGAAGAAAAAGTGGAAAAAAAGAAATGTAATTGCAAAGAGATGTAAAAATAAATTGCACATTAAGGAAGGAGAGTCACTGCTGTGTGGCTTGGAGCTCTCACTGCTCCCTTGTTCATCAGCATCCTCAGGAAACTCAGCAGCAGCTTTGTGCATCTCTGCAAAACAAAGCACTGGTTAAAAGCAGTGCGTGGCGGGGCGGCGCCTGCACAGCCCCGGTAGCCCTGGCTGCTGTGCAACCTGTCCCGTGAGGAGAGCACAGGGAAGTGAAGCCATTAAGAATGCCATGCTGATTGCTTCAAATGTGTTTTCTCTATGCCATAAAGATAATAGCCTCATGGATACATCTGCCTGCTCTCTCCTGCCTCCTCCCATCCCGGCATCATCTGTTTGGCATCCCCTGCCCTGGACTCCCAGCACTGTAGCAGCTGGACACTGGGATCCAGAGAGGCTGGGGGGTCTCCACCCCTTGGAGATGCTTCAGACCCCAGCAGAGACAGCCCTGGCTGGCCTGTCTCTGAGCAGGGCCTGGGCTCAGAGGCCTCCAGAGGCTCTGGCAAGCTCCACTGCTCGAGGAGCCTACAACCATTCCAGAGCATTGCAGCACTGCTTGGTTCTGACTCATTTTTGTGTCATTTCTGCAGGAAATGAGCTACATTGGACAAACCAGTTCGGCCTTTGCCTCCTACTTCTCCCTATAAACCCAACATCAGGAAGGTCTTCTAGGATTAGCGTAACTGGCAACCCAGCTGGAGACAGACGGAGGAGCCAGGAGGCAAACGGAACCACCGGCAAGGGTTTCCAGTTGCGGGGCCAGCATAGCAGTGCAGCCCACCCTTCACTTATGCTCTCACATATTTTATTCTTTACTACTGCAGGGTCCCAGGTGCCAGTGGCAGATGATGATCCTGGAGTGATGAAAGCAAAGCAAGAAAATAGGGAAGCATCTCTCCTTTTTGTGTTGCATTTTAGAGAAAGCTGCTTAGCCCCATTTCAAAGACTAATACGAAAAAAGTGCAATTAAATCCTCGAAAAACTGACAGATCAGCAAAACAAAACCACCCGGAGGAGAGCACGATTGAGCCTCATTAAGGAAGAGTTCAGTCTGTTTTTAAAACCTTTCTTAACATTTAGCTGGTACCGCTCAGCAGCCGCCACTCCCAATGCGCCTGGTGCAATTAGTGTCAGAACGGAAAGGAAAAAATCAGCCTACGAAACAGGAATTAAACCACCAGATCCAGGCGACAGAAAAAGGTTTGGCTGTAGCAAAACCACCTAAATTTGGACAATAATTCCTCCTCGGGGTCTGTGGCAGTGCTCAGGCCCGCTCCACGCGCTCAGACACACACACACACACACACACACACACACACTACTTACAGAGCACTGTGTTGGGGCAAATCTGGGCTGTATAATCCCTGTCCCCAGCCCCTCCCTGTCCCCAAACACTCTACATGGCAGTCACATCCCTGGCGAGGGCAGGTTTATGACAGATGGACAGTAAATTACACTGACCTCAACAGCAATTACAGCCACCTCCTTGGACTATAAGGAAATGGAGACACAGGGACAAATCCTGTGCTGTCCTGGCCAGACCCTTGGGCAGGCGGAGCGTGCGGCGCTGACTAACCCCACGCACCGCAGCATGGCCCCAAACAGGACCCGCACAGGCGAGATCTATTCTTTTGCAGTGGGGGTGGGGATGAAACGCATGGGAGATAGAAAAGATGGCAGAGAGAGATGAAGCCATTTTATTAAATCAGGCAAATTCTAATTTATTCTGGGGAGATGGAGGAGAGAAAATGGATTCATTCTCAGCATGCACACTCCGTATCATCTGATCCAATCCTCACTGCCTCGCCAGAGGGGGAGGGGGCCTCGGCCGGCTGTAGTGCTCCCACAGTCAGAGAAAAAGATTAAAAAATAGGATGATTCTCCTTTCCGGTTGTACAGCAGTCACGGGGGAAAAGGCTTTTCCTGGGAACACCAGGTGCCAAGCCCTGCTGTCAGCTGTGTCCGGGTTTGGGGGTTTGCCCCTTGGGGATGTGAAACGGGCAGCACAAAGTCCAGGGCCCACCACAGCACATGCACCATGCGGGCAAAGTAAGCAGAGAAAGTTGTGGGAGGAACATCCCGCAGGGATCCTGCACACTGCCATTTTTGGTGTTCACCCCAGCACGCAACCTCACAGCTGGCAGAGTTATCACCATCGTTCTTCACCAGTAAGAGACACTGCAATAAAAGTGCCAGGTGGGCGGTGCTGAAGTTGTTCGTGGGACCTCAGGTACCCGTGGGCTCATGCACTAGTGCAGAGCACCACCAGAACACCACTGGTGCATGGGGTCACGGGCACTTCAGGCTGCCCATGCCGCAGCCAGCACAGTGCTTCCATGGGTCTGAGCAGAACTCCGGAGCTGAGCTCCCCTGTGGCTCCAAGCCAGTGCTTTGGGAGCCAAGGAGCCCACCAGGCGCTGCCAGACTGGAAGCCATGAGTGAGGGCATCCCTTGTGGTGGGACGGCTCAGGTTATCTGAAATGACATGGAGAACCCAAGGGCTGCCATGGACTCTTGTGCTGGGGATGGCTGGTCACTCTTGTGACAGTCAGGTGGGACAGCTCGTGCAGAGATGTTTCCAAGGGAAGGTGATTTGCAAGCTCTGTGTTTGCTGGATGAGTGTGATGGGCACAGCTGCCTGACATGCAGAGTGAAGCCAAAGAAACTCCTGCTCTGGAGAAGAAATGTCACTGAATGGCACTGCAGAGTTTTGGAACAGGCACTGAGTGAAAATGCAGAGGTTTGGTTAAACAGCACTGAGGAAAAGCAACAGAGCTCCTGCTGCAGAGGACAGCCACTTCTGGATCTCATGGGCCAGACATCCTGCCAAAGGAACAGACACCTGCGGCCCCTCGCTGCCCACACAGGAGGTGAGGGTGCTTTGGGATGGACATGGACAATGCCGGTGCACCCAGAGAGAGAGGAAGGTGGGATGTTGCTGCCCAAAGCTCCAGGGGCACCAAGGTGTCTCCTATTTCAGAATTAACCAGAGGAAAATGGGAACAACACATTATTAATTACCAGTGGTCAAGTAAGTACAGAAAAACAGACAAGACCTTGGGTGAATGAGAAGAATGCCAACCCTGGCCAGGGCAGAATTCCTTGGGCCTCACTGTCCTGTGTAGAAATCATTCTAGTTATGCTTGCAGTGATTAAATGAACTTTTTATACAACATCCTTCCAAAAATACTCCCCTGCAGGAGCCCCCCTCCCTAAAACCATCAACACTTGTCCTAGCTCAGACTGGGGCCTTGAGGGAGCAGCTTTGCAGGAGGGAAAAGTCCAAGAGCCTGGGGAGAGGGGCCAAGGTGCAGCACCTGGAGCACAAATTCTGAATAGGAGAAATTCCTGTTTTGCATCCAACTCCAGCATGGGCAGTGAAGCTGATTTTATGACTTATTTATTTATTTTGTCTTTGATGAACAGAAGGTTAATATAAGAACAACTCCTTGGCAAACCTTTAAGGGTAATTCAAGCGACACTGATGTGAATCAATGTTCCCTTTGTGAACGCATTACTTGGCAGAAACTGGCTTTTTGTAACCCCCTTAAACCTAGCTGGCAAAACAAAAAGAGAAAAAAAAACGTCCTTCAAACAAAAGGATGAGGTGAAAATAAAGAGAGAGTCGACTGCACTTTATTCTCTTTCATAGAAGCAAATGGATTTGGTGCTTTTTATACATTAATCAATCAATATCACTGACTGTACATCAGCGGCGCAGCCAAGTTATGAATGACCTTTCTGGCAAAGAGGACACTTTTAATGCTCATAAGACTGCTCATAGCTTAGCAACTTTCCGAATTTATGCCTGCATGATTACCCCTCGGAGGCAGGCGCCCGTGAGCGCCGCACTAGATATGACAAGGTTAGTCCTTGCCAATTTGTGCAGAAGGAAGGGGATGCTGCCCTGCATGGCTGCAGCCAGCGGGGGACGGGCTCGCCTGGCAACGGGTGGTCACCTCACCTGACAGGTCCTGTGGAGCAGGAGGAGACCAGCAGGCCCCTGACCCTGCCAGACCAACACAAAACAAACCACGAGTGACCCTCCACGCTACACACGGAAAGAGAACAGGAGGAGCCAGGGAGTAGGTGCTGTGGAAGGGAGAGGCGGTGGCTGCGCAAGTGAAGTGGAACGGCTGGCGCTGAGCATGGCTGGCAAAGGCCAAATTAATCCCATTGTTTGGCCACAAAGGAGGCAGCAAAGTAGCAGTGGAGGCCAGGGAACAATCCCAAACACCCAGCCCTAATTCAACCTTCACCACTATGAAAGGGGGATGGGAAAAGGCCAGAATGCTTCAACTTAATTGGTAACCAAATGCTAGAGCTGTTCCCAGAGAAGGTGCGGCAGCGCCTGCACACGTGAACACAGAGATGGGAAGTCACATCAGGCTGTGCCCCTGGGGTGCCCTAACCCTAACCCTGGGGAGCGATGGCGGGGCCATGCAGGGCCCCACGTGCACCATCTCAGAGCAACGTTGAGATTTAGGGGCTTGGGGCCCCAGGCTGGGGCAGGAAGGGCACTGAGTGGGAATGTTCGGGGTGCATCTTGTGGAGAGGCCAGCACATCCCTGCAGGCCAGTGGAAACCTACGCCTGACACACTGACAGGGGAGAAAGCACATGTGTAGAACAGAACAAAAAACCCAAACCACTGCTATTTATTTAATGAAGTGACCACAGATGAATGAAAAGCCTGAAAAGGGGTAGGAGGAGGTACCCACACAGAGAAAGAGAGGGCTCAGGCTCTTTGAGCTGAAGGTGGCCTTCAGAGGAGCATCCAAGTGAAGGTTCAGTAGAGTAGGACCAACACTGCTTTTCTCACTCATCACTCTTGGAGGGACTGACAGGGGAAAGGGGAAAAAAAAGTGCAAATTGGAAGCAAATACAGATAGTAATTTCTCATACAGCTCCCAATTAACCTTTGGAACTTGTGGCCTCAAGAAATCATTAAGGTCAAAACAAAATATATGGCAAAGGCATCGAGATGTGCAACTTGGAAAAGCAAACTGAGTATTTGGAATAAATATAACCCTCTTGCTTAGGGGCATGAACTGAATTTTAGCAGGAACAAGGATGAGACCTTGATTTGAGGTAGGAATTTGTTTATGGGTCCCCAGATTTCCCTCTGAAGCAGTCAGAGCAGGCAGGACACTGGTGCTGACAGGCACGTTATTAGCCAATCTTAGAGTTTTAGTGGAAAAATAAATGCATGTGGTAGCTCCTTCTCAGGCAGTTCTGAGGATGTTAATGTCATCACCAGAGGATCAATAGGCCTCGCAGAAGGGACAGGAAGCAAGTGCATTTCAGAAGCACAGGCAAACAGAGGACCAGAGCAGGGACACAGGAGAGTGGTCCAACATGCACACCGCAGCAGTGGGAATGTTGGAGCGGGTCAGGCCAGGGGTCACTGCCAGCCTGAGCCAGCTGCTGTAAAACCCTATGTCACAAATCATCCCCCTATAATGTATGGAATCTCATTTTGCATAAGGAAAAAAAGGAATCCATTTCAGAACTCAAGCTGTGTATCTGTTGCAATTAAGTCCATAACCTACAGATGAGAGGTGGAGGAGAGCACTTCCTATCCTCACAATGTCTCCTCTGAACAAAGGTCTCAAAGCACTTTTTCATCTTGGGCAGTGCACTGGGTTTGCATGGCAAGGTTTGGGTAGCAGGGGGGCTTCCTTCAGTCCTGCCAGTTAAAGACCATCAGACATGTGCTCCTGCAGCAGAATGAACTCTGAGAGAACAACAGCAGGGAAAAGGCAGGAACAACCAGGAAAGGAGCTGATGCCCTGCAAGGGTATTTCCCGAAGAGAGGAAGGTACAAGGACATTCTCTTCCAGTGCTGAGCATGACCCTGCAGACTTGTATCAGCTTTTATACACAAATGGATCTTTCGTGCAGGACAGTGAAGCCTATACCCCAAATGGCCATGTTCAGTGGCAGCAGGCTTCAAACTCACCTTCCAAACAGGATGGCACACCAGCGTGCTGCTCCAGGTCTCACCCTGCTCCACTGTTTACTTATGAACCACTCAAACATCCTTGCTGCCTCCAAACACAAAGCCTGTGCCCAGCTGAATGTGACTGACCTTTCCTTTCTGCCACTGTCCCCAGCCAGGGCACATTAGCAGGGAAGAAGGTACTGAGGTCCCACCAAAACTCTGTGCTGAAGCTCCAGCCCCTCTCAGTTCAGGTCAACAGTGGAACAAGACTCCAAACTAATACACCAAGAACAACATGGCAGCCAGGAAACTTTCAACTCATTAACCTGGGAACACAGGAGGAGGCATGTTCATTCCAGAGGTATTTAATTTGAAGCCCAGTAGCACGGGAAGGGAGGAAACAGAAGCGCAGCAATGGCTACAAGAGTCAGACCTGTGGGAAGGTGCTGGATATGAGCTGCTGCAACACAGTCTATGAGAGAAACATCATAAATCAGGGCTAGCAGTGGAGGAACAGTTGCTGGAGCACATGTCTAAAGTTTTGGAGGGTTTCTTTTTCTTCATGCTACCAGAAGATTGAAGCAGGGGGTTGGGTCAGACACAGCACCTGAGCAGGGGCGAGGCTGGGACAAGACACAGCATGGCTACACTGATGGGACCTTCACCATGAGCCGAGTTTGCTGTCAGTGTGAATCCCATGTCACTCACATGGACATCTAACCTGCTCCAACACACCTTGAGGCCATGCTGCAGTACCTGCAATGCCTTCAAAACTTTACTGATTCACTCCTCACAGGGAGAGACCTTCAATCTTTAACCTGCACCACTGCAACAATCACGTCCTCAGGAGAGTTCCCTATTCTACATCTGTGCAGGAGAAAGGAGAAAAGAGAAACAGGGAAGAGAAGCAGAAGGTGCAGTGGGCACCATGCACTGGGCACCGGCAGCAGAGCTTCAGGGATGGACTACCAAGAGACAGGGATGCCACTCTTGAGTCCCAAGGGAAATGGAGCTCAGGGAGATGTGGAGCTCTGACAGCTGGGCTTCAGTCTGGCTCTGGAGTTTGCATGGATATGGAGAAAAAAGCGGAGAAGAGGGACCGGGAGTCTCATAGTGTTGTACTGCAGCATCTGGTGATACTTCCCCCTTTACTTTTCCTAAGTGGAAAGGGCTTTAAGATGCAGTCAAACAAGAAAAACATTCTAGAACAAGTCAGCTGTCAGAGCTTCCTCTCCTTCTGCTTAATGAAAGCCTTGAGCTCCCCAGGACAAGGGGTGGCTGGAGTGGGATGGGCTTATGAGATTCCTGCCACGGCTGGGTGCTGCTGCCGCATGCCGTTGGCCTGCCCTCCCCAGCCCGGCCAATCCCACCGCTTCCTTCCGCAGGCGCCTCCCGCTGCAGTTTCATTAAGCAGATGCTTGAGGGTTTGGGTAGGTTTCTGTTACCCCCCTTTTACCAGGGGCACAGGAAAAAAGTCACAACCAACTTTAATAAAAACAAAATTAAAATGATTAAACCTTTCATATCCTTTTGAGATTATCTCTTTGCTGCTGGTTGGTCAAAGCAGAGCTAAGGCACAACTGCTCTTGACTTTAAACTCAAAACCAACCCCAAAAAATAAAAAACAAAGGAAATCTGCCTCTGCCAGATATTAAAGAGAACCAATTTTATCCCTGCATTCTGTGGAGCCAGACCTCAACAGCCCCATGGTATCCCAAATGGAAAAAGACAGAGAGATGCTGCTGGGATGCGAATGGGGTTCCTCAAAATTTAGGTGGGAGAAAGGAGACAAGGAGGGAACAGATAGAAATTATGTTACAGGGCAATACCAGGAAAGAAAAGTCCCCTAAAAGTTTCTCAAACCGTTTGGGCTCTCCTCACATCCTCAGGCCTTCCGAAGGAGTCAGCTGGGCATAGCCACCCTGATCCATGGCTGCCAGAAACACCTTTGCTGGATTTCAATGACCATTAAAGCAATGTGAAACTAAAGCAGAACCAAAAGCTTCCCTAGTCTCTCTGCCTGACCACGGAGGAGAGACTCTGTCATCTGCCCAGCCTTGGGATGGCCTCCAGTGGAGAGACCCTGCCAGAAATACTGCAACTCTATTAGGAACTTGCTGGAAAGGTAAAAAGTCCTGAAGCCATTCAATCCATAAGAAAAATGAAAAAATTCCAAGGTTCACCAGAACAACAAAGGGGAAGGCAACAAACTGTCCTCTAAATGAACACATGTGACACGAGATCTTGGAAAACAAGAGATAATCCTGCCTGTGGGGGTAGTTGGTGGGGTTGGCAGGGAGATCAGAACTGCTGCAGTAAAGGGAACTGCGAGTTCAATCAGCGCAATACACACATCGCCCAGGGCTGCTTGCCTCTGCTGCTAGTCCACATACGCTACCGCACCATGGGTAAATGTTTTCTCAAAACAGGACAATCCCTCGTCCCACTCTCTGTGTCTGAGGAGATGACAGGAAGGGATTTCCACCTTGGACAACAGAGCTGCTGCACACCCCCAGCTGCAGGACACGGGCCCAGCAGAAGCCGGGTGCACACGACAGGGCCCCCAATGACTCCCATGAACCTGTGGCTGCTCGCCCACCTCTGACCATGCATGTACTGATGGTTTGGCTGGATTTACACGCAGCACTTTGGAAACAAAGCCTGAGCAGGCTGCTGCTCTCAGGGGTTACAGATCGCGTATTGGGAAAAGGCAGTATCAAGTTTTGGAGAGTGAGAGGTAAAAAGCCCAAGAGATACGGATGAAGCTGGGGAGCACTTGGTGTTTGCACACAGGAGCTCAGGCTATAACCTGGGTTGGCAGATTATTAAATGTGTCAATCAAGGACAAGCCTGGAAATTACTTCCCCAGCCCTCTGCAAGGGCCACACATTTCAGACATGTACCTGGGGCATCGTCAGCAGAGCCAGAGCTGCAGAGGGGTTTTGACTGGCTGATGCTGTAGCATGGACTCCGCGTGCTCTTTTCCTGCAGGCACCATAGAGGTGATCTGCTTTGGTAAGCTCTTAACTGCTGTGTGAAATCAAGTCCCATGAAAAAGTGGAGAGAGATTACAAAACAAACTGGAGATTTCTTTCCAAAACCCTCCATTACCTCCAGCAGAAGCTGGAGACCAACAGGCGTCATTAAGAATGACCACACTGTCTTTAATGGAGACCAAGTGGAGGATGTCAGATCCCACTACATTTATTTCAAGCAGGGAGAAATACAATTTGCCATTAACAACTTTCCCTTCAAAAGTCTTAAAGTTCTACTGGAAGTAGAGAGTCTGCTATCATGAAAAATCCACCCCAAAGGCACATCTCCCACCCCTGCTGTAACAAGCTCCATGAGTAATTACTCCGTGCTTTACGATGGTGAGGAAAAAATGCCCTGCATGGTTGCCCACCTTCAGGGTGGGAAAATAACAGGATGGTTCCCTCGCAGGAGTTTTTTGTGGAAGATCTCCTCTCCTTTTTTACACAATTTGCTTCATTTTACAGATGGGCTGGTCACAATTCCCAATCCAGGAAATGGCCACCAAGGGAATAGGGGAACTGGAGAGCCTGGACAGTAGAGGAGGGAACCAGAGAGTAGTGCCTCAGTCTTGAGGAAGCAGATGAGGTATTAGAGCATGCTGTGGGCCTGCCAGATCACAAATGGATTCAACCGGGCTGGCATCGAGCCTCCCTTCTGCTTGATAGAAACTTTGCATTTGAGAGAAACCTCTCACTGCAAACCACATCCTGGTTGCTCCCTGACCAAACTGGCTCCCCAGCACGTGGGACCTGCTCCTGTCCCCCCGATGGTGATGCCTTCGAACCCCTGGGGCAGCCACAGAACTGCTTGTGAGAGGGAGGAACACAGCGTTTGCATGACTCAGTGCACTGAGGTGCAGCAACCAAATGAGCACCCTGCTGTCTGCAGGCGACACAGGCAGAGTCAGGCTGAGGTGTGATTCTGTGATTCTGAGGTTGGGAGCTACTATTTTTAAACCACGTGGGATTTTCTCATCCGAACACTGCTTCAGCTGTACCTTAGGTCTGTTTACATACTTGGTTTCATTAAAGATTCACATCCCGATTTCAGTCTGCAGCTCCCAGCCCTTCAAAAGGTCACACACTGAAACGCAAGGGAGACGTGGACAAACAGTGCACCTCTGCCTGTGGGGCAGACGGAAGGGGAAAGCAGGGCCTCTGAGGCATCCCCCCCTTCCAGGGAGCCAGCAGCTTTCCAGCTTTTACTGCAAAACTCTGCTCTGAGAATAGAGCAGAGTTTTGCAGTAAAGACAGTCCTCAAAATAACTGTAATCCACCTGTTTGGAGCAGGGAGACTGGCCGGTCCCCTGCTGCGGGCTGGCAGAGGGAGCAGTGCAGGTGCTCCAGCAAGGGTGGGCAGAGGGGCAGAGGTGAACTCCCCAGCCCCCTGTCCGTCCTGCCAGGACAAAGGGGCTGTTCACAGCATTTGGTGTCCAGCAAGGGCTGCCAGAGAGCTGGCCCTGCTCTTCCTGCAAGGGCCCCAACAAGAACCCTGCGCCGGAAGGAGATGATTGCCAAGGATTTGGCAGCAATGAGAAGGATTGCTGTGACAGTGTGACCACCACACTGAGGTGTGACTGTCCTCTGCGGTGAAATGGGGAGAGGTTGGTGCAGGCAAGGAGCATGGACACCTGAGGACACCTAAAGGATGCCTGTCCCACACAGTGGGAAGGGCGGGCAAAGGCCTACTGCTCCTCCCACAGGAAGACACTATGGAAAGGGAGAGAAGAGATGGAAAACAGGAGGAGTCAGGAGAAACAGGTAAGGGAGGAAACACATTAAGTGCGACCAGCACTTGCCCAGGGGTACAAAGGCTAAGCAATGGGGGCCCAACAGCCCCACCTACATGGGTGGCACATGGAGAGGAATATGATGGGGAGAGCAGGAGCACTATGTGGTGGACAGAGGGCAGAAACCCCGCTCTGACCAACGACCCTGTGTGCAGCTGCCCGAGCTATGGAGAGGGGTGTGGTGCTTGATGCCTTCTGGGATGAAAGAAACACTTCCAAAGTCAGAATGAAAACTCGATGCAGGTTGTTTCACATTTGTTTCTGTCATTATCTAATGAGCCGTAAGTGCATTCATCTGACATCTTGAGACCGTTTTGGTTTTTATTATGGTCACTCTTTCTTCACTTTTTTCTTCTCGAAACCCCCATCATTAAAAATCAATTCGCTTATGAGTAACATTACACAGATGCTGCTGCAGCAAGGGGCTGACATCTGCAGTGGCAGCAACCCAGATACCACAGCAAGAGATGTCCAAAAATACCCTGAGAGGACAATACCCCCTCCCTGAAGCTGTGTTCTCTCTGATCAACAAACCAGCTGAACTTCCAGCCGCTTCCCCATCTCTTGCATAATGAGCACACTTCTCAAAGCAAGCAGAAAAGTTTAATTGTCTTTAATTATCCAGTTCAAGGAGGATTGGGTTTCCTGCCTGATGTCCATGTAATTTCCCTGCCAACAACTTTGTCATTCCCTTACTGGAAGCGGAGGGCAGATCCTAAAGCTCTTCCCCAAAAGACACCCAATTTTTGAGGAGTGCTGAGGGGCTGGCACAGGCAGGGACAAAGGCTCCTGTGTCCCTGGAGCGGCTGCTCAGGCTGCCTGTGCTTCTTCAGGGTGGGAGGGAGTGAATTGCAACTAATGTGCAATCAAGAACCATCACAATTACAAATGTAAATGAACAGGCAATTGGCACTGACCTTTGCAGATTGTTAGAGGACTAATTAAGGTGTGATCAGAGCTCTCTTCCAACAGATTGAGATGCATCTACACAAGCAAGTATCTACTCACCGTCTCCAGACAGTACTGCTTTTTCCTACATACTTGCACACACCAGAGAGTAGGTACACACGGAGCAGGTACACACAGCATTCAACACCAGCACCTGCGCTCTGTGCACAGCAATGGGACGCAGCGGGAGGGGAACAGGGTGACTCCACTCTGTCACACGAGGCCACAGTACAGAACAAACCACTGCACTTGGACTGCGGCAAAGCAACAGAGAAGTCATGGTCCCTTTGTGCCCCAGCAGACACGTGTCACAGACCAGAGAAGTGTCACAGACAAGTATCTGTCCCAGTCTCTGAGCCTGATATCCAATAACACAGAGACGCCTTATCAAAAGGCAGAGGGGAAAAGTCCACCCAGCCCTCAGAAAACAACACTAAAAACCATAATGGGGACACAGGAGAGACCCTGTTACAGAGAAGGAGGAGACGCAGGGCACAGACTCACACCGCCCCCGTGCACAGCCCTGCCCCACAGCTGAGCATCCCCACAATGGGATCAGAATGAGTGGGAGATGGGAGCACCCCTTCTCCCCCTTGGGGTTACAGCAGCTTCTCATCCAAACCTGACTCCCATCCCTGCAGGGATGCCTGGGCCAGCATGCCAGTGAGGTGTCCCACTTTGATCAGCTCAACAGTGGGCTTGAGGAGTGTCTGAAATTAAGTATCTCAGCTTAAAGTGACAAGCAAAACTGACCCTTTGCCTTCTGAAGCCTTATTCTTGCTTGTATTCATAACCTTTGAAATAAAATATGATCAAGAAATTGTCAGTGTCTTGTTCTCTGTCAGTTTTTGTTGAAGAACCAACAGGCTTAAAGAAAATTAAAGTAAAATACTTGTAAATCAAGCTTTCCTTTCAGTGACTTGTCAGGACTTTCACTTCAAAAATACTACATTTTTTAAAATGGTCACCAAAATGTTTTCCCTCCCAGCCAGTCAGCTCCTGCCCTCCCACTACCTGCCATGTCCTAATCTGGGCGGCCGGATGGGAAAGATAAGGTTTGTACAATAAAAGACAAGGTAAACAGAAATTTCTAGAGTAAACAAGGTTTTCAAGGTTGTTCTGTCTATCACAAAGGGCACGGATGGTTTCCCCTCTCTGCTCGTTTTGCATTTAAGCAGCTCACAACCCACAGCCCTGCCCAAAGAACCCTTCTGAACTCGGAATGTTTTCCTACGGCAGAGCACCGCAGTGCAGCGGAAGGGCTGCCAGAGCCGCTGTCCCCCCCAGGCGGTGTGGCAGCCACCACGCTCTCACTGTGACTGTGACCTTTGGGGAAGCGTGTTCCACGCTCTCGACTCTGCTGGGCCGCCAAGGTCACAGATTGGGCACTTTTTTCCACAAGACTGAATTTAACTCTTAATGAAAAATCGCCTGTCTTCACTCTTGGGGTGTTTTGGGTTTATTTCAGATCCTCGTTTCTCACAGGCATAACAGCAGTAAGACCCAGGTGTGAATTCAAGGGACATTTACGAAACCTCCGTCAGCTGCTGCCGCTGTTCCTTCTCAGCCTTTTCAGCCAAGGCCACCTTCCTCACCTCCATGTGCATTCACTGCAGAATGCCAGTTCCTCAGGCTATATGTAGGATTTACCAATTTTCATAGCAGTCATAGAGAAAAGTCCTGCTTGAAGCTAAGAGGAGGACTGTGAAGGCTTTTGCTGGCACACCCCAGCTCCAGCACCTTCATGCCTTGACAGCACACAAACCAGCTGACCCAGGCTGATTCTCCTCCTCTCCTCCCTCTGAAGAGGGCTTCAGGAGACCTTGATTTTTCAGAACATGAAAAACTTCTCAACCCTTTGTGTGACTAAACAAAGTACCATCTCTGCTCCATCCAGCCTAACTGCTCCTTTTAGGCACACTTCCTCCTGCTGGATTCGCAGCTGCAATCCCTGTCCTATGATCTGTGTGAGCGAATGTTTCATACAAGCCCTTCACTTTATTTTCCTTATGAAGAGGAGACATGGAAAACAGACATGGAGAACAGACATGGAAAACTTGCATGTCCTGCCCACCCCTTTTGCCCAGCTCCTCCTCCCAGTCCAGTGTGGCTGAAGTACCAGAAATCAGTGCCAAGCTGGCACAGCTTATGCTGGTGCTCAGGGCATCACTTGACTCATTGGAAAACATCTACTAGTGCACTGGTTTGTTGAGTTGCCCAGATATGACAGTATCTTTAGATGTTCATACAATGTTCCAGGGTTTAAGACACCAACCTGAATCAACACACGTAACTTCAACATCCTAAACTTCTACATCCCAAATCCCACCTCAGGCCAGGTGGGATTCCTGTAATGTGTTACTGATAAACTGTGTCATCGCACAGCAGGGAAGAGAAACAGGAACATCACCAAGTTTGTCACCGAAGAGCACAGTGGGTCTAATGCCACCCACCCACCCTGTGGCGCTGGCCCCGCTCACGCCAAGGCAGCAGCACTCACCGGCCTCGGCAGCTGGACACTTGCGAATGGTGAAGATCTGTCCTAGGTCCTCCTCTTCCTCAGGAAGACCTTTCTGGAGGCGCTGTAGCTTCCGGAGGCTTTCACTCCGCTGGTGTTTCATGGAGCGTACATGCTGGATGAGGTTCAGCTTGGCCTTAGTGGAGTAGTTACAGAGGACACAGTGGTAGTAGCAGCTTTCACCTTCGACCCCGCTCTCATGGTGCTGCAGGTGCTGTGGAGAACAAAGCAGAGGGATGTCAGTGTCCTTTATCACCCCCAGTCTCCTGGGTTAGTCCCCTGTAAACTGCTAAAAGCCACCTGGGAATTGGTTAAGGAACCACATTTTGACACAGATCCAGTGAGACAAAGCCTGTTTGCTCCCAAGGTATTACATGCTCTCCTGCTGAAGAGCATGAAAACCAAAAGACACTGAAATGGGCACAAAGCACAGATGGAGACAGACAAGATCACCTCCCTCAGTGAGGGAAAGCACTAGACCCAGCAGTAACACCTGCTCATGACCCACTCAGGGCTCACTCCTTCACACTCAAAGCTTGTCCTGGGAGAGGATCCAACTGCATATCAAACATAAAATTAAATTTTGTAAATTCTCATGGAAAACTATGAAGAGTAAAACTAAAGCAACCCTAGAACACAACAAACCCATTAGATAGAGAGGTCCTGCACAGTGTATGGAAGCAGAGTGCAGAGCCATCCTGTCCATCATCCAGCTCTCCGCTCCCTGGCATCCAAGTTTTACTCCCTTGGGTCAGGAGGGAAGCAGCAGCCTGGCCTGTGAAACCCAGGCTGAAAAGCCAACGGTGAGCATGCAGCCAAGTACCACTGTGAGAGGCCAGCACTTGGAAAAACCTTGTCCCCCTCCTGAGCTGTGCTGTTGCAGCCAATACCACTAATTCCAGATTATGATACTGCGATTATTTGGCAAAACTTATCAATCCTCTGGTACACAGATACGTGCCTCTGGGGAAACAAACAGCCATTTCCTGTCATGGATCCCACAGACGTGGCAATTATTTCTTAGAACCAGAAGGAAGAATTCACCATGCACAGCCACGCTGGCTGCCACGGCACAGCTGCTGTCCCTTCCCCCTGGGCAGCAGGAGGTCACAGGAACTTTCCCAATTCCACAGTAAGGGTGTGTCACTAGTTGAGAAAAAATGAATACCAAGGTGAAACAAAATGAGATCCCTCAGTGAAGGCCTTTGGTGTTTCCACCCCACACCGAACAGTTCAGCTGAGCAATACTCCCTGCCAGCTCCTCCCATCCAACCCCGACACCCCCTTGTGTCTTTGTGTCATCTCACGGAACTCTTTCCTCACCACACACTTGGCCCGAGGCACAAGTACAGTGATTTGGAAATGATCTTGAGGTTTGTCAATCAAAAATATTGCCTACGTGCAGCCAGGACCTTCTGGTAAAAATTCTGATGCTTATTATCTCAGTTACAGCTGAGATAAGATTAAAGACACATATTACCCAGCGCTGTGTGCCTTGCTCACATGGAGGAAGGAGAGCCCTCTGAGTCTAGGAATGATTAAAAATAGGATATGAGCTGATGCCTAGGCTTCTGATTGGAAGGGTGAGGAAAGAGAATAAATGTATTCTAGATCTGGCTAATTAGACTAGCCTCTTTTGGGATCACGATGTATTTAATTAAATTCACTGTAATATTTGAAGAATCCACGAGGGCACTAATCCCACTGGTGCCCTCAAAAGATTTTTTGCTGTTTTGCCTTATAAGAACTTCTTCCTCATCTCATTTCTATTGTCTGCATGTGTTACCCTCTTCCTGAGCCAAAAGAAGATGAATGGCTTAAGGCATGAAAGGTCAGCGAGCCCGTCGCAAGAGTCACGTGCCCACCTCAGACGGGCCAGCCTCGCCAGCCTGGCTCTGCCCTGACCCCTGCCATAACGCCCCAGCTCCAACCCCTGCCATAACCTCCCTGCTCCCAGCTTGCTGCAGGCTGGGGCCTGGCTCCAGGAACCACACCAGCCCCATCCTCGCCAGCCCATCCCACAAACCCCGTGCTGGAGCTCAGGAAGCGCCCACGGGCTCAGCAGCAGCTTCTGCACAGAGCCAGAGGAAACCCCCAGTGAGCAATTAGAGAAAAATCCGGTCACGGGTTCAAGGAAATATTAAGGACATGGTCTCTGTGGAACCAGAGGCACAGTCTGCGCTGTTCTCATTTAAAAGGGGGTTTTAGGAAAACATTTGTTTTAAACAGTTTAATAAATGTGTCTTATTTTATGCTCTTCTTTTGCTTCGTCTCAAACATCCCTCGCGCTGGGGTCAGCCTCACCTGCCTATTGTGATGGACAAGTCACAGGCTGAGGGTGCCACCACCACCAAGCCCTGGGCACAGCACAGTGTGCACCTGATTCAACCCATCCCCCAGCAGAGGAAAGGAGCAGTCCAGAGAAAAAAGATGTGAGGGCTGAGCCAGTCAAAGCTGTGCGCTGCTGGAGGCGATGAAATGCTGTCCAAGTACGTGTAGTTATTGCCCATCACACTGTTAAACTTCCCTCTTGTGAGAATTTATCCGTATCACAGGAAACAAATTCAAAATACTAAACCAGAACCTTGTTAGAAGACAAATCAACTTGAAAATCAAAAGAATATATTGTTCCAAGGAAAACCAACCAACTTCTGTCAGAAAACATCGATTTCTGTGAGTCTGGGGGGGTGTTCGCCCCCTCCCTCTCCACAATAGGAAACTTCCAACATCTGGTTCTTCACGCATGGCATGCAAAATATTGATCAGGGTGAGTCAAAGCTACACTTTAAATCAGAAACAGAGAGAGGAACGCTCTGATGGAAACCATACGGCTCACGAGTGCAGCTTCCCAGGGGACACGGGTGTTCCTGTCCGTACACCAACTGTGGCTCAGCACCACGGGCTCCCAGCACCTATTCCCACATGCGCCACACCAAGCGCAGCCTGTCCGCCGTGCACGGAGTGTGCAGGTCTCCGGGCAAGGCTGTGTTCTCACAGTGATTAGCACAGGAGGGTCCTGCTCAGAGGCCTCATCTCCCTCCTCTGCCCCCACTCCGTGCCACCCACCCCTCAGTGTCCCCCAGCCCTGCCCTGGCCCCGGTGTGGCCGGGGTGGCCCTACACCGGTGTCAGCTGCACGCGCTGGGCCAGGCCCATGTGCCACTCTCCAACATCTGCCTCAGAACTGTTTTCTTCTACTAAGTAGTAAATGCTCACAGGGTACGACTACGGAAATCTGATTTTTAAACAAAGTAAGGAATGACGCTACAGTCAGTTCTTTTTACTCTCCCTCCATCCTTCACATACCCCAAACTCTGTTTATTTTACCGTCTCTCCCCCTCTTATGCTGCCTCACTCACAGTAACTTACAATAATCATGGAATTGAACATGACACTGTATCAGCCTGCCCGACTGCAGGCAGCCCCCCTCACCCCATGCCACATACCACACAATGGTCCTTGGAGCTAAAACTGTAGTACCCAGGACTGAGACCCCAAGTTGCTGCTGTTACACAAGTAACAAACTCTCATGAACGTCTCTGTAGCTGCTCCTGCAGTTCATATTCACCATCTGATTTCTAAGCTTTTCTACATCTTTTAAATTTTTTAAAATCTTTTAAATTTTTAAAGATGTTAAACAACTATCTGCTCAAAATCTCTTCTGTGCAAAGTTTATTCAGCCATGGTGTAACGAGCCTGATTCCGACGGTGACAGGACAGAACCCCCCCCTGAAGCACTGCCAGGGGCACGAGGGGGTTCTCCAGTCCCTCTCTGCCATGTTAAGTAGCTCAGCTGCTGTTCTGGGGGACACCTGACCTGTAACCTCAGCCCACCAGGGAGATGCAACAACACTTTGAACTATCTCGTGCTTTGGATGTTTATTACTCAATAAAAAAAGGTCCCATTTCTATGCAGTCTTAACCTCAACTGGCACAAAGCTTTCCCTTCGGAGGGCCCTGAATGCTGCTCAGGACAAGCCCATGCTCACAGCACTCTCAAGTCCTTGGTTTGCACTGTGAGGGGGAACACCCCGTCACCACCCCCAAGTGGTGTCCGTGGTACAAAAGCAGTAGAACGTGTGAGAAAACTCTCTCCACACTCGAGGATGGCCTCTTCTTGTGCAGACTTTGACAGGACAACCAGCAGCAGAAACTCAGTCACTGTCCCAATGACAGGCAGATGGCGGTCCCCAGCTCCCCTGTGAGATCCCCTGCACGTCTGGGTCTCTCTGGGCAGGAGAAGCAGGTGAGATAACAGGACTGGGATCCAGAACCCAAAGTGGGAAAATAAGCTCATAAACGCTACACAGCAGCAAACCAGCACAACCAAAAGGAACAATGTTCCTCGCTCTGGCTGTGAGAGGGCTGCCGGCTGCAGCCCTGCAGATCCTCAGCTGACAGCACCCCAGGGCTGTGCAAAGCCTGCCAGGCACGGCCCCAGCGAGTCCCCCGCCCTCCTGCTTGCACAAACATCCTCTTCCTCACCCCTCTGACCATTCCGTACGGCCAGGTGGTGTGTGGGTCACTGACAAACAGTCTGGAGAAACCTCCTCCACATCACTTCCCAGCACCCTCACATCGCAGGATACCCTGCCACGAAAACAAAGGTCACTCCACTATTCAGGGCTTCTCGAAAAAGAAGTTGTCAGACTTCAACATCTTTGGCAGAGGTTTCGTCCACATGTAACACTTTTCCTACCTCTGAACTCAGCGCTCAGCTCCGTTACCATGGGTAAAGTTAGCAGTGATTTCAGAGAATTGACAGATGCAGCTGGAGAAGGAGGAGCCAAAATCTGCTGGAAGATCACAAAAGCCACAGAAAGAAGCAGCACTGCAGAGGTGCACTGCGCTGGCCGCCTCCTGCAAGCACTGATGTCTGAGCAGCCCCAGTGACCAGAACCAGCACACAGAACCAGGGAGCGCCTCAGCATTTACTCGGAGAGGTTGACCCAAGCTCAGGAGCTACTGGAACCACTTCAGCCCCACCAGCACATGTGCAGCGCAGGAGAATACCCAGGGACTGACTCTTCCTCGGGGTAAGGTCAGACAGGGGTAATTAGTCACAGGCTTGGTAGGAAACACTTCAGGTGCCAGCGAGGACTGTATGCCCCCAGGGAGGGACAGGAGGTGACCCTGACAGCGGAGCTGGAGGGGGGCTACGGGTCACCACAGAAAGGGACCCGACCCCACTGCAGACCTCAGAAGCCTTGTGAGCATCTCTTGGCCCCCATGTGCCTCTGATGTGCTGCATGAGATAAATCACACAGCCCTGGAGGAGAAGAATCTGAATTTTTAATGAAAGTCATGTGGATGCAGCTGTCTGATCCTGGTCTGTTCCAAGTACTCCATAAAAGTCAGGGTTGGCCAATTCATCTTGCTCTCCTTTCACACCTGCAGCCCCAGCTGGAATTTCCTGGAGCCGGGGAGCGGCGGGCGGCTGCAGCGCGCAGTGGGACACGCTGTCTGCGCTCTGGGGAGAGCTGGAGTGCCCACAGCTGCCCCCCATCCCCCTGGAAGGGGGGAAAATTGATTCTGCATCCAGCAGGTTCAAAAGCTGAACTTCTGCTCTTTCATATCCATCAACATCCTGAATTGTTTACTGCTTCCAGAGGAGCAGCATTACAAACCCTTCCCTCCTCCAGCCTCCTGCCTCTGTGCATCACAGCTCCACGGTGCAGTGCCAGCGGTGGGGTTCAGGCTTGTTTGTCCCTGAGTTTCTGCAGCTCAGCTTGTGGTAACTGCTCTCTGATCCTTACTTTTCTTACCAAGAGGCTGGAAATGTAGCACTCCCTCCTGCCACAGAGGCCGAGGTACCAATCTAAGTCCCCAGATCACACGGAAAGGCCTGAAGAACAGCCACAACTGCCCCCATTAACAGCCCATCCCTATACCCCACCAAATCTGTATTTTCTGAGCCCTCCAGCCCTGCCTGGCATTAAGTGACACCACAGATGCTCTCCTCGCTAGCCATGCGGCTGGTCCTGGCTGTGCTGCAAGGTTTTGGGTTCCCCCACAAACCCAAAAGTGACCCAGCAAATGGGGTTTGTTCCACCAGCCCTTGAAGTCTCATTAAAAGCCAAATATTGCTCAGCCTAAGGATGGAGAGCTCAGCATGGATTTTACTGAACGTTAAATCAACCAGCGAGCATAGCCAGCAAACTCTGTGGCACTTTAACTTTAAATAATGCAATAATTATTGAATTTCCTTTTTATAACTGAAGTGCTGGAATGTAAACAATGGGGCTGTAATTGCAGGAAGGGGGGATCAATAGAGGCAATCGTTTTCAGCCATGTTAATTGTAAATACAATTGCTCCAAGATGTCAGCCTCGTTCTTCTCGCTCCCAGAATCATCCTAACGGATGACAGAGTCCAACTTTCCCATTACAGCTGTTCGTTCCTTTAAGAGGTTCTCAATCAGGTCTGATCAATCTGTCAAGATAATGCATGGAGTAAGTAAGACTCTTCCAAACACAAGCTCCCAATCAATAGCCCGGACCTGCTTAATGAGGAGGGGCTAAAGCCCAGGGGGAGGCACAGTCCCAGCTCCTGCTTGGCTCCAGCAGCCAACTTCTTCACAGGGTCTTGGAGCAGCTCCTAACAAGGACATTGTTTATGTCGCCCGTGACGAGCAGCATCCCCGCACACCCACAGTCCCATGGGGTCTGTGGACACAGAACAAGAGAGGTTAACAGAAAGCAAGAGGCTGAACTTGTAATAACATCCCCCATGCCTTTTTAATTGTGCAACACACCTGCAAGTACTAATTAATCATTCCTTAGAAGAGATGCCCAAAGATGCAAACCTCTGTGGTGACAGCTGAAAGCCAAGAGCTCCACTAAGACTCCTCCTGTGGAAGACTTCCTTCCCATGTTTCGCAGAAGGACAAAGTCCACAGGAGAGTCAGCACTGGCCCACTTATGCCGGCCAACCCCTTCCAGTGTAGCGGAAACAGAGTGGGATGCTGGCTGAAAACCTCTTGAGGGAGGGAGGAGATGCCAAGAGGGTGAGGGAACAGCCAGAGACGCTGTTCTCCAGCTGCAGTACCTAACTCCAGGAGTACAGGTATCCCTTGCACACCTGCGTCGCCGTGCACTTGCTGAGCAGCCCAGAGAGGGGGAAACGAACAGGTCTGACTGTACTTGGGCACCCTCCTGCAGCACTGAACTCTCTCTTCTCCCACAGCTGCGCTACAAAGACTTGCCAGCACAGCAAATCCACTCTTGGGCAACTTCAACTGCAGAGAATCTTCCAGACCCCCAAAATCTCCCCTGGGAGACACAGGCGCAAGCGCTGCTGTACATGGAGATGCACACAGGAGTGTGAGTATTGATCCTGCTAATTATAGTGCTAAACCAAAGCACAATGAGAGTACACTTCCTATCAGCTGGCCCGTAAAGTGCTGCCCTCAACCCTGCATGCTCCTGTCCAGCTGCGGCTCCACCACAGGACCCACGACAGCCCTGCAAGGGCACCTCTGCTGCTCACCTGTGCACCTCTGACCAACAGGAACCAACAAACTTCACATGAAGTGACCTCTCCTACAGCCAGTCAGGATGTGAGGGATGTCACCCAGAGCTAGCCTCATCCAGCAGCTCCTGTGGAGCAGCACAGAGCTTGGGAATGGTTGAACTCCCCTTGTAACTGAACCAAAGCATGGACTAGGGACATTCTGATCCTCAGGAAAGCATACAGTTTTGTCACTTCATATTTCCAGGGATGCTGTCATCCCTGATTGAACACGGTGGAAAATCTGTACTTTTGCCTGCAAAGCGCCGTACGGAAAGCAATAGGATGGAGTGATGAAAAAAGAAAAAAAAAATTGTGCCACAACACAGCAACATCACCAACGAAGAGGCTCAGGGCTTCCAGCCCACTCCCTTCTCAGTGCTGGGAGAGGCAGGAGCTGAAGAATTCAGGGAGCCTCATCTTTTCCAGGGTCAGGAAAACAAATGGGGAAAGAACAACTGAAGACAGTAACCGTAAGCAGGCCTCACAATGCCACTGCCCAGACCTTTGTAACAGATTTTGTACATCTACTTGAAAATAATCAGTTCAGTGTGAGTTGTTAAGCTGTGAACACTCAGGTGAACTAGAGCAGCCTGGGAATATGGAAAAACACTGGATAAAAAGCAAATTATGTAATCAAAAGGTCTGGGGGGAACCTGGAAAGACAGCAGGATCGAAATCTGTTGTCCATATTGTAATTATGTAGCTGCTGAGTGATTGAAGAGGGCTTTCTGTAACACAGACCCAGGCTAGGACTCTCCATACCAGTGATGTTTTGTTTCCTCCGGCCGCCAAGGGAATGATCCCTGTGTTAAGCAGGAGGGCTCTCCAAGGAGGCTCGGATGCAACGCACACTTGGGTCTTGTGTTGATAATGCAGCTCAGACTTAGCCACCCAAACTCCTCTCTATGTGTGGAGCCTGTTCTAAGGATTTAAATTAAAATCCTATTTTTCCCCCATATTAAGTCTTTTGGAAAAGAACCACCAGTTTCTGAAGGAAAAGCTTGAGGACTGTCTTATACCACTGTGCTCTGCCCCACATCCCAAAGTCAAGGGGCACCCAGGTGTGCCAGTCCCTTCCCTTGCCTTGGCTCCAGCTGCCCCAGGGACTGCAGCGTAGAACCCCAGCAGTGAGTCAGAGGAGCACCATGGAAGTGAGCTCCTTCTGGAGGCAGGACCCAGGGGACAGGAGGGGACCCCCACGTGCAGCAAGGGACTGTTGCAATAATGTGCCATGACACAGAAACCCACCCTGAGCTCACATTCTGTAATGGAACACTACGGACACAGATTAACTCCCCTCGCCTGGGATTTATTGTTTCATCTATCTCCAGGGAAGTTGTGATGGACTGAAGCTTTCCTTGTTTTGATAGTGCTTCTTTTTAACTTCTTACAGCACTGCACCACCTCAACTCCCAGCAGATAACCAAAAGCAGTAACAACAATGCACAAGACAATTTTTCAATCCTCTCCATAAATTGCAGGATATCAGTATCAAAGACATGGAGGACACAATCTCCCCATGCAGAAGCCAACAGGGATCCATGGAAAAACAACAGACTCAGTTCATCCTTTGCCCACAGTCCACAGCAAGGATTTTCAAGATCAGGTGATAAGGGAGGAAGGAAAACTAAAGGATGTGTGATGGCCTAATATGACAGAACGGAAGCAGAAAGAGGGAATACATAATACTCGCTGAGTCTTGAAGGTGAGATGAAAACCAGTAGAGCCAGGGAAGCCCCCTAGAAGTGGAGCAGCCCTTCTCCAGCAGCACAGACTGCAGGGCTGGGCATCAGGCTGGGCAGCCAGAACAGGACCTTTGAGGCACATGTGGTGCATCAGCCGACCCTGAACATGAGGACAAGAGCGCCGGCTGATTTCAGACCACACTGCCGAGGTAAGTTCTTTAAGTGTCTGTGAAA
The DNA here is from genome assembly GCF_000738735.6 of Corvus cornix cornix. Lineage (NCBI taxonomy): Eukaryota > Metazoa > Chordata > Aves > Passeriformes > Corvidae > Corvus > Corvus cornix. Next base: position 395,598 of record NC_046341.1, read on the forward strand.
CACAAACAGAACACAGAGCACCACGGAAATGCCCATGAGACAATAAATAATTCTTCATTCGGTGAAAGCTTTGGATTGTATTAGACAAAGCCTGGGGCAATGTAATGAAAGAGGAAGATAAAAAGAAATGGAATAATTACTCACAGAATGAGGCAAGAATCCTGCTGGAAAAATATGTATGGAGCTACTTATAATTAAGAACCAAAATAATGTCTGCACACAAAGGCCTGAATTAAGGCAACCTGCTACTTCCTATGTTCTAAGATGGCTGTGAGGGCTCCGTGAACCCAACGGACACTATTGTGTCCTAAGAACTGTGTACAGAAATTCACACAATTGCTCCTTGCTCCACACCCCTGAGCAACTACTCTGTAAGGAAAGCCACCAGGTTCTTGGGGAGGAGAAGCCTTTCAAACACAGCCTCCTCCAAATTTAACTGAGAGACCTCTCCAGTCCTTGGGCATGCACTGGTTCCCAGCCCACCTGGTTTCCACCAGGAAGGACACATCAATGACCCACAGCAGCAGAACTGTCTGGCTCATGGATTCCATACACGGCCTCCGAGCAGTCTGCAGCCTATGAACGGTTGGGTTTGCTGCTCTGTATTTCGTGTGTATATCTAAAACTAATTCAACTGTAGTATAATTCTGCAGAGGTATCTACAAGAGAATAGAATGGCTCTAAGCATTAGTTGCAGCTATTCCCTCCAAGACAGACTACAGCAATGGAAAACACGGAGAGTGTAGAAGCACACGGAGGCAAACAGAGCAAACCCAAGATGATAAATGTCTCTGCTCTTCGGTGCTCTCTTTGTTCATGTGTACCTGCATCTACTGGCATTTGCTTTCACAGGTACAGAAACCCCTGGGAAAAAACAAGCCCACTATTTACTGGTTTTAGCCATTCTGGCTCGGCAATCCCAGTGGACAGTCTGCAGAGACACACAAGGGGTAAATGACAAACACTATGGAGGCAGCACTGATCGGCATTAGGAGGGTGTACTGACCACTGCAATTCAAAAATAAAATGGAAGCAACAAAACCTTTTCTTGGGAGCAGCATCCGCTCACAGCAGAAAGCTGTGAGGAGGTAACAGATTCCTAAACCCTGTTTATGAAATTGCAGGTGTAACTCCAGTTACTCCAACTGCTCCAAAATTCTCATTTCTGTGACTACATGAGATTAATTTATCTGCAAAAATACCTGCTTGGGGTTAGCATATGCTACCAGGAGGTCAGTCTGCAGGTTTCATGTCCGGATAATCCCCCTGCCCAGCCCGAGTCAGACACTTTGATAGGCCTATTTGGGCACTGCAGTGCATGCACTGGAAAATCCAGGTAGGTCAGAGCCAAGGAGGTGTAAAAATGATAAAAGCAAAGTTCTTGCTTTGTGGGACCATGAAAAACACTCACAGGCAGCCAGACGTGTCTGTAACACATACCCCATGACATGAAAACATCATCTGCAGGACTCCAAAGCCTTTAAATCTCTCCCACCTATGGTCACAGCATGCTTGAGAACCTGCTCTGGGACAGCAAGTCCCTTCTCTGAGGGACTTCCAGCATCTGGTCCCTTTCCAGCACTGCTGCTACTGGTCAAAAGCCAAAGCTAGGTACTGTCCTTCTGTGCCTCCTCCCACAGGCAGGTCCTGGGCTCAGCAGTAGGTACCACAGCACGTGCACCCTGCAGCCACCCCCGAAAGTACAACTGGGGCCCTAACATGACACACCTGCAGGTAACCCCAGAGTTACAGAACGGTCCCACGAATATTGGGGGTGAAGTGAAAGAAATCAGAGTTCTCAAACTGGTACACCCTCTGGCTTTGTGCTGGAGAGGAAGGTGGTGTATCTCACCTGAAGGCAGCAAGGTGTCACCCCAGGAGAGCTCCCTGCTCTTCTGCTGCCCCTGCCTAAAGACCCTCCTTCTTCTGGCACACATGTGAAGACTACAAGAACTCTCTGGGCCGGCTTTTGAAGAACATAAAGGAAGGCTGACCCAAACTATCAGGACCTGCTGAATTAGGAGTTTCTCTGCAGCACAGGCTGGGGGCTGGATGGGGACAGGGATGTGAGGAGACCCAGCGGGAGCCAGACAAGGGGACAGGCACAGCTCCTGCAGCTGGCCGGAGACACCAGCAATGGGCAGACGTGGGCAGCTCTCGCCCCACGGAGGGCAGGGAAGCAGCCACACGCAGCGGGACCCAGGGGATGCAGCGGGACCCCGGGAGCTGCCCCTGCCCCGTGGGGGTCCCCGGGGCTGCCTGAGCCCTCAGCGCGGAGCCGTGGGCGCTCCGAGGCAGCCGTGGCCGCGCGTGCCTCGAGCGCGGTGCCGGAGCCGCACCGGGCACCAGAGCACCAGAGCTGCAGCGAGACAGTGCTGCTCTCCTTCCCCACCAAAACCCCTGGGGCCACCCGCGTGCGTGCTAACCACAGCTCTTTGAGAGGCTCGTGTATTTACAAACTAAGGCATGTTGAAATCAAAGGGGATACCATATGACATAATTCACATTAAAATGTCAACAGGCTGACAATTTATAGAGTCAATCCACTGGAGGTGGGGAGAACTAAGACGTGGTAATTGTTTAATTCCCGCTTAAACCAACAGCAGCTTCACCTTCAAAGCAGCACCTCATGCACGGCCTCTGGCTGCTGTCAGCCCTGGTGCCAGCCTGGCCCTTGGCCAGCACGGAGGCAGTGGCCTCAGCCATTCACTGGCACCAAGCACGGGCTGGGGACACGGGATGCTGCTCTGAGGAGTGCAGCTCCAGCCCACCCCACGGCACATATTCACAGTCAGCACAAGGACAACCTGTTTTTCAGAAAGGCAGAGTCCCTCTGGTCAGGGCACTGGTGTCCATTTCCACACCTGGGCACAGCACACCTCCTCTGGAGGGGACACAGCGCTCCGAGGGCACCGGTGGAGGAACTGGCTCACCCAGTGCCTGGCACTGCATGGCCCTGACTCTGCTAGGACAGGAAAACACCACAGCAGTGGAACAATGAAAGCATGGAGTGTCCCAGCCATAAACCCCCTCGGGGCACACATGAACTTTTTATCCCAGGTAGATGGCAGCAGCTTTGCCCACATCAAATATGCTGCAGTGTTTTGTGAGACACACCACCAGGGCCCTCAGCCCGCTGACATCCCCTGCCCGTGGACAGGCTGCTGGCAACATGTCTTGCAGCTTGCAATAAAGCATAAGGTAGGCAAGAGAGGGAAACGTGCACCACTGGGAGAAATTTTACCTGGATAAACCGCAGCCAATAAATTTTCTATAAATGCCAGCTAATGCTGTCCCTTGGAGAGCACTGGGCAGGGACTGCCGGGCTCCAGAGCCCTCAGCACAGCCTCGCTGTCTGTACATAAACAGTAACACCTCATTCTCTCTTCTACCTCATTAACTGAAACGCATTAAAACAAGTGTGCACTGGGAGCAGCAAATGAGACTGTTAAACCAAGCTGATATAATCCTCATCAGCTGTGGGAAATGAGCACACATCCATTACACTGAATCAAGCCGCCAACTGCGATTCATCGAGGATGTTGAGACCCCAGGAAGATGCTCTTCCCCCTCAGCTGTACCAGGCAGCTCAACCACTGCGCCTCCAGCACTCTCTCATGGGGCATTTCCAGAGTGCTGGGGTTGCATTTCCATTCCAGCAGCTCCCCCCAAGCACAGGGCTGGGGGCCCTGGTCCGCACTGCAGCCAAGTGCTGCATGAGTCCACTGCGTCCAGAAGGAATCTGCTCAGTGAGATGCAGGGAACCATCCGACTCCTCTAGTATCCAAGCAGAATAAAAGGCCAAGGCAGCAGAGCAGACACACAGAACATGGGACGTTTCCCAATCCCAATCTTCAGTGGGGACATTCCCATGCAGCCTGATGGGATCTGACAACAGCAGGGTTGGCCTCAGGTGATGGACACACGTTTGCGCCCTGCCCAAATGGTACCAGCTTGCAGAACCACAAGAAGAGGGAAATGTACCACAACATCCATTTACAAAGCCCCAGCACTGACACAACTGCGGTGCCATGGCTGTCCCCATTCCCACAGCTGGCAGCCAGATGCATACAGATGCTGCACAAGGGGAGTCTCAGCAGAGGTGACAAGAACACAATGACCACTGACTTTCAGCACATGGGACCAGCTCCACACAAGGATATGGAACTGCTCCCTTCTTCTGGGGGGCCATCAGGCCTCAGCTATGCCTTCATGAGAAGAAATGTTCAATTTTGCCTCCCCCCTGAGGAGGCAGAGCAGGGAGCCCTCCTGATGCTGCAGGAACCAGACAGACCACATTCACCTCACAGATAGACAGCACTTTGTGCCCTCCACTGCCTTGGGTCTGAACTGTTGACCTCACTGGAGCAGCTCAGGTTTCCAAACTCTCTTTTCCTCATGCCAAGCAGAGCTGATGAGGCAGGATGGAGTACCCTCTGCCTCGCCCCCCAGCCCTGTGGTGGGACGACATCCCCTCTGCCTCAGCCCTGTACTTGCAGCAAGAATGTAAACAACCCCCTCAATCCTCACAGCTGCTATTTCAGACTTTTTAACTCAACACAGCTATTACATGGCATTTCCCCCATGTGCAGTCTGTGCACAGTGCAGCCCAGCCCAGGCTGCCTGGGACTCGCTCCTCCCTATGGAACAGGACACCCTGGGGTCTCCCTGGCAGCTCCCAGCAGCCTGTGCAGGCATTTTGAACAGGGTCCATGAAGTCTGTTTAACCAGCATGATGTGTGCAACAGAATCACAAAGAAACAGGCATTTAAAGTGACATCTGTTGGATTAATTAGCTGTGTAATTAGCCTCCCCTCTGTGGAGACAGGCTTTGTTACTGCTGCCTGAAACTTCCCCAGGTGATTCTCTTTGTATCCATCCTTCCCCGAGCACAAGGAGGAGCAGAGTGGGTCAGATGGGGCTGTACTGCCTGAATGAGGGGCAGGAGACAGCCCAGAGGCCACGGGGCAGCTGAGGGGCAATAACTGGGTCAGAGAATCCCAACCACCACATCTATGTGGTGGAACCCAAACAGGAACATGCATCAGCTTGAGCAGGTCTGCAGGTTTGCCCAGAGATGAAAGGCAGGGATACAAGTCAGGCATTTACGTCCTACCCAGTTAGATCAGAACATCTCTGTCTCCTGCAACCAGCTCCTCACCTCCCTGGCCTGCGATCCCAGAGCTGACACAGGGGGTTACAGCAGGCTCAAACAGCTGAGGGACACAGCAGCCACTGCACGTCTACCCGAGCCACGGCCAAGTCAGCAGAACAGAAAAATCCCGAGGTAATCTCTAGGACAAAGAAGAAACCCGGGATCCTGGAATAGCTGCACTGCACAGATGGTTTGATGGCCAGATGCAGGTACCTCCCTGCTTTAAAGCAGAACGAGAGGGATGCTGAGGGGGGACAGTGTGCTGGGCTCTGCCCCGCAGCCCTGTGCTGGGGGCACCTGGCCTTGCCTCTCTGCCAAAGCTACCCGGAGCCAAGGATCTCCCAACAGCTGCAGCCAGGCTTACCAGAGCCCGTCCAACCGTACCCCAAGGCACAACTTCCAGAGAACCTGTTGCACAAGTGTAACTTATTGCCTAATTTGCCTTGCAGAACTTGGCTACACACGTCACAGCGCAGGGGCAGGATTTTTAGGACTGGCAAGAAGGAGCAAAAGCCCATTACGGTATTAAGTTATGTATCATGCATACATTATTTATGGTAATTTAATGAATTCCCTATGAGATAGCAAACACAGAACCTCCCATGCTGCTTCCATAGCAATTTTGGGGACTTTGTTACAACAGTTTCTTTAGGAACAGCTCAGTTAAAGCTGGAGAAGGACAACGCAGCATCCCGCAGCCCAGTGCACTGGCACAGCCAAACAGAAATCGGCAGTCCATGCCAGGTCACATAGAACAGGTTGGGGAAAGCATCTTGTGGGCTCCTTCCCAGCCTTCAAAGCAGCCCCCGCCAGAGATGGATGCTAATGAATGCCCATCCATTATTTAATGAGGTCGTCGCCAGCAAGCCTACAGCCGCAGAACTGGTGCTTGGCCAGGGCTGGTACCCAAGGCACTGAAAACATGACCCTGCCCAACCAGGAAAGCAACTAAGAGCATTCTGAGGGCTTCGAGGCATATTACCTGTGTTGAGGAATCCATCTGGTCCACGTAGCTGGATTCAAGACACAGACTGAAATGCAGATTGAGCTCTGGGTTCGAGCCCGGGACAAGAGGCTGTGAGTCGCCAACCTTTGAGATAACAAAGGGCACGAATATGGGTGACACCAGGCAGGCGAATGGACACTGGGAGACACAGCAGGAAATGGGAATTGCCAGCCTCTAGGATAACCAAGGAGATTGGAGTCCAGTAACACCAGCGAGGTGGATGGACAGGGAGAGAGGGGCAGGAGCCCAAACCTGGAGACTTGTGCGTGGGTAGACAGCGAGGGTATAAAAGCCCAGGTGCTCTTTTGTTGGGGGTCCCTCCACAGAGGCACCAGCTCAAAGTGTTTCTGTGTTACTACAGCAGGAATGAATGGCTTTATGGAATGAGTCATCTGAGACTGTGCCATGGGAAACCTGGGGTGGAACTGGTGAGGAAGCCTGGTCTGACTGGGTGAGTGGGGGTGTGGGGAGTCATCCGGGACCCATTGGGTCACTGGAGGCACCACGGGAGGGGCTTTGGTCCCAGCAGTGAAAGTCTCTGGCCTTGGGAGCATGACTGCTCAGGAGTCTCTGGAATGGGCTGACTGGGAAGCTTCCTTAACAACCTCTGCAAAGAGAAACACGACTGCCCAGAGGGAGCGTGGGATCCTCAGGGGGAACTACTTGAGCACAGCTCTTCAGCGCACGCTTTGAGCCCTGCACCGCAGTGCTGCTTGCCTGCTTCAGCCTCACACCAAACTGTCTCCCAGCTCCTCTACCTCCTTGCTCCAGCACTCCTAAACCCTGACTTGTTCCGGTCCTACCAGTTTGTCTTCAACTGCACGTATTGGGTGTCTGCAGGAATGTGGGGAAAAGACCCTGACAAACATGCTGTGATAAGATCCTGACAAACACACCAGGGTAAGACCCCAAAACCAGTTGGATAAGGCCACAACAAACAGGCCCGTTACCTGTCCTGGACAAACATCTCAGCTCTCCTGACTGAAGCTTCCCATGGCAGAGCTAAATCTGCAGGCAGGGGAGTAAATAGATGCCTACCACTCTGCTCACAGCAGCTGATCACCCAGAAGACAATGCCAGTCTTTTGGATCTGGACCAGCATCTCTCCCTTCACACTCTCCTCTGCAGAGCAGGGACTTCCCACACCAGCACAGGAGGGACAGAGGGTCAGTGACAGCTTACACCACCAAGGCAAGGTCTGCCAGAGCTTTTGTCAGCAGCCCTGCACCAAGGCTGTGGCCAGAACCACCTTGCCCTCTCCCTGAACATCCCAACAACAAGCATCACCTGACATGGGAAAAATTCCTGCTTGGAAATTTAAATACTCATCCACATGTTCCAAAATTACCAGGATAAAAGAATGAACCATAAACACAGACAGAACTGGCATCGTGTATGGGAAAGGGTCAGATGCACACCGACCTTCCATCAACATGACACCTTGTTTTGAGATGACACCTGAGGCTCAGAACAGCTTTGCAAGACCACCCCCCGCTGCCCCGTGCTGAGCCTCTGTCCCTGCCGACCCATAGCTCTGGGTGAATAGGGAGAGCCAAGACCCACTCCCGCTGCTCTGCCCACGGGCTACTACAGAAGCCAGGAAAAACTCAGCTTACATAGATTTGGATAAAACTTGACAAGGTGTTTTTCTGTTCGTATTTCTTTTCTTGTGTTTGGTTTGTTTAGTTGGGTTTTGTAGCCCATTCTCACAAGTACTTTGAATTCTACACCCTGTTTGATTGCAGGCTTTTAGCTCCATGTTTTGGGGAGCTTCTGGTTCCTGCTGTGTGATCAGGGCTCCTGCTCCAGCTGCACTCTCACTCCTTTGCTATTTACACTGCTTTTACAGGGTGGTTTCTTTACTAAGCTGCTGGCTGCACATGGCTCAGCACCTACTGGAAAAGTGTTGAAAGAAAAACCTAAGTGGCAGAGGCCCATAAATAAAACATAGAGCAAGCAATGCTGTGTGCTCTCAGCAGTTCTGATTCCAGCCCTTTCAAAAAGCAGCGCAGAGAAAGGGTGAGCTCTGTGATCCTCTACTAGCGGACTTTGGTATTCAATACCTGAAGGAAGGTAAAGACATCTTTTAATGCCAGGGTGACACCATGGAGGAATCCATCACTCAGAGGAACGTGCAACCCCACGAGGGAGGTGTCTCAAGAGGGTTAAACTGATACTGAGAGCTTTTTATATCAAAATACTTGTCAATCCCAACAGGACCGAAAGTACCGGATTGTAAGGGTCTGTCCTTCTCACATTGGCAGTTCATAAGCTCCTTTCATTATGAGTTTATCCAAGACTAGTGGATGCAGATTTAAATTAAAGGTTTTGGAGACCATCTTTAAAAACAACTTTGTAGGGAGACTTAAGTGAGTATTTATTTCCCTTGTGAAGCTGCCACTGGAATTTGTCTTAAACCTTAGAGGAAATCAGTTTAAAGTCCCTCATATGCTGTAATTTAAATAGGCTTCAGGCACAATTTGTGTTGCTCAAGAGTGTAATTCAGAGCTCTGACGCTGCATCTGTATTCCAAGAGATAAACTTGCAAAAATAAAGCCAAAACACACTGAAGGCAGACAGCGATGAAATCAAAGGTTAACAGAGCTCTAAATCTCGTAATGAGCATGACAGATTTTCTGTGAGCAACTTTACCCCAACAACCTTAAAAGGCAGAGATGGGAGGAAGTTTGTAATAAATATCAGAACCCAAACACGTCTCCTTTTGCCCACGACGTCATCTGGGTATTTCAGAACTGAATCAGCCCAGCTCCTGGCAGCTTCAAGTGGAGCTCTCTGGCAGGTCTGTGGCCTGGAGCTGGGCTGCTCACCAGAGCTTTCCTACACTGAAGTCCTACAGGGAACATCTCCTGTCAGCCAAGTGGTGGAATGAGAGGACTCTCAGCTCGACCTTACCACAGAATTATGGCAAGACTAACTCACACCAATGCAAAAGCAGCAGTATTTCATTGAACCAGCAATTTCCAGAGCACTGAAAATTATGAAATACACAAGTTCTCCTCCACCCTGGATTCCTGTGTCAAGCCAACTTCAAAGTCAATGGTCTTTACCCAAGTCATTCCAGCCATCTGCCATTCCTGCAACTTTCTCTGGTATCTTCTAGGGCTTTTTTTTAAGCCTTCCTAAAACAAAGCTGAGCACAATATTGAACCATGAGACAAAGTGAAGATGTACACAGCTCACATATTGTCCCCTTGCCCTTCTGCTTCCCATTGACCATTGAGGCAATGTCTTCAAAGAGAGTGGCAGTAATTCCCCATCTTGCTTGCAGGAAGAACAATTTTAACCCCCTTTTTTTTGTTTTCTTCTTTTTTTTTGCATGTGGGGAAGCAGGAAGCCTAGCCGCCCCTCCTCTCCTCACCCCCCCGCCTCCAGCAGGGCTATCTGCCCCCCATCCCTCTAACACTGTCACACCAAATTCCATCAATCATTTCCTGTGGAATCACTTGATGTTGTAAAGTTCTTCTGCAACTGTCACAGCTTTACTTCTAAGCGGTACATTATTTTTGCCTTATAGCTGATTTTTAAGATTGCTTTCAACTCTGTGTTTTGATCACTTACAAACACAGAAACCTCCTGTATCTTTCCAATCTTTTTTCTCCATCGTGGAAAGTTAGGCCTTCTGTTTCTCATCCTTCACCTCCCCACCCATGCCCAGACCTCTTTCCCAGTCTGTTCATGAAGAATCTTATCAAAGACCCTGGGAATCCCTTGCCCATATGGACCAGCCCAGCCCTGCCTGTAGCCTGGCTGACTCCTTCAAACAACTGAAGTGCTGCAAGAACCTCTCTTCCAGAAGTCTGCTTTTCCCCTTCCTAATCCATATCCCTACTAAGACTTTTCTATTACAGGTTCTATCAACTTGCTGACTTAATGCTTTGCAACTTCTGGCCCATGCTACTGCCAGGAGCCTCTGCCCCCTCCTGTGGGGTTCCTCCAGAACTCTTCAGAGCGGAGTCCTGCTAAGACAGTGGCTTTTTCCTTCACAGTTCCTCCACATGAGACCACCCTTCAGGATTTACCCTCCATACAGAGGTATCTTTCAATTCTGTTCTTAAACACACGAGAGGAATCTCTCCTCCTTCCCCCCCCCACCCCGTAACACAGGCCTTCTTCCTTTTCCCTACCTCCACATGTAATACTTTCCTATTTGATCACATTCGCCTTTCTCACAACCCTTTGGCTGGGTTCCCCCCTGCTCTGTTTTCTCAGGGGTTGTTACATTTAACACATACACCTAAGGTGCTTTTTGGTAACTCCTCTGTGACCCACACATATATCACACCCTTTAGTGTATCTAACAGTAGCTCACCCATTTTCATGTAATTTTAACTTCAAAGTTAGCTACTACTACAGAAGGTACTCTTTTTGTCTGTTTCTATTATGGAAGGGCATTGAACTCAAATACATTGCCATCATCATCATCATTCTGTAACTACATCTCATACAATATTCCATGCACCCTCTGGGATTAAAACTTTTTGGGGATTTTCCAACAAGTTTCTTTGAGAATCCTGTGGCCGGCAAAGGAGACACAAGCTCCTGTGGGAGAGGGATGATGGGACAGTGCTGCTCCACGGTGGAACTGAGGCCTTCTGCTGGGTGTGCAGCTGCACATCCTCCTTCCCTTCCCACAGGTCAGCTTCGCTTCTGTCCGAGTCAGCACAGGTCCACAGTTTCATCATCACTAGCACCATGAGCACTGATATTAAAGAGTCATTTTCCTGCACACTCTGCATCTCTAGCTAACAAAGAGCCTCTATGCATGGCACCATGTAACCCAAGCCCTCTCCCTCAGACTCCCTATTCCCTAAAAAAGTGAACTCAGCACTTGGAAACACTGAAAAGGAAGACACTGAATGAACTCATTGAAGGCACTTGCTGGCAGTCTGGCCAGCAGCGTGTTTCTTCAGTAGTTCTTTGTTTAAACTTCTTCTGAGCTGCACATTCTGAACTAGAGATTGTCAGGAAGTTGTAGGAAATGTCCAAACCTGGCTCCTTCTCAAGCAGATTAATTCCTTCTGGAAACTCCACCTGTGCAGCAGACACTGGGAACTTGTGCCCAACCTCTTCCAGCTGTGTGGAACACTGCTGCTCTGCTCCACGCCTGGTCTCAAGCTCTGCGGTCACGAGGAGACGAGCCCTGGTTGCTGTTGCAGGGAGCTGCACTTGTCTCTGCTCACAACCATCCCTGTCACCCAGCCCAGGTTGCACCACGTCCCTCGGGCTGTCCCAGCTATGGGAGGAAGGGTCTTCAAACCCATACTCTACCTCAAGCCAGAACACCCATCTCAAAAATGTAATGCCATGCATTGACAATGGTGCTCTTGCTTTCCAGGGAGCTCTTCAGGATAGAAATCCCCTCAGTCACCCAAGGTGGTCAGCAGTCACAGGAGAGGCACAGGCACCATGTTCCCCCAGCAACTGCCAGATAAACAACAGGATTTCCAGTTTAGTCACAGAATTTTAAGGGGACAGCAAGGAATTGGGAGAACACAACAATAAACAAAAGGCTAGCAGACCTTTCCAGTTTTTTGCCATTCCTCTCCCCTTACCCCTGATGGGGAAGGGGCCTGATGGAAGCTATTGCGATGTGCAGGACAAAGATGGCAGCAGAAGACCAGACCTTCTCCCCTGGCACTGGGAGCGCTGCAGGAGAAGACTAAAAGGTTCACCCGACTACAGACTGACAGTGTCTCCAGATCACATTTTCTGGCAGCAAGTAACACTGACAGAAGTGGCACTTGGGCAATACAAGCAGCCAATAACATGTGATTTAGGAAAAAAATGGCAAAAGCAGCAGAATAAGGAGGATTGTGTGTGATAAGCCCAGTGTGTGCTCTCACCCAGCAGCATCTGGAGAGGATTTTCTCCAGCAGGCAGGGAAGAACTCGATTACATCCAGTTAACTGTGCTCTAAACTGATTATGCATGTGCCAGGCTAATGGATTACATTAGCAAGAGGAAAAATAACATCCAATCAATCTCAATTTACTGCAGACCACACCAAGGCCTGAGAGAAGAGAAACCATTCTGTGAACTCCCCCCGCTGCCGCTGCATCCCTTCAGTTATCAGCAGAGACAAGGCGCTACAGCCGCTCCAAGGACCGGAGAGCTGCGCTGGAGCTCATCTGATCCATGCCTCATCCAGAGAGAGGCTTTTCCACTAAATCAATCCCTGATTCCAGCTATGCTGAAGCAAGATGCTGTGAATCCAGCCATCCACCAACCTCTGCTCCAAGCTTTATCCAGCCATACTAGAAGGCCAATATATGGAGCATCCAAAGGAATCCATTATTCTGAAACACGTTATCCTTCAGCTGGTGTTTCACTGCTGTTGTGTCGGAGGCAACACAGGGCTGTAGCAGCACTGACACTGTCCAGGCCTCTCACAAACCTGAAAACTGACAATTCCTCTTTGCCTGCCTAAGGAAAACATCCTAGGAATCTTTATTACAAGAACCTATGCCTGTTCTCCGACACTGGTAGGATTGTTTTTTTCCGTTTCTTCTTTTTTTTCCCCTCAGTGAGAGAATTCTAGTGCCCCAATTGTTTTGCCCCAGTGGAACCCACTGTAGATGAAGGGCCTGGATAAAGAAAACTTAAAACCTCTGCAATACAGACTTAACAGTATTACATGTAAAAAAATCATAATATAGTTTTCAAACAACTCTCTTGTACCCCAAACTGACCTCCACAGAGAAGATTCAGTTCCCTCAGCTGGGTTCTTTAAGTCTCACTGGGGCTCTCCCGCCCCCAGTTTCCAAGCTGTGTAACTCTCTCAGGTCTCCTGCACACCAGAGAGCAGAGATGTATGTGCAGACCTGATCATTTCCAGAGCCAGACTCTGCTGGGTGAGGCTGGATCCCAGCTCAAGATGGAACAGTCACTGTCACAGCCATCCTGGCCTCAACAGTGAGCTCTGAGAAACAAAACCCCGCTCTGAGCAGCGCCCCACCAATTCCAGGTAGGTCCAACAACCACAGCTCGAGGTAAACCTTATATGATGCTCCTGGCTATCTCCTTCCTCCCTGAATTTGCTGGAATTGTTCATTCCTCAGAAAAATCCAGAAGTTTTGAAAATGTGTCTACACTGTGATGTGGGTAGGTACTGTAGGGCTCAATGTCAGGTCTTAAATTCCCATTACATAAAGAAAAATTTTCAAAGAAATAATTAAAAATCACAAGGTACACTCTTGTGTATATAAAGAAACCTCACCACATTTGGGAGAAAGCAGGAAGAAAAGGATGAGAACAGAATGAATATAAAAAAACCTGTGAGAAATGAGCAGACAACGAGCGGGAGAGCACGTGTGAATGGAGGGGATGCGGCTGCTGAGATTTATGGCAATTCGTACCTGATTGTTCATACTAAAGCTATTATGGGATGATTAGAGAAAAAGGTGAAGCTTTAAGTCCAGTGAAAATCAATAGAAACGTCTGGAGCAATTCTGCTGCACGAGTGAAAGGACTATTTACTGTATCCGGAGCTCCTCTTGGGTTACAGCCCACAGGGTTCGGGCCAGCAAGGGGAGGGGGTTGGGGACGAGACAAATGAGACTGGAAAGAGATGATGGTTATAAAGACAACACAGAACGAGGGGGGATGGGAGGAAAAGTAAAGACAACAAGACGGGAGTGACAGCCCAAATACCGCTGTGGATGAAAACACGCAATGCCTCCAACGTGCATGGCCGCGCACACGCTCACGGCTCCTCTTCAGCCTCCTCCCTTTCCCAGCCTCCAGCAGCACTTTGCTTACAGATCCCAGCGCTGACGTACACAGAGCACAACAGCACCACAGCGACGGCCCCTCCATCCGCCCAGCGCCACGACCAGCACACTGACCACAGTGAAAGCCTTCAAGCGCCACAAAGTGACAAACTCGTATGGGAAAGAGCCAACAAACCACAGGCAAATGTCACCTTGCACAACTTTTCAAACAGCGATTGCTCAATTTCTGTGCAGAGTATCACAGCTGCACTGTCATAAGACACCGAGCCCCCTCTAAAGCACTATGGCGTGAACATCAACTGGCCTGAAGCCTGGACAACCACAGTCACTAACAGAACACAGGCTGAAGAGCTGCAGCATGAAGTGGGATTGGATCCCAATGGAGAGCTCTGAGCAGCTCATCTCCAAAGGGTCAGAGTCCATTGTGGTGCAACATAGATTTTCCTTGGAAAATGAAAGAAGACAAAGCAGAGCCAACCCTTACCTTATAAAGCTTCAGGCTGGCCTCATGCCTTGAGTTCACGGTGTGAAGACGTAGCTTCTCCAGACTGTTGGTGTAGTAGTCGCATGCGTTGCATTTCAGATGGACTGGGTTCCCAATGGCCACGCACTTGAGCCTCCATTCGTTGGCTTTGCCCCCCTCCTTGATATGTGCCACCAGCTGGTATTTCTGCACATGCTTGTCTGTCTTACAGTGCAGCTGGAAGTTGGCCTTGAGCTGTGTGTTGTAGCGGCACAGCTTGCACTGGTACGAGTCCCCCATCACCGCCTTCCACTCGTCCTCAGGGAGGCTTCGCTCCACGTTCATGTGGAGGCCCAGCATGTCCAAATTATCTGTAGTGAACTTGTTGCACACAGCACACTGGAAGAGCTTCAGCGATGGGTCATTCGTTTGCGTGAAACTTTCACCCAAGTTCATGAGCTCCTCAGACACCAGCTGTCCACCACCCAGCCGCATGTCCAGCGGGATCTCGCCACCCACTGCACGAAGAAAAAGAGGAAGGAGAGGTCAGAAAGGCTGAATTCTTGCCAGAAGATAAACACAGAGCAGAACATAAGCTGTTCCCAAGAGCCACCTGTGTACCCACAAACACACAGTGATACCACACGCAGCTGTCCCTTCGCCCACTCCTCCGTGTTGCTGGTCTGCACCAGAGCTGACGAAAAGAGTCACTGCAGCCAGTGCAGAAGGCTGGGAACAGACTACAATCACCCTTGCTGCCCACTTGCTGAAGGATCATCCAGCCCTCTGCCCATCAAAGGTGGTGAGAAAAACCCTACAGACTTTGAGAGGATGAAGAATTCCATAGCACCACATTGAAAGTTTCTGTGGCCATTTCAAGAACAGCGTTAATACTTCATTCTGTTTTTTCTTGCCTCCCAGGAGAAGCAAATGCTACCTCATGCAGTAGCTAAGCACAGTCTCTATCACATAAAACAAAGGTCAACAGTCACAAGCCCAGGTGGTGGCTGCATCACAGGGAGGTCACCACACTGCTATCACAAGTTGGCAACAGTGCAGAACATGGCATGGACAGAAACAACCTGAAAAGTGCTACTCCTGCACCATTACATCTCATCTCTTGTCCAAGAGTTCAAAATGGTGAAGAACCTTCTAAAAACAGTGCTGACAAGGTAAAGACAACTAATAATAGAGTGTGAGAGCATGTCAAGGAAAGCCAGGAGGACCCTGTGTTTGTCAGGCTGGCTCTTCAAAGCAGAGCTCAACTCTGCTCACTCACAGCTACTGAGCACAACAAGCTCCTACTCACACCAGAGGACCTGAGAGATGCAGACAGAGAAACTCTGTACCAAGCACAGAGAGCACCAGGACCCCTGTGCCACATCGCTCTCCTTTTCCGTTTTTAAGACATTTATGGTCTTTCTACAGCTTTTTGGTATTTTACCTTGATTTGATGTCACAGCTCAGCTTAACAATCCTATGAAAGGAAACCAGGTCACCAATTCATCAGTTAATCAAAAAGAGATGTTATTTCCTAAACTTTTCATTTCCTACATTGCAACCTATTTGCTAAGAAGCAAATGCTCTTTAAGTTACTCTCTCCTGAACTCACCACGCAGGAAAAACCCAAAAGCAGACTCTTCTGAATTATTAATGTTCTGCTCAGTTTTGGACCGAAGTGTAAGAATGGGAAAGATCTGCTTCACTTCTCGCAAAGCTGACAGCGTGTGCATCCAAGTCAAAAGGGCCAAGCCGGTGTCAAGTGCTTATTAACAGGGGCAGGGCCTCCCTCTGCAACCCTCAGTGTGAGATCTGCAACCATCAAGTGCACAGTTCACAAATCGCTCTCCAGGCAGCTCACGGACATCCAAGGCCCTGTCATTTACTGTAGGAGCTTCAGTTAAAACGTTCCCAACTTATCACAACTGCCCTGTGCTTCAGTAAGGAGGGGCTCTGAGCTTCAAAAGCCTCCAATCCCATCCGTCACTCTGGCAGCAGTGGAACACCACCCCTTCCACCCCTCTCAAACCTGCTTACCTTGTCTTCTCAAGGCAACACAGTGTGGAACAAACCGGCCCCGAACAAATGCACCTGCCTTTGGGAGTGCCAGCAGCTGACTGCACCCTCTCTCAAAGCTATCCAGCAAACTACTCCCACTCCTCACCAAACCCAGGAAAAGTTCTCAGGAAACACTGTAGTTAGGATGCTTTCCACAATGAGGAAGAACGTTCAGCGCATGGCATCTGTAACCCGTATCTGCTGTTGCATTAACTCCCTACGAAAACTCTTTGAAAATGTACCAGAAAAGCCACAAGATGAGAAAAACTGCTCTGGGTGAACACAGATGAGAAATCTGCACTGTGCAGCCTCCATCCTTGACCACCACAGAAAGGCAGCTCATGGGGCCACAGTGCCAGACCCCTTTGCTGGCTCTCTCACATGAACATGGTGGAAACCCCTTCAGCCTCACCTAGAGATGGAGCCATCGTTGCCATGGGGTTGGTGGGATCGAGCTGGAACCCCCCCATCATGAACTGTCCATCTGAGGAAGTGCTGTCCATCTTCAAGTTGGGAAGGTTCATGTTCTGCGCCAGGTAGTACTGGTAGAGCTCGGCCTCAGCAGGGGATGGCAGGCTACCGAGGCCCAGGTGCCGGTTATGTTGGATTTGGGACATGTTTTGCTGAAGCAGCATCATATTGTGCATGTGCTTCTCACTGGTCATGTGAATCCGAAGGTTTCTAGCTACGTTGGTCTCATAGTCGCACACCTCGCACCGCCATGTAGGTTTGGTTTTTGGTTTGGTGGGGGAGGGAGCCCCACAGGTGCTACCAATGTTGGCGGCGGCGGCTGCTGCGGCGGCAGCAGCTGCCGCGCTGCCCCTGCGGTGTGGCTGAAGACTTGCTCTCCCCCTCCGTTCTGCAGGTTCTGCATGTTGTTGAGATGCTTGTCAGACTGCATATGAATACTGAGGTTGCCTTTGGTAGTTGTGGAGTAGTTACAGACCTCACAGCGGAAGGGCTTGTAACCACAGGTGTAGCTCTCGCCCCGCGCCAGACGTGGGTGCGGCTGCCCGCTCTTGCAGTAGACACAGGAGCCACCTGGCTCGGGATGTTTCTCCTTCATGTGTGCCTCAAGCGTCTGCTGGTACTTGTAGTGCCAATTGCACTTGGGACACTTGAGTGTCTTACACGAGTTGCGAGAATGCATCATAGTCATGTGGCCACCCAGCGACCGCGAGGAGCCCAGGACCGTGTCACACTTCGGGCATTCCACGCCGCTCCCCGAGGGGCACTCCCCACCCCCAAGTTCACAGAGGGGGCCAGCATGCTGGTGATGGGAGATGTAGCTCCCGTCCTCGCCCTCTGCACTCTCATTTGGTTCTGGTGCTGTGGCATTGTCTTTATTGGCACTTTCATCGATAAAGTCCAGCCTCCTGCTGCCCTCGGCCACACTGGCTCCGCCGCCCTCATTGTTAAAGCTTAAGTGATTCCTCCTGTTTGCACCATCAAAGACAAAGGAAGAAGCAGAATTAGAACTAGTAGAAGCCGTGCCCCTCGACAGGGTCTGGAGCACGTTAGGCATTAAGGGAGAGTTAGAAATGCTTTGGTTTGAGAGAGCAAGGTCCTTTTTGCTGCTGCCACTGCCTGCCACAGCCCCAACATCCTCCTGGGGCCGGTCCTCCAGTTCATCCTCCAACTCGTTTGGAAATAGTCCTTTGCAACCCTCATCATCCTCATCTTCTTCCTCTTCCTCCTCTTCCTCTTCCTCCTCTTCCTCTTCCACATCCTCCTCCTCCTCCTCTTCCACCTCCTCGGCTGGCTCCACTTTTTCCAAGAGGCTGTCCTGGTCGTCCCCCTCTTGCTTCTCCCCCTCTGCCACTCCAGGGTCCTTCCCCTCCGAGGATTTGGTGGGACTGGAAGCCAGCGGGCCCAGGGGGACTGAGGTAATGGGAGTCTTCAGCGCTGAGCTGGTCAGCCCACCCAGGTTGAGGAGTGCACTGGGGGCCAGGACACCCGTGGCTGGTGCGCTCAGCTCCACCAGCCGCCCCGGCCTGGAGGGCCTGCTCACCTTCCATGCAAATGCCACTGAATTTACCATAAAAACTGTGTCCAGGGCCTATGAGGTTAGCTGCGGAAACGAGAGGGTGCTGAAAGGTTTTGTTTTTTGGTTCCAGAAAGCTGACAAGGGGTTCCTTGTCTTTGCCTATCCCTTGGATGATAGCGGAGATGTTCTTATTGCTAAGAATTTTCCGCTCCTCCTCACTCAGAGTCATTCGGTGGTCGTGCACGGCATGGGTCACGAATGAGCGGACATACCCAAAGGAGAGCTTGCACAAGAAACACATCAGGATGGGCTTCCTCTTCCCATAGAGCACAAAGCCATCGAATTTGGACAGGTCCACATTGTTGGGAACATCTTTGGATACACAGGAGCTTTTGGCAGAACCGTCGCTGTTCAGGTAATCCTTGTTGCTTTTGTGTCGCACATCGAAGACGCGGAAGCTGTGCAGGACGGGGCTGATGCCCGCCAGGGCTGAGGTATTCGGGAAGGCCTGGTCTGAGCTCTCAAACCACTTCCCGAAGGATGAGGCTATGTGGAAGGTGTTGATGATCTGTGGGTAGACAGGAGCGGTGGCAGAGGGCTCTCCCTGCTTGGGCAGAGAGTTCGGGAGCAGCGAGGGGAGAGTCCCGCTGCCGCCGGCACCCCCGCTTTGCACCAGCTGGCTGAGGCTCTCCACGATGTAGGCTGAGCCATCGGGCTGGTAGACGATCTCGCCGGCCAGGTTCTCCACGTCGCTCTCCTCCTCGCCGTCCTCGCTGCTCTCGCTCCCGCTCTCCCCCCGCAGCGGCGGGGGCGGGCGGGCGCCGGCGCAGCGGTGCTCCATGTAGCTCTGCAGGCCGGCGAAGGAGGCCGCGCACTGCCCGCAGCTCACCTCCTTGCCCGCGGGCTCAGCGCCGGGACCCGCCGCGCTGCTCTCAGGGACGCGCTCGGGGAAGGGGACCCTCAGGCTGTCCAGGGGGCTGCAGCTCTCCGCCGCGGGCTGCTCCATGCTGCCGGCCGGGTCAGGGAGGTGGGCGCTGTTGAGATCAGTCCATTGCTGGTGCTGAGGAATGCCGCACCCATTGTCCTTCCCGGGGATGACGGGCGAGTCACAGCCTTCCATGGCAGGGCTGGCACGGAGCGCTCATTGCACCCGGTACGGCTTGGACCTGCAGATGGGGAGAGGAGAGAGGCAGGTGAGTCAGGGTGTGCCCGTAAAGACCCCACCACCACAAGGGCTGCTGACCCTGCTCCTTGGGACCGAAGTGGGGGCTGGCGTGCCAAGATGGGCTCCAGGGACAGCCAGCCCAGCCTCGGGGAACGCACTCGGGGAATGAGCAATGGAAACATGCTGGCAGCAGTAATGCAAGAGGCAAACTGAAGGAACCTGGAAGGTGGCAAAAACCTCCTTAAAATCTTTCCTAAAGGGAGCCAGCAGGAAGATTGTAGGACCTGCACTGTCACCCCCAAGGCCTTTGGTCTTCAGAAAACAAACAAAATCATCATGGGAAAGCTTGTGACAGAAACAAGACACGACAACAAAACAGTTCTGTGGCTTTATAACTTGGTAAAAACTCGTATCCTCTGGCTCCCCCTAAGACAGATGCTGTTCTTCTGGGTGTTACCCTTCTGCTAATGGCTTGGGAAGCACAGACCCAGCCCTACCACACGCACACCTCAATGGGAGACCATGTGACCCAGAGCAACTCCCAGCGATTTTGGAGTAACAGCGCTCAGAATGCACAGGAGACGTAACTGCTCTGCTCTGGACAGAGTTTAAATACAGAGATGTCAGGAGAGAAACCAAACAGGAAATTCCAGATCTGACAAGGGTGCATCCTGGGGATTGGAAAGCGGTCAGCCCACCACGCTCCAGGAAGCTCCCAGAGATCCTGCAGGGCACAGCCTCTGCACTGCACGGACTGCTTCCTCTCACCCCTGGAGACAAACGGTGGGTGCAGGTCCTGGAAGAGGAGGACAGCCTTCTCACTACTTCCATTCCACCAAATCAACGCGACTGGAGGATTCCCACCAACCGCCAGGCAGTCAGCAGGCCTGAGCTACTGACCGCGGCCAACATCCAGGGCCCCCCGTCATCGTGACCCCCTTTGCTGCATCCGGTCAACAACTCCAACACTGCAGTCCTAAAGGAGTCCTGCAATCCTGATGGAGCCCTCTTCAGCTGATAAAGAAAGCGTGAAGGGAACTGGAAACCTGCCAAAGACGACATGAGCAGCTGCAGAGCAGGTGATGTGCCACAGCAGCACCATGTGAACTACCTGAATTAGTTCAAGGAAAGGAAAATGGAGTGACATTCAACGTTTGTTTTTTCTCGTTTCACTATCTCCCAGTTTATTTTCCTTTACTATACAAAGCCATCCACACCTCTGCTGAGTTCCCTAATGTGTTTGTACTTTCCCTTTACATTTTACTTCTGGTGAAGCTCAAAGAAAAAGCATTTAAAACTACCACTGAAGGCAAAGTAATACTCTCAAAGCCCTTGTGCAAAGATACCTGCAGAAGGACACACAGCTGCAAGGGAGACACCATCCAACATGTTCACACACAACATTACTCTACAGCACCTCCAGTCTCACCTTGCCTGGATTCTATGTCATACACAGCTGCCTCTGCAGTTGCACTGGGAATAAATAGGGATTTGCTCTGCAGTAACAGTAATCTGGTGCACTGAGCAGAACAAGAAGGAAGAGCAGAATCCCACTGCCAAAAGGCTCTGTCTGGGCTCTTCATCAGCCAGTTTTGTTCCCCTAGCCTAAAATAAGCTCCAGCCATGTAACGGCTCCTACTGCACCAGCTCTCTCCCTGGAACATTTGTCCTTAGCTGTGTGTTTTCCTTAAACTGATCCCAGATCCTTCTGCGTTGAGACTGCACGTTCACCTTCCCACAACACGCCTTCTCTCTCCCTTTTCACTGCTACTTCTGCACTGGCAACTGCAATCCAAATGGAACCAACACAGATTCATATGGGGAAAATGAGGAAAAAGAAACTCCATAAGCCTCACACTTTTGCCAAGTGAAGTTTCAGGAATATCCATGCAGACTTCAAAGCGCAACATGGAATGACAACACCCTACCAGTTCTTTTAGACACGGAGCATTGTGCAGGCCAGCACAGCCAGCTCCTGGGACACACAGCCAGGTGAGACATAGGCAGGGTCAGAGCGGTTCTGCCATCAAGAACTCCTGACTGGCAGGAGATGCCTGACTGACAGCCAGGCTGGAAGGGTTAGCAGGGCTGGAGGGGCGGGAGGGTTAACAGCCTGATTGGAAAATCAATGTAATAAATGCTTGGTAAGTTACAGGAACATGCGGGAAGAGGAGGCCGCGATTGATAAAGGACTGCAGCTTTGATGCTGCACTGGGGACTTGTTTATTGACAGGAAAGCCAATCTCTCTCCCGGCCCGGCCAGGCAGACCCGCACGCTCCAATTAATTGGTGGGCTTTTCTGCCTTGGCTTGCTTTAACAGCTCTCCCCCACTCACTCCAACTTAACCAGCTCAAGATGTGCTATGCCAAAGGAATCTTCTCTCCTCTCCCTTTCCTCAACACGGAGGAGCCCTTACACGGCATGTGGAAAAACCCAGAGCTGAAATGGCCAGCCCAAGCCCCGGACACAAGCTGAGCCCCTACACAAGCTCACACTCTTCTGATGGTTCAGTCACCATCACAGCTGTTCCTGAAGGGAGCACAAGGCATGAAACTATTTGTTTCTATTCACACAGAAGCTGCAGGAATCATCTCTTGAAACTGAAAACAGCAACTTCCTTGCTAAAGCAAACCAGGTTCTAAGCAGGAGCACAATGCAGTTATTAGCCCACTACTGGGCCCTGCATCTTCCACCACCCCAGACTGCCCCCACCTGTGTGGGGACATGGAGAGCTCAGATGGACAGACAGACATGGTGTGCTCCACACCTCCCATTCGCTCCCCCTGCCACCCTCTCTGCTCTGTTTATCAGCCAGTCAATAAGAAAAGGTAGTTCTTACTTAAGGAGGCAGAAGTCAACTCGTCAGGTCGATCAGCACTCTGTCTGTAAACATGGTTTCCCGTAAAATCAATGAACTCCAGTTACAGAGAGAACAGCCTGAGCGCCAGAGGCTCCGCGCTCTCACACCGCCCCAGCAGCAAAGAAGGGCTCTCCTGGTCCCTTCTGCAGCCTCACATCCCACCGCTGCCATGCCCACCCTGCCTCTGGCCCATGGCCCGTGCAAGCCCCTGCCCCTTCCTCACCGCACCACTGCATCTCACAGCCCCCTGGAACCGATATGGGACCAGCCAGGGCAGCGCAGGCACCGCAGGCCAGGAGTGCTCTGCCAGGCACCCCGGCGGCCCAGAGCTGCAGGATGGCAGGTGCAGGTGACAGCACAACGCCGTGTACCCCACACTTGTGCCGCCTTCCTACAACCAGGCCTGCAGCTGGCAGCCACGCTGTGCAGGACATGCACAGAGTCAATGCCTGTGGCCCCCTGTCATCTCCTTCCAGCGCCCAGCCCCATCCTCACAGGGACAGACATTCCATCTTCCAGCAACGCTCCCACCGAGGAGTGGCTGGTGCTAAAGCAATGCCCTGCAACCCCTGGCAAGCTGGGGGCTCCTGGGCACCCCCAGCCTGCGGCACCAGGCTGCTTCCTCCCTGGGGACGCTGGCAGCGGCGCGGGCAGCAGGGATGGAGTGGGAGGGAGGCGGGGGCTCCTGCTGTTGCCCAGGCTTCCCGAGAATTAAATATGAACAGCCGTGCTGTGTAATTTTAAATTGTTAATTAGCACAGGGTTAATTAGGCGGCCCTTTCACAAGAGGCTGTTTGGCAGTAAACCAAGACTGGAAGCAATGAGGAAGGAGGAAAACAAAAGGAGAAAGCGACAGTGAGAAACTGTTCCCTCAGCTAATGACCCACATGGCACCATGGAAAAAAGGGCGCTGAGGACACAGAGAAGACACAAGCAGATGCATTACACCCACAGCCATTACCTGGCCGACGGTCCCTGTAGGCTGCCCTCCGTCTGCCCAGCTGCACGGCACAGGGAAGAGCTCAGGCCCTCAGCCACCTCCAGGGTGCCAGTGGCTCATGAAAGCCAAAAGGGACAGAGATGGAAGGACAAGGACAGCACAGGACTAATGGTGCACTCAGACACTCTGCCCACACCCCTCCTCACACGCTCAGCCTGGCCTTCTGCAGCGTCCTCAGAAGGACAATGCCTGGCGAGTGTGGAGTCCAGGTCGGCCAAGAAGCTCCTGTCTCAGCAATGGCACTTGATGACACTTGTTCCAGCCTGAAAACTAGGGATGGACATACCAAAAGTGAGCAAGCAGCCAATTCAACTTCACAGTCACAGAAACACGAAATAGCTTGGGAAGGGACCTTGGAGATCCCTGGGAACAGGTATGCTCAAAGCTCCCGAGAGCAGGAGCCCAGGCGGGGGGTGCAAGGCAGTCACTGTGACCCTCTGAAGCGGTGACACAACGAATCTGGAGCATCAAAGCTTTCTGTGTCACCTCCCCGCACCTGGCGTGCTACACAGCACTCGGGTAACACTTAGGAAATTGCAAATGGAAAGAAATGATAAAAATAATTGCCTAGGATCAAGAATTCAAAAATTAAGGAAGAACAGAATGTATGTTGCCAAAGCAACTTTAATTTTGCTCCTTTATGCATATGAATTATGATACTGCCTGCAATTAGGTGAGCACATGCTGCCTCACTTGGCAAGCAGGATGGTCACAGAAGAGGGTAAAACAAGGTGGCAGGAGCATGTTGTCACTTCATGTGATTTCTACAGCAGCTGCTATCACACAAATATGTGAAGAGTTACTTCCTAGAATAGAAAGGTATTTTCAAATTTTCTCAGCAATGCTGGCTGGAGATTCGAGTGGCAATACCAAGAGTTTCAATTCCCAGTTCTGTAAAATCCTTCTATCTTTTAAGTTAAACAGAAGACACGGATCCCAGCTCTCACATTCATTAAGGTACCAGAAAGCAGCAAGATACCTGCCAGCCTAAGGGAAGTGCTGAGAACTCTGCAACAAGACCTAAGCTATTAGGATAAAATGGTACTTATGTGCCAAAACCTGAGCATAACAGGGAATGTGGATGCACAGTGTGAAGAATGATTTCTAGTTGGGGTTTTTCTGCCAGCATTTTACAACATCAGTGCCTTGGGATTCCTCTTATGCAATTCCTAACCAAAAAAAACCATCCCTGAAAATACTGATGTATTTGCCAAGTTCAACATTTTAATGAAGAAATTACAAACTAATTTTTCCCTTTCACATAGCAAGTCATATTTTGCACCTCTCCAAGCGATACTGAGCTGTGTTTTGGCACACACCCTGACGTGGAGTTGTCTCACTGGCAAACACGGTCTGACAAGCAAGATGCCAGTCTTGCCAAATCCTGAACACCTGACATCTCTCTTCCTCTTTTGCAGTGAGGCTTTACCAACCAAAAGCCCAAGCTCAGTTCTGACTTCTTCCAGTGTTCTGCTGTATGCCAGACTGTTTCCATCTGGACACATGGCCGTGTCCAATGCCTCTGCAGTGGGAGCAGAATTAACAAGCCAGCCCTGCCTGCTGGTGGAAGAAGCATCCAAACAACATTGACCCGTGGGTTCCAAAGAGTCTTGGGGCTGCAAGTCCTCACAAGCCAGTTGGTTATCCTGACAAAGCCAAGAATTCATAGAACTGAAGAATCATTTGGGTTGGAAAAGACCCTTAAGAGCAGCAAGTCTAACCATTAACCCAGCACCACCAAGGCCACCACTAACCTGTGTCCCCAAATACCACATCTACACATCTTTTAAATCCTTCCCTGGGATGGTGACTATAACACTGCCCTAGGCAGCCTGTGCTAGTGCCTGACCACCTTTTCAGTGAAAAAATTTTGCCTCTGTGGAAGTTCCTATGAACACTACGAGCTTTCCCCTCTGACAGATTCTAGCCCATGGATCCTGAAGGGCCCAAGGTCCCAGAAGGGGATGACGGGGCACACAGTGGTCTACTGAAAGAAAAGATCCATCAGGCACCTCAAAAGGACAAGACAGTCCTCCCCCAGCAGGAAGACAGCCCTGTGGAGGGATCACCTTGGGCAGCACTCCAGCCGGCAGCGCAAGCGGCGCTGCTCTGTGCACGCGCGCTGGCACGGCCACGGTGCGAGAGCTGACACAGGGCTCACATCCATGGGCACAGCCGGTCCCTCAGATCTTCCTGGCATCATTAGCATAAACAGCTTTTCAAGCAGCAGGAAGCAAAGGAAACGCTGAACAAAACAGGGCTGGAAAGCTGCAGGGCTCAAACACTTGGCATGAAACTGAGAGAAAGGGGCTCCTTGAAAAGGTGAACCTTCCACATCATCCGCATTTTCCCTCTGTCCTTCACACCAGCTAAAACTGAGCCAATGGGAGTAACACAAATCAGGCAGCTTTTCAGAAGGCATTTTGTTATGAACTATTACTCCAAGTTTGCTGATCCCTTTGAGCCAGCTACTGCACTACACACAGAAATATTTATCTAATCTTCAGCCCGCTGCCATTGAGAGTGGAGTGATCCCAAGGAGGGCCGGAAGTCTTTCTGTGAGCAGCTGGGGACAAGAGCGCTTATTCCTTCGGGAGATTCTTAGCACTAAGAATATTTTGCAGCAGAGGTAAGCTGGCTTCAGTCACATTTCTCTCTACACAGCAAACTGAAGCACTTGCTTAGCTCATACATGACAGGGCATTCACATGCTCCTAGGGCACCGAGCTTGTTCTCAGGTTCTGCAGGAACCTCTCCTCTTGAGCAGGACAGCACAGAAGTTCCAGGTTTTGTTTCAAAACATCACACATCTCACGATTCTGCCGTTGCGCAACTCACCCCTTTGCTCCAAACCCCCGAACCTTTCTTGTTAAATGCTGTTCTCAGCCTATGCTGCTGCATAAATAACTACATTTGCATCTGGTTTGCATTTTCAGTGCACCATTGTTGATCCAACTCCAAAACTAATCAAAGAGCTGCTGAGGACAAACTGCCTCGTTCTGTCACACAGACCCCACGGCCCCTCAGGTTCCCCCAAGCCCCAGAGCCTCAGGAAGAGGGCCATGCTTGTCCCCCCGTTTTGCCATGCTGCAGCTTGTGCTGTCCCCCCAGTGCCTGTCCAGTGGCTCACAAACAGTTCCAGCCACCACGGCTCTGTCTGGGCCCCGTGTCCTCCATGGTGGGCAGGAACATCCACAAGACCTTGTACTGGGCAACCGCTACCCCCACCAAACCCCTGGTGATGCTTGTGAAGGGAGAAGTCCTGAAATGCTCCGAGTTTCCAGCCCTGCTACATGGCTTTGGGATCAGACACAGCCAAGCCTCCGTGGCCCAGCTGGAAGGGCTGCTGCTCCGCTGCCAGGCTGCGCTCCACAGCCATGCTCCACACGCGCAGCCTCGCGCGACTCACAAAGAAATCCTGCCAACGCTCCTTCCTCCTCCGGATTTACCCAAACAACATGTGTGCTCCAGACTAGTGTCAAGGGCCAAGCCAAGGGTAAGAGTTAGACTCATAAGTCATGCAGATCTCCTCTGCCAGGGCTCGGATCCAGTCCTTGTTAGGAAGCAGACTCACTGCGACATTCTGGGCTCAGCTGCTCTTTCCCACCCTTTGGGAAAGCCAATGCTTTGGATTGGGAGAGCAGGCTCAGAGGTATTAGGTCATTCTGTAACCATTCCACTGGCTGCTCAGACAAACACCGTGGCTGATACATCAGCTCTGAACTACACACTGGGGTTGCACAGTCCCATTGCAAAGGTCACTGGTATGTCTGCTTATACCAGCCATTCACATTTCAGTATAAACACCAGTTATAGACGTGTCACTGGAAGATAATTTAAAAAAAAACCCCAAAAACAGGTAAAGAAACTTGCTGGTATAGCTGGGAAACTGCCCCATTTGGAGCATCCTTTAGGCCAACTTTTAGCAGATCCAAGTGGTCCCGTACTCCTGTAAACAGCATCCGCATTTGTTGCTCCCAAAACAACATCCTGCTCCAGACTTCATATACAGCCTAAGCATGTTCCTTATCTGGCCAAAATAAACTCTCCTGATTGCAGCAATCATCAGGAGTCAACACCTATGGACCACCTGACAGCTCAAAGTCTCAAGTTCATGCTCTCAGTGCGCATGGTGCACAGTCCCTCCATCAGCTGCTGCATCCCTGGTGCACCTCAGAACCACCACCTGTGAAACCCTTAACCACCTCACACGGGAGAGCTGACACAGATCCAGGTAAACGGGGATTCCAAAGGATGTGCCCGATGCATCTGCAGACACTGCCAAGCCTGGTGAGCACCACACAGCAGCACACTGCGAGGGACACGGGCACCTTCAGAGGGGAGGGAGGAAGTTGCTACGCACACGTCTCCAGACCTCCAGGACTGAAAGCGTTACTCAGCTGCCTGGCCTCTTGCTAATTGTGGGTTTTATTTTTATTTCCTATTACCCTCTTGCACGCCTGATGAGATTATCTTACCGGAACTGACACAGCTGGAGGCTGCAGCCATACATGGAGCCTCTCAGGAGGCAATGCAATTTTATTTTCATTGATCAGGAATCAGCAGGGCAGTAAATGATGGGAAATTCCATTAGGAGAAATACTGGGCCACAAGACCCAACTATCTAGGTACAACCAAATCTCAGAAAGTCCCATCCTTCCTCAAAGCCCCATCTGGATGCGGACAGCAAATCATCTTTCTTCCTCCCAAAATGGAGTCAGCTACTAACCTGATATTCCTAATTGCTGTCTGCGCTTCCAGAAGCGGAGGCAATGCTGTCAGAGCACCCCCAAGGGCTCACTTAGCCCAGACAGTGCCTTTGGTAGAGCCAGCAGCGCCCAGCAACCCCAGCTCAGCCCAGCAGCTGCTGCAGGGCCAAGTCTGTTTCCTGGCATGTGCCCATTCCACAGTCTTTGTTCTCACAGGCCAGGCAGGTGTCAGTGGTGCTGGCATGCCAATGCCTCAGCCAGTCCCAGCAGAGCCAGGCGAAGCCAAGGGGATGTCCAGTGCATGGTCCCATTTGGAGCCCAAAGCCCCAGTAAAGCACTACAGTGTCACTGCAGAGAGCAGCCCTCCTTCTCCTTCACTGTCTCGGGGCACACAGCAGTCTGGGAGCACACAGGGGTCTTAGGGAACCCTTCTTCTGACAGAGCACCACAACCCACACAACACTGTTACAAGCCCAAACTCCTCTGAGCCCAAACTGAGAACCGTATGTCAATCCTTCTATTTTAAACCCCCCCATACACAGGACATGCACTCAATCCCTCGCTCCTAGATCAAAATCCCACCCTCAGGCCTCTGATTCAAAGCTGGGTTTGCCCCATCCTGCTGTCCCTTGCTGCACACACGTGGGTGACAGGTGAGCCCTGAGCCCCCTGGCAGGATGGCCGGAGCCGCCGACACGCACGGGTTAACGGGAGCTGACCGTGGCACAGCTGTTAAGGTGATCAATACCAGTGAGATACTAAAGCAGCATAAGCCACATTATTGACTGCCAAGCAGATGATAAAACTGTTTATTATGATAATTGTGGGGTGCCTGCAAGGTGCTCCTACCGTTGCCTTGAGCTTTTTACCAAAATAAGAACTGCCAGAGCATCACCTGTCTGTAGTCTGTAGCCCCCTTGCCCCAGTGAGACCCTCCACACGCCACTGTGCCCACACACTGACCCCAGGCCACCTCCACAGCCCAGCTACCACTGGAATGGAGAAGGTCACATTACCAGACGCAGTCCCTGAACTGTTTATCTCACACACACCCACACACACCCCTATCAGGGCTTACTCCAACATCTGCTGAGCACCTTCTGCTAGAGCATCATTCCAGGGAAAACAGAGCTCGAACACCAAAACCTGTAACTTCAGTTCTGGATCCTCCTCATGATGAGCTGAAAATTAAACTCAATTTCCCACTCTAAAACATTTCCTTCGGTATTTCAATTATTTTTATCTCTACTTTGGACTTTTGTACAGTTTTCCACATCCTTTTAACAAGATTTAACAGAATTTACCCCTTCAGCACCCAAATTCTTGTGCAATGCATTAGGAATTCTTTTTGAGAAGACTGAACTCTGGATACACTCAGTGTGGACGATCCAGCAGGTGTATGTGCATGCAGGCCATGCCTCAGAACAGGTGACACACTGCAGCTCATCACCTGCCACTGCGTGTCTGCAGGGCCAGCAGCTGATCTGCCAGCACACAGCAAGGCAACATTTTGATTCTGAAGTCATTTCAAGTATCAAAATAGTTTCTCTTGGATTAAACTCAGTAACACACATCCCCCAGCCCCCAGAAGAGAAGCCAAACTGCCCGATGGGATATGCTCTGGCAAAAGCATCTATTGCTCCTCCATCTGCAGGAGCAGGAACACAGGCTGTAACACACCCGGGGCTCCATTGCCACCACAGCCAAATGACAGCTGAAAATGAGTTTAACAAGGGCTGAAGCTCCAGGGTTCTGTCAGCAGCTCCATGGGCAGTAATTAAGGAGTATGGGTCCCATTACCTCCCAGTATGGACAAGGCTCTGACAGCTCCACCTCAGTGTTAACGCCAAGGACCATTGGCTATGGGCTGCAGGCAGCACTCGGTGCCACCTCCACTGCTTTGGCTGCCTGCTCCTGTGCAACTGAAACGCCTTCTCTAACAAATCACTGGTGACATTTGCAAAATAAACTTCACACCAGCAGCCTTACTGTAGACTGGCCTCAACCTGGACAAGACCACAGGAAATGCTTCTGGCCCTTCCTCCTTGTCCTAATGCCTTCTCTCAGCAGGACTGGAATAACCCACCTACCCTTGTTGTCTCTCCCTCATCCCCCTATTCCTTGGTGCCTCCCACCCATCTAAAAGATGCCACTTCTTCCATGAGCACAGTCAGCCAAAGACTCTCAAGCCAAGTTTTTCAGGGGGAAAGACAAAACCATACGCCTCCACAACTGCTTCATCCTTCCATGCTGAACCAACTCCTTTCTCAGCTGCTCTTTCCCATGCACATCTGTACTGCAGGATGTGGTCAGGATGGTGTCATACCTCTCTAGCTCACTTGCAGAGCAAAGAGAAGGGTAATGATGGAACTGACAACACAGCTGAACCCAGCACTCCAAGAAGCAAGCACATCATGCCAAACAGCCACTGCCTTACAGGCTGGAGATCTGGACACGAGCTTCTACAATTTTTCCCCTCTCAGCCCAAACACTGGTGATGTGCTGCAGAGCCCCATGAAACTTATCCCAGAGATCTTGGAGACCTGGGGCTGCTCTTTCAAACTCTCATCAGTATACCAGTTATAAACAAGACTAAAACAATCCCTTCTTATTAAAATCTAGACAAGAGAGAAGATCTCCCTCCCTGTCACCCTTGCAACGAGCCATCTTCTATCAAGGTTTTTCCCCTCCTGTTCTAGAACAACACTCTAGAAAACAACTCGGTGTCAAACAATTCTGTTCTACTCCTCCATACAAGTCCTGCACCCACCCTTCCACCTCTGCAGGGAGAGGCAGCAGGTGCTCTGAGGTGGTGCCAGGCACAGGGCTGGGTGCCCCTCCGTGCTGTATCCAGAGCCATCCCTGGTTGTTAATGCAGCAGGAGCCACCTGGCATCTGGTCCCCTTCCGCAGCCCCCCTGGACCTGCAGCTCTGAAGACACAACTCACTCTCCTCCTGCAGAGAAGGCAGGGACAGCAGACTGGGGCCCCAGTAGCACTTACTTTTCTTGAAAACATCTGTTTTCATTATCACTATTACTTTTAATTAGCACTTTACAGCAGCCCTGAGCCCTCCCAGCTGGAGGAGAGCTCTGCTCCTAAATGAACAATTAGAAGGTGCACTAGGAAATTTTTTCTCATCTTCAGAACCCAGTTTTTCAGCAGAGCTCAAAGACAAACCGTCTGGTTAAAGGAGCTCCCTTGAAAAGGTCTCTTCAGGCACAGCTCAAAGCCTGCAGGTCACCTGGGGATCCCTACAGCGTGAACGGCCACTGAACTCAGGAACCTGAAACACTCAACTGATTACTAATGTCAGAGTCTTAACGCCTCTACCCTCATGGCTCACTGAATGGCCTCCTCTTCCTCACCTGGCCACAATAATTGCCCTGCAGAAAATCAAAGCCTTTAATGCCCATCTCACTCGTGCAAGGCCCCTGCTCAAGAGTTCAGGCCAAGCACAAGCTCAAAGACAGAGCCCTATTAAATGCATAAGGAAATACGTCCCTATGAAGCATAATTACTAGAAACATGGACTCCTGGTCAAGTGCTTCTCTGAAACCCAACAATGAGAAATATCCACATAAAAGCCCCCAGAGACAGCCTCAGCCATTCTAAAGAAAGCAGAAAGACAGAGAGGTGAAGTGTAAGGATGAAAGGGCTGTCCCAGGGCCACAGCTGCCATCCCAGCAGCCCTGCGAGTACAGCACCCACAGACTCCAGCCTTTAATTAAGAACAAGCCATGAAGCTCCAAAATTCTTTAGCCAACACTGATGGAAACCTCATTTCTTGCACCCCTCGCTATTCCCTCAGTGCTGCCATTGCTCTGCTCCTGAAGCAACGAGACCCAGCCGTCCTTGAGGAGCCCCCAGCCCCAGCACCCACTCTGCCCCTGGAGGGCAGAACATGGAAAGGTGATGGAAAAGCTTCCCCCTCAGCATCCCCAAATCCTTGCATCCCATAGAGTCCCACTGCAGCCGCCCAGCAATGCTGCATTTTCCACCTCCCAAGTCTGGACTTGGAAGATGAGTCTTGTATTCCAGAGAGCATTCCAGAACCATTCTAGAAATCCTAAAGTCGGATGAATGACAAGGCTTATGATAACACCAGTATTATAATTTCCACTCCAATCTGGAATCCTTTAAGTCACCCAGGTTCCCCTATGCCCCATCATATTTTCCTTCCTCCTCACCCTTTACAGCCACTTCCTCCCTCAGAGCCCTCTTCTGAGCACTGAGTTAAATTCCATGGCAGTGAATTTCATACAAATGTCAAATAAATGTTACTTAATTATTTAACCTCTGATTACACCTCCTGCCGTGGAAAGTTTACTTAAGCTACTCAGGTGGGGACATGGTTTGCAGTGTGCAGCCAGTGGTAACGAACAGGAACACCACCACGAGAGGATCCCTTGGCTTGCCCTGGAGCCCAGAGAGCCTGGACAGGGCAGCTGGAGCCAGGCCGGAACAGCCAAACCCACGTCCACCAGCACTGGGTCCTGCACACGCACAGAGTGCTCCCAGTGCCAGCCCGCAGCCCTTGCCCTCCCACCTACACCCTGGGCATCCACACTTGGCAACAGCACTTTTTCTGTTCAGCACCTGCAGTCCAGTAAGGACTGTGAGCCTCTGCTGAGCTCTCCAACAGCTGTCTCCGTAGAAGGGGAAGCAAATGTCTCCAGTGCCCAATGGGCCCAGATACCAATCAGACCACAACACAACACGGGGGGAAAACGACACAAAACAATTAATTCTTGGCTCGTGTTTTAGCTCTGAGCGAGGGAAGGTGCACAACAGAGCGAGAGGAGACTGGAACAGACAGAGGCTGGGATGTGCTCCAAGAGCCCCAGGGGCAACAGCGCTGGCTCCCAACCCCACAAACACAGGGCTGCTCTCCAACAGGTGAGGGCTCCGGCAGGCTCCTGGGTAGAGGGAACGGGGAAAGCCTCTACAGCAAGATTCAGTCTGACTTCTCCATGCCAAATGCCTTAGAGAGGGAACAGGCTGAGCCATATCTGATAAATCCATCTTCTGTGACCAGGTCTGTACGTAGGTAGGAAAGGAAGAAACTGATTCAGCAACTCAACTGATGTGCACACTGCAGTTGGCAATGGAAGGTGCAAGAAGAGAATGACATGAGAAATTATCCACTTCTACATCACAGCCCATCTGAAAAGCTGGCTTGAAATCCAATCTTCATTTCCAAAGGCAACTTCTTTCTTCCTCTTCATCCAAGTTCCAAATAGCAAAGATGTGCGACACTTACCTAAATCACACTCAACTGCTGGCCACACCTGTGTGCTCCAGGGACAACACAACGTGACTGTGTGTGTACGGTGACCACGGCCAACGCTCCTGACAGTGGCAGAAGTCAGACAGGTCACCTTTACTAAATGGGAAAAAATGAAAACCTCTCGGTCATAAAATAGTCTGGAACAATGTGAAGCTTTTCCAAGACTTGCAACTTCATTATTGCATGCCAGTGAAGATGCATTTACTCTCTAACAGTTTCCTCAGGAAAACCAAGGACTCACTGGTCCAACTTAACCATGTCTTGCCCATGCTGAGAGCAGAATTAGTACTGTACCAGAACATGCATACTTGATTTTATTTCAAAAAATTCTAGAAGGGGCAATATACAGGGCAACATGAACAGAGGTTTAAGAGAAAATTCAGTATGATAAATACCAAGTGACTTAAAAAGAGATCGAACAGAAATTAAATGGGAAAATTGTTCCTTATTTTTCTTTCAAATTCAAACCCCCAAATGCAAAGTGATTTTTCTTTCAAAAGCAAAACCCCATTTGGGAAAAGCTTAA
Source organism: Corvus cornix cornix (assembly GCF_000738735.6). Taxonomy (NCBI): domain Eukaryota; kingdom Metazoa; phylum Chordata; class Aves; order Passeriformes; family Corvidae; genus Corvus; species Corvus cornix. The sequence continues at coordinate 429,568 of NC_046341.1, forward strand.
TTATGAAGGCCTTCTTCAAAGGTTTGTGGCAGAGGGCACATGAAAAGATGGGAGAAAAGAAAGAATTTGAGCTACAGAAAGATATTGCTCTGCATCGTGACAACTCACTTGCAGCCTGTGCCCACCCAGGGCTGCACAGCTGATGCTTCACCCCACCACCCAGGCCACCACCTCAGAGCAATGTCTGTCTGCGGCTCCTTCCTCTCCCTTGCTCCCCTCTGCCCAGCCACAAAGAATGAACTCATTTACACAACAAGTCTCTAATAGACAACCTCCTTCCCCCCCACATCCCTCCCCTAGGGCCGGGAGCAGCAGCAGACATCCCGCCACCAGCACGCGCTGACAAGGTTTTAATTACCTGGGTGAAGGAGGATAAGGAGATATCTCCAGGAAGCCAGGCCTAAAGGAATCATTACTCATCCAGCCCAGCCTCTGGAGCATCAAAAGCTGAGTGACTGACCCTCCATCAGCTGATCCAAGAGGATCAGTCTGGAAGGGAGGCTGAGAAGTAGCCCTGTACACTTCTTCACAGCCCTGTACACTCTGTTTATCAATAAAAACAGTAAATACATGATTTTCAAGCCATAGGTTTTTATAGGCATGTCCCTGAGCTTTCTGAGATTCAGGGCCCTCCTCAATGTCCTCTTCCCCTCATCCTTAACTGAATTCAGGTCCTTCCTTCTCAGTGACACAGTGAGACAAACTATAGCAGGAGGAGTTGGAGCCCAGCCAGCTGCCATTTGAGCTCCAGGCTCCATGGGGACATAAAATCAGCCATCGGACCTTTGAAAACCTGCCCAGCCCATGACAGTGTTTGGTGGACTACATAGCCACAGACGATGCCAGACCCTTTTCTGAGCTCCCTAAAATCTGCCCCTCTGTATGTATCCACACACCATCTCCTCGGAGCTCAGCCCGATCTGCTCCTTGCCCCCAGCTCTTCAAGGGACGGGATAAGCTGAAGACATTTAATAGATAACATTTCCTTAACTCTGTTGCCTAACTCATTTCCTGATGTGAATCACCTACTGCCATGGATGATCCTATGGATGGTTCTCCATCCTACTCAAAACATCTCTCAAAGCCATGGTAAATGCCAGCATTAAAGATACAGCTGTGAACAAGCTACTCAATTAAAATAAAATTTTAACACATGACAGAAAGTGGGAACAAGAAGGAAGAGGAAAACAAACCCCTACATGACTACTTTTTTCCAAGGGACACAGGTCTGGAAAACACATCAGCTTGTGTTCTGCACAGAGATGCATGTTCTCCGTAAGATACATGGACACCTGGGACTTCTGAACAGCCAGGCATGGGGGTGAAGCATCAGCCCCTCTGCCCCAACTCGCCCCACACAGAGGCACCTGCCCTCAGAGACACCAGAGCTGTAGGAAGGTCCATGGGTTTGCAGAGTGAGAAGCAAGGCACACCACTGGCAGAGCTCTGGCAGCCAGGGAACGGCTGCCCCGGGCACCGGTCACACGAGACGGAGGTTCCCAAAGCACAGCTGCAAACCAGCCCCTGTGAAGATGATCTCAGCAGCAGCCACTGTCCAGCACAAGAACTGCAAGGCTGAAGGCCACGGCAGGCCAACGTGAAGACTCCGACTTCCCCGAGGACATAAGGGAATTTCCAGGGTGTGACAACACAGCAGCCGCTACAGTCCAACCCTCTGCTCTGCTGAAGCCACGAATGGAGGAGGCCCTGAAGATCCAGCCAAAAATTGGAATGAGAAGATCCTCTGGGTCTCTCAGACGCATCTTCAGGCAGTGAAATAGTGCAGCTGGCTGTGCTAGTCATGAAATGAGAAGAGCCTTTTGGTATCAGCCTGAGTCACAGGACAACCCTTGGGGCAGTCCTGAGTCTAAGATCCTCTGATGAGGAAGAAGCTGATGCATTGTGGACTGTCAGATCACCAGTGCTGGGGTCCAAGATGACAGTGACTGATATTCTTTTTAATCATAAGCTGCAGTTGCCAGAATGACCCGTCACAGCCACGGCTCAGACTGCGGATCACGCACTGCTGGCGCTGGGAGCTCCTGCAGCAACGAGAGCCGGGGCGCATCAGGAGCAGGCACACGGGCGCTGCGAGGGACGCAGGGAGCGGAGCCAGGCACAAGGGAGCTGCTCGATAACCACCTCAGAAGGCACCAGAACACACAGTGTGGGACAGCCATCCCTGACCCTGAGCACTGGAAATCACAGACCGTAAATTCAACAAAATTCCAGTCAAGTAGTAGTAAAATGAAACAAAGGTAAAAGGAAGAGCAGGACAAACCATCAGGGCAGACCCAGCACTGCTGGCTGTGCCAAGGAGCTCCCCACCCTCCCCTAATCCCCATGCTCTGCCCTGCACAACACAGCTGGTGCTGAACACGCCAAAAGAAACCTGTGGTGTAACATGGGGTCTCTTTGGTCCTGACCTACTGCTGCCTCCCAGCCACCTCCGGCAGTGGGACTGGGACAGCCCTGCAGGGGAATGCCTGCTTTGGGACAATCTGCTTTCTTTCAAAGGTTTCAGTAATAATCATCCATTTCACTTCAGTTTCCATTATTCTTTATATGAATTTACTTCTTGTAAAGACTCAAATTCAAGTATAGAGAAAAGGCAAATCATTACTTTCCCTTTGAACCCCAGGACACAGCAGCATGGCACTGTCCTCTTCCCACCCCACACCTGGCTCTCATTCCCCTGGCACCTGCAAGCACTGTGAAGTAGCCACAGACCACTTCAGGTTAAACTGCTTTCTCAGATACATCAGCCAAGAATGAGCCTTTCCAAACTAGAACCACCCAGGTCCAGAATGCCCCCATCTTTCTTGAGGGAGACTGAATGGAAACCTGGAGCGCAGCAGCACAAGGACAGACCTGCTGCTGTTCCAAAGCAGAGAGGTATGAAGGAGCCACCCCAAAAGCAGCAGCACCCAGAGCCAGGGAGATCGGCTCAGACAACTGAAACCCACCAGCACACACAGAACTGCTCCACCCCACCCCCAGGGGACCATTCACCTCAACTTTCAAGATACCTTCCAGCCCCTCTGCATTTTCTCTTTGTGTTTCATGATTTGAGCTGAAAATAGCAGCTGTCGCAGAATCACAGACTGGGCTGGGTTGGAGGGGACCTTAAAGCTTAGCTCATTCCACCCCCTGCCATGGGCAGTGACACCTTCCACTGTCCCAGGTTGCTCCAAGCCCCGTCCAATCTGGACTTGGACACTCCCAGGGATGGGACAGCCACAGCTTCTCTGAGCACCCTGTGGCAGGGCCTCATATCTAATCTAAATCTACACAATCTGAAACAATTAAGAATATCCAAGTACATTTTCAACAGGTTCAGCATCAGATATGTGTAACCATCCATCAGCTCAGGATCTATGCCGGGTACAGACAGCAAATACCTGTGCTCAAACAGGGCTGGGAAGACACTGCTGTGGGGTTTATTTCCATCCTAACAGAGAAAGCAGGAAGTACTGTGAAGGCAAGAATAATAGAAGAGAGAGCAATAAATGAAGACCAGGATCAAACATAAAGACACGCTGTGAAAACTAACCCTGTGTCTCCCTTTACTGAAAGAACTGCCCCTTCTTCCACACTGCACTGGGGAGTTGTGCGGGAGAAGATGGGCACTAGCTATGATCTAAAAAAGGCATAAAACTAGGCCAAGAGCAGCTGACACCAAAATGATGGAAAGAAAATACTGCCCTGGATAAAGGCTTCCCCTCTTGAAAGGCCTTGGGAGCCTTTGCACTAACATCACTGCTGGCCTTGCTGCCAGTCAGCAGAAACCACCGATCCTTGATGAAATTAAATTGAGAAGCATATCCAACACACTAGAAGACCAGAATGTTACACAAGCTAGGATTTGAGGTCTAGAATAATGAGAAAGCAACTAAATCCGAGGTTATGACAGGAAAACTCTGAGCTTCTGCAGTAAATTCAGGGTTTACCAATTGGGAATTACACAGGAGGAGACAGACTAATGCACTGGTCAGGATGAACCAAAGGATGCAGCTGGACAAGTGGCAAACACAATCTCCAGGATGTTGCTCAGATTATTTGTGGAGACAAGGAAGCAATAAAGGGCACAATAATAGCACTGCAAGATCTCAGCTGGAATGACATGTATGACTGTGACCACGTTAGAGAGAACACCTGAGCGGGGAGCAGATGGGGAGCCACAGGTAGAGCAAGCGCTGGGGCAGAGGTTCTCCAGCACAAACCTAAGGCTTCAGGTCCCCAGCCCTGCTGTGTCAGGCAGCTGGCATGTGCTACCCCACAGTGCCCACACGCTCATCTGTCCTGCGTGACCCAGCAGGTAACATGGGAACACTCCTCCATTTCCTCTGAGTTGAGCTTCTGGGACACAAATTCAGCAGCCCGCATGCATGCCTGGGGCCTCACTAATGCCAGCACAGAGGAGGCATATTGGTTTGAAAGTTAACTTTCCTACTTTTCACTATTTATTTCTTATGGAGGAAGATAAGAACAACAGGCCACAGTTGACTGTGCCATTTATTATGCAACTGTTTGTCAGTTAATATTTGTGTTCCAGCAAGGCAAGGACCAGATAAAGGATGCCTTGGAGCTGCCCTCCCTGCTGGAAATGCGCCGAGGAGCTGCCGGGGTTCTCCGAGCAGGTCATGACCCAGCTGTGACACCCACAGAACTCAGCTGGGCTGCCCCAGCCCCACCTACCTGCATACATGCTCCCTGCTCACACCGGTACCTGCCACCACACGCTCCTCTACAGCTACAGAGCAGCATGTGTGAGCGCAAGCTGTCTAAATTTAGCCCTGCTTCTTCATGCTCCAACCTCTCCTTCCATAGCGCCGGAATAATGGTGGCAATCTCTTCTGGCAGCAAGCAGAACTAAAAGGATTAATCTGCTACATCTCTGTAAAAGTACTCCAATAATTAAGAGGAGCAACTGCTGAACAAGATTAGCACTAGACTAGAACAAAACAGAATAAGCAATAGGGACCTCTACAAAAGCACGTGCCGAGGTGTCACACCTGCCATCCCAGCCAGGTGGCATCCCAGCAGAAGGGCCTGCTGCTTCACCCTCCGCTGAGGTTCAACAGGCACTGGATGCAGACATGGCCTACTTCTTCTGCTCCCCTCCATCATGTGCCACTGCTGCCCTGGTTACACTCTCACCAAATCTATTTTTGTACTGTTTTTCGCCACAGTTTTTGAAGTGTCTGAAAGAAGCCAGTATCGCGGAAACACAGAGTGATTGGGTCCCCAGAGATCTCCAGGTGGGCTCCTGGCCACACCCTGTCCCAGCTCTGGTTACAGCCACCACACACAGCAGTGAGTTCTGGAACAGGCACCTGCTGCTTGCTCTGGCTCTGGACTGTAAATGGGAACACCTGTGTTGGGACGAGAGCTTGGCAAGGCAGGGGGACAGGCACACCGTTCCCAGAGCATCCTGGCAGGGAAGGCCGATTCCCAGCCTCGGCAGGCTGATACCTGACCAGCTGCCAGCAAAGCCACACGATCCACCCCGCACAGGGTCACAGGCCACCTGCACAGCAGAGCCTGCTTTAGAAGCCGTCTGGGGACACTGTGACACATCCCCATCACGTCCCCGCTCTCCTCGGAGAGCTGCAGGACAGCCCAACACCGACCGCTTTAGGTTTGCTCCCTCCTCTCCCCACATGCTGCAGAGCCACGACACCACACACTGGCTACAACAACCTGCCAGCAAGAAGCAACACAGATATGTGAAACATGACCTGCGACATGACCTAAATTCTACTTCTGCAAAATGAAGAGTCACTCCAAGCACCTCCCTCATGCAGCACACTTGCTTTGTTTCCTTTTAGATTTAGGACACGGGTTTTCTAACCCTCCCAGGAGGTTCAAGCACACAAGGGAACTGCAAAGGGAATGGTGACCAAAAAAACAACACCACAGCTAACAGAGAATGTGTAAAATTGTTTGCCAGGCAATGCAGCAAAACAGGAAGAACTGCACTTAAAAACCAGTAGGAGCTTTACTACTCCAGCACACTGGGGCTGTAAAAGACAATGACAAGACCATCCACTTGGGTCTACAACTCCTCAGGCCTCCTGCAGTGCTCCAGCACCAGCACCTGATGCTCCTTGCTGAGCACATCACCAGGACACAGGTTCCCCATGTTCTGCTTCCCACCTCCAGCCATCTCATTCCAGTACTACAGCTCTCTTCTCATCCCATCCTCACTCCTTCATGGCTTAGTTCCCATTTTAGGGAGTTCAGCCTCAAAGAAATATCCTGGATGTTATTATTCCTCTTGAAAGTATTTGGCAGCAGATGATCTTAAGTTTTTCTTAAAAGGTGTGTGTGTATGCCAGAAAGGCCATCAGGCTCAGCTGTGCTTGTCTCAGGAAAAGACAAACAGGACAGAAGGAATCCAGCTGCTCCAGTCCAGAGGTCCCAGACACTTAGGCACCCACATTCCCCCTTCTTCACTGAATACACGAATAAAGCTAATCCCACATGAGACCAGCTCTTTGGAGTGCAGGTTCCCCACCCCTCTCCATGGAGCTGGTCCCCACCTGCCTGTCCCATCAGAGCTCCAGGGGCAGCTGCCAGCCCCTCCAGCAGGCCGGGTGCGTTTGGAGGAGCCCCAGCATCATCACACCTGCAGCTCCGAGGCCGAGGGAAGGCACAGGTGTGAGGGCGAGCCCAGCAGTGGCTTAGCAGGAGTACCTCTGGGAATGGATTCGGTGTCAAGTGTCAGCACGTAAATTGCTATTGGCTTCTCAATAAGCAGCAGCAGTGAGCTAAGTGTTTCCCTGTGTCGTGCAGGCTCTCTCTGACTCAATACAGCAGTATTGACAGCACAATCACAGGGTAATCCAGGCCCCACTAATATCTCAGCACTTCCTCATTGAAAATACACTTTCTACTTGGACACCAGCCCATTAGCACAGGCTCCATCACCAGAGTCCCCCCAACCCACCAGGACATGCAGCAGCACAGCCTCCTGACACTTCCTGGGGCACAGCCCAGGGCACCACAGAAAAGGGCTCCTTGCCATGAGAAATCACCAATGGAAAAAGGATGAAAGCTAATCAGAAAGTCTTTATGGCTCAAGTCTCTGTAGGTTCTGGAAAAAATTGGTATTTCCTTGCTAGACAAGAGAAGTTCATTCAGCGAATTAATTCTGTTCTTGCCCCTGACCCTCTGCCTGTCATCCGTCCTCACAATCTTATCTCTAAACCTTGACCACACGTTCCTCCAGGCAGCAGTTTCTCCTTTCATTCATGGAAAACAAGAGACCTGCACCTGCAAAGCAGGAAAACCTACACCCTACTCCCTACTGCAGGGCATGGATGCTCTGGAGGATCCTTAATACTCCTCTGGCATTTGGAGAAGAGGGAGGTTTGCTCATTTGCAGGTTATCTCATGTTACCAGCCACTTGAAGACAAGATCAGAAAGTGAAAAATGTTAAAAAAACTGGTGGGGACTGGTGGGTCCCCTTGGGCTGGATCAAGCAGCCGGTGTGCTCCCAAGGCTGTCCCTGTGGAGCTCGCCGGAGCTGCTCATGCCGGGGTCACCCACAACTCCCGGCGCTGCGTTCATCCGACCGAGGCACGCGGCTCCACACCCCCCACATTCAGAAGCTGCATTCATGTGGAAAGCTGGTGCCTCACCACACGCAGCACACAAACGGGACTGTAGAATGGGCTGATCCACTCAGTTTACGTTTAATCTATTTTGGTAACAATAACAGCAGACCCAGGAGGACGGACACCTCGAGGAGGGGAGCACACACTGCGCCCAAGGCCTCCAGCTGCCCCACACAACTCCTCCTGAAGACCATCTACGATGATTTCGCTGCCACTGCTACCATAGAAAAATGGTTAATCTAAGGACCAAACCAGTAAACTAAGGATGCCTTTAACAACTACATCCCAACACACCTGGCATAGTGCCAAATCTTTAACCAACACAACTTTATCATGTTCCAGCACTGATAAACAGCCATCTTCCACCTCACCAAGGCTGCAACAGCATCAACTTACTGGAGAACTGCAGATAAAGCAAGATGGGAAGCACTTCCAACAGCAGTGCATGCTGTGACCCCGTTCCCAGCCGGCCCAGCACCGTGCTCTCCCACTGGGCACGGCATGCTGAGAGAGCTGAGCAGAAGCGTTTGAAAGAGAACCCCTCTGGCATGGCCACGCCAATGTGCCATTGTTGGAATTTCACAGGCACGGTCAGGAGCCTTCTGGGGAGACAGGGAAGGTGATTTGGTCTGGAAGCAGATGAGGAGCAGACCCCTAGTTAGGAAGAGGTTAATGCTGCTCCTGCCTGCAATCTGATAAATGGTCTGCAGAAAGCAGGTTCTCTCACTTTGAGATATGATGTCACTAACCTTTATTGATCCACAATCAGAGAACTTTGCTTATCTCTCTCCTGTGATATGCCCTCCTGTACTCAACTAGTGTTTAATACACTGCTGGGCATCTGGCACTCGCTACAGCTCCCACCACACCTCTGCTGGCCCACCAGGGACAATGTCTGACAGGTCGTGTCTGCAAGTTACAGACCAGCTAACTCGAGGGGTAAATGCAGGCGTGCACCCCCTCCCACCCCACCACCTCCACCACGAACCTGTGTTTCAGAGAATGTTATACACCTGTACTGGAACATCTGGTGAGAAGAGGGGGCCAACAGCAGAGACATGGTCCAGTGTAGTCTTACAGCCTCCGAACCTGAGGTGAGCATGTGCCCTCTGAAGTTACTGTTCCTGTGGGAGTGTTTATCTTAACACAACTTTTACTATTTTACAGAAACACTTTACTTCTAGCCTCAACTTCCTTTCTAATATTTGAGGTGAAACATGAAGTTAGGTGACTAATACAGGAACTATCAATGAGCCACTTGCTCCAACGTGGCAGCAAAGCCACAGACTTATGCCCCAAATCCAGCGGGGTTTGCTTCCAATACACTAATGATGCCGGAAAACAGCTGAACAGACACGTAGCAAAATCTGTACCTTAAACAATTAGACCAGTCATGTGTAGAGATGACTGGAGAAGCGCTTCACATGCTGTTTTTCTGCTAGATAACACACAAAGGAGTTGCCTATGAGCTTGCCTTACACCACCACAACCACAGCACTACTCACTCACAGTGCAGGGCAGCTCTCGCTCACCCCAAAACCAGAAGCTCACAGGCTGAACCAAACTGGAGGTACTGGAGAGGTGGGGTAAAACACCTCAAGATTTGCTTTGAAGGTTATGTGAACCTTTTTGTTTCAATGGGGAATTGGTCTTGTAAAGCTTTGGAAAAGACAGTCGTAAGTCTTCAAACACACATATAAAATAGCTATGACCTATTTTACTCACTATCCACCCAAAAAACCACATTCTTGTATCACTGCAGGCCAAGTTTTAGGGTAGGAGTTAAAGTTTTTCCCTCTGTTAACTACAGGTGATGAAGCATGGGCATGGGGTCCCTAATCTCCAAAGCAAGATCCTAAGGAGAACCACCATGGTGCCAGCAATACCCTCTTGGTACAGTGAGAGCCCCTTCGAGTCTGTGCTTCTGTGACTATGAATACACTGCTCTGCAGACAGGTCAGAGGAAAAAATTAAGAAGAATTTGTCCACTTTGCAAAGGTCAAATTACTACATGTTACTGTTCTGATCCAGTCCAGTGATTCTTACAGCTTCAGACATGCACCAAACTTTCTTTTTTTCATTACAGGTCTATTGAAACACGCGCTTCTTAAAATAGTAAATTACAGCCTTCTCCAGTTTGTGGAAATAAATTAGGGAACACTGTCCAAATGCCAGCCTTGGCAGAGAGCACAAAAATCCCAAACTTAGATTTCCTGCAAGTTGAGAGACATTTGAATTAGAGGTATTAGACTGTAACCCGTTAACCAGTCATTAAGTTCACATACAGAACACCAAATATTTCAGGATGCAAAGGAGAAACACAAGGGCCAGTGGTCGAGTCACCTCTGTCTCTGGCAGCTGGAGAGAAATCACCACTGACCCACCAGAAAGAGCTTCAGCTGATCCCAATCCTAAAGGCGAACCTGGGCAGGCATGCAGATACTGCTAATGAATGGGTTTCATCCTGATGCTACCGTTCCCTGTTGAGTGCAGTGCAGTATTTATGACAAAAGCCACCCCGGGCGACTCCCTGCTCCACAGAGAGCTGCGGGCAGCAGCTCCAGTCCTGGCCAACAGAAACGGGTGGAAAAACAAGCTGAACTCCTCATCCATTACATGCTCCAGCTAAAAGAAGTGAGGAATTATCTGCCATCCACAAAGTTTCACAAACCCTTTATCCAGCCTTGCACTGTGGGACTTCAAGCTGTGGCCAGGAGGGAGCAAAAAGCCTCAAGGAAACCCTGAAAACTTATTTGGAAACGTAGAAAAGCCTTGTTCCAACCTGCCCTTGCCCTGGGCATCAGCATCACCAGGCATGAACAGGATTCAAATATCTCAATACAGTAAGGACTGAGTCACCCTTTTTAACAGCACCTCTTCTGAGGATCTGGTCCACACAGGATTTCCCTCAGCTCACCCATTGCCTCAGCTCTTCTAACCAGGGGAGGCAACCTGCACAGCTGCTCCCCTTTACCTGCCCATTGCTGCCAGCACTGTACCAGGAGCTACCAGAAATTTAAAGACATCATTCATGCCGTTCAGCTGCTCAGATGTTTCCTCCATGAAAAAGCTTTCAGTGTAAATATATCCTGCTGCAGCTCAGCATCTCCACTCCATTACAGACAGATCACAAGACTCAGCGATTCCCTGCCAAAACAGCAGACTTGGAATAGCTACAATTTTTAATGTACAGTCTATACAATAACTTCACAACACCAGGGAAAATGCAGCTCAGTGCAGCCAGCAAGGAAGTGGCCAGATAAAGAACTTCATTGCAGGAGGATGCAACCTTTAGATAGAAGCATGTTCCAGGGCAGTCTGGAGCAGCTGTCTCAGACCAGTCCCAGCTACGAATTCCTATAAGGTATTTCTGGAAACTGGATGTGCCTCATAGCAGGCACTGCTGGATGCCTGGCAGAAGAGACATCACTGCCCAGAGTGCTCTGCACAAGCTTAGGTTAAAAATTGATAACACTATAGGGCCATCTTCCACCTGGCAGCAGTTTATATGACAAGAACCTTCACTTCACTGGATTTAATGAATGGTTTTTTTAAATCCCTTCACCACAGTATTGCTGCCACCACCTCCAAGACCTGGGTCTTCTGCTCCAGCTACAGACCACTCTGGATGTGAATTCCCAGAGACATCCCTACAGCCAGTCCTGCAAATCCAGACAGATGTGCAGTTTTCTCCCAGTAAAAGCCCAAACTGGACCCAAGGGGCCAACAGAAACCCCCCAGCTGAGCACCCGTCTCCACACAGGGACCCCCACACCTTGCATCCCGCTACGCTCGGCAGGCCTGGGCTGGGACCCAGGGGGCAGAGTAGAAAGGGGAGGGTGGCTGCTGCTTCTCTTTATTTAAAAGGTGCTGCTGGAGGTAGAAACACATGAAAGTCCATGTAGGACAAGGGAAGGAATTATCCCTCCCATTGATTTTCGCTCTGGGGTATTAGAAAGAACACAGCATTTATCTGGAGATTTCTTCCCAAAGCTAGCTATGGACTTTCAAACGTAAATGAGACTTGAAAGGGGCTTATCGGGCAAGAATCCACTGAAACTTCACAGGGGAGGGGGTGTGTGGGTGGCCGGGGGTGGGGACGACGTGGGAGCCTGGCGGGGGCTCTCTGATCTATGGCCTCTTGGACAGCTGAAAGCCCCGCTCTGTCCGGACCTCAACCCAGCAGCCAAGGGGCAGAGCCCAGGGCAGGCAGCAGGGAAGGAGCCGTAGGGCAGCGGGGTTCCCTGCATCCACATCTTCCAGCAAGCATTCGTTCTTCAGAGGCCCTTCTGCAGGACCACAATCCCAATGGCATCGGGACCTGATGGCATCGGCCACTCCATGCCAGGGAAGGCAGAGGGCTGAGGGCAGCTCCCTAGCTGGACACAGCCGAGGGACACAGGCTCACTGCCCCTCTGAACTGTCTCCATCCTCCTGCAGCCAGGGCTGTGCCCAGGAGCTGCGGGAGGCTCAACCCTGACCTAAGGAATCCCTTCTGCAACATTCCCAACAGGTACCCACCCCAGTGCCACCGCACTCGGTGCCAGCGCCAGTCCCCAAACCCCTGGTCCCACACAGGCATCGGCTGCCACGCCACGGCCCCACTTGCTTGGAAAAGCCTCGGCAGCCTCGTCTCCCATCGCTGTCTTTCCCAGGTAGCTGGGAGGGTGTAATTGGTGAGGCAGGAGATTAGAAATATCGGCAGCCTCTAAGTAAGACTTTAATTTACTGGCAGATCAATAGCGCTAGGGTTATATTGGCAAAGTGTCTACAACTCTATTGACTCACGCAATTCCTCTTATCAATTTATCAGAAATCTGGAAGCCAGAAGATATTGTTTGAAGAAAAAAGGCAGCAGGAGTTTGAACACTTAGCATGGGCTGCCCAATCAGGCACTCAGCACTAAGCGTTTTACAGCAGATGTATCAGCCGCAAAGGAGGCCAATATGATATGATTAAGAGCTAACTTGCTTCCTCACATGCCACACAGCCTTTTTAAGCTGCTTCTCACCTCAGACCTCTGCACTGAGACAGTCACTAGGACAGACACGGTCCCAACAGCCCAAATGGAACTAGAAAAATCTGTATTTCACTCTGCAAGGTCCTAAATTCAACCCCTCCTGCCTGGACCCTACCCAGGCTCACTTGGGTTTCCTACAAAGTCTCAGCTTTACGGAGTTATAAGCCCACTACAGTGTTGGGAATCTGTTCAGAAGGACTGCAGAAAAATCCTCATTTCTGTACTTCCTCAGAAAAATTCAGCATGGTGAGTCTGCAGTGCCACATTCCTTTGCCTTGCAGGGTGTGAAATGGAAAAGCAAGAGTAGGGAAAAATACATCTCCCATGTCTAAAATCCAGTGGTGAAAAACACTGCTGGGTATCAGAAGCGTTTCTTCAACTCAGAGGGGCACTGAAACAGGAAACCAAAATAAAATACTCCAAACCCCCTCTCTTTCATTAGTCCTCAGATGACTAGAAAACATGCAGCAATTCGGGCTCTGGGATCAGGAAATGTATCTTGACCAGTGAGCTGCCACTCCTGGGAACGTTCCTTGATAGGATGGGGAGCTCCACACTAATGAGTGGGTACATCCCCTCTTCCAGCGGGATGCAGTGCTGCACAACTTACCACCCCACCTCACCTTCACTCCTCCACCATCACGCAATAAGGCACCGAGGCTTCAAATATGAGTAAGGTGGTGACACTTACCAACCCAAGGGCAAAGGGCCACTGGTTTCCAGCTGGAACTTGCCAGTCCCTGGCTTCAAGCTGGATGCTGTCACCCCTGCTACTGAGAAGCCACAGCCCTGCCTTCCAGGATAAAAACAAAGCCTTAAAAACTAAACAGAAGTTCTGACTCAGTAACTGTGAAAAAGCCTTGGCTGGAGGGCAGAAAGAGGCAGAGTGGGACAAGCACTACTGCCTAGACTCCTGACGCTGGCTGGAGCCACAGCCTGGGCACCACCACGGCCCCTGGAGCAGCTCCTGCCCAGGGTCTTCTTGCTGCCCACCCCACCTGCCCCAGAGCACAGCAGGTAACCCCTCCAACCTGGGGGCTCTGGCAGACCCAAACACCTGTGAGGCCCACAGAAAAGGAGATGGAATGAAAGATTAAAATGAGTAAAATCCTTGAGCCCAACCAAGGACACAAAGATACCCTACTTGGGAGGGGAAGAAATGCCTGCCTTTGCCTTTGTCAAAGCAAAAATCAAACTCCCAGCTGGTGTGGAAGGCCAGCAATTCCCACTCCATCCTTGTCATGTCCAGGTCACCAGAGCCACCCTTGGAGCATCTTGTCTGAGAATCATCCATCCCATGGCATTTAAGGTGCTCAACCCCAACTCTGAAGTGCTCAATCCCAGAGCATCCAGCTGCAGTGACCACCTCAACCCCTCAACAGACACCTTTGTCCTGAGGTCCCCAAGAGTCTGCAGCCAGTTCATGCAACTGGGCTTGAACTGCCCTAAGGACACCCAGCACGGGCATGCTGGTGTGGGGGGGGGGGGAGCAGCTCAGACCACCGAAATGGGGAGAATAAAGACCTTTTGCTTAAGCTCCAGGAAGCAAAGAGAAAAAACACTAATTAACTCAGCAGCAAGTTGTTAGTATTTGCATACAAATGCAGCCACAAATCATGACAAACAAGGCAGGACAAGGCAGGCCCATTAGTACACAGAAATCCAGCCTGGCTCCTGTGGGTCATGGCAGGCAAGCTGCCAGCTGCTCCCGGGGGGGCACAGGGAACGGGCCCTTATCTCCACCAACACTCCTACAACCAGCAGCAACAGAAGCCACAGGGATAAGGTTTCCTTGCATGTAAAACAAAGGAATGGGATAAATTCTTCAATCCCAGTCAACAGTGAAGTAAGAGCTGCCAGAGAAAAGCCGAAGTGGAAGCTCCTCACTCTGGCAGCCGTGCTGCTCCTCACCCGGGATAAGGGTAGAGCAGGCTTCCCACCACAGTGGCCATGCAGGGAAGATGGACAGACCCATGTCACAAAGAACAAATCACATCTGACATAGCAAAAGAATGTGCCCAAAAGCCTGAAACAAATTACCTGAACAGAACAAAATCCAGCTACTGTAGCAGTTCAACAAGTTTACCCTTCCAAAAGCCACTGTGGCCGCAGGCTTTATCACACATTTCACCTCACCTCGCCTCCTTGCTTCGGAGGTTTCTCCTCCTTGCCCAGCAGAGGCTGCAGGTGCCATTGGCAGCAAGCCTCCCAGCTCCAGCTCGGGCCCTCCCTCCACACCCGCCAGCACCCTGATGGGCTCAGAGCTCCCTGCCTTTACACACTTTGCATTTGCCTAATGAGTCACTTATTACCACTGAGGACTCAGTATTACACAAAAGTTACTATTTTTTGTCTCACAAAAAGACAAAATCTTCAATTCCACTGTTTAGGGTTTTGCTTAACTGTGTGTTCCTCCCCCCCAGTCACCTCAGCTGGGATCTCGGGATTTAAAAGAAAACTCCAGCAACCACCAGTTCACATCAAGGCTTCACAAAAAGAAAAATGAAATCTGATTTCTAATTTTAAATAGGAAACTCTCACTGGCAAGATCCCAAGAACCTTAGATGGTGACTTTCATTAAATGCAAGTTTCTCATCACTGCAGCTCAGGCAGAGAGCAAAGCAGCACAGCCTGGCCCTGCCACAGGGTACATGGAGCCCTGTGCACAGGAGGAACACGCAGCTTCAGAACAGTGCTGGAAACCAGCACCACTGTGTCTGCAGTCAGCCAGCAGCATGACACATCCCAACAGGAGCCAAGTCTGAGCCGGCAGGCAGGATGAACGGATGAGCTTCCCACCACAACAGACAACACACAACTGAACGAGCGGTACAGTAGAAATATTCTAGACTAGATTGTTTTTTACCCCTAAATGCAAAGTTTCAGAACACACATTATTGAAGAAATCACAGCAGCTCTAACAGCAATTTCCACACTCAGGTCCTGCATCATCTGATTTAGAAACCACCCTTCTGGCTTTTGAGTGTGTGTTTGCAGGAGAAAACACTTCTGCTTGTCCTCGCCTGGGAGCCAGTTAAGATCACATTTTCACTCTGGGGTATGATGTTTTGCTTTACTAATGACTTTATAAAGAATAAACCATTAAGAAATCATCAGTCTATGGAAACAATCAGAATCTGGAGGTTTTACACAGGAATCACTCTGTAATGACCAGGAAAAGGGGCATCTATACAAAGATGTCCCCAACAGAGCCCCCACTGCGCTGGTGCTCGGATGTGGATGGACAGACAGACCTCAGTGTAGAGTCTAAACACACCTGATGTACAAGCACACAGAGAACACTACACATACACAGCTGAGACCCAGGAGCACAGCCAGACCCAGCACGACCCGCACCAGGGCAGGGCACAGCACGTGCCTGGCCACCCTCCTCTCTGCCAGTGGCCGGTGCAGCCTCTGCCAGCCCCTCCACTGCCACCAGTTACATCCCAGAACTCTGCAAAGTTAGAAAGACACAGAAGAAACTCCTTGGACATGAGATTAGGCAATGGCTTAAATAAAACCAAAATCAGTTTCAAAACCTGCAGCAAATACTTGGTTTGGAACTGCAAAGAGCACTGGACAGGGGAGGAGGGAGCTACCCCAGGAGGAGAAGGAGCTACCTGGGGCAGGTATAGACCCCTCAGAAAACAGGATCCAGATCCTTCATCAAAACGCTGGCCAGTGCTGCTGCAGAGGAACAGGGGGTGGAGGGGGAGCAAACAGATTGTTTGTTTATTTAGGCAGGTGAAACCACAAACAGAAGCCATCCAGGCTGCCAGCTCCAGGTGCTGGCTTCGCACAGAACACACGGAACGCACCAGGGCATGAAGCCCGCGGCAGTGGCTGGAGCAGGGCCAGAGCCGCACACGGCAGAGCCCAGGGACTAGGCCCTGGCTGCCAGCAGCCCCAGCTGCTCACCCACAGCACAGCCCAGCAATTTCCACCCAGCTCCCCAGGCCAGAGCTCCCAATAGGAGAAGGATGCTCCAAAGGAGCCAGGGCACTGTGGGGACCAGCTCCTCCTTCCATGGTAGAAGGAGCTCACCCTTCAGCTGAGCCTCTGCCTCAGCCATAGCTCAGCTTCCTTAGGTGAAAGGGCTGCACAGGGATCCTCTGAGTTTTGCTGTACTCCTGAAAAGGGCAAAAGAGTAACAAAACAAGGATGACTAAAAGCAGTGCCTTCCTCCCAAGCACCCTACACCAAAGGCACACTTAGGAGCCAGCCCCACACTGGGACCATGCTTTTGGCTCGGGCAGCAGCAGAGCAAGCGCTCCTCTGGGAATAGTCCTCGGTCCTGCCTGCCTGCTCCCCTCCGCTCCAGCAAAGCCATTTCAACCTGTACCACATGATTATTTCAAATTAAAGGGAAACTGGCAAAAAACCAACCAAAAATAAAAATATTTTGAGGAAGCTTTTTTCCCCCCCGTCCTTTAGCAGTTTTTCTAACTCAGGTCCCTTCCCTAAACTACTTCCCCGTGCCACTGCCCCAAAGCTCTGTGTCAGCAAAAGGAAAAAGCATCCAGGGCAAGGCTGGCCTTGGTGGCAGCATCAGTGTCACACACAGATAAAACACCAGCCCCAGCAGCCTCTCCAGGTCCTGCCTCAGCACCACTGAGCCGTCACTGTGATTTACTTGCCAAGAGTTCCTACACACAGGCAAACAAGAGGAATTCAGTGCAGGCATGTGAATACAGCAGTGTGAACCTGCTCGTGGACATTCCTGTTTTGGTTTGAAATCAAGTTGCTTTGGTACAGCTCATAACTGTTTCCAATTCAATTAAGCCAAACTAAAATAAACCCTCCTTGAACTGAAAATAATGTCCACAGGGCATTCTAATGTGCAAGTAAATCCTTTGAAAAAATAATAATAAATCAATGCAAACTTTTCTAAGCAGGAAGAGCGCTGGTAAGCAGAGGGTATTTGTTCTGAAAACCTCTGAAACAGTCAGAATGAGGAGCCAAGCACAGTTTTCACCAGACATTTCTCAGAGCCCAATTGAACTGTTTACCTAAGACAGTTAAAAGGGTATCAGCAGTATGAAATGCAGTCAGCTTCAAAGTCACAGTCTCGAGTCCTAAACATGCCACAGCAACCTCATTTTAGGCAAACACAGGCTCTATTTTTGTTAAGTGTTTCTCTTCCTCTGCTGTGCAAGAGGCTCATACAAGGAAGAAGGAACTTTGAAATATAAAACCAACCAAACAAAAAAACTTTTACACTCAAGACACCGTGAGAACATTAAAGAACACCACCTCTGTCCTTTCTCCCACAGTACTCCCTGTAGCTATTTCTACAAAAAGAACCTTTATTTTACCATTTTCTTCCTCTTTTGTAAACAATCTGCACCCTAAGACTCTCAGTCCTTCTATTTCCAGGCATCAGGGAGCCAGGAACCATCTCCACAGCAGTCACCAACATCACCTCTGGGGCTCAGAACTGCCCTAGCCTCCTCATAGTGACCTGGACCATGGGGCTGACTTCAGGCCCTCATCCCCTCCGTGCTGGTCAGGCACAGCCAAAACCACTGCTTGGAACTGTTCAACATCCAGGTAATGGCACTAATGGAGAGAGCTGAGCCTTAACAAAAGTAAATTAAAACAGCAGTTGAAAAATCACCCAGTCCTGCTCCACAGTCCAGCAAGGCCTTCAACAAGACACAGACACAGATTTTAATATCCCAAATATTTGCATAGGGGAAAACTGTGACCAAAATACTCCTCCCCTCCACCTCCTGGCAACTACGCTTTAATGGCAGATGGAGCTTTTTTTGGTTTCTCCACTTTTTTTTTTGTTTTTAAAATGCAGAAGACCCACTGAGCACCACCAACAGTAAAATACCTATGTCTCTGCCCAACACCTCTCCACTCATGTTCTCCAGCGGTACAGAACTTCAGATCTCCAGAGGACAGCCAGTGCTTCTTGAGGAATCTCACCAAAAGCATCTCACTGACCGTTGCTACTCCATGGGCTTTGTACCCAGAAGCAAGAAGGGACTGAGAAAAAGATCGCTGGGGGGATAAAAACCAGTCTTGACATCCAGTTCCTGCCTGAACTAAGCAGACATTCACACAGCCAGTGGCTACTTGGACTCAAGGAAGGAAACCTCCAGTCCCAAGAGAGCATCCCATCACTCCAGAGACACAAAGGTATGCTTAAACGAGGAACATGGCTAGAGAAGTGGCTGGTTGGACACTCCCAGTTGTACTGCCAAGAGCCAGAGGACCTTGCAGGGGGCCTCTGGCAACTAGGTCTGCAGCCCTGGGCACAGTTGGGAAGTTTCAAGAGAAGAGAAGTCAGTAATGCTGTTCCTCCCGTGAGGCTGACCCCAGCCACTGCTGTACAGATCAGAGCTCAATCCTCCTCCTCCTCTTGCACAGGCTCCAAGCAATCCCCCGGGCACTTCCAGAGCTTGGCTCTGTTGTTCACACATCTGCAGTTCCAGGTGAAACCGCTGCAAGCCTGCCATGAAGGCAGCTTTTCACGCAGGGCTGCACTGGCACCAGACCCACCACCTGGGGAATTTCCAGGATCTCATGCAAACCTCTGGGACTTCCATGTTGCCCAAAATAAAGAGGAAACAGTGGAGAGGCTCGTTAAAATAAGGCAATCAAGGAAAAAAAAAACATCTGTGGCAGCTCCTTCAGACAGGCACTGCTACTCGCCGAGTGACTGGTTTCTGAAGTAGCGGAGGCGCACGTGGTGCTGACCACCCTCGCCAGGGCTGGGCACCCCACGCCAGCACACGGCTCACAACCCGCTCCGTGGCCAGCAAAGGGCATGGGGCTGGCAGCAGCGTCCAGCTCACCACCCGCTCTCCCCTCTGCCAGCCATGATGCACTGCCACAAAACCCATCCAGCGAGCCCTCCTCCAGCACCAGCCTGCTGTGGGACAGTGCGTGCTTCTTGTCCACCATCCTCATTTCTTGATCAGTAACACAACCAACCAGACGCTCCACCCCGCTGCCGCCTCCTCCAGCTGTGCTGCAGGCCCAACGCCATGCCTACAGGAGCTCATCCTGAGGAACAGGAGCTCAGGATGTACACCTCCCTACACCTTCACATGTGCCTTTAAGATTAGACTTGGACTCTGTAGGGCTACAAACCCTGCCCAACATGACCAGTCCTCCACCCCAGCGCACTGCACCCCAGAAAGCGGCAACACCAGGAGGGATGAGGCGGTGTCAAAAACAAAGGACGAACCAGCTCCATTTCTCCAGTACCACAGCACAGGTCTTGAGCACAGCGCTCTGCTGGGAGGTGCTGAGGTGCTCTGGACAATCCCTCTGCTCCACAGCTGCCCCCAGCACAGCAGGTACTTCCACTTAAAATTTAAGGATGAAACAATGCTCTGGGGATTTAAGACATGTTATGATTTTTCACAATT
This sequence comes from Corvus cornix cornix, assembly GCF_000738735.6. Classification (NCBI taxonomy): domain Eukaryota; kingdom Metazoa; phylum Chordata; class Aves; order Passeriformes; family Corvidae; genus Corvus; species Corvus cornix. Next base: position 449,599 of record NC_046341.1, read on the forward strand.
AACCCCCACTTACAGTCCCTGCATGTGAACTACACATCATCCCATTTCATCCTCCAGCAGAGGCAAACACTTGGTGTCCTGCCCAAAGTCAGTGTCAGAGCTGAAACAGATCTTCTGACTTCCAAACAAGCTCACGGTGTTAAGCTGCTTTTAACTGTCTCTACGGAAGATGAAAAACAGCAAGAAGAAAGGAACGGGGGAAGGAAGTATGTAAGACTAAAAGAGACAAAATTAACAGGAGAAAATTAAAGAGGAGAAATTTAGGCTCTGACATCTGAAGTAGCTGTGTAGGAGCACACACCCGGGTGCTGCACACCCGGCTTCCAGAAGACAGGCCAGAGCACCCAAAGTCAGATGCAAAGGCACTGACCGCAGCACCTTGGGGACACGGTGAGCCCTGCCAGCCCCTGAGTCCCACTGGGCGCCTTCGCCTCCAGTGTCTGGGCCCAACAGTGTCCCGGGCACCTGCTGTCCCCCTCCCTCACCAGCACTGGGAGGATGCCCTGCTCCTGGCCCCGTTCCTCCACGTAGCTGCGTATGAACGATGGTGGGCCTGCACTGTGCTGGCGGCCGGGGCGCCTCACTCCAACACCAACAAAGCAGAAGGTTAATTTGAACCTCACAGCCCTGCTGCTGCGCGCTTGTGCCTCCTCCTCGCCCTCCCTCCCCGCTCTCCTTTCTGTGCAAAGCCTGACATCTACAGTTCTGTCTGGCACAGTCAGGGGCTGCGGTGGGAACCGCACAAGGACACGGGGACGTGGTGGCCGTCTGCCCTCCGCTCCCTGGCCTTCGTTCACCCACATGCCACAGCACAAAGCAACCTCAGCCCGATAAGGGGACATGCACCAGGAGCAAAGACCACCCGTCGGTACCACTCCAGCGGCCACAAGCACACTGCTACAGTTCACTCGAGACCAGCTCCTGCACTGGCACTGGCACCCAGCACTGTCCAACGCTGCACACCCAAGGAACCACGGCCCGGCAGCATTGCCTCCACAGCCCTTGTGCAGGAACCTCCCGCACCCCAGCACGGCAGAGCCCCTGCTCTGCTTTCGAGGTATCCAAGGGCTGCACACCAGCCTCTGCAACACCAGAGGTACAGCTGGAACGCACAAGCTGCTGTGCACAGCCCGAATCCAGAACACCTTCACACTGCAGGAGCAGGGCTGCTTTGCAGACTCTGCAGCTCTCAAACCTGTGCCTCAAACACCAAGTAGCTCTGTGCATTTTCCCTGCTCACTCTCCTGAACCAGCCTCCAGGCCTGCCAACATGCTTTCCCACCACATGGTACCTCAGCAAACACACCTTGGAGAAGAAGCCCCAGATTCTGCATCATCTCAAACAACCTGCACCTGATGGCAGCTCAGCCAGCTGTGCCTTCGCACCCTCCTCACCTCCCCCTTCTTCACTCAATTCCATTATAACAAGAAGACCAAAACCGTCTGAGCCCATCACCAGACGTCACAGTCACTCAGGAAACCCATTGCCCAACCCAGCAGGATCAAGCACATCATTGCCATGTTAACATCAGCAATTCCGTTTGCACGCTGAATTCCGCATCAAGCGCCGGTCTGTTTGCACAAGGCAGCCGGTGGCAGTGTGGAAGGAGGGTTAAACCCCCTGTTATCCAACTAATCCAACCAGCCATTTTGGAGTGGGCTACCACCGGCTAGGAAAGCGCAGCTGGAAGTACGAGGTGAGCCCAAGGCAGGACACAGGGTCGCTGCTGCTCGGACCTGAGGGTTTGGGACTAGCTCCCATCTTCCCCGGCAGGGACCGATGCTTCAGCAGGCACACTTGGGCCATGAAAATAAACACTAAGAAATAACGTGTTATAGGCCCTGCAGGCTCCACTTTCCCAGATACCGGGGCAGGGGGAGGATGGGAAAAAACATTTTACCAGAGCTGCCAAGCACATTGTCTACTCCAGCATCACTGCCATGCCAAGGAACCCACGCAGCTCAGCCCTCACCAAATTTAATACCTGAAAGCCTGGTTACCACAGGGCCAGCATCCTCATGTTCAACAGCAACGTGCACCACACAATTCAGAACACTGTGAAATGTTTGTTTTCCAGGAGGGGGGAAAGAAAAATACTGCTGGTCCTCTTTGCCTTTTCATAGCAAGAGGCATGTTTGGCACTTGTGACATAATGAAATTACAATCAACAGCTAAGTGTCTCTCCTAGCAGCAAACTCAAGGGCAAAGCCGGGTGGCCGCAGCCTGCCAGCGGCACCCGCTATCATCCCGCTGTCCCCTCCACCTCAGCAGCGCCTGGGACACGCTGGCAGCCACCACCAGCTGCGGCCTGCATGAGCTCCCTTCCTGACATCCCCAACCAAAAAATAATTTCGTGTGGGGACGAACTTGGACTGTGCTCACAGCCACCTCTGACACACACAATACACACCTGGCGCTCATAGCCCCGCGCACAGCCAGCGTTGCTGTGGCGACGAGCACCCACCTCCCGCACCGACAGATGGACACATCTGTCCAGCACAGCCAACAAGGAAGCGCTGGAAGCTCTGGCTTCTTGCCGGCACAGTGAGACCTCAGCGAGACCCGCAGCGTCTCCGAGGGGAATGAGGAACACAGGGGTGGCCAGCGCTGGTGGGATCCCCAACCCAGCAGCAGGACCGCTGCCGGCAGCGAGGGAAGCCCGACTCATCCACCCTGTTTTGTTGTTTGGGTATTTTTTTTAAACTAGCTGGAATTTATCTATTTCTCCAATCCCTGCCTACACACAAACCCAACCTCGGGAGCAAACAAAAATGCCTGAATCGCAAATCAGAGACAAAGCAGAAGGCAAGCGGGCGGCCTGCTCCCGCTGCCCTCACCTCACCCCTCGGCGCGAGGCGGTTATATTTAGGTACCGCCACGGTCTGCGGTGCCGCGGCCCCCTCGGGCACGGCGCAGAATGCAGATTTTCCAGACAACAGACCACAACAGCTCCGTCGAAACCATTAGAGGCTGCGGCGCCCAGGCCTGCGCACAGATGTTTTGATTCCCACTCTCCTGCCACGACAGCCCTCGACAGCCCCATTGCTGCTGCCACGCGCTGGACACCCAGCCTGAATTTTGGCTGTCGAGGAGGAAGGGAGGGGGAGCCCTGCTCCCCAGAGAGGAGCTCCGCTCTCTAGTCTACCCCTGCATCTCCCCAGGGACGGGCAGCCTCCCCATGGGCTCTCAGATGGCGTGGGGGATGACCCACCATGATGAAACAGGAGCAGCACAGCGGGCACAGCCCCCACAGGCACCTGCTGTGGCCCCAGGGGCCTTTCCCAGGCTGAAGCCCCCACAGTCATCAGTTGCAGGAGCCTGCGAGCGGCACAGGGGTCTGGCATGTGCTGGGCCAGGGGGACCTGTCGTGACCCAGCTTTGTTCACAGCCCACTTCTCCTGCCAGCCGGACGCACCCACTGGTACATGGCCCCCAAAGCCACACAAAGGCCAAACCTTGGCTGCACTCTGGTGAAGGGATGCAGGAGCCGTGAAACACTCAACCTCTCCCGAGCCTGTCTCTCTGGAACCGATCTCCGCAGCGCAAACACACCTCCAGCCCCAGCAGGGCCAGCGCCGCCGCCACCAGCACCCACAGAAGATGGTTGCCGAAAACTCTCCCACCGCAGACAAGAAAGCGACACTGGTAGGGAAACGCTCCCACGAGGGATCGAGCCCCCGCAGAACAGAGCACGGCATGTGAATAAAGTTGATGTAAAAGCCAACTAATTCTTTTTCTGCTTCTCCACGCAACATTTTTTTTATTATTATTACTGCTACTACTGTTATTTTGGAAAGCGGAAGGAGGTGCTAACAGGGAGGCTGATGCAGCCAGCTGTGTGTCCATCAGCTTGGGATTCAGCGATTCCTGCTGAAGCCGTTCAACCACCGGCCAGGCCCAAAGCAAATCTGCCGCTCCTGGCCTCTGGCACGACACCGACAGCAATGGGGCGGGGGTCAAAGCAGAGAGATGAAAGAGGAACACACGCCTCTGCTTTTGTCAGAGCGGCCACCACCGGGCCCCAGTGTGACAGCGGCCATGACAAGTCCAGCCGATAGTGCCAGGCACACGGGGCCGCCCGCGCTGCCTTGGCCCGCCAAGCAGCACCTTGGCTCGGTCCTGCGGGAACAAAAGGCAGCAGCAGGGCGGGAGGGGGGGTCCGGAGGCTCTGCAGCAAAGGACCAGTGCTGCTGTGGCCGGCACGGTGCGCGGGATAGGGGCTGGAGCCAACTTCCTGCTGCCCTCTGCTCCCAAAATGACCACGTTTAAAAGAAAAGAGGAGGAAAAAAATATACAAATACAGCAAAGCAACTTCTGGGGCCAGATGCAGAGTTTCGCTCCCCTCTAATGTGCCTTTTCTTTGCTTTTGTTCCAGTCGAAGGCAGCCTGTGGAGCAGGACCGGCCAGGAGGCAGCTCAGGCAGCTGCACAGGGGAAAGCCCTCGACCGGCGGCAGAGCAGAAGCCCGGCGAGCCCTGGGCCTGGCCGCAGGGCCGGCGCTTCATGGTGGTGGGGAGCCCGGCACGATCCTGCTGTCGGGGGCCCGGGACGCCCCGCTCGCCCCCCTCCCAGCTGCTCTCTGGTCTGCGCTGCTGCGGCAGCCAAAAAGCCACGATCCGCCTTCACTCAGTGCCGGACCAGACAGTGCTCCCTAATGAGGGAGCATTACAATCAGCTTGTAATGCTGAATTTTTAATGCTGCCAAGGGCTCTGTTACATAATAAAGGGTGCAACGGGAGCAGAGGGAGGCCGGTGGGGCGGCCCGATCCCCCCGGCCACGCAGGTGGCGGCCCCGGCCCACTGGCCACCCCTCGCACCCCCTGACCCGCCGCTTACCGCCAGCGCCGTAGGATAGGGCGTGCACGACGCCCATCGGAGCTCCTGCCCTGCCGGGAGGGTTGCACAAACTTTCCTCAAGTGCATGGAGGGGTGATGCCAAAACGCTGGCTCCGCACTCTGCCGCGGCTCGGCCGGGAAATGATTTAAAAGCAAAGTTCACGAGCATGTTAACAGCATGCTCTCGTATGTCCCCGCACACACGGGCTGCGCTGCGCCGCTCAGTAATACCCTAAGACTGTAAATCTATAACCACTGCAATGATTTAGTGATTAAAAACATGATAACATATTGTGTAACTGCAAACCACAGAATCCCTGCCAACTCTCCTCCGAGATACAGGAACAAAAATACAGAAAATGCGTTGCTCGCAGCGGTCTTCCTAAACTCGATGGAAAGATTTTAATAATAATAATGCAAAAAACCCCAAAAAAAACAAACCCCAAAAACAAAAACCCAACCCAGACATCAGAAAAGGCTGGATATTAAGCAAGGTTAGAAAAAAAAAATATTTAAAAGACAGAATTTTAAATACGGATCTTGCTCTAACAAATTACAATCTAAACATGCCTCGCTTTTTTCTCTTTTTAAGTTTGTCGTAACTGGAATAACTGGTCTTGTGTGATGTCTTGCATATTCAAAGTGCTTTGTAATAGGATACGGAGACCAAACCTTATTTGCCTAAACTCAATGGGTTTTATTTTTTCCCCTCTCTCTCCCCCCCATTTCTTTTCCTTTTATTTTCCCTCCTCCCCCCCCCTTCTCCTCTAACAGGGGGAGGGTGTTAGGGGAGGCAAAAGGAAGCGAGGGCTTTAAGCTGTAAGGAAAATACCTGAAAGGGGAAGCTGCAATCCGTAATACAGTGAGGAAAGCCAAATATTATACATATATTTTTAAAGGCAGCTATGGGAGTTTTGGCCTCTAAGCAGCCAACTTGACCCCATTCTCTCTATTCCCTTATTTCCTCCGTTGCAGGATTCCTGCACCTTCAGTCGTATTCGAACTCAATGTGACCCTAAGGAGGGAGTCACCGAGTCTCCAGAAAATTGCTCCATATTAAACAGGAGCAAGAAGAGGAGAAAGACAGACAGCCGGCGCAGAGGGGACACGGTTGCGTTAGAGTCCAGGACATATCGAGAGCAGCCCCAAGCACAGCGGGAGAGAGAAACAGACCTTGCTCGGAACCAATTTTTGTTGGTTTAAAAAAAAAAAAAAAAGGGGGGGGGGGGGAGGGAAGGAAGAACTGAATAATTAAAAAAAAAAAAAAAGACAAAGACACAAACAAATGCAACCCAAATTATAAATAATTCACAGTCCGAACCCCGCGTGTGCGTGGCACCCACGCACGCCGTGCACAGCCAGGGCACATACACACACACACGCTGCCCGCGAAGGGTGCGCGCGGCAGCGGGAACCCGAGCGCGGCGGGTCCCGGCGGGGACCGACAGGACCCGCGTTTCACGTAGTGCGATAAGCGCCGGGCGATGCAGCCCCGAGTCATTAACCCCGGCCCCGAGCGGGCTCGGCCTGCGGTGCCGCCCGCCCCCGCCGCGCTCCCGCACCGAGCCGCCCGCGGGGAACAAGAATCGCCGTTACTGTGCGTGGCCAGGCCGTGCGGGCCGCGGGGTGCGGGGCTCCGCGGGGCCGGGCCCGCCGCCGCCGGGGCAGTTTTCGGCACTTTCTTCGCCCCTTTGTTTTCCAGCGCGTCCCCGGCGCGGAGCGGCCGCGGCCCGGCGGGGTCCCGGGGGGCGCGGGCTCCGCGCGAGGCCGGGCCCCCGCCGCCGGCCCCGCCGCGCACAAAGCGGCCGGGCGGGCGCCGCGCTCGCTGCGCGCCCCGCGGCCATGGCCGGCGGGCGGGGCGGGGGGGGTCCGCGGGCGCGTAGCGGCCCCCGCGGCGCCGGCACCTGCGCGTCCCCGGCGGCGGCGGCGGGGCTCCGGGACGGCGAGCGGCACAAAGTTTGCTGGGGGATCCGGGGCGGTGGGTGGGAGCGGGCGGGAGGGGGGGCCGGACCAGCCCCATGCAAAGCAGCCCGGGCGCCCCGAGCAGGAGGAGCCCGAGCGGGGGACAGGGCAGAAAAGTTGCCACTTACGCGGTCGCTGCTCCGGCGGCGGCGGCGCTTTTAATCCCGGGCGGCGGCGCGGGGGCTACAGATCCCATGCAGGCTGCGGCGGCTGCGGCGGCAGGAGCGCGGGGCTCCGCGGAGGGGCCCGGGGCAGCAGCAGCGGGAGCCGGGGGCAGCAGCCGGAGCCGAGCGGGAGCCGCCGCCGCCGCCGCCGCTGCCCAGCAGCAGCATCGTTGTCGGGGAGTTTGCAGCCCCCCGGAGAGAGGGGGCCGCGGGCGGCGGCAGCAGCAGCAGCGGCGGCGGCGGGTCGGGGCGGAGCGGCGGGCGCGGAGCGGAGCGGGCGGCGGGCGCGGAGCGGGCGGCGGGGCTGGCGGTCGCCGGAGCAGGAAGCGCCCGGACTCAGATCTGATGATTGGGAAGAAAAAAAACTCTTTGGATCTTTATTCTGCTAATTAGTTTCCTGCAAAAAATGGCTGATTAGTGCAGTGCGCATGTGCCTCATTACCCAGGCACGACGGGAAGGGCTAATTAGCCACCTTCTGGATCAATAAGATTCAGCCCAGGCGGCGGGGGAGGGAGCGAGCGCGCAGGAGCGGGCGGGGGGAGCGCGGCGGCGGCGGCGGCGGCGCCGCACCGAAACTTGGGGCAAGCGGCCGGCCCCCAGCCCGCGGCGGGGGGGCCCGGCCCGGCCCCGCTCCGCGCCCCGCCGCGCTGCCCCGCGGAGCGCCCTGCCCGCGCAGCGCCGGCCAGGGCAGGGGGCGCGGGGCCGGCCGGCAGCTCCTCTCCGCTCCGCGGTGGCGGGACCTCCGCGGGGCCACCTGCCCCCGCGCCCCGGGCGGGGCCGCGCCGCCCCGCGCAGGGCAGAGCCGGGGCGGGCCGACCCCCGCCACCGCCGAAGTTTCCCCGGGAGCCGCCGGGAAAGTTGCGTCTGGCAGCGAGCGCAACTTTGCGCGCCGGCCCCGCCGCCGCCGCCCGCAGCATCCCCGCGGCGCGGCCCGGCCCCGTTCAAACTTGGCGGCCGCCGCTCCGAGCGGGCCGGCGGATCAATGCGGCTGCGGCCAGCCGCGCTGGGAGCCGGGCTACAGGTTTCACCAGCCATCGCTGGCAACAGCTTTGTCATTTTCTAAAAATAAGAAGCTAAAAGTTATTGTAGAAGAAGGGGCTTTTTTTGTCCCCCGCACAATGTGCCTTTTGTGAGTTTAATGCCATTCTGGGGCTCTCTATAGCCCCGGACAATGGGGAACTCCAGGAGGCGGCTGTGCCTCTGCCTTTTTTCTTTCTTGCTTTCTCTTTTCTCCCCCCTACCCCCCTCCTCTTTTCCCCCCTTTTTTCTTTTTCTTTTCTTTTTTTCTTTTTTTTTTTTTTTTTTAGGAAAGGATACAACATTCCTCCAGTCCCACCAGAACCTCTGCTTTGATTAAATAAATATTTCTCTAGCCTAACGGTAACGTTTTTCATTTTCTGCTCGGGTCCATGTCCGATTATTATTTAAAATTTTTATTTCCAGGAGCTTCTCCCTCCCCATTCCAGCCCTAGTGAGAAATGTTGATCATCGCTGGGAACGTGGGATTTGAATTTCAGGAGGAGGTGAACCAGTAAGGAACCTCTGTCCAGGCTTCAGGAATATAGTTTTTTCATCCTTCTAAAAGAAGCTATTTTTATTACTATCAGAAATGCATCTAAATTAAATCATGTCTTGAAAATCTAAAGAAGCTTTTTTTTTTTGCCTTTTTTTTGCCTTTTTTTTTTCCTTTTCTATTTTTTTTTTCTTTTCATAATAACCCAAATAATTATCTTCCCGGTTTGTTTCATAGCTCTGAACAAGGAATGCAGTTGCGGTCAGTTTTTCCATTTGGGAGAACCTTAATGTAGATGTATTTTATACGGCAAGGTAATAAACTGCATGTTTGTTAGTACCTATTATAATTAAATGTCTTGAGCTTTCCCTATTTCTTAACGTGGGGGTTGACATTTGGAATTTTGACAAGTCCCTTTAAGTGGGATGGGGGTGAAGGAAGAGGACGGGTGATTAGGAATTTGACTGTACTGTTGATGCATTGCTGGAAGTGTCTTGCGTTTGGGAGAAAGTCGCAGGTTTTAAGACTCAGGGTTCGAGAGTTGCCACGGTTCTGTGGATGTTGTACCTGCAGCCCTGGTGTGCCCGGTGACCCGGGCATGCTGTGCGTGAGTCCTGGTGGTTGGATTGACTCTAGAGGGGGACCAGTTTGCCTTTAAAAGCTGCCCTTAAAAATCAGTCCCTGCTTGATACATGTCTGTCTGGTTTTATGGAAGAATAATTGTTAATGTACTCACTTTCAAAAAACCCCAAACCTTAAAAAAAAAAAGAAACACAAAAAAAAAAAACCAAAAACAAAAAAACCCCCAAACTACCACAAAAAACAAAAAAAAAGCCAACCCAAAAAACCAACCAACCCCTAAACCAGGGAGCCCTGGAGGAATCAGAATTTTTCGGGCTGCTTGGTGCGCTGCTTGGGAAGGTGCATGTAATTTGTAGCTGTCGTTCTTGCTGAACGTGAACCAAACGTGGGTTGAGGAAGAAGTTGAGGCAAGAATAAAGTAACCCTTGCCTTTAGCACTTGGGATAACTCAGAAGTACCTCTTTTCCCCTGAGGCTGTGGATCTGGTGGCCCAGGGTGCGGATGCTGCCTGTGACCACACTTTTTGCAGAGCAAAGCAAAAGGAAATGTGTCGGGAAGTTGGGGAGCAAAGAAGTGACTGTGGATGCTCCAGAAATAGGCACCTCCACAGGGACGTGTGCGGGCGCGGGCTGGAGCCATGGATGTTGTCTCCGCGTTTGCATCGTGAATTCTAGCTGTGTGCCGCTGTCCTCTAATTTCCCATGACAACATATGGATCCCATAAAGGCAAACATGCCGAAGTGCATCTGTCTGGGTAGTTAACACAAACCAAACATCCCCTGCTCGGAGATCCCGCTGCTCCTCTGGCCGTGCTGCGCGGAGCCCTCCTGCGACAGCCCCTCGGTGCTCCGTCTTCTCCGTCACGCTCCCGGGACGAGCCCGAGTGACCCGAAAGGGAGGAGGGCAGCAGGCGCCAGGTCAGAGGAGCGGAGGGGTTAAGCGGGGAGAGGGGCGTGCGCCCTGCGCCCCCCCCCACCCTCCTGGGAGCTGGTCCTGCCCGAGCAGGCTCTGCCCTGGGGTCAAGTCCTAGGACATCTTCCCTCCCCTCCTGGCAAGGCAGCAGCTCAGGCTGGGAAGGGAAACAGCAGATGAGCAGAGGGCAGAGGTTTACCCCTCATCCTGGAGACAGACGTCTGGGGGCTGGGGAATGAGAGAGTTCCCAGTTTTCCAGGTTGCAAAAAGAGGTGATGAGGGGAGGCTGTGTGTGAAAAGAAGGGAAGGAACAAGTAACGGCTGCAGGACCAGCGGATAAACCACTACGCAAAGACTGAAATGCAGCCAAGGAATTAAGGGATAATTCATACAGAAATCGTTAGGTATGATTACATGTATGTGCATGTGTGTCTCCTCTAAAAAATTTACTTCCTGTAAGATTTCTTTGTTCTAGGCAAAAAGACAATCTGAATGCTAAAATATAAAAAGGGGCTTCCCTTACTTTGATTAGAAATTTTGATACAGCCTCATCTGCAATCGTGCGGATGCCTCTTGTTTCTATATGTGTATCTCTGCATACGCATAGATGGGATTTTGGGTTCAAATAGCTTTTAATGTGCTTAGTAGAAAGAAGCTCTTAGTATCAGATCTGCAGGGAAAATAAGACTGATTTTTCCCATAGGAAACTTGGTAAAGACACAGCTGAATTATTAGATTAACCCATTTTTTTGTCTCATGCCATATCTGATGTATTTGCGCAAAGAATTGTATCATTTCATTTCTATGTTATTTTGAACAGATGGAACAAATAGCGGTGCTTTAAAGGGAAGTTATTATTTGTAGAAATATATACAAATTAAGAGGAACAACTTTGAAGCAAAATGTTTTTCCGAGGCAGCAAATATGGCTTTCTGTACAGGACTCTCCGCAAGAATAGTTGTTATCTTTAACATGTAAAATGGGGGTGAGCAGCTCCAGTTCCCTGGGTTCTGCAGGGAGATCAGGTCCTCCCCTGGAGACAGGACCTGGCTGCCAGGGGCTCGGGAGGCAGGGGTGGGCCGCATTTGCATAAGGCTGTGGTGACAGCACTGGACTCGGGTGAATTTTTAGGGATCCCACAAGCGTATCCCGTTGCTCACCGCCCAGCACAGGGGGACTGGGCCAAGGCTCTGCGGTGCCAGAGGCTGACGAGGCACAAAAGGCTGATGTATGGGGAGAGCTAAAAGAAAAGTTCCAGGCTATCTTTTAAAATTCAGGCTTTAAAAATTATTGTTGGGAGGGGGGAGGTCCAGCTTAGAAAAAGTCTCCATAATATCATCCACTTTCATAGCTCTGTGCTTCTTGGAAATGTGTCTGAAGAATCAGAACAAAGCATGGAAGGCCAGAGTCCTTGAAGGAGCTCCAAATGATAAAGTCTGCCATTCATTTTAAACACTGCGTGCATTGTGGAAACACGGGTCAATTTGAAGGCATTTGTCAGATTTCCAGTTCCCTCTGCTCCTTTGCAATGGAAATTTGCAATCAAATCCCTGTGCTGGAGTTAGGATGTCTGCCTTGATCAGTTTGTATGACTCTATGCCCAAAGCATTGGCCAGGTAAGCTAGCTTTTCCTTTGGAAAGTTTGTTTGTGTGGAGTTGAGCGGGAGAAGGGGGGAAGGTTGAGGGGAGTCAAGCTGGAGCAGATGTGTTTGTTCTGGGTTTGGAAGGGGGAAAGGGCAGGCAATCGACGGCGATGGATTGCACAGGGCTTGCTGAGCCGCAGAAGTGAGTTGATACCATTTAGAGACGCCCAGCAAGAAGCATGGAAAGGGATATTCCAGCAGCAGCACAGTCATTGTTGGGATGCAAAAATGCAGCACGGCTGGAGAGCCACACTGCTGAGCAATTTCAGCCAGATAGCAGGGATTTCTTCTGCAGTCACGTTTGCCTCAGTTACTGGGGGGGCTGCTGCCCGTATTCCTGAGACACGGGGATGCTGGAGGGAAGAGACTATTGCTCTAGAAGAAATGCTGTAGGATTTGGGGGGGGGGGGGGGGGGTTTGGGCTGGGGGACATGTTCAAAGAAACATTTATTCTTTTGTCTCAAATATATTTCTGGGGTTTTACCTGATTATTAAAAGACATTGTGCTCTAGGCAGTGGGAGTGACAGGACCTCTGTGGGCTATTCCAGCTGTCCCCAAACCTGGCAAGGCTGCTGCAGCCAGGCTGAGTAAACACCCCTCAGTCAGACAGCAGGTTTGTAACATGCATTTGCTTGTTTTGCAGGCCATAACATGAGTGGATGTGTTTGCCATGGAAATAAACACTTGGAATACATCTATATGTTTCTTGGCTTTTTGAGAGAAATGAAGAAAAAAGTCTTGGCATTTAATTAGAAGTCACTAACCTGATAAATATTGAACATCATTTCTTTGTGAGCGGCTCCATGTGCTCAGAGCACTCTATGGATGTATTCCACAATTGCACTTATTTAATGCCTCTATCACCTCATGCCTATTGTATTTATGTTGTCATCAATGTCAGATTTTAATTAAACAATTAAATCACTGTCACAGTAATTTCCCTAGAAAACTATTTTAAATGAAAAATCCCACAATAAGTGTTTGGGAACCATCTTAGAGGAAAAAAAGAGGGAAATAAGTTATAAAACAAAATTATAGTTCCCCCAGAATTAGGGAAAAAAACATATTTTCAGCATTGAGAAGAATTCTGGACTACAGGGCGGTTTCCACAGAATTCAGAGTGTGTCAGCAGGGAGACCAAGACACCTTGGCTTGTCTGGGGGCGAGTCTGAGTCTGTCAGGCGGAGCCGCTGCGCAGGGACCCCGGCCCAGGGCTGGCACTTCCTGTGCTCACCCCCCGCTGTGGGCCAGGAGCAGTGACAGCAATGCAACCCTCTCATCTCCGTGCAAGCCAGGTACCAAATGCTCCTTGGAAAATAGTCCATCAGCCTTCTTTCCCTCTGAATTATTTCAGAATTAAGCTGGAGATTTGCAGGAAAGTCTGCATTGAATTATTCACCAAGCACCAGCACCAGCTGCACTTACTATATAGTAACCATGTCCTCCCTGTGTTGTAAGCAGTGAGAAATCGGATCTGACATAGCATCTTTGCTGCAGTTAATCAAACAGTTCATCGTTATCTCTTTGTAAATATCTGCTCTTATTCCTCTAAAACCTGTACTTCTTTGTACAGAAAAATCACAAACACAAGATGCAAAATTCATCAGACAAGATATCTGCAGGAATCACGCTCTCAGCCGCACGCCACGATATTACCTGTATTTAACATAAGCACATCTGACATTTGCGGCGACGTGAGCGGCGCATATTGAAATTGGGGGCCCAGGCTGTGATTGCAGCGCCACGTCCCCCGCAGCCATCCCCAGCGCCAGCCCGGCCGCCAACAATGCTTTCATTTGTGCCCCGGGAGGGCTGTGCTGGGGCGAGTGCCAGGGAGCAGCAGGGGGGGCTGGGGGGCTTCGCTGTCCCCCCGGTTCCCCCAGCACCCAGCGTCAGGGGGTCACCCCCACCCCAGCACCCATCCTGCCACGGGAATCCTGGACAGTGTTTCTTAGGTCCATGCTGCATTGTTATTGGAATGCAGCTTTGCAGATTGGGTTATGGCTGGGCTGCGTGTGGTTTCTGTCAGCCCTGAAGTGTTTTACAGCTGGAGATGATTTGGGGGGGGAGGGGGCACATGCAGCCTGTCCACAGCCAGGTCTGATGTTCGTCTGCTGCTGTCTCTCTAATTTTTTTCTATGTGCCTCCAACAAAAGGTGAGGTTGGCACTGGAGGGGATGATGATGACAACGGCAACACCAGGCCCATCCCTTCCCGCTCCTCATTTGACTTTGGTTCTCCCAAAAGCAATTTGCCAGCAGATCCCTCTTCCTCCTGCGGCCACAGCAAACCGAGGTACCTGGTGTGCTGTGCCTGGGCTGGGCAGCCCGAGGCCTCCTGCCCCAGCCAGCTCCACTTGTGAGTTCAAGGCACAAAACCTTCAGCCTAAATTCAACCAGTAAACCCCAAAGCACTCACTCTGTCAGTCCAGAGCCGTGGAAGAGTCTCCACAGCCCCCTTGGCCAGGCAGACCCTCGCCCGGACCCATCCAGGGCCACCTGCACTGTGCCAAGATGCTCTCCCTTGGCAGAGCATATGCAACCAGAAACACACATTTTTATACGCAGGAAAGGGGAAAATGGATGAGGTTGCACAGAACCCTCCTCCAAGCAGGAGAGGCTGTGCTGGAGGAAAGTATTGCTCATAATGACACTTAAGCCCAGACACTTGAATGCTAAAGGTTAAACTTACATTCTTCAAGAAAGGGCTCCTTGCCAGCTTGAACTGTGTTGTGTGTTCACTATTGCCTCCTCCTCCTCTTCATCCACTGTCAATCCACTTTTGGTATGTGTTGAAATAACTGAGGTTTTGGGGTGGATTTTTTTCTTCCCCTAATGTCTGTTCTCTGTACCAGTTCTCGGCCCTATGTCTGTCACAGGGTTAAAAAAAAAATTAAAAATCAGTTTAATGCTCACACAAAAGTGAAGTGGTTTTTTTTTCTTAGCTGCAAACTACTGTAGCTTCAATCCATCAAAGATCAGCCTCAGCATATGTTCTGTCCTCCAGTGACACACCGTTCATAGAACACCATCCTCCACCTCTTGTCCTCAGCTGAATAACCAGAACATACATTCTGACAATCAGGCTAAAAATGGAATTAAAACACACATTGAAAGACTGATATATACAGTAACAATAGGGTGGCGAAATAATTTTAGGGACAATCCTCACCAGGGCTGGAGATGAAACTGGTGGCAATGCTTCCAAATGCTCAAGCCAAGGAAGAAGAAACAGGAAAATGCCCACCCAGGAGTAGCACTTCAAGATGAATTTCAGCATAATATGAAGAAACAGACATGCAGTTTGGATGCTGCATTTAGACCTTAATGATCAAAGAGCACCTTCTCCATATACTTTCATGCTTCTCCCCAGAGATATTTCCCATAAAAAAAGAATGGAAATAGTATTACATTGTGCATGCCTTCTAAAGCAGCCTCTTTACACAGCCTCATGCAGGCTTTTCGTGGAGAATCAGTCAGGTGAAAGCACAGAACACGGATCCCTACATCTCAGCAGCAGGTAGAGGAGACCCAGACAGGAAGG
This sequence comes from Corvus cornix cornix, assembly GCF_000738735.6. Classification (NCBI taxonomy): domain Eukaryota; kingdom Metazoa; phylum Chordata; class Aves; order Passeriformes; family Corvidae; genus Corvus; species Corvus cornix. The sequence goes on from NC_046341.1 coordinate 464,756, forward strand.
CTGGATCAAAGGCTTTGAGGAGGAGCATGGAAAAGAGCCAGAGTGAGCTTCAGAAGTCAAATGCAATTTTTATTTGGGTTCAGAGATGATAAAAGGCCAGTGATGTTCATTTTCCTACTTCCTGCAGCAAGGGAACGGGGGGCTGCAGGGCTCCGCAGCTCGCTGCAGTGTATTTCTTGGCACAGCCCTAATTGTATCTCCAGGTCCCAGTGGAAGTTCACGCTTTTTAATATCTCTTATTGCTTCTGCAATTGCTGCCACCAGTCAGCAATCACAAACAGGAAGCCGTGAGTCAGCAGAGCCATAACCCGTGGGCCGACAGCGGCCAGAGGAGAGGGACGCTCCTGGAAAACACGGCGAAGGGCCGAGCAGGCCAGGCCCCGCAGGCCACGCTGCAGGAACGGTGCCTGGACAGGCCGGGGAGCTGAGCGGAGCCTCGGTTCCTAATTCAGCCCCTCAGCTTTCACCAAAACCTGGGATAAAGGCCCTGTCGCTCTGGGCCTGAGCGCCTGCGGAGAGGTTTCCCAAAGCTGGTCCCCAAAGCTCAGGGCAGTCATGGTAGGGCGAGAGCAGACAAGGACACTGGGTTCAGTTTCCTATCCGTGCTCCAAAAACCAGATTTTTTTATCCTGTTAGGGAGAGGCACAGCAGAGGAGGCAGCGGTGACCCCTCAGCTGGGATTTGTCAGCATGACCCCGTTTTCATACCAGCAGCACCCAGGACTTGGCCACACCATGGCTCACGTAGCGCAGGGAAGCAGATGATCTATTCCCAGCCTGGTTTCGTCTGTTTTCTAACTGTATTTAGCAGCGAGTTTACTCCAGACTGAGCCTGCGTGAGTAAGTGTGTATGTAAGGGTTGAGGATTGGCTGCAGCAGGCAGAGGGTTTGCTGAAAGGCTTGTTAAGGAAGCACTACTGACCATGCAATCCAATTACATAATGCTTCAAAAAATAACCGTGCTGGGAGTTGGGTCTGGGCAGCGCATTTTGGCAGCAGAAAGAGGTATCAAATGTTCATCTTCCAAACCAGAGGCTGTCAGCGTATTTGTGCCACAATGTGACACTGCACCTCGGCCGTAAACTGCTCTAAAGAGGAAACTTGCTTCCAGGGGAAATGCCTGCTGTTCCCTTTCAAGGCAGTGCTGCACCCTGCAGACCGACGTTATTTGAGTCCTTGTAAAATTACCACTAATCTCTGCACTCAGGATGCCTCGTGTTTTATGGGCACTCGTATGACGGCAGCTTTGTTTTCTAGGGGGAAAGCAGAGTGCTGAGCAGGGAGAAGCAGGCACCTGGCCATCAGCAGTGGCTCTCTGGGGGTTTTCCTCAGCTCCCTACCTTCCAGTTCCTCTCTGCCACTCTGGACAGGACACACATACAGATGATGCACAGTATTCACTGGACAATGTCTGAAAAAAAATACCCTGTCCTGCCTGAGAAAGATTCAGATCCATGCCCATTCCCAGGCAGAGCCCGCATGGAGCTGTGCATCCCTTCTGCCGAGATGGATGCTGGCAGAGGGGACTGAAGGCTCCAAATCCACGACGGTTCCATCCACACGTTGTCCGGGATGACAGGGATTTAGAAACCCTGTCTCCAAACAGCACTGGTAGCTTTTATCGTAGTTACTAATTAAACTGCTGGGCTGCTCCGAAGGCGTCGCAGAAAAGGCACATTTCTGGTTAATGAGGCAACAGCAAACTAAGGATATTCTTAGCCGCTGCGGAGCTGCCTGTACCTGAGCTGTGGGGCTCGGCTGCCGGGGATGCTGCGTGAGCCGCGCCGGTCACCAGCGCCCGGCTCTGGCCCCTGTCCCAGCCTGGGCAGCGGTGGGGTCCCTCGGCCGGATCGCATCCCCGGTCCCCCCCGGGCGCTGCCCACGCCGGGAGCCCCCCCGGTGGCACGGGCGAGCCCCGGCTCTGCCGCCGGGCCCGGGGCAGCGGCGCGGGCGCGAAGGGGTTACGGGCGGCTCGTCCGGCCCGGCCCAGCCCGCCGCCGCCTTCCCTGGCGGTTCCCGGCTGTTCGCGGCTGTTCCCGGCTGTTTACCTGGCAGCGCCGGCCGGAGGCCGCGCTGACATCACCGCCGCGCCCCCTCCTCCCTCCCTCTCTCCCTCCTCCCGCCGCCGGCCGAGCCTCGCCCGCCGCGGGGCCGCCGCTGCCGGCAGCGCTCGGGCGAGTCCGAGCGGCCCCGCCGCCCGCCTTCACCCGGTGCCCACGGCGGGAGCTGCCCCCGGCCCCCCGGCTCAGCCCCGCGGCCGCTCCGCCCGCAGCCCCTGGCACCGGCCCCTCGCCCGTGGCCCTGGCACACGTGGTGCCCCGGCGCTGCCGCCTGCCCACCCACCTGGCTGCCACGTCGCAGCCGCGTGCTGGCCGGGGGCCACCATGCTGCCGCTCCTCGCCGCCGTCACCCTCTGCCCCCGGGCTGCGCCCGGCCCGCTCCGGCCCGGCCCGTCACATCGGCCTCTCCGGCAGGCCCGGGGGCCCGCGGACACCGTGGGCCACAGCCAGCGACGCAGGTGCTCACCCCGCCGGGGGTTGCTCGCTCCAGCAGCCCGCGGCGGAGCTGCTCTGTGGATGCTTTCTTGGTGCATTTGGGCAGGGAGCCAAAGTATGCAGCTTAAAGGAAATGTTTAATAAAGACACAGGAGCCTCAAACTGTTTATTTTTCCTTGCAGAAAGGTGGAGAGACGATGTCCCTGGAAACGCTGCCGGGCCAGGCGCAGGCCGGGGGCCGAGCCGGGGCTGACACTGCCTCTCGCCTCTCCCTCCCCTGACAGCCCCAGCCGCGGGGTCATAAACCGTGGGGGGAAAAGGCAACCTATTAGTAACTCTATTAAGTCTCCATTAGTTAGGTGTGAACTCATTACTCTAATATACCTGGAGGTGGGATCCCACTTGCAGGACATTAGCGCTGCAATAAGCACGTTTACCACCCGAGCTGGACCGAGTGAGGGAGAGGATGGAGCACAGGAGAGGACTTCTCGACACCTGGCGAAGCACCCGGTGCAGCAGCACCACCACGGAGAGCCCTTCCTGCCACGCCTGCCCTGGGGCAGTTGAACCTCTTCTACACAGGCTCTGTCCCTGTCCCGACGGTCGTATTCCCTATGACCAGTCCCTAAAGCACCCCTTGAGACCCTCCCTTCGTGCAGTAGCGACAGGGCAGCCACTGAAACGCACTCCGCTCATCTGCTTCCCTGATGAGCGGCTGCACCGTGGGAAGCTGCTCTCCCACCCTGTTGTAGAGTCAGTCATTTGGGTTGAAAAACCCTCTAAGACCACTGAGCTCCCCCAACACTGCCAAGGACACCACTAGCCCATGTCCCCAAGTGCCATATCCACACAGCTTTTAAATCCCCTCCAAGAATGATGATTCCACCACTGGGCAGCCTGTGCAAGGGCTGGACAGCCCATTCAGTGAAGAAATTTTTCCTAATCACTAAATCATAGAATATCCTGAGCTGGAAGAAACTTACAAGGAATATCGAGTGCAACTACGGGCCCTGCACAGGACAGACCCAAGAATCCCACCACATGCCTGAGAGCTTTGTCCAGCACTTTCTGAATGTCCAGTCTCAACCTCCCCTTTGCCTGGCCTGGCCTTTTCGATGTGCTGGCGCTTTGTGACAGGAGCTGTTCCGCTGTCTGCAGCTGTGCACCCTGTGAGGAACTCAGGTGAACTAAATAATGAGCTTATAGGAAATCAATTAATTAATAATAGGATGCGGGAGCAGGGCTTAAAGGGGTTTGCTGAGTCAGCACAATGAAAAAGATGATTGTGTGTAGAAATCTGTAGATGTAGAACTTTTTCTCCACCTTTTCAGTCAGCTTTAGCATGCCAACATGAGCTGCCGGAGCCGCCACTGCCCTCTGCCAAAGCCCCTCACGGACGGATACCGTTTGCCCTGCAGAACACAAAGATTCTGCACCATCTCCTCCCCATCCTTACTCACACTTCAAGGCTGCACAAAAGCACAGTCCATGCAGAACTCTTCCCAAAACTAATTTTTAAGCCCATTTGTTCCTAAATAGCACAAAACTGTACACAATCCCTGAAAAAAAGTTGTCCAAGAGCACACAAGTAGGATTTAAAAAATTATTTCAGGAGGAAGCATGATCTTGTTTCTAAGATCCTTGGCCAAAAAGAGTATAAAATTAATGGTATTAAGTGCCTAAAAATACTCTTGAGGATCTGGGAGTTGGAACAAGGGCTCGGATTCTATTCCCAGCTCTGCCACAGACTCACTGTCTGCAATGAAGGACCAGACGGGACACAGGGTATGCTGGAAGTGCCCAGAAATGCACTTCAGAGCTCACTTCCCCCACTTTTTGCTGTATTTTCCCAGCCTGTACAATGGGTACAATACCAACTCCGACAGACCAGACCACATGAGATGGGATGTTGGTGGAATTCCTCCTGGTGTTTCCAGAGTACCATGAAACCATGTCCTTTCATGGTGCCCCACTGATCAAGCTCACCTGCCCTTTTCTTCCTTCCCTGTTTCTCTGGAATTAACTCTTACAATTCAAAACATCAGCAGGTACAAACAATTATGATTAAAAAAGAAACTAATTGCTAGAAAAGTGCTCTCCTCCCTCCCAGCAAACACAGCACCTCCTTGCACTGGCCTCCTGGTCAGTGGCAATTTGTCTACTGTAAGGATGTTCAAGTCCAATGTCCTGCAAAATTCAGTATTAAATGTGACTCTTTATTGCCCTGAACAGGAGAGATAGGCATCCCTAAAATGAAATACTTGTTTTTAGCCTGGGAAAATCCTGAAATATTTGCCTTTTAATATGTTATATCTCGGAAAACTGTTTCATCATGTAAAAATGATTTTATGAGTCCCTGTTTTACTGTTACCCTGTTAACTAAGGTAACTGCTTCTACATGGAATCCCATACAAAAATGGATTAAAAGAATTGTGAAAGTTTCTAAAATTTGAACAAGTTACCAGTGGCAGGATGCCCAATGACAAAAGAACAGTCCATCAGCAAAGCCTGAGCTGAACTCACTGGTGGCTCCTCTAATTACAAAAAAGGAACATCCCAACGCTACTGTGACAGAATCTCAAATCCCTGTAATGCCCTGTGTGTCTTAGCTATGAAACCACTTTTGGCATAGTAATTTAAACTTCTAAATAGAAGATTCAAAATAACACATTTCAGTCATAAATGGTAAAGTTTACGCCCTAGAGTTGCTTTTACACCAGCATAAGGCACTGAGATGGGACAGAATCCTGCAGATTGGGTCCTGTATGAATCCCAGGTTTTGTCATCAGTAAAAGTATTCCAAGAGAAATGAAAACCCAGGCAGTGAAAACCTCTGCTCACCCCACAAAAGGGAGAAAAAGAGACTGACATTTCCATAGGTGATTCTGTCTGATGAAATCAAGTATTTAAATGACTTCTATTTACACAGGAATTTGAGAAATAATGCTAATTTGCAGAATTGGCATCTGGGGTATGAGTATACATACCCTGGGAGAGCACTTACGGAGCCTTAGTGAAGCTAAGTAATAAACGCTTTGTCTTCACCACACTATTTATGGGTTGCTTGGGGGCATCCTGCTCTCCTCCTGCCCCTACCTGGGCATAAAATTATTGCCCAACTAGGTTTTAATCAGAGCAACAGTAAATCTGAATGACCACACATGCACAGCCATTCCTCCTGCCTGATCTCCAGCATTAATTATAAAGTGAGACTGTTTACACAGTACATACCACTTTCCTGACTTCTTTCTTGTTTATGTCTAAACCTTTATGGACATAAAACTTTGGAATTTGCTTTTGGAAAAAAACTGCAATTTAAGTGGCAATAACTGTGTTGGAAAACAACTCAGCTATTGCTCCCCCGGTGCCGCGGTCACGGCAGGTTTGCACTGGAACCTCTCCCATTGGAGCGTGTTGGTTCAGGTCATCTCCTTGCTGTCCCAGCTGGATGGCTCCTTAAAAACTGCAGCTTGAGATGGCTCAGAGCAAACACTCGAGCTTTCCCTCCCGAGTCCTTTCCTTCATTTCCCCCCCATCTGGCTTCCCTGTGCGCGTCCCCACACACCCCGGGTCCAGGGTTTGTGGTGCTCCCCCAGTGCCAGGCTGGGGGTCAGGTCCTCACCCCTCCCAGTGTACTGACCTGGCAGCCTCTTTGCTCCTCCAAACAGAACCCTGTCCCATGCCCTAAGACACCCCTCACTCAGATTTCCCCTGAAAGGGAAATTTTTCCTGTACAGTAAGTCATTACAAACACAAGAGACATCCATCGGATGCCATACACAACTGAGGGTACCAACAGTAAAGTTACTCACGCTCTACAAGCACTAAATTATTCCTCGTCACACTGTCCTGGCTGCTCATTTTGTCAGGCTGTCACACAATAAATGAATATGTTGGCTGTTTGGGGCTGAGAACTCTTCCATTTGTTCAGTAAAACAGATACTGTACACCCCGGGCACCATATAAAAATAATAAATTACCATAGCACACAGGCAAAGTATTACTTGTCTCTCTCCTCGCCTTTACTTTATCCCCTCCATCCTCTGCCTTTCCTCTGATCAATTCCTCTTCCATTTACTTTCTATTTCTGTCTGTAGGTTTCACTCTAATACATACTGCTCCGACAACTACAACCATGCCACCTGCTCCAGAAGTACAAGTACAAAGGCTCCACTGATGTGGAGAAGAGGAAATCAACAAAAGCTCAAGAGGAGGAGAAGAAATAATGTATATACTGCATAGTGCAAGAATATTAGGAAAAAGGAATCGAGCCTCTACCTGGTGCTGTCTCTTACACTGACTTGGATGCCTCCTGACTCCTGCCACTCTCTTTACTCTTCACATCCAACACAGAAATGTGGAGACTTGGTAGCCAGAGGAACTGAATGGCCTTCTCTGTGTAGGCAGGTTGGGAAGTGTTTGACCCAATCTCCCTTGTAGGTTAAAATGTCTTTTAATTCTGGTGGGTTGTGTCAAGATGGGAATGAATAAATTCTCTCTTCATTTTAGTGTCCGGCTCATGGAAGCTGCACAGGCTGGATGTTAAGTCTGTCCAAATTCCGTTCCTCTTTGGCAAGGTTATCCTACCTACAAAAATAAGAATTAAAATTAAGGTTTTGTTTGGCTTCTTACAAGTTCAGGTCTTGCCCCACATTTTCCAGAACACAGTTCCAACCCAAGTTTTAGCACACAGGCTCCCCAAGAGCACCCTCAAAGTCAGGGGGAGTAATCAAATTATTTCAATACTTAGTGCATCATGTTTCCAAAGCATCACATAATCTTAACTAATAAAAAAACCAACAGAATTTACTGTTTGTTCTTTTAAAAAAATAAATAAGCAAAGAAGCAAAATTTAAATATTTATTGAAAAGCTAAATATTGTAGCCTTGTGCAGTTATTGGCAGGAGATGCTGTGCAAATAAAACCACGGCAGGCTGTTGCTTCCCACATCCCCGAGCGCTGGCCCACGGCCACCGCTGTCCCCGCAGCTCCCGGCAGCGCTGCCAGGCCCCGGCGCTGCCGCTCCGGACAGTCCCTAGGAAGGGGCTCTACTTCAGGCACACCTGGCGCTCAGGTACGTCTTGGGCCCACACCTGTCTGCCCTCTCCTCTCCTGGGGAGGTCTGGGGTGTAACCAGGACACAGCTGTCCTGAGCAGTTACAGCAGTGAAATGTCCTGGCAGGTGACTGTCCCAAAGGCTGGGGACAGCCAGGGTGTTCCGGCAGCTCCGGGTGTGCCAGTGGCCCTGGGCCCTGCTGAGGACTGCAGAGCTCCGCAGGTGAGTTGGGCTGGCCGGGAGGGGAATTCTGCTGCTTCTGGCATCTTATTCCCACCCCTCCTATCCCATGTGGCTGTGCATTAGTGATGGGCACTGCTGGCAGATGGCAAAGTTCGAGCTGGGCTAATTAAACATACCAAGCTAATAACCTTCCATTTTGGGACTGGTATAATTCATAATTTAATGTATTGCTGCTGAGACATTAACCTTTCAATGACTGGCACGGTGCCCACAGCAGCCTGAGTGCTGACCATCTTTCAGGAAAATGAGTATTATTGTTAAAACAGGTATAAATCATTCATGGCTTCAGCTTTTGTGTCAAGCTGCACATGAAAATAAGTAGTAGGCTGGGTAATTTATTTACCTTTTGGTGGTTATTCATATGATTTCATGATCATTTTCTCTGATTCATAAACACTGGCCAATTGCCATTCTGTTCTCATTTTACCTTTTCAATATTGCAGTGGTTATTCTGATTTCCATCTTTAACAAGTTCAAGACTGGTGCCGAGTTGCTTGGTCCAGGCACAAACACAATCTCATTTCAAGGAGGAAAAACTTACTTTAAGCTAATTTCCCAGTATTCAGTGTAATTATTAAAGCTACCAACTTGTTACAATTTTGCATTTTGCTAAAAGAAGTGTTTCTTTGGTGTATAAACACACAGATTAAAACTCTTTTCGAAGTTCTCCTTCAGAGGCAGCTGGAAGGAAGCCCACACGTTACTAAAGAGTTTAGTAAAGATCATGTCCTATCTCTTCCAATCAAATGGTGAATGAAGATGGCCAATGCTCCATCAAAAGGGGAAACTATCTCTGTCTTCGAAGGCACATTAAAAGATGAGTCTAAAAAAAATCCTAAGTGGATGCTGAAGAAGTAATCCCTTTGCAAAATTGCTATTTTTGAAGAAAGGAGTTAACTTAGAAATCAGCGAGAAGCTGTTTGTGAATATGCCTGTCACATTTAGTGCTTAGGATAACGCCAAGACCAGGATATTTTGGAGGCGTAAGAGAAGAAGGTGCAGTATCAGCATCACTGGTTTTAAGCTTCTCCTCAGGACTTTATATGGTCACTCTCAGGACTGTATGAACAGTGCCAGAAGATAAAGCATTTGAACCTATTCATGGGGACAGCACTCAGACCCCCTTGGAACAGGAATTAATTGAGAGGTTGAGGTTCCTCTGGTTTCTTCATACTGGAAACATATGTTAGCCCCAAGAACATCTATTTTTTCCATTGGTAATGGTGCAGGAGATAACCCCTCACTCCTACAGGTGATAACCTGCCTCTGTTAATCCATATCTGTGTCACCTGTGGCCCAGGGCCGATCTGGTACACCCTCATTTTGGGGTCTGAGATGTGTCATTGAACCAGATGCACCTGGATCAAAGCCTGGCAGCTCCTTTCTTCAGGGACTCTACAGTGTCCCTGCATTTCACTCCCTCTGCTGGCTCCAGTTATACATCAAATGAAGGTTTTGAGACCTGAAATTTCTTTAAGGCTGGGACATCTGAAATTCACCTGGATCTTCAGGCTCCAGGGCCTGCCCTGCTGTGCTGTCCTTACGGGCAGCTGGCAGGGATGCAGCCCTTCCTCCTCCCAGCCACAGCATCCCGGGCTTGGGGCAGGACCGTGGCATTGCCAGCACTCCCCGCTGGAAGTCTGAGTGGGAAGTGTGTGGCCCCATTCCACGTTCAGCACTCCCACCCCTGAAAGAGGGCAGGACCTCACCTCACCAGGCTGCACCTGTTGGGTGCACCTACAGGTAACTCCAGTCACTGCCCCGTGCCACGCTGAGCCTCACACCTGCTCCCACTGCCTGCTGGCTTGGCGTAACTTCCCAAGGGAACTAGAGCATGGCCTTCAAACATTCGGCACCTCAGGAAGAAAAATCAGGAAAGTAACACCCCTCCTGAGTTTGAAGGACCAGGGTTATCCCAGCTGTGGATGTGTGCTGGTGCTGTCACAGCTGCATGGGAAGTCAAGTGCCCCCCAGCTTTGGCAGGCTGGCAGAGCATGAGCCCTCTTGGCCAACATTTCCCGACTCGGCCGTGCTACACAGATGGGCTCTTATGCAATTTTTGTTTTCCATTAGCCACGTGACTTTCTATGGCAAGGATTACTCAATGTGCAGTTCCTGTCTGAAGTGGCCCATCCAAAGTATTCAAAACAAGTTCTGAGCAAACCTGCATCTCAAGGGTTGGTGTTGCCTTCGGGCAGATACTGTTATTTCATAAGTGGGAAAACTGGGGTAATTTTTTTTCTTTAAGGGGGGGCAGATGCTGCACATGTACAAGCACTGAACACCCTTGGTGTTTGTCTAAAGCTGGGAAGAAGCATTGAGAACACCTAGGTGTGATAGAGGGGCTGCATATTTGGGCATGAATCCCCCTATACCATTATGCTTTTTGCTACACACACATTTACTTGCCACAGAAATGGATCTTGTACCTCATTATTCAAATACTTGTCTGCAGTTATTCCGTATTTCAGGTTTTTGGTATCTCCCCCTCGTTCACATGCCAGGTGGCAAACCCCAAATTGGAGCAGAAGTCACTTCCTGCACTCTGGTTATAAGAGAGTTAAAGTTCAGATTTCTAATTGCTCTCTCGAGGCCTTATTACTTGTTGATTAGGGTCTTTTGGGAACTGCATCAAACCTATAATAATAAACACTCATTTCACTGAAGTTTGTAGCTGCCATGGCAGCCCTGCAGCCCTTCCGTAATGGCACACACACAAACCAACCAGGAAAGGCCTCTCTAACATTTTCAGAGGCTTTCCAGGCTGGACAGATCTGATCCATGGGCATCTACCTGCCAGATTGGAGCTGGGGCTGCATCTCTGGCAGAGGCACCTTTGTCTGCGTGTGCCCCTCTGCCCTCTCCCAGCCCACAGCCCAGCGCTGGGAGTGGCGTCTGGGCAGGAGCCCGGTGGGGGAGCACATCTGTGCAGGGACAGCTGCTAGGGCTCCTTCAAAATGCTGACTAGTTCCCTAAATGCTGGAAGATTTGGGGACAGCAGCAAGTAAGGAGAAGTAGGACTGCCGGCACACTGCTAGTGGCCAGTCAATGTTCATAGTCCATTACCTCCTGTTCTCTTACGGCACGTGACCAGAACAGATGGCCTGAAGGTGCCATCCTGAAACCCAGGTGCTTTATGCTTCAGCAAAAGCCTCTGCTGTGTGAGGGTGCTGCTGGAGGAGGACACTGAGCATTTGCTATCTGAGCAGTTTCTCTGCGGTACCCTTGGCACAATAAACCTCCTCCCACAGGTACCCCTGCCCGACCAGCCCCATGGAATCTGTGGACTGATGCCCAGTTGCCAGCCCAGGTTAGGGATGCTGCATCCTGCTGGAGCACATGGGGACACGGCCCCCAGATCCCCAGCTGGGACAGAAGAGGGTCCCCCAGTGAGGAGCAGTGGCAGGACGGTTGCAGATGCCTGGTGCACAGCTGCTCACTCCAGCTCTGGGTCTCATCAACGCACATGTTCCTAATTGCAAAACCACTGAGTTCTCCTAACTTCAGCAGTCCAAGGTGTCATTCCCAGGCTAGGTGCTTTGGAAGTGCTTGTATGACATCGTTTTTACAGGCTGGATGTCAGAAGCGATGGGATGGGGAGCACAGTGGGGTCATGGATTGTCTCAGACAGGAGAGAAGTTGTTGCAAGTCTGCTCTTGGTGAGTCTCCAGAGAAGGGCACTGGGTCTCCCTGGAACCCCCCAGAATGAATGAGCCTGAAGTAAAAGTAGGTGTTTATCTCAAGTTGCTGCCTCAAATAGCCGGGTACCTGTTGGAAGGGGCAGATCGATGCAAGCCAAGGCAGCCATGCATGAGCTGTTACACAGTGGTTAGTATTGATCAGAGCTAACGGCTGCCGATAGGAATGCGGAGTGGACTGACAGGCCGAGAAGAGGGAAGGAGGAAACAGCCTTCACTGGTGGCAGACGTACAGAGGAAAGCCGATAAAAAGTCAATTCCACTTAACTGAATGGCTGCTAACTAAATATTTTTGGGGCCAGAGCCTTCCCAGATAGCAGCTGGAATGTCTCTGCTCCAGAACTGAGACATCAAGTGAGCGTGGCATCGACGGCTGAGATAAGAGATGCTGTGATGGCCGGCGGAGCAGGAGAACCTGATGAGCCAGCCCTGCCTGCCTGCCCTGCATGGCCACACGCCATGGGAGAACAGAGAAATGCAGGACTGCTTTTCCCAGGCCCAATACTAAGATTGTGGACAATGTTTCAGGCCAACTTTTAGTGGACTGGATCAGTGCTTGAGGCACCGAATATAAAGTAATTCTCCACCAGTTTGATTAATAGTGTCATAGTCATAGCTTCAGTTCAGGTTCAACCTTTTTAACGTTTTATTATTTTACAGTGTAATAAATCAGGGCAGCAGGAAAAGACAGATGCAGGAATGTCCCTGTCTCCCGTCTGCTCATGCAGACAATGGGTCATGGGATAACGGCTTCCAGGGCTGAGGCAGCTGATAGAAAACCTCCTAGAGAGGAGTCTGTAACAGAGCCAGCGGTGCTCTGAGGAAGGAAGAGGCAGCTGGAAGCCGGTCAGCATGTCCTGTGGAGCTGGAGCATTGACCAAGGAAGGGGCAGGCCGGGGCTCCCAGGGGGCTAACTGGGATGAGATGTCTCCTTGCTGACTTCAAGAGGAAAGGCAGATGTGCCACAGCACCAACCGTCCCAGGGCGAAGTGGGATGCTGCCCTTTCTCACGGAGCAAACGAGCCCCTTCCTGCCCTTCCAGCACCAGCGGTGACCAAACTGAGCTCACACCACACTGATCCTTACTGGGCTTGCTGGTGCAGGCATGGACACAGCTCAAGGACTGTCACGGAAGGCTACAGCTTAGGGAAAGGAAAGCTGAGCTGTGTAGGGCCAGTGCAGGCTGCAGAGAGGAGAAAGCAGAAGCTCTGCAGCTCGGTTGGTGGACAACAATATAGATGATACAGATGAAAGAAAGAACGGAGATGTTTTTATGAGATCAAAAGAATAAGAGAAGTACCCATAGAGGTTCATCTCTGATGGAGCTGATGGAGAGACTGTGGGAACATGAACCTAAAACATGCAGGGGAAGGGCCGGAGGTGGTGAACAAGCTTCACTTGTTAGGAAGGAGGGATGGAGGAAGAACAAGGGATCTGAAGAGAGAAAAAAAGACAAATCAAATACTAAGAAAACTCCTAAGGGGCATTTTTTATGGACTGAAATGTGTGTGTAGCAGCAAAAAGAAGTGGCTGTGGCAATCAAAGGAAGCAATGACAGAGCCTTGGAAAAGAGGTTTTGTCATTAGAATGGAGAGTGGAAAATGATCCAATCATTCAGAAATTGTGAAGGGTAAGGGAAAAACTGGGTCACAGTAAGAAAAACTTCATGGAAAGGTAACAAAAATCTAATAAATGTACTTTGTTTCTCATATCACCTGTTTTGTTCAATGCGAACCTCGGGACAGCACATAGAGATGCAAATAAATTCATGTGTAACGTGGTGAGAACAAGTGAGACTAATGCTTGAAATTTCTGCCCCGTATTTATAGGCTGCTGCTTCTATTGCAGAGCAAAGCAAGTTGTATATTGAACAAACATTGCACTGTTTTCCATCTTCCTTTAACAGGAGTTAATTTTACTTTTAAATTTTTATCAGTTTCATACAGGGGTCTGGCAGTCCCAAGGCAAAGGCACCACAACTTACAGGTTATTTGTCATTACAACTTCAGGACCATTAAAAGAGATGTAAGCTACAACCCAGGGACCAGATGACTAAAATATTGTCAGCAGCTGGACTCGACACACAGTTATTTTTATTTGCACATGCTGATATTCAGGTGTTTATAAAACAAGGTCCTCACTGCTGTCAGTGCCTGCCTGACACTGATGCCCGGGTTTGTTGTCACGTAGGTGTTGCAGGCTGGACCACCCGGGCCATTGACATGGACAGTCACACTGACACCCACAAATCCTACAACTGTTATGTACATGCTTTTAAAGATAATGCTTTGAAGCCTTGTATTTACTTCTAGACTAATTTAAATAAAGGTTAACTGTGAGATTTAAGCCACTTTCTGACAGTGAACCTTCAACTACACAGTGAAGGCATTGGCAGAGCTAGAAAACTCCTTCAGCCCATGTGTACCATTGCTGGACAGTCAGTGGGAGGATTAAGGGAAGAAATCAGTTCAATATTCCAGTATCCTTGCTGCTAAATTCTGTGCAATTCCAAACTAGACTGAAATCCAGCCTGTTTTACTCTGTTCCTACCAGGCTACCTCCCTGCACTCCATTATATTGGAATGTTTTAAAGCTGACATGGTACAGGAAGAACTAATGAAATCTATTAGACTTTCAGTACAAAAGAGGAGAGATTTCTAAGAAATACTGCACAAAAAAGTGCAGATTAAAAAAATGGAAGCAGCAGAGAACAGCAACTATGTGCCACAAAAAGATAAACACAAAAAGCTCAGCTCTCTCTTATAAGACACCCACAGTCTCCATCTGTCATCCCAACCCTTCCTCTCCCAACTGTTCTTAAATTAAATGAATGCTTCTAATGGGCAATTTTCTCATGAAAGTGTATGAGAATTCATCCAAAGACAAATTAAAACAATGCTCTGGAATTAAGCAATTCACCCCTCTCACAGGTTGCCGGGCTTCAATGGTTGCATTTACAGTAGAAAAAAAACAGTAAAACACCCAAATAAAGAACAACCGGCAAAAGAGCAAACCTTGCATTGACCATAGCCAATGCAAACACAGGTCGCTCTCTGCAATCATTCTCACAGTCCTACAGCTGAGACTAAAGGTTATTTTCCTCTGTATAAGAGACTCCTGTACACATCAGATTTACTGGTTCTGTCCTTTGTGGGCCCTGCAGTCCAAACACCTCCCAAGAGATCAGCAGTGTTAAAGCTATATATTATGTTTTTCTTCATGTAAATAAACCTAGCTTGGGCTACTGTGTCTAAAGTGGCTTTAAAATGTATTTTTCTACTCACCATGTACCATTTTAGTTGCTTTTAGCATCCTACCCAGCATCCCATCCATGCTGGACATGAATAACGTGCTCGGATTTTCCATTCTCACTTTGGTTTCCGGTCACTTGAATTTTGAGGTTACTGCTTAGTAACAGAATTCTTCTGTATTTTGGGTGAATGCACTTAATTTGTGTCACTTGAAGCCTAGATGGACATATTAGCAAAATTGCAATGAAACGTTTCTATTAAACTCAGCTCTGAAGGAGGACCCTTGAAAAGGAAACAGATGTTAAATTCAGACCCCATCAGATGCCAGTGCCTCCTTCATAACAGGTCTCGGCTGCCTCTGTATTTCACCATTTGCTCTTTGCATTCACCCCAGGCAGTCTGATACCAAACGGTTTGGGTATTTTAGTTTTCTTAGCTAATAGTCCCACTAAATTTAGATCTAGCAGCAGAAAGGAACTAAAAGGAGACGAGCCACCCCTGCGGCCCCGAAGAAGTTCCCGGCGCCAGAACAGGCTGAGGCTGGAAGCAGCTGGGATGGGGCACACGTGGTTGGGCACTGCTCCTCCATGGCTGTGGGATCCACGGCCGACAGTGTAAGCAGGTCCTGGGCCAGGGCCATGCTCACGAATGTCCATGCTGCCGCGACAGGGACACTGAAATGCTGGCTGGCCAAACCAGGGGCTCCGTCATCAGCCCCCTCTGGTCTGGACTGTTCTGCCACTGCAGGTGCTTCATTCGTCTCTCTGGGTCTCGGCCCCAGATCGCAGTGCACGCACTGCCAGTCCCCTTGGATTTCCTTCTCTGTTTGCTTTAATCTTCTGTGCTCCCTCCCTGCTCTCTTGCTGTCTTTGCATGATTCCTGCCCTCACCCTCTTCATTACCAAAGTCACTGGGACTGTTGGAGCTCGCAGCGGAAGGTAACTGACCCTCCCCAGACCCCCTGCTCTCTGTGATTCCTGCATGTGCTCTTTCACAGTTTCTCTTACTGAAGTCCCTCACTGTTGTACTTAACCACTGTGAGTGACAGAAATCCAATGCTGACCACTTCATTATGTACCGACCTTGTCCCCTGGCCTCCTGCCCCTCCATCTCTCTTGGGCAGTTTGCCCTGTGTCATGAGTCCTTGTTAAAGGTCAGGACCCCAAACCATCAGCACTGGTCGTGTTGTTTTACTGTATCACCAGAGAAATCAGGGCTGTCGGATCTCATTAGAGCCCTATTTACGGGTGGAACGCCGCTTCTGGCGTGTGATGAGCCACTACCATTGAAACGCAATCTTCCCCAGATCAAACCAGCAGCACACAGGGATTATATTCCAGCAGTCAATCTCTCATAATCGCTCCCACCCTTATTGGCATGGCTACTACAGTCCCTGCATGAGAAAGGAAATCCTCTTAAACAAATACTCTCCGCAGGAGTAAGACTCTGCTTCTCGATGAAGGGGCGCAGGCCGTGGCCACAGGGAGGGCAGGACAGGCGGCCACGCAGGCTCGCCTGGAGCAGCCAGGTCAGCAACCCCCGTGCGCTGCCTGGCTCTTCCTGCGGCAGCAAACCAGAGACACGTCCGACTTGATGCCACGCCAGTGATGGAGAAGCGTGAACGGATCCTCTCAACGTGCCTCCGAGAGGAGCTGGGAACTGCCACCCCGCATGGGAGCGGGGAAGTGACGCCGCTTCCTGCGTGTGACATCCCAAATCGGCGGCAGCACTGGAAGGTTAATTATTCACAGCCTTAGAAAAACTTCTTTAAATTGTGACTCTTATCAGCTTCTTCTCTGACATGAGTATTAAAACACAGAGACCCTTTCCCTCTTGGATTACGCCACAGTTTTCAGTCACAGTCATGACAAAGCACTAAGGGATTTCCAGAGCATGTTGCCAGGTGGGTCAGGTGGTAAATAACATCATATGCTCCACATGTGAACTGAGCTTTTAAAAGAAAGTTTCAGTGTGGCTGTTTCAGCGTGGCTGTGTGCCAAATTGGTAATTTCCCCAGTGCATAATCAGAAAATGATGCAAACCCATTACATGAATTCTGAAGACAAAGAGAAATCTCAGCTGCCTAAATGACAACAAATCAAAAAGTAAACACAGAGGCTAAAAAGAACCATAGGAGTAACCCTGAGAACCAAATCCCATCTAGGACGAACCCCTGTACAACATGTCACGACAGAGAAGGCAGCACGTTAAACTCACAAAGTACAGATATTTCACTCAAATGAGAGATTTATAACAGTTGCCTTTTGGGCCACATGAGCTCCAAGTTGTGCACTACATGGTGACACCCCATGATTTTTCTAAAAGCATTTATAGTATTTCAGCATTCCTTGCCTGAAAGATTCCACCTTATCAGACGATGATGTTCCTCCTCCTCAGGATGGTTGGAGAAGTCGAGCTGATGTGCACAGGGAGGTGCTGCTAAACCCAGCAGCCCATGGATGGAAAGGGAGCGATTGTGTGAGGAAAGAGGGCCTAATGAAACCATAAGGGCAACCAAGCCTGAAGGAAAGGTTTGGACCAGTTTTTATACCACTTTCTTGGGGGTTTTGTTATTAAATTTAATGCCTAGAAAGAGGATAAAGTTAGATGTTGTACAGTGAGAGGATTATCTTAGTATGGCAGTCTGGGAAAGGCACGGCTCACATGCAGTCCACAGCAGAATTTTGAAAAATCCTTCTTCAAAAAAAGTATAAAAAGAGGAAAAACTATGAAATCCTCAACTATATGGAAAAAAGAGAAGATCTTAGCAAGTCTAACAGACAGCCCTAAAACCAAAGCATGTAGACTCGATATAACTTATTAGAGTGGCAGGAGAAGGCAATATCTGCACGGGAACAGCGAAGTTGTACAAGAAGAGGATTTACCAGGAGCTCAAAAACCTGAGAATATGGTCCACATTAAAGGGAACTTGACACCTGCTTTGCCCAGTTCTGAGCCAGACAGGTGCAGCTGCATTTTTAAGAAAGTGTGTAAAAGAGGACTCTGACATACACGAGAGGTGCGATAGGGAAGAGCCTCAACCAAAACCAGAGACATTTTACCCCAGATTCTCAGGTAACTGGGAGTGAGAGGATAAGGTTACCACACGTGCTAAAAAGCCAGATCTGCTTTCTTCTAGGTCACTAATTCTGATATTTTTGCATCCATTTGGGTCAGCAGGGTCATAAAATATGACCTTTCCATTTTGCAAAGTTTCTTCTAAATCATTCTCTAAGACCTCCTTTAATGTGTTCTTAGCCAGAGCAGTGGGGCTGGCTCAGCTGGGCTCCTTTTCCATTCCATGCACAGTTACAGACATTTGCTGCAAGGCCCTGTGATGTTCAGTTGGGGACGAAGAGCTAAATCAGGCTAAAGTGTATTTTAATTTAATACAATTTTTGCTAATACTGAAAATAGACATACATCTGACATTGTTTAACATTTCAGAATTTGCTTAATTAGCAGTTCCCTATGAGACCAAGTCACTCTTGGAGAGGTGAGTGGTTCCCTGGGGGGCTCCAGAAGGGGTCTCTGCCCCAGAGCAGCCCAATGTGGGCAGTTCCCAAAGCTCCTTCTCTGTATGGCTGCACTGAATTTGCTGCTTGGCTTCAGCACTGGAACTATCTGTCAATTCCAAAGCAGAAACAGAGTTTGAAAGGCAAACATGAGCTGTGATCAATATCCTAACAAATCCAATGGAAGCCCCAGCTCCCAAAGGGTTAATCCAGAGAAGAAAAGGCATCCGCATGTTTAGTGAGCTAATGTGTTTATTGACTGGGAGGCCTTTAAGTCTTCAACAAGGAAAAGCTCTGATAAGTGACTGGAAGTTCGAGTCAGACAACCCAGTTTGGGTGGAACTTGGGTGAAACAGGGTTACCTTTTCCAGCTGATTGGCTTTTCAGACTTCTGGGGGGTCATCCCTGGGGTGTGCCTTGGCAGGGGGTCTGCACCTGCCCGGAGTGAAGCCCACTGTGGAACAGGGATGTTCCCACAACAGGGAGTGTCCAGGCTGGCTGGTGTGGACACAACATAAGCACCTTGTCCCAGAGAAAAATGATGGGCCAGCGTCCCTCCAGCGTCTCGCAGCGCTGTTCAGCATGTTTGAGTCCAGACCTGGAGTGTGTTGTAATCCTCCGCCAAAATCCTGCACCCAGCTCCCAGATGGACACTCCTGATTTCCACAGGGGCATCCCAAAATGTGCAACAACTCCCTGCTGAGAGCACGACTCTGCTCAGTGCCTCCACATCCCAGCCTGGAGCTGACTCCTTGCTTCCACATGGGCGCATCCAGCGCTGGGCATGGGGAGAGCTGCCCACCCATCACCCTGGTGGACAGCCCTGCCCAGTCCTGTGCTGGGAACTGCACTGGTGCACCTTAACCCCTTGTGTCCACCCACCGGCCGGTCATTGTCAGGGTCAGTGCTGGGGTCAGGGGTCGGTGTCTGCCTGCTAACAGAGTGTGAGCCAACACTGTCCTCACATTGCTGGAGGGAAGAGACAATGCCCCCCTCTTGCTGCCAGCCATTGCCCGGGGCCGGGGATATTGGCTCTATTGGAAAACTGACAGCCCAGGAGGTGATGGAAGTGTCTGATAGCAGCTGGAGAGCTGGCTCGAGGACACCAAGCAGTTGGGCTTCCCCTGGGATGAATCCCCCAGGATGAATCCCCAGGTCTGCAGGTTCAGCCCCCTGTGCCAGCCAGGTGCTGTTGCCTGGGTCCAGCTCTGGGCTGCCCTTCCCAGCCTGAGTAGAACCTCCTGGTTGACCCCACAATAGCCTCACCTCCCCACACCCAAAAGCCCTGGACGAGCACCCGTCATCTGACCAAGGGCAAAGAAATCCTGGGTTACCAGTGGTGCCTTCTGCCATGGAACTGTTGGAAATTACTTTAAAACCCAAGAGAAATTACAAAGCCAGGAAGAGAGAGACGTTACCAGGATTTGGGATAACAGAAACACCAGAATTTTGGTAAATGTACAGGTTTTGATCTGTTCCAGGCCATAGCATGCACCTAGTTCAAGACATGACTGCAAGGAAGAGTCAGGAGATTTTTTGGCCCTTTCAGTGCCAAACCCCTCTGGTTCAGGTACCGTGGCAGTGACTACAAAGGTGTAATCAGGGGATATTCCTTATGGATTTCTGTTGTATTGGAAAAATATTGTAACCAAACCATATACATTCCATTTCCGCATTAGTTAAGCGATTATAAGAAGATAAATTAAATTAATGATCCATCTAGCCAATGTCCTGTCATCAACAGTAACAGTCCTGCAGGCTGGAGCATGGAATCAGTGAGGAGGCAGTGCTGCTATCACCAACTTCAGATTAAAGGACTTTCTGAACTACAAGGATGTCCCACTTTTCAGCAGTCCTCAGTGGATTTTTCTCCGAGGAAGCTGTTCAGTTGTTCCTGCACACAGAGATCATCAAGAGATGCCAGTGTTCCAAGCGTCTACTCAGGAAACAAATAAATACCCTGGAATATTGTTCCCTCTAAATCTGGCAATCTGGTTGGGAATATCTGTGAAGAGGTGGGTGAGGAGCAGCACCACCACGGCTTCGGAGAGGAGAACAGGCAAAATGTATCCTGGCACCACTCCCAATGAAGGGCCTGAATTAGAACCTTAGGGTGGGTGCTGCCCACCACGCGACACAGATCCCGCAGGAATATTCTCCTCCTGTGGAATCCCAGCCTGGGGACAGGGTGGAGACACAGTCTTGAGCAGTGAGATTGGCGGGTAGAGAGACTGAGCATGAGGAGTGAGCCGAGGTTTGAGCCTCAGTAGCTCAGGATCCAGAATCTTCGTGGGTCGGGATGTTTGATTGACCGGGCCATCAAAAGCAGCCACGGTCGCTCCTGCTCTCAGGCTTCTCCTCACCTTGATTTGCATATTCAAGAATCGCCGATGTCTGGCTGTCAGAGATGGTGACAGTTGGGGGGGGTTTTTAGCTTTATCAAGGGGGATTATTTTTAACCCAAATTATTTTGCATTGTAAATGTTTAAATCCACATCAAATCCAGATTAATGCATAAAACAGTCCAAGAGGGTATTTACTGGGGGGAAAAAATAACAATAAACCAAATTATTATGGCTAGCTTCTATCTGAAGTGTTTTTAAAAGGGGAAAGTCTGCAATTTTGGCTAAAATATCACTTCAAGGAGAAGACTGAAATAAACCTCTCTGCAAAACGGCATAAGTTTACATACAAACTGGAACCCTTGGTACTTTTTCACAACATGACTGGAATTAATAATGCAGATAAATCCTAAATAAATCAGGATTAGTGTTAACTACGTCTTGAGGTTTAATACGCTGTACGAAAATGAAAGGGGGCCGGCGGGGGAGGAAGGAGCTTTGCCTTAAAGCTCCGCGGAGCAGAGCCCGGAGGAGGCCGGGAGCCCCCGACCCGCCGAGCTGGGCAATCAAAGCGTCTCTAATCGCCGCGCTCCGGGATGTGTTCAAAGGATCCGGGCTGGCCACGGGCTGCCTGAGGTCACCAGGGAAATGCAGTCGTGGGCCAGGGGGAGGGGTGTCTCGGATTTTTGGACAGCCCGGCTGTTTGGATCTGGTTTCAGGAGGTCAGCCGGATTGCAGTATTTTACCGTCTTATCAGCAAAAAGATTAAATTTCCCGTCGTGGTTAAAGAGCTCAGCTCCACTCTGAAGGAAAATATAAATAAAACTGCCAACACAATCGCCCGAGAAAAACCTGTGGCAGCGCGTCGGGCTGGGGAGCGGCTTCCCCGAGGCCAGGGCGGCCCCAGCGGTGTCCCCGCTGCTCCCCCGGCTACTGCCCAGCCAGCACGGACGGCCTCGTCCTGTCCTCTCCTCCTCCCCGAGCCACGGCTGATGAACCCCTCGCTCTCTGGTACAAAAGTAGAGGGTTAAAATTTTTGCTTTTTTTTTTTTTTTTTTTTTTTTTTTTTTTTTTTTTTTCCCAAAACCCCAGAGGAGTAGAAAAATGCTTCTTGTGTTCATTTTGTTACCTGGGAATTCACTGTCTCTGTTCTGGTTCTGTCCGTGCACCCCTGTGTAAGAACACCAGCTCAGGGCTGCCCTGCCTCTCCCAGGTGTGGGACTGGGCTGGAAACTCTCAGAAATTTGCGGCATTCTAAGAAATCTCATCTCCCATCTGTTTCCTGTTCCTCTTTCAGCACTTCCCCAGTGCTCACACCAGCTCTGGGGCTCAGACAAGTTGAGGGCCAGGTTCTCACCCGCCTTGTGCCACAGCTCATCACCAACACCTGTGCCAACGGCGATAAATCCATCACAACAATCCCACGGACACATGCCATTTCTGCCGTCTTGGGTCTCTTTGCCCAAGAGACCTTTGGGTCTCTGTATGTGTATGTCACAAGCCTGAACACAATCTCACCTCTTTGCCTAAAGCAGCCAGTTTGCTAAACTTTAATGATAACCTGTTGTTTTTATGTGGAATATTTACCTATGATTAAACATTGACCAGTAAGCAAACAGAGGAGGTTTTCAATAATGTTTCAATATTTAAGAGCTGGAAATTACCCTGGTTTATATCACAAAAAGCAAAGTGCCAGCAGTCAGTAGTGCTGGTGCTGATGTTAGTTGATGCGGTTCTGAAAGAACACCTCCTGTAAGAGTGAGTCTGTGTCTCTGGTCTCTACCAGAACAGCCCTGTAGTCTGTGTCCTAAGTGACAGACCTGAAATGATCCAGGTGACACCTCCTGGCAGATCCCTCTGCACGAGTCAGCACATTCACCTCAGTGCCATTGGAAATTTCAAAAAAAGTTAAAGAAAATAAACCCTGAGTCTGTCTTTTCTTTAGGAGAACTTCAGCCTAGGTCTGAGGAGATGAAGATGAGATGCACAAGTGTAAGAAGTCCTGAGATACCTCTGATTGCTCCAGCTCTCACAGAGATGACACTGACATTACACAGGAAATCAGAGCACAGTGCCCACCCACGGGTTCTCCTCTCCCAGGAACAGCCACAGTGAGCACAAGCTGCCCACAAACTCCGGGTGTGACCTTCAGGTCGGTTCAGATGAACCAAACCCCAAGGATGCTGTCCAGCAGCTGCAGCACCTGTGTGGCCCCAAGACAGGATAAGCCCTGGGCCAGGCTCACGGGGGCTCAGGCTGCTCATCAGTGGGGCATGCGGTACCAACTGTGTAATGCTGAGACCCTCCAGTTCCACACTGCACCAACCCATCCACGCAGCCAAAATCCCTTCTTTGGGCTGACATCGACATTTCAGCGAACACCCGCAGGCACGGGGCTGTGTTGGAGCAACAAACCAACTCCCTCCTTGCCCAGTTCCAACAAAATACGTGTTGAAGAGGTGGGACCTGGGGCAGGGCTCTGGCACTGCTGGCTCTGACCCAGGCACATGGGTCCAGCCCCTGCCCTTGGAGCTGCCGTGTCCAGCCTGGTGACCAGCTCTGGGTTCAGCTGCTACCAGCAAATCCTCCACAGAGGCTCAGGAACCTTTCTCCACCCTGCCTTTGCCAGCTGCAGAGAAGTGTTTCTGGAGGTTTAACCAGGATTCTCAATGTAGATGTCCAGAAACCATTGGGTATTCATAGAGCAGAGGAGCTGATTTTATACTGTGATGTTTAAATGTTTGGGCTTTGCTTTCAGACATTTCCAGTAGAAGAAAAAGGGAAAAAAAAGCCCCAAAGGGAGAGGGTGGAAGGTCACTGAGAAATGGATGTGACTTGCACCACGTCCACTGCCATAATGGGGCCATGAAGCATCGGCCCCTCTTCCTACTGAGCAAACTCTGAGCGGATTAAATGCACAAACAGCCAAAACTGGTTATATTCCTTAAAAAACCCACATAGTGCTATTCCCATGTGTTGGGAAAGAGTAAATCTCCCAACCCTAAAGACACCTGTGTGGAACAGAACAAATAACCTGAAAACTCCCTGTGAAAACCAGCCAAGCTCTGATGATACATTTGGTGCCCCAAAAGCTGCAAATTTCTCTTCACAAGGAAGTTTATACATCTCTTCTAAAAGAGGATGTGAAAGCAGCTATAAAAAACAGGAATCAAAGTACAACAAATTAAACAAGGAAACATCTGTGATGATCAGTATGAGCTAAAGCTGATGGGTGTGAACAACTTATAAGAAGAGCCAGCTGTGTCAAGCACTACCCACAGAACCCTCACAAACAATAAACCTGGGAGTTCTGAAGTTCACCTTTGATACCATAAATTCAAATAATTGATTATTATGTGCAATAATTAACCGTTACTAAACAGAGACAGGAAAAATGTCAATAACTGCGGAGTAAAACATTCCTGGTGCACATTTGTAATCAAAGTGGTTGATGTAAATAGATAATCAAGGTCATGTAACAGTAAAGGTGTAGGTTAAATAGCATCAGTTAAATATAAAGATTTTTAAATCATGAACTCTGAACACTTGTATCTAATAATTTTAAAAGAATCATTTGGAAACTCTTCAAAGGCTTCTGGCTAATCCTTGATATGTCTTTGAGAAATGGGAATGTCTGTGCAAGGCTTGGGAAGGACTTTGGTTGCAGGTCTTTTTATTAAAGCACACAGGATTGACCTGAGTGTGCAACAGAAGGTAACACTGGCCACGTGCCAGCAAAGAGATGAAGGATGGAGACACACTTCATGTTGATGGTATTGCATTGGAAGTAATTATTGGTTTTAATTTTCTCAGCAACTTTCATGGTGGACTGTTAGATCACCAAATCTCACTTACGGCAGTCTTGTAAACATATGACAAGCCCCAATTTCCCAAAGGAAAAGAGCTATGAGAAAAGCTTCCAGGCTTCCATTCAGAACTGGAAAACCAAAGACTTCATGGGATGCTCTTTGCCCATGATAAGGGAAGTAAGTGGAGGTCTGACAGAAAATGTCCAGGAAGGGCAGGCAGAGAGGAATGACCCACTCGGATCTTACAGAAACGCTTGTCCATTACCTCGGGGCTCGGCCCATTAGAAAATGGTAATATCCTTAACAGCTGAATAAGATACTTTCATTTGTAGGGAATCATAGGGCTTGTTCAAACGAACCAGAACAGCACCGGGATTGAACACTGCAAGGTGGAGAAGGTGAACCTGTGGAGAAGGATGTCACTGGATAGCACCCAGTCTTCAACTGTAAATGCTAAGTGACATAGATTCCTTCATCTCCCTAAAGAACTTGTCCTAACAGTTCACGAGTTTCATTGGATAAAACCTAAATTAAGTTTCTCTGTTTTTTCAATGCAAAGGACATTTTCCAGACCACCAACTCTTGCTGTAGCTCTTCCCTGAACTCTGCAGTTTTCTTTTCCAGATTCACTCACCAAAACCAAACCACTGGAGCCCTGCCAGGTGCCTTGCGAGGGGCTCATCCACTTGGTGATGCCCATTTGGTGCATGGCCAAGAACTTCTTTATCTCTCAGAAGTGGAGGACTGCAGTGCTCCCCTGCAGGTGTCCAGCATCCACCTGGGTCCTTGCCTAAGGCACAGCAGTCTGAGCCACGAGGTAACACAAAATGCCTGAACGTCAGGTCCCTTTGCAGCATTTAATGCTGGACACACAAAATTGTGAATAACTTTGGTCTGCTGACCAAAACATCAGTTTCTAAACAAAGAGGTACAAGATGTTACATCAGACGGCAGAGTTCAGGAACTGAAATGACAGCAAAGCTGCTGAAATACAGAGAATTGGGAAAAGAAATAAATATTCAATAAATTCATTTACAAATAACAATTGACTCTACAGCCACCTTTCATAGGAGAGGAGGGACGTGCAAAGGAACATGGAAAGTTTGTTTTCCTCGAGCATTTACAATGCAATATTTAATTTGAAATTATCATTTCCGGTGCACACTGATTATCTTCCTTATCTCCTTACCCCCATGATTTTTCTATCATCAGTTTTATTTTGCCTTAAACTAGACGGTTTTATTTATGGAATAAATGTCAAGTTTTCTCATGAGCTTAGTGGCAAGCACCATGACAACCATGTCCTGGTTTAGATGCTATTGACATTGAAGTAGGATGTAGTAGTAGTAATCATAATAATAATGATGATGTCAAGGCCTTCAAGTGAGGCCTCTATCATTGCAAACCATAACTTGCAAGTGCACACCAATGTTACACCACTGCAAAGCACAGTGTTCTTTTTGGGGTTGGACAATTAAAACCAATCATGTGGTCAGTCTCAGGAAAAACTTCACTGACATATCACAAACAATCTATTATTATCCAGTATATCCCTAACATATCTCTGTATGCAGACATGCATATATCCTTGTATTTCATAGGGAGTGCATGGAGAAAGCCAGGGCAATGCTCGGTGTTCCCTTCCTCCTAAAATGGTTAAACCAACACTGATGTTTTTGGTACTGGCTGATTAATCTGAGCAATTTTAATAAAAGAAACACCACCAAATACAATAAAGAATCCTTTCCCTCTGCCTCACATCATGTGGCTGCATCCTCCATATGGCCAGAAGGAAAAGCCATCTCCCATTTGCCCACCAAACCACATATTTAATCCATGTGCTTATGTCAAACTTAATTACAGCACATTTGGCATAAAATAACAATCCACATCCTTGGAGAGGGGAACTTAAGTAGTTAATATGTGTGATTGAATGAAAGTGCTTTGCTGAATGTTTATGAGAAACCCAAGACAGCCAAATGTGGTGATATTTTAACCATTTAAACACCAGCCCTCCCGCCCTGCACTGGAGCCCTGGGTGCCCCTACAGCACCTGCCAAGCCACCCCGTGCCAGAAGTGCCCTGAACACACACCTGGCCAAGCCTCATCCAGCAAACTCACGAGCCCCTAATAACCCACGTGTTGCTCTGAGAGACATTTTTCCTGCAAATTTTCCTGCCCTTTTCTCTCATTATGTGCCTTAAAAAGATCTCGGTGCTTCTTTCTTATTTTCATGCCAGTTTGTAGAACTCACAGGTCTCCAAAATGCAAATTTCCTCTCTCTGTATCCTTGGAACCTCTAAAGAAGCAGCCCTGAAACCTGACAAGTGGTTCTGGATTTATGCTCAGTCAGAGATTTACTGGGGAGATAAGGACAGAATAAAGAAGGACAGAATGCAGAGGTGCTTCAGGTCCCACAGGGGAATCAGTTGTCGTGGCTGTCCAGGAAAGTTGGCTTTGAGATCACTCCAAGACAGAGACAGAGAAATCCTGGCTCTTAAGACTGTGTGACACCCTAGAGCCTTGGGAATGCTGCTCATGGGGACCTGTAGGGCACAGGACAAGGTGCCTGCTGGCCCCAGCTGGCTCCCTGGCCCCTGACGCTGGGAGATGGAGCCCAATGAGACTCAGAGTATGCTCCAGAAGCACCAGGCAGGTTGGAGGGGAGCAGAGGGACTGCCTGGGAAACAGGGGATGCACAGCAATGGCATAAGGGGATGGAGGCAGGTCCTGGTGGGATGTGCAGTCAGCGGTGACACACGAACAAATCTTCAATGAAATCAGTCAAAATGTGGTACAGGGGCCCAGAGAGGCTGCTGAGGTTTCAATGCCCGACTGGAGAGGGCCCTCAGCAGCTTGATTTCTGTTGGCCTTGCTTTCAGCGGGGGTTTGGACAAGGTGACCTCCAAAGGTCCCTTCTCACTCAAATTACACCCCAACAACCAGGAAGGACAGAAATCAGGGGTCACCGCAGTCAGCACCCGAGATCACAGAGCACGAATAAAGTTCCCGTGTGAGAAGCGGTGTCTGTGGATAGAGCAGGGGAAGAATGAAAAGTGTTCAGCAGTGACCTTGCTACAAGGAGTGGGAACAAAGAGGAAACAGCTGAATGTGGCGCGGGGGTGACGAGCCCTGGTAATGGCCTGCTCCTGCTCCCAGACAATGCGCATGGAAAATCTCCCATTAACTTCGGTGACACGGCACCAGGCTCTAAAAGAGCAGGCACTAAAGTGGATGACAGTGTCAGAAAAGAGAGGAGGAAAGAAGGAAAAATTTAAGTTTCACTTTCATCATGCTGAGGATGAGTTCACTGCTGAAATTCTGCAGTTCCCTCTTTCGAAAATGAACATAAATATTTTGCACCAAACACAGAGGAGTGGCTGGAGTTAACTGACTCGGCATCTTTAAAACGATGGCATGGCTTTCTTCTTGCCAGAGATTAATTCTTGATGATTTACCAGTGTGAGTCCTTCACCCTGCCCTGGACATAAAACCAGTGGTAAGAGCCTAAAAACCACCACACTGGGTGCAAAATCCTATGGAACGCCTGCTGTACACTGATGTAACTGAGTGCGACACCCTGGCTTTTACATCACCATCACTACCCTGCTTCTGCTAGCACAAAATAAAGTTAGTTTGCACACTGACTGAGAATATTTATATATAAAAGATACATATACAGAGGACAAACAGGTGATGGAGCCTTTGATAAGTAAATGTATATAATACAACCATATATTACCGTGTCTAGAAAAAAGCACATGTTGAAGAAATTGCAGTTTCTAAAAACCTGTGCTTTTAGCCAGGGTGGCCAAAACTGCCCAGACTAACACAAAAATTGTATTTTTTTGTATGGGAAAGGTTATGAGAAGGAAACAGTGAGATTCGTCAAACACCTTTGGGGCAGGGCTGGTCTGCAGCCTGGAGTTGCTGCTCACTGCTGCCACTTGTTCTGCTTGCTGTGGCATTTTGGGTGGTTTGTGCCTCATGAAGAAGTAGTGGCCTTTTGTTTGGATCCAGGGGACACAGTCCCTCACGCCAACACAAAGCAAATATCCATGTGTTGGGATGCGACAGTGCCTGCGCCCCCCGAAGCGAGGGCAGCCCTCACCCCCAGCGCCGTCCCACGCTCCCGAACCAGCAGTGCTCCGAGGCGTGGGATACAGGCACAACCCAAACTCACTCCCAGGTGTGGTCCCCATCCCACAGAAGCCAGTGGCTGCCCCGGGCCCCTGCAGAACGTGTGTTCTGTCCGTATCCACTGCCATTATTGACTGCAGACAGCAAACGAGCCGTCCCGGCAGCACCCAGCCCCGGTCAGTCCTGTCCCGGCGTCTGCCAAGCACGGTGCCCTCTGCCCCTGGGGCTGGACTGAGTTCCCCTTCCCACGTCTGCTTGACAGCCCTGTCTGCTCGGAGGGACCCAGGATTCCAGGCAGAGCTTTCCCATGCCATCGTCCCTCAGAATAGCTCTGCTCTCCGTATTTTTAGCAAGGCTCAAATAGGCCAATATGTTTGATTTTCCACTGTTTCCACCCAGCTCGAGTCCTGTCCATGGCAGCCTCCCTGTGTTTCTATAGGCGTGTCTGGCCGGTGGTGCAGGGCCGGGGACAGGGGCGGAGGAGCTGGGAGATGGTAGCTCGGGCAGCAAGAGCTGCTTTGCATACTTGGAGTTGTACAAAGCTGAATTTCTGAGAGAGAGAGAAAGACGGAGAAAGGGGTTTCTGTAAGTAGCGGAGACAATGAGAACAAGGCAGGCACTATGCCAAGCACGGGAGGACTGCCAAAACACATATCATTAGCTTGGGCCAGCTATAAGCAAGGAAATGAGAAACATATGTTGGAGAGCAAGGTTAGGAGCGAGGGACTATGGGTCAGTGACAGTCGTCCGAAAACTTTTCCCTTGTTCTTGAGCTGTGGCCCGCTGGTGTCAGATGTCACTCTGACAGCCTTCATTTCTCATGACGGCCAGGCTTATTTTGGCCTGCTTGTTTTTTGTTGTGTTTTTTTTTTTTTTCCCCTCCCCTAATGGGAGTTATTGAGAGGAAGAAGAGAACAGACAAGAAAGACTTTGCCATTTTTTTTTTCCCACAGTTATGGGAAAATAACCTTGTTTTCTGTGATGTTCTCTGAAATCCTCACCCTTTATAAAATAACGGTGTCTCAGGACTAGGATTCTGCCTAGCCCTGGTGAAAAGAAAAGGGTGGGTAGTGTATTCTTAAGCAGTTCTTGATGTTCTTTCTTAAATATAATTAGATGCACCTCATTACCTCAAACTAAAAGCCTTTTGTACTTCTTCAGGGCTGTGCTTCCTGAAAGCCAAAGCATGCCACGGCTTGCAGCACCCACTCTTATTTTATCACATTAAGTGTATTTTTAACATTTTTACCCTTTATCCAGGCTGTTTGCAGATTATTTCATTTTTCCACACAGGCTACACCCAGATGATACACTCCTCACTGACATTTAAGGAAGAGTTTGAAGTTCCCGCTCCCTGTCCCAGCACCATTATGTCTGTTTTCCCTGTGATGGAGCTGACACTAGAGAGTGTCTCAAAGAGCATTGCTGCTTCCCTCCCTAGGCTGAAATATTCCCAGATAGAGAAGATCCTAATAGGAATCTTAGACACCATCCCAAAGAGACTTCTGTTTGACTCCTGTTCCAGCAGACTGACCCCGATGGGCCCCTCTGCTCCACCAGCACCATGCTGGGGCTGAGCATCTTGTAAAACCTCAGGTGGCCTCGGCTTGGAAATGTACAGGAGGTTCATTTGCTTTGGGGCTTGGAATTGTGTACGGCGTGGAAAGAAAGGCAAGGATGCAAGGAGAAATTCTTCCACCAAAAGCCGAATGCCATTCCTCATGGATGACCCTTGCCGTGATGAAAGATGCAGGATCACTGGTGGACACGATGGGGTTGGGCCCCTGCTGCACAATAGTGTCTTTTATGCCTAAAAGTTTGCAAGAAATAATTTAATTCTAATGTCTTTAATTGCTTTCCATGCACTAAAGCCTGCTCTGAGAGCCAGGCAGTCCTGGCAAAGTTGCTGGGGGAAGCTGTTTGGAGGGAAGTAGGTGAGGTCCAAGATGAGGTTTGAAAGGAAAAGGGAGATGAAGCAAAGGCCGCCCAGGGACTCACTGCAGGCAGAGACCAAGGTCGGACGAGCAGTGGTGAGGCCAGGCTCAGGCTGGGGATGGCACTGAACTCTTGCTCCAGCCAGGACTGCGGGGTGACAGACCAGTCATTTCCAGGCACTTTAACTCCCCAGCTTTGAGGAAGAGTTGGCACAGCACACAGCCACCAACACTTGTTTCCTCTCAGGTAATAAGTTAAAATGCTTGGAAATAATATTTCTCCCTCCCTGTTTCTGGAGCCTGGGCTGGGCAGCAACAACAGCAGCAATCCTTACAGAGTCCTCCCTGCCCGTCTCTGCTCTGAAACACACCTGCAGCAGAATGCTGAAGAATTTGCTGTATTAACATACTCTGTAAATTCAATATCTTTAATTTTTAATATGCTATTAAAAAGACTTGCTGGAAAATTTATATTTTTTTAATAGCTAAAGGG
Organism: Corvus cornix cornix; assembly: GCF_000738735.6. NCBI lineage: Eukaryota > Metazoa > Chordata > Aves > Passeriformes > Corvidae > Corvus > Corvus cornix. The sequence goes on from NC_046341.1 coordinate 495,732, forward strand.
AGGAAGCCATGCTGGCTGTCAGCTTTCAAACACCTCTGCTTTTCACACGAGTGCTCCTGAGGCGCTGGCTACCGGCTCCTGGGTACAAGGATGGTGAAAATGCCTTTTGTCCCATGGCTGCAGAGATGCAGTCCCTTGTGCATGGGAACTCACTGACCTGTCACCCCACTTGCCCAAAGGGCCACCAAGAGCCAGAGGGTGACCCTGGCTGGGAAACCCAGACAGGAATCAGCCAGGGAAGGGAGGCACAAATCCAGAGAACTGTCTGTCTTCACGTGCCAAATTACAGTGATGTCATTGCAAGACAATACCTCAAAAAAGATACAGCTTGATTAAAATTATAGACTCCAGGTAGAAAACACCTGAGCAGAACCAGGAATGTGGACTAAGCAGACCAAGAGAAAGGGTGCGGCATTAATTACAGCTAATTTCTGGTTTTACTCTGCTTTGAGAAAGGGTTACACAGAATCCCAGCAGCCTCAGGAAGTATAGATGGATGCACAAGGACTTTCATGTTTCTTTGGACTGGTCCACAGAGCTGGAACCATCCAAAGAAGATCTTTTCTTTTCACTTGCATTTTGTTATTTTCGTTTTACAGTCACATGCAGTTACTTCTGTAATTAATATTGGGAGGTGTGGTAATATTTAATGTATCTTATCAGTATTTTTATCTATTTAGTTAGCTTCCCCCAGGCAGACTTGAGGTGACAGTAAAGATGTTTTACTCGGTGCTTGCCATCAGCAGAAAAAGTTTCTTACTATTGCCCATCTCAGACAACACAGAAGCAGAGAGATACAGGAGGGGGTTTCTGTTAAGTCTGTTTGCACTGACCAGAAACTCGACTGGACAACTCCTTGAGCAACTCGATCTATTTGTAATTGCCTTGAGCAGGGGCCTGGCCCAGATGATCCCCAGAGGGCTCTTCCAGCCTAAATTATTCTATGATTCCCTGGTTTTTATTTTCTGCCTTTATACCACATGTTCCCTTAGCAGATCAGACCGAATCCGAAATGGCTCTGTGAGAGCACGTGCTCGGGTGATGTTCAACACACACAGACACGTGTGAATCACTACGGAGCTGGGGCTGCATGTGTGCACTCAGTGCCTACCTTGATGGCATTTTTTGGACCACACACTGAACCCAGTGTGAATAATACACTAAGGTTTTTTTCTCCAAATTTATAATCAGGGCATGGAAACTTGAAAAAACCCAAATTACTCCTAGCACAGTGATCTTTTATTTAATTTGTGTTCAGGGGTCTTCACACTTCAAAAATATTTTTACCTAAACACTTTGTTTCCCCTCTGTTCTAAGCCTGAGAATTTGGACCAAGCTGGTAACTCCAGGACCGTATGGATACTTTTGAAAGTGGAAACTATTTTCGTGCATATAAGTAATTCTGTGGGAGTGAATGTATTTGCAGCTTCCAGGCCAGGGAGGATGACCTTTCCAGAACTTGTAAAATCCAATCAAATAAAAATAGATTCAGACTTCCTTAAAATGAAACTGCTTGAAAAAGAAGCCCATGGGCTGAAACACTGGAAGAAACAGAATGTGCACTCGCAAATATACTTAAAAATGAAATTTTAAACTTAGAATGACAGTATTTGTACCTCTGCCCCTCTCTGTTTCTTCACTCCCTGCCATTTCTATCTCATTCTTATCAGAGCTCTGTCAGCCCCTAAACTGACATTTTCCCATCCTGATCATTCCCAGGATAGAGGAGACGGAATTTTTTTTCACTTGCTGATGCAAACAGCAGATCATCCTACAGAGAAACGTCAAGGACAGTTCGGAGTCCTAATCCCTGACCCGCCTGCCCTTTCCTAACTCGCTATTGACATTGAACTTAGAAAGCTGCAATGCTGAGATGAGATAATGAATTCCGTTTGCTCGGGGTGTGCAAGAGGAAGAGGGGAGATAGGGAGGAGGAAGGGCTCTGGCTGTAAGGGCTCTGCTATGGTTCCAGTCCAGCTCAAATCTCCTCATGCCTGAAACCTGGGTAAGGAATATAACTGCACAAATAACCACTGTTTTCCCCTTGTTCACTTTATTGCTCCATGGGCACATCCAGGGAAGATGGGAACTATTCATCAACCAAGACTCCAAAGTCTTCTCTGTTTCTTTCTAGGATCAAGTGCTGGGTGCTGCAGCTCGGAATGATGTGCTTTATGCTTTTAAACAATTACTTGTTGGTTTGGGAAATTTTAGGAGAGACTACTTATTGTACTTATAATTCCAAGAGTAGCTCATCTCCACAGATGCTGCTGCCCCAGTATCACTCACACCAAACTCCATTAGAGTCTAAAGTGGGAATTGATTAAGTTTTGCCATCGTGATCCCAGGAACACTCGACTTTGAACACTGCCATCCACAGCTTTAGCACATTGAGTCAGAAAACCTGTAAATCCTAATTGAAGTCACAAAGCTTATAATTTTTAAATAGCATTTGCTGCTTGTTCTTATATTGTACGTTGATATTTTTACTAAGTTTTCGATTAAGGACACATTAATCACAACCTGAGGATAATGAGTCCGGCTTCTGGAAGCTTATCTGGTTCACTACTTCATATTTTTAGCACTAAATATTTACCTATACTGTAGTTATCCTAAGATGCTGAGAGAAAACAACAAAATTACTGCTCCTGAAATATGAAAAAATACGTATTTCTAAATCAGTTTTGAAATTCTGAGAATGCTGCGGAGATACAGCTCTTCCTGAGAAAAATAATGCCCGTTGTGGAATGACTCATTAAGAAGAGCGAATAGTGGCACCGAATGATGTCACCTCGTGTGAATTTGTCTACTTTATTCCAAAGCACACAGGCTATTGAGTAGAAAAAAAAAAATCACACTAAAGGCACTAGTTCTTCCTGCATATTTAAGCCCTTTTGACCAGTACATATTACTGGGACAGAAAAGGAAATAAGAAAAAAAATATGAGAGTTGGAGAAACCAAATTACTTTTGGCTGTACTTCTAGAAGGATTAGTTCACCAGTTTTTAGAAATTATTACCACTGTTAAGTATCAGTAGTGACAATTTTTAGGTACTTCTACTAATTTGCACTGTAGCCAGGTATCATCTCACCTTACTCTGACCCATGTTAATACAGAGTCAGCAACTGGGTATGACATGGCAGTTTTTACAAAGTCAACAGGACTTGACTACAAGTTACAATTAATCCTAAAAGTTTAAAATCTTGTGTTCTACTAACTCTGCCTGTGTAGGAATCCAGATCAGGTAAGCATTAACCTCCTGTACAGAAGTATTGACTATATGGGGTTATCTATGAGTCTACAAATGCACAAACCATCTGAAAACTTGACACGAGTTTGGAAATGCTGCATTTTATCTGTTCTGCAAGCGACCCTCCACAATGAGGAAAACTCAAAGTTAGGCTGATGAGTGGTTGAAGTGATTATTTGTCCACTTTTGTCACTGGTGGCTTTGGCTGTCTATTCTTTGCAAAACAGAGCAAATGAAACCAAACTCCAGCTGCTGGAACAGAGCTTTCCCTCTCATCTCTTCCCAGCCACACTAATCAACATAATTCATGGTAAGAAGGAAGGAAAACGAGCATCCTCGCATGGATATTTCATCAAGATTCTGGAGGGCTTCATAAAGCAGCCTCTTTAAGAAACCATAAAATGAAACAAGACATATTTCTAGGGTTGTCAGCAGGTAGATCCACTGGTTTTGTGGTAAGTAATCTCTTTGGGAGGAAGTCTTTGCTCTGATGTCTGCGTTGGATGTTCTGTGGCTCCCCGCAGCCGCCCCAGCGCAGGTCTGTTCACTGGAAGAGGAAGCGGTGATGATATTGCTTCTAACAACCAGACTGAAGTATAGCCCCAGGCCATCTTCCAAAGCCCCCTCCAAACAGCCTCTAATTAATTTTAATCCTGCCACTCCAATGAGTCCCAAGAGTGCAGCAACCAAAACAAAAAAAACCTTCATCAAGTCATTCAGAGGAGCTCTGACGGCATCACGTCACGATTTTAGGGCTTCAAGCAGAAAGCACTATAGAAAGCTTTTAAATGCTATTTTCCTTTGGTTTCTTTATTTTCTGTCCTCAAAACCATAAAGAGCCTATTTCTGATGAAAATGTGGCTCTCATCCGTCTCCAGGCCCCTCCAGTTCACTCTATAGGTGGGTGGCAGGGCTCAGGGAGACCCACCACCATCACCAGGGGAATGGCTCTCCCCAGCCTGGGCTGAGCCGTGCCCACAGCTGCTCCTGCAGCCCTCGGCCTCCCCAGAAAGGCTCTCTGCAAAAGCCCAGTCTGCCCCACCAGCATCACTGCACACTCAACATCGGAACCAGTACCTCTGAGCTGCCATTGGCTTCAGCACCCACGGAGCAGTTGTCTGGAGCAGGAGGAGCAGCGTGCTCCCCAAGCTGCTAATTTTGTCATATCCTTTGGTTTGAAAATAGAAACGCTCACTCTATTTTTGTCTAGCTGATCTATTGCTCAAACGGCCGCGTGAATATGAAATTTTGGGGATGCTCTCAAATTGAGCAGTAAAAGTGCTTTGCAAGGTATGATTCTCCCCATTTAACTTTCCCCCAAGTTTTATTATTATTATTAGATTTTACTAGAAGAAACACTCACAGAAAACAAGTTTCCAAATTGCTGTAGAAGACCTCCCAAACTGAATTTTATATTTGTGTGTGTATGTGTAAGAATATTAGTAATGGTAGATGTGTATAAATAGAGCAGATGTGCTCATGGAGAGGGAAGCTCAGGAAGACAAGAATGAACAATTAATTACACTGTAATGCAAATAGGGGGTGAATATTTCCTTATGAATCACCTTTGCAAAGAATGTTGTTTATCCTTTTGGTTTATTCCATTTTAAATGTGCATGAAGGAATTAAGTTTTAAGAGTTTCTTGGGAAAAGGACTCTGGCTGAAGATGTTGTGTGAGGAGACAGAGACACTTAAAACGGGCTGTTAATAACAGATCAGAGAAAGGCACATGAAAAGAACTGGATTAGAAATGCAGACACCCCCTTCCTCATTATATAGGTTATAAATTGGGGGCCACACTATTTTTTCCCCACGTTTCCACAGTTCTGATGCGTTATATAGAGCAGACACACATATTTTCCCCTCATTGCTTAACTGTCTCCTTTTATTTACTTTATGCAATTCAAATGCTGCTCTGATGTCCAAGTTATTAAATTCCTTGTAAGCTTTTCCTCAAATCCCTTGAGACCCAAGGTGCTATTATTACCTCTATTGCACCGACTGCGGAGCTGAGATCTATAGTGATTAAAGGAAATGTATCTTCTAACTGTGGATGTCTAATTAAGAGAGGTCTACAAACTGTTTTCTCAGATCACTCCTTATGTGTCCAAAATGGTCTTCAGCAGCAGTTGAGTACAAATTCAGAGCCCTGCATCTCAAATGAACCATGAAGAAACTGAAGAATACCCAATTAGTAACAGTCTGTGAAAAGTTAGGTTGAAGTGAATTAACCAGCATCACAAAGGAGAAAAGGTGGCAAAGGAAGGGAAAACAATCAGTTTTCCAAGGCAGTATTCAATCATCTTAACCATTAAATAATCCTTTCTTCTCCTTTTCTTAGGCTGATTCGCTACTTCCAACTTCTGGAGCAGACAAAAGAGGGGTCCTGCAGCCAGCAGCGTCCTGCACCTCAACCCCTGGTCCTTCCTCCTCCTCCCTCGTGCTGGCCCCAGCAGGGGTCACTCAGAGCCCAGGAACCACAGACTGTCCAGCGCCACTCTGGCTTGGATGGGCAACCTATGGATCATGCACACAGCACCATGGTGTGTCACCAGCAATGCCAGCAGGAGTTGCCATTTTGATCGTCCCTGCATTCCCCATCCCACCGCGGTGCCCAGCACATGCCTCGCCATGCAGGGAGCCTGGCTGGGTCAGCACCAGCTACCTCCTCCTGCCCTGGAGGCAGATGGTCTGACTGAGGCTCCTCCTGCTCCCATCAGCCTCTGATCCTAGAGAAAGGCAGTGCTGCCACATGGTCCAGCTCTATTAATGCACAGTCAGATATGGATGATCTTACCTTGTCCCTTCCCCTCTGCTGGTGACGAGCCTCTCTCTCCCCAGCAAAGTGCCAGACAAGAACAGAACCTACACACTGCCATGGAGCGAGCCCGCGTTACATGGACACTGGAGGCTCTTCCTTCCCACAGGGAAGTGCCAAACCCAGTGCTATTCTGTAGCTTCCATCATGGAGTGAAGATGCCAAACAGGAACCACCAAACCCACAGGAATTCTCACGAGCACTACACACCCCTCCACAAGCACCTCAGCGTGCTACAGCAGGCACCAGCTCTGACCTGAAACCCAGGGACAACCTCAACATCTGGCTGAAGTGTGCCCACCATGAATGGAGTCTCCTGGGCACCTGTTTGATCTAATCCCATCCTCCTGCACACCTGAGAAATGCAGGATTTAGAACATTCTTGAAAGGTTACAGTGTGGGTAAACCAAAGATAAATCCCTAATGCAAAATCCATCCTCTGCCAAATGTCCTGTTTGAAATCTGGGCTGGAGATTTCTACAGAAAAATTTGGTAGAATTCATTAATATAAACAAACTATTGTATCTCTAACTCATTTTTTTCTTTAAAGGAATCAACATTTGATTGGTGGGGGGAAAAAAAAAGACACGGACAATCAAAATGGCACTTATAGCAGACATGGAGAATTTCCAGTTGAAGTGGTTTATGCCAGACAAAGGTAAAAGCAGCATTTCAGAATGGGAAGTGTAACTACCAGGTGTTCGTGCTGTGGAATGCCAGCAGTGAATGTCTCAGGTTACGTTGCCAGGACAGGAATACTGGTCAGACTTCATTGGAGTTCCCAGTGGCAGCAGATGACTTGTCAGGGCGATGGGAAAAGGCAGGGAAGCTCTGCACCCCAACTGGAGTCCCCAGCCCCAGGGCAGGAAAGGCTGTTCAGAGAGGGTCCTGGAAACACAGGGGTATCGGCTGCGCACGCTGCGTCTGACACCGCGGAAAGGCCAAAGGGCTGCACTCCCTCCCTGGCTTATAAACGTTTCCTCCGAGTTTTTGTCGTGAATGCTCTGTGGAACATTCTAGATCTACACCAATAGGATGCTCACGTGTAAACAAATGCTTCTGCTTCCAAGGTCTACCTATTCTGCTCCATTAAATTCATGAGATCTCCTCAGTATTTACATGCTCCCTCCTTGCAAACAGTCCTGCTGGAATGCTCCAAAGTGTCCATGCTAAATACAGTGATTCATTGCACTGTGTTAATAATGGACAAGAAAAGAGGCTTTTGAGTTCTGTAACCCATAACAACTTTGAAAAGAACAAAGGGCCCTCTCCAGAGTCACTGGAGTTAATGGGCTCTTTTCACTCAAACCCAACCTGGGCTTCCTGAATATCTAAAACCGGGAGCTGCTGCCATCTCACTCGAGACAACTGTGGCTGCGGCAAGAGAGGCTGCTCATTTCCCGTTACCCCCTAATGAAACAAAATCATGGAAGGTTAAAGAAAGGCACTGATGGTCTGGGGAGGTGATTGGAACCAATGACATGGAACCAGCACCCTCCCAACCATCTGCACTGCCCAGCGCAGCCAGCGGAACGCCCGGACTCCCTGCGGGATTTTTCAATCCCGTGCTTGCTTACCCAGCAAGCATTAATCCTTATCAAGGAGATCATTTGTGCACATTAAGGAAACCATTTTCTCTCCTCCTTTCCCAAGGACTATATTTCTTTGGCCACCTTTGGCAGAGGCTCCTCCAGAAGCCAACACAGAACCCACTTTTCCAGGCAGCAAGCAGAAAACATAGGCAAAAGCATCCAGAGAAAATCTGTGCAGGACCATTATCCAACCTGGCTTTTTGGTCTCCTGGGATCAAAGAGCAGTTCGGTGTCTCTTAAACCTGATTCCTTTCACAGATTTACAGAGAGGATAATAGGCTGATTAGCCAGAAAGGCTGAAGTGGGGGCACTTCCCCTTCACACAAAATGCTGCTTTATCTTTTAGAAGGTATATTTAATTTAGTGGTATTTCAGTCATTCATTTTGTTTAAATACATTTTAACTATCTTACATATCCATGTGGGAAAAAACTCATCAACTTTAAGAATTCATTTGAGAGAAGCTCATAGTTCATGGATTTAAGCAAAAGACTCTCATGGCAACACCCAGCTTGGGAAAATTTGTTTCAGTTCAATATTTTTCTTCTCCTTTTGGAACCAACTACTCTTTTTGAACCTGATTTTCTAAGGACCTAGTCAGGAAACAAGATTGCCTGCCTGGCCATTCCTACCTCATGCCCAGCTTGGCTAATTCCAGCCAAAATGAAAGAAGAGGAAAAGCCTTAGAGACACTCTGTGTGCCTATGGATGTTGCTGCTTGGAGGAAGCAGTGCGGACTCAGCGATCCCGCTAAGGAATGCTGGCTGCTTGGAGGGAGCCGTGTTCCCAGGGAGAGGAGCCCAGCTGCAGCATGACCCGTGTGGCCAGCACAGCTCTTGTCTGCACCAGCCCCAACACACGGTCCCAACCTCCTGGAGAGATGGAAGGAGCTGGAGATATTGCCATGGAATGGACAGAGCAAGTCGAGGGCACGGCCTTCATGGAAAACCAAGCCTTGTGATTCACCTGCCTATAGAGCAATTCATTTTACTGTAGAAAACTGTATTTCAGAAGTGTGCTGTCTCCAGCTAAGAAGGACCTTCCTAGATAAAATCCAAGGCTGACATAAACCCACGCTCAGTCCCCTTGAGCGCCCTGGAAAGGCACCATGGAGTGCTGGGTTTCCAGGGAAAATGCTCTGCTGGTGTTTCCCAGCTTGCCCATACGAGATAACTGGACGGGTAGATGTGAGGATTACTGGGAATTAGAAAGAGGCTTAAAGAACACTTGGCATGAGCTGACATTAGTGCATAGCACACGAAGGCAGAGGAGCCATATGCAGCTTCATGGGAAGAGTGAGTGCCTGCCCAGATCCCAACACGGGGAGGGGGACGCAGGATCCAGGAGGAAGCGTACCCGCACCTCCGCACTGCTCTTTTGTATTTCAATTTTCTTTGGCCAGTGGGGATGATTTTATAGCATCACAGCAGAACATTATCTTTTATACTTTGACAAAATGAAACTGAGTCCTTGGGATTTTTTCACCCACTGCTCTCTTGGCTACTTCACTGCAGTACTATTTCATTACTTATTGATTTTTCAACGTGCTGTCTGCATCGCTGTAATTTACACAAGTTCTGATAGCCCTCAGCGATTCTTAACACCTCAGGGTGAGATCACGGAGTTCACTTGAGATACCAAAGGTAGGCAACAAGTTCTTCAGAAAAGACGACAAATTGACAAACTTGATAGTCAAGGAGGAAATTTGAGCAGCTGCAGGCGTATCATATCAAGATGTTTTTCTTAGCCAAATCGAATTAGAACAAATTTGTACCCCCAAAATTAGTCTCATGTACAGCTAATAAGGGACTGTGAAGTGTATGGCTAAACCCCAAGAAATTAATAATGCATGTCCCTCACAGGGCAGCTGAACTAATGCTATTTTGGTTGTAACTGGAGATAACCATTGCTCTGTGGACCAGCAGGTGATAAGAGAAGGCAGCCTCGTCATGAGCAAGGAGAGGGAACCACGAAGAGCTTGTCTTATATTGAGGCAAGTAACTGCTGCTTCTTCAGGGCCTTCTCCACATTTCTGCCATTCTGAGGAGCTCAGAGCAGTCGCCTGTGGCAGCGCTGTGTTCACCCTGACCAGACCAGCCTCATGTCCCTGACACGATGTCATGTCCTAAGGTTCGTCCAGCTCCTCGGAGCTCCCACACAGGGATGCTTCTGCAGGAAATCAGTCAGTGCTTAGTGAAATGAGCTCTAATCCTATCAGAGGATCTGATCCTGCTGATACCACACACACTGACAGCGTTTCAAATCACTGTAGGAAATCCGAGTCCACACTCCGGACTGGCCTTTCCTTCTTTCCAAGTATATTACAAAATCATGGAATCTTTGAATATCCTGATCTGGAAGGGACCCACAAGGATCATCAAAATCCAACTCCTGGCCCTGCACAGGACACTAAGAGTCACACCATGTGCCTGAGCACGTTATCACATGCAAGATGCTTTAGACATTTTTAAATGCCTATTCTTCTGCTACTGGAATAAGATTACTATGAGCAATCTTGACCTTTTAGCCTGGCTTCCCTCTCACTGAACTATGATTTAGGAAAAAAAGATTGATGTGGAACTCTGAGATGACTTTAGGCACAAGGCCTATAGATCTCATGAAGTCTATGTTAGGCTGGTGCACCTACACGTGTGGGAAGCCTTCGCCCTGCAAGGGAACGGGAGCCTGAGGGGGCAGGTGGAGCAGCAAACCCCACAGTGAACAGCCACGATCCGTTCTCCAGATACATCAAAATCCCAAGGAAAGTGAGTCTCATTACAAGCAAAAACAAAAGTAAGACTTAGGGAATGCATCTAACGAAGGATGAGAAGATCTTGTGAGAGCCTTTATGGGTGGATACTTTGGATATTTTATCACCAGCTGTACTGCAAACAGATAAAAATAGTACAAAATAAAACGTGTAAGAACCTCCAGATGGGTCTGACGTGCTGGAAGTGTAAATCTTTCTCCTGGTAGAATGTGAGCCTATGGCAGAAATGCTTTGTGGTGGGCAATAGTAGAATCTGCAGCTCTGATGACAATTTCTCTCCAAGCTGATTAGAGCGGCATTTTTTCCCCTGGAAAATACCCCTAAGAAGATACAAGTATCTGTAAGATTCAGGTGTTTTTTTCAGCTTTGTGTCAGGGAGAATGAATCCTCCTCCCTACCCGCCCTCCAAATTGGGTTTTTTGGGTTTTTGGTTTTTTGTTTAATGACAATTAATTTGGAGTATAATTCTTAAATGTTTACTATTTGCTTCTTCAGTGATGGAAAGAGATCCCAGCAGCTCCCTGATATTCCTGATAGAGGTGAGAGGGGGATGAGGAGCCGGGCACCTGGAGACTTTCTCTGCAGCTCCATGGTGCTCCTTGCACACTCCACACAAGTCTCTGACTGGGGGTTACAGGATGATCACAACAAAAAGCACCTGACTTCGGAGGGACTAAACAGAGATGGCCTTTTCTGTTTTTCTTTGAGAAACCTGACCATTAAATTAAAGATGGGAAAACATTTTCTAAGTAAAGCCAAAGCTGGGGAGTTAAATACAACATTTAGAATCTCTGGAACCAGAAAGCTCTCCAATTCCTCCAGTGGCCAGACTGGCTTTGCTTTACATGTGCATTTCTGGGTTTGTTTAGTGTTTATTGGTTTTAATCAAACTAGTACTTTAAACTATTGTTTTAAAAAACTGTCAAGTATTTACGTAACGCTGTATCTGCTAATGAGGCCAAGTTAATGACATATAATATTTACTGACTTAAAACAATACATTTTATTTTGTAACTTTAAGGGAAACAGGAATGACCTTACAAGAGCCTGAACTGCATCACTTCCTGACTTTGCTTTTTATAACACTCACGCTATGTGGGAGGCCTTTTCCTGCACTGGTGTGCACACGTGGGTGTGCTCACTCATTCTTGGTGCACTCTCACTCACCCTGTGCACGCACACTCATCCTTACTTAAAGTCTTGATTGCATGAAACTGTCCATCAACATTTTGTGAATAATGCCAGGAAAAGACACTCCCCAACAAAATCAATACACTGAAAGTGCTGGGTTAGGTAGTTCTGAGGTAGTTTTTGGTTGTGTTTCTGAGTTATTCCCACTGACCAAGTTCAAAAACAAGATATTGATTTATAAAGTACCTTCAGTAAATCCATGTACATTTCCTGCTTACCCCAGTGATGTGGAGCACCAGGAGCAGGGTGCTGATGCAGCTCGGGGACCCATGTGGTGGGTCAGGGTGCTTCCAAATGCTGCCAGCCTTTTCTGACAGAAAGGGCCAGGAGGGAACATTCTGAAAACACAGCAAATGCCTGGGCTGGGAGCTGGCACTAAGATGGAGGAGGAATCAGAGGGGAAGGACTTTTTATTCAAGGAAGTCCTGGGAATTATGAGGTTTGTTGCATATTTGCAAGTGACACACAGGAAAGACTCGGCTCATTTTACCTGATGGTGTGCACAGAGATCTGCCTCCACTTGGGAACTGTCGGGATGTATCATTCACTTCTGTGGCAAATGCATCCCTCTGCCTGAAGGATAAAGTCCATACTGATTTGTACAAATGGGCTTTAATTGAAAAACCCAAACCATCCAGCAGGTTTTGGAATAATGCTGTTACATCTGAACTGGCAAGAGCTCTCAGGGACGAATACCTGAAGGAGGGAGCAGTTCTTGCAGCTCGAGCACATTGAGCAGAGCCAGTGCTGGGCCCAGCCCCTGATCCATCCCATGCTGGATCACATCCAGGAACTGCTGCTGCTGCACAGCACCCCAGCACAAAACCCTGCACAAAACCCTGCACCTGGGGGCCATCATTAGCTTTTAAAGTTGCTACAGCTGCTCTCCTTCTAATTTGGGATGTCCATCACAAGTAGTCTGTCACCAACACATATTCTATCAGAATCCAAAGTTTAGAGAGAAAAATATTCCACATTTTCTCTTGAGCTTAAAATGTCACATGAAACCAGTCTTAAAGGAACTAAGACAAACAAAAATGTTAGCAAAAAAGCCCAACATATGTCAAACATATTCATGCAAGGTGCCCGTGCCTGCCTTACTAGTCCTTGCTTTAAGTTTCTCATGATACTGCTCACAGAGTCAAAATACAAATCTGGGTCACTTGCTATGAGAATCTGGCTGTCCTATGGTTACAGATTTCTGTTACACCTGTACTTGTGTGGTGAAATCTCTTTGCCCCTCAGTCTGGGCAGCATCTCACTTGAGCATCTCTGGGGACAGCCAGCAGCAGACTGGTGGGAGACCAGCCCAAACTGGCAAACCCAAGCAGAGACTAAAACAACACAGATTTTCAGGCTTTATCCAAAACATGCATTCAGATTTAAAAGGAAATATTTCTGCTGTCACTGTTTCCCAAATCAAGAACTTATCCTGAGAGGGTCTTTTCTTCTAAAAGTGAGACAAAAAATAAGGCAGGATGCCCCCACAAGGCCAAGTTTTCATTGCCAGTGAACTGACCACAGGACAACCAGAAACAAGACAGCCAGTAAAATAAGGGAAATGAATTATCAATGAAGCTCTGTTAGCTCTTCCACAGCATCTTCCATCTTATTTCCCACTGCAGACCTGGATTAATTGGGCAACTCAACAAGGGCAGCAGTTGAGTTGCCTGGATGGGACTTAGAAATCAAGTGGTTTAGAATGCACAAAAATGCATCTGAATTTTCGTGCATTCAGAAAGATTATAATGCTCATGTGCTGTCCTCACTTTTATTGCCATGAAGTGATCTTGGCAACAAGCAGTGGCCTTTTCTTCCCAGTCTTTCCCTCTGGGCAGCCTGATGCGCACCCGGTCCCAAGCTGGGGCTGTACAGTCCCCAAGAGGTTTTCCAGCGCAGCATCTTCTCATGAGATTTGTCAGCCATGAAATGCTTTGTGGGAATGTGTTGGTTTAAGCCCATCTTGTGAGGATCCCCAGCAGTTTTTTGACAGACCCCTCTGCACCCTTTTACATTCCTGCAGTGTCTCAGCAGTTCCCACCCCACAGCAATGTCCTACACCCTGTATGGACAATACACATCTCAGGTACTGATACTGAGAGACTCCATTAATTTAGTTCATTATGAAGGGAAAGACAAATGCATCCAAAATTGATGAAATATTCCAGACAATAAAATTTTTAGAAGTACTATGTGTTCATTTTAATAGTTTATGAATTTGAAGTGGCTGATCTCTCCCTGTTTTTACTATCATAAACTGTTCAAACAACAACTGCTACACATATTTCCATACCACTGTTCTAACTTTAGCTCATTTCACAGTTTTATTTCATATTCCTCAACTATTATATTTCAAAATTTAGTCTTGCACCGAAGGTCACATATGGCCACGTCTAAGTCCTCTAAGATCTGTGATTCCGAAACGCTAAGCTGATGTTGGTTTAATTGATTCTGTGGAAGCAGCGATGCCTGTAACTCCTGAGAATTAGGGCTTTGCACAAACTGGCAAACTTTCAGTGGGTAAAATAAATATCCTCATATCCATGTGATAGAAGGTATATGCACAGCACGCAGTCATATCAACACACCTCTCTAATGATGCACTTAAGATTAAATACTGTGTCCAAAAGAGCCAAAGGATCACAGTTTGTGAAGCACAAGCCCAAACAAATGCCAGTAACATGTCCCAGCCGTTCCCTTTCTCGGGTGCAGCTGCACCAAAGTCCAAAGATTCCAGCAGGAGGGTTACAGGAGCTGGGGTGACCCCTGCTGCACCAATAAGCACCCAAACAAGCCCATCTGCCAGCACAGGGTCCCTGGGGTGCCCCCAGTCTCCCCCATCCCAGGCCATGCCCTTACACGATCCCACAGAGCCCTGGACACACCTGCTATGGGATATCTGAGCCTGGCCTGTACATTTCTCAGGACAGATGTAATAAAACTAATTTATTGCCCCTTTTCCCCAACAGGATTATAGAAACATAAACAAAGAAATGTTGAGTTCTTCAAGGAAAGGCCCCTTGAACTCACGGATGTGACCGGGAGATTTAAGACCACTCTTCTCAAAGTAAGGCTCAGAATACAACTTTCCTCATCCTATTTCTGCGGAGTTCTGGAGGAAGTACAGCAGTTTGGGTTTGAGGGCTCCCTTTGAGACACCAAAGCTGCAGCTGCAGCACTGGGGTCCCCCGCCAGCATCCCCCATGCTGGGAGGCAGCTCGGGGGCTGCCCAGGAACACGGGCTCGGGAAGCTCAGACCATGCTGCAGATGGATATGAAACTACTGACAGGAACCTCAGCAAGTGCCATAGAGCAAATCCGCAGCGCCAGCTGATGACAGCACGTAATGGAGGAAGATCAACATTGTCAGAACCTTTGCAGACCCCCATCTCCCCTCAGCCCCATTCCCTGTACGCGCTCTGCAGGACGGGATCCTGCTCCCCACGGGCAAGCCCTAAATTGGACCCAGGTGGGCAGGGCCCAGCAGCTGCCAGCCATCGCCCTGGCACGTGTGGCAGTGCCAAGGACGGGATGGGGAAGCTCCCAGCACGCTCCTTCCCCGCGCTCTGGCCCGAAGCTGCCGGCACGAGGACAGAAGCAGAGCACCCAGAGCGCTGCTTTCCCGGTAGCTTTTCTCGGAGTTTTGCTGATAATAACATTACGGTTTTCCCTGTGCTGGCAGTCGGACGAGAGGAGCCTGCAGCCTTTGGAGGGATCGATCCGATCGATCCCAAAGGCTCCATGTCATTTCCAGGGGATTTGCTAAAGAAGCTACTTATGTCCCTTTTTCATTTTCACCAACTCATTACCAGCTGCTGCTGCTCCCTGCACTTCAGCAGCACCTGCAGGAATGAATCCCAGTGCTCCCAGCCCCGATCCTGCTGCAGAGGCCTCTCCCACGACGCAGTGCTGGGGATCGGAGCCGAATGCTGAAGGCGGGTGACGCACAGGGTCGCTCCCCACCTCTCCCTCTGTGCAGGCACGCACAGACACTCTCCTTTCTCTTTTCCTTTTTTAAAGGGCAGCCCAGCAGCAGACTAAGCAACTGATCCCCCGGCTTAACTTTTAAATTAAGACCATTGTAAATTTGGGAACTTGAGAAGAGATGGAGAGGACACCCATAATCCTTTGCAAATGTCAAGTGGCTCTCGATATTGGTTACTTTTCAAAGGTAGCTAGGCTACAGCGTGCGCAGTAATGAAAAACCCTGCCAGGCCCACTCCACAGGGCTTCAGTCAATATACATAATATTATTGGGCTTTGAAAGGATTAAAGATTGTTTCTTTTGCTTCCTTGTAATATGGAGATCTATTGCGCTTAAAACTCCGAGCGCGCCTTCTCCCGCGGGGAGGAGGCTGGAGGCCCTGGGATGCTCCCGCGCTGCTCCCGCGCCCGTCCCGGCAGCAGCGGCACCCTCGGCACCCACGGATTCACCCACTCCCATCAGCCATTCCTGACATGGACACCTCATCGCTCTCCCACGTGGAAGAGGAATCAACACATTTTAAAAATAAAAGTTAAACAACACTGAAAGCCTTCAGTTACCAACAGGGCCAGAAGGCAGACTTGAAAGGGTTGAAATATCTTGAAAAATACCATTTTTCACTACATCTTACTCAAAAAAGTTCACAGATCTGTGTTTTGACTGCAAGAACTCAGTTCCTCCCAAACACCCATTAAGTATAAGAAATCGGAACAATTAGCCCTGATTTGAAGCTCCCGGGGCTCCTCGGAGCCGTCACTGCAGCTCTGGCAGAGGAGGCAGTGCAGGATGAGGCCCCAAAGCAACGCAACTCCCGATCCAGGTCCCCTCATTGAGTCTGGGGTTTCTGAAGCACCATCTGCAAAAGGCACATGCAGACTGTGATTTGAGGGGCCTCAGACAGAGCACCTTATGGCTGAATTACCATCAAACCCAAATTTTTTATCTTTTCACATCTGTATTTTTTTGTCCTGATGTTTAACTAACATTACTTCATTGAATATGGGGAATTTTTCTTCTCACCAACCTTGTAAATACAATTATGGCAGGATTCCCTCCAACTCTCCTTTCATGAAGCCAAATGTGCAATGTTGGCAAGGCTCTGCTCCCAGTTATACTCAAGGGAAAGGCAGCCCTTGAGATTCCTGAGTAGGAGAGAGCAGGATTTGGCATCCTGGATGCCAGCAGAGCCCTGCAGTCCCTTAGCTCCCTCTGCTCTCGAGTGAAGCTCCTGTGACTCCATGGCAAAGAGCCAGTACATTGATCCCTCCCCACTGGATCTTTGGTGAAGTCACTAATTCTGAAAAAAGTAGTTGAAAACTGTAGTTTTTCCCTTACTGTCCATATGATATTGTGATCTTCAACAGGTGAGATGGAGACCAGAACCTGCAAAGTTCCCATTTCAGCAGAAGACAGGAAGCAGGGGAAGAGGAATTAAAGGAAATGATGTAAGATTTTTAACAGTATCTTAAAAATCTCCGTCAGGAAGATTTTCAACTGAAACCCTAACAAAAGTGCTGCTGCAGGTTTCAAGCTTCCCTGCTTAAGGGCTGATTCAACTTTGGTTGAATTAAAGAGGAACGGTGTCTCTCTGCCAGAGAATAAAGCCTTTGATTTCAGATTAGTTTCAAAAACAAAAATGTTCCATATTAAACCAGCAATAAATAACAGGGAATGTTTACAGACTGGATGACCCATTAGTTTGGGTGGTGAAAATAGTTTTCCTGAGGTGAGGTGAGAGGAGTGACTGCCCCTGGGGTCCCGCTGCCCAGCCCAGCCAGCTCCCGCGCAGCCTGGCCAGCTGGTTTGACAGGCTTGGCATGAGTCCTGAGCTGGCGGCCACTGACCACTTGTTTACAGAAATGTAGTGACCATAGAACTCCTTTTTAAGAAGAATTTTGGCAAATCTGTGTGTCATCAGAATTAAATCTTACAAAAATGGGTAGGTTTGCTTGATTATAATGTAAAAGAAGTCCTAGACAAAAGAATTAGTAAGGTATAAGGATCCAAATGAGTTCTTCATCATTTACCTTAACTTTCCAGGGCAACACATACCCGAATAACCAAAAGGTTCCAGTGTCTCTGGTTTGTCTGATTCTTGCGGGGACAAGCACAAAGACAGTGAGGATAGAACAGTTTAGCGGCTGATATCCTTTATGAGATATTGAGAGGTTCCAGAAACTCTCCTAACATCTTGTAAATATTTTCTAAATGTCACAAAAATTCCCCTCAGTCTTCAAAGGGTCTTTAAAACTCTGCAGAGATCTGCAGGGAAGGAATCCCATGTGAATTGAGGGAGAAATGAGAAAGTGAACCAAGAGAGCAGAACAGGCCCAATCCAGAGGCTGGAAACACAGACATTACACTGAGATAATGGGGAAAAAGGGAATAAGAACTGAAAAGGAATCTATGTAATGACCAGAGGATCCTTGCTCAAATAAACTCTCTTTATATTCATCTTTTGTGATCACAGAAATCCCAGACTCGTGTGGTGCTTCGTGTCTGGTGAGGCAGGGAAATGAGACCTTCCCCTGCACTGCCTGCAGGTGTTGTACCCACCTCTACCAGAAAAAGGGTCTCCAACCTGTTTTTATAGGCTGCAGCACAAATAGCCCAAGTCCATTAAAACAAGGGAATTAAAAAAATATTAACATCAAAAGATTCTAGCCTGGCAGAGTGATGAATCAGAGGTTAAATACCCAACACTTGTTCAGGTATCACTTGGGGGATTTAGTTTTTCTTTTCATGGTAATTTTAAGTTGAATTGTTAGGCCAAGAGCTGTATTTCCTGAGAAATCTATACCATTCTCCTAGCAGTTTCCTTGAAATAACTGATGGATCTTCACCAACTAAATTCCAATTTAAAAGATTTGTCAGTAAGAAAATCCCAATCTCAATAAAAGGTAAATGCAGACGGAGCTCTCTGAGCCAGGCTGATGGCAATAAAGGAGCAGGGAGTTTCTATTAACTCGAATAAGTTAACAGATTCCAGGTAATCCTTCCTATTACCACCAAACACCTGCATGCAGATGCCACATCGCAAGGGAGGATGGATTTTTAATTTCTGGAAAAGTAAAATCCTGGGCACACCTCGTGCCGGGAAGGCAACGGAGGAGGGAGGGATGGGACGAGACCTTTGCCGAGAAGAGGTTTCCCGCTGCAAAAGTCCACGGGATGCTGTAGAATGGTAAAGTCATTCATCACATGTATTTAAAGTTGAATTTGCTGATATTTTATGGTATTGGATTTTATTTCTATTAACATTTTATGCTGAAATTACAGAATGATTCGTGAGTACTGAATTTTTGATTGCTTTTATACTTGCTGGGACACTATTAACGTTGATTTACGTTAATAGCACTGTAAGAAGATATTAACAATGAAATTTCCAAAAGCACTTAGCATCCCATAATTGGAGTTAAATGACAAAAAAAAATGAGGGGATAATAAAGTAGAGAGAGAGACAGAATTTTTGACAATACTCCCTCTAAACTGTATTTTTCAGGAAGAATTGGAGCAGGACAATGTTATAAAAGAAAAAAGTCACCCACCAGGAAAAGAACACTTGTACTGACTAAAAAGTGAGGGTGAATGGAGCTGTAGGTCCTGCACGACTTCCCACAGAGGGATCCCAGGGAACAACACGGAGTCCCACCTGCACAGCAGCCAGGGCTGGCAGCTCCCGTCTCTGGACTGAAATCCAGGAAACAGCAGTGGGAGGCTGGTACAGGAGGGACCTTGAAGGGGACAGAAGTGAGCCAGATCACATCTGTTGAGGCTGAGGACGAGGCTTCCCGAGGCAAGGACAGAAATGGGACACAGGTGAAGGTGCTGCAGGATCGGCCACTCCACAGGAGCCAGAGGTGGAACCTGACTGCACACCCCCCTGCGACTTCCTCTGATTGCAAAACAGCTAAACCAAACTTAATTTACTTTTAAAAGCAGAATTTCCACAAATTCTACTTTGACATCACTTGAATACTGTTTCTAAAATTCTCTTTCCATTAAAAAAGCATCAAAGTGCTTTTTTGTTAAAAAGTGCTTCACTGATCTCATCACCAGAAGTTAAACAGCTCAGTCAGAGAACACACAAGGCAATGTGACAAATTGTATGAGAACTTGGAACAAAAAAGTAAACTTGAAACAAAAATCTTAAACCAGACAACATAAAGAAACAAAACACCTTGATTGGCTTTGAGTAGCTGTGGGAAAAAATGCCAAAAATGTTTGTAGGGAGGTGTTTTATCAGTTTTGTTTAAATTATATTTTTGTGGGGGTAAGAAGGGAGATTTCACAAAACATTTTCAAGCAGTTTTAATCAAGAAAATAACTACAAAATACTACGTTGCAAGAAGACTGTTTTGTCATTTCACTCAGACCAGGAGGGAAGCTCATGTCAGAGTTTTGTTAAAAAGAAATCATTCCAGTGGCATTTTATAGCCCACTAGAATGTGGAAGAAAAATCATTGTAGAAGTTGAATTACAGATTAGTGAATGAAAACTCCTGGCTGTACTCAGGAAAACAAAAGTGTAGCAACAACAAGTCTCATCAAAGCAATGACACATCAGGTGTGGGATGCAAAAATGAGCAAAGCAAAGGAAATCTTAGACAGGACCAAACCCTCAGCTCTGTCTGAGATCCACAGACCGACTGGCCAGAGGGAACACTGGGATCTCACAGCCTGGTGATCCCATCCCCAAATTCAGACATGAAGCTGCTGTTACAGCTTTTAAAATAGAAATACATATATAAAAGCATAAATGAGCAACTTGGTCTAGTGGAAAAGTGTTCCTGCTCATGGCAGAGGTTGGAACTGTCTGAACTTTTAACATCCCTTCCAGCCCAGCCCATTCTGGGGTTGTATGATAAATACTAATGTACAAACCTCAGCTGAGCAGGGATCTATGAGGTGGGTTTTTAAGTGGCTCATGACCCATCTCTTCCCACATCAACCCACCTCAAGTCTGGAGCTGTCCAGCTGCAGGTTGTGGCAGAGATCAGCTGGGGAATAAGTTCTTTTGTGTGGCCACAAACAGTGACTGTGCTGGTCAGAAAATGCAGGATTTGTTATTATACAAAAGCAAAAAGATTTCTTGTTTTGAAAGACCAGCCAGTATTTCCCTTCAATGGGAGAATGACTGGTCCACAGGTAGAGCTCTATTTTGGACACTGCCACCTTCACTGAGTTAGAAACAAACAAACAAACAAACCCCAACCCAGCCCCTTTTATCAGCAGGAACCACATTTGCTTACACAGAAGATCTGTCAGCAGCCCAGGGTAAATAGATCAAATGGAGCTGACATGCTACTAAATTTAATATGCATCCTCGTGTCTTTAAAAGTCCCATCTACCCACACATTTCAAAGGTAAGTTTGTCGATTTCTTAAGTAATTATATTTCAATAACAGGTGAGAGAGAAACGCCTGGAAACTTAACAAAACCACTGACTGCTACGTAAATTAAAAACTGATTGATGGATGAAGAACTTGTATGAATCATTAAATTGGCACATGATTGGGAAAACAGATCCAAGGCTTGTGTAGGGCCCAGCTCAGCAGACTGTGACAGACATGCAACCCAAGGAACAGCCATGCAGACCTTACAAGGGGTGAGTGCTCACTGGGTAAGTGGTTGGTACCCAAAGGCAGAGCCAGCTGCTGGATGGGCACCAGTGTGGAGGAGAAACACAGAGCTGCAGAGCCAGGTAACGGCACGCAGGTGTAGGAGGACACAACTGTCCCCCACCCCGTCACCCTCCTGGGTGTTCTCCTACAACCTGTTTCCAACCTGCTCCTTTTACTGCTGCAGCAAATCCCAGCTCCGTGGAGCTGACGCCACAGCCAGAGGGCCCGAGGGGAGTAGGGCTGACACAAGGGAGCCCGGAAATGGCTGTTTCAGGAGCAGAGGTATCAGAGAAAAGCGGACTGTATGAAGACGAGAGAGAAGGTGGCCGTGCCCCTGAGAGCAACACTGATCCCTGCGACGCCAAACCCTCCCAAGGGCCCAGCGCCGCGCTTGCCTCTCCAAGCTGCGCCACTGGCCAGCGCCTGCAACATCTCAAGTGGGAAAATGTAATTTTATTAAGGCTCTTGGAGCTTCACTCCCAGCATCTGCACTGCAGCAGAGCATACAAAGGGAGGTTATGAAGAATTTCTCATTATGGCCAGAGGCACAGACTCATAACATCCCCTGGCCAACCTCAGTTAATAAAGCTCCTGCTTGGCCCACCTGCCCCCAGCCCCTCGCGCCACAGGTGCCCCCGCCCTGGGCCACCCTGTGCATTGCCCCCTCAGCCCTCATGGACGGGAAACTCCTGCTTTGTCTTCCTAACTCTTATTTCATGGGCACCTTCATTTGCAAATCTGCTCTTGGAGGCCCAGAGCTGTAATTAATCCATGTCACAGGAAAGATGTAGTGTCGGGAGAATTTATGACTGGCTCTGAGCTGCCGTGATGAGCAGGGGCACCTCAGCCCCTTGTGATATAAATGCCTCTGCTAATTGGATTGCAGGAGCTAATCAGGAGCTGGAGAGAGAATGAAGGCGCTCAGCCTCCCCGCTGCTGGCGTGGGCTGATAAAGCTGGCAGCCACGGGAATTGCATTGCGGGAATTGCATCCTGGCCTGAGATGGCTATCAGGGGGTGCCCAGGGCCGCTGGCGTGGGGCGGCCGCGCAGCAGTGCAGGGAGGGCGGCCGTCCACTGAGGCAGGTCCCACCACTGACCCAGGGCAGGCACGAGGGCTGTGCACACACCCACGGGGCTGTGCGGGTGGGCCCATGAGCCTGCATCTGGCCGGGAGCTGCCCCGAGAACATCCCACTGGCTGCTCCCAGCTGGCAGCACCTCGGGCAGCCCCGGCCCAGGGTATGACCCTGGCATTGCACGGCCGCCTGGTCTGGCCAGTGTTGCAGACACCCCATGGCCCCCCTCAGCAGTCCTTGGGGTCTCCATTGCCGACCTCAAGCATCAGAAAGGGGCTGAATACTCAATGATTCCAATACCACATCTGTTGACAGCCTCAGTACATGCCTTTCCCCAGAAAGACAGAAAACCAGAGAGATGAGGTGGAAGAGACACAACACGGACATTCCTGCAGCAGGAGTGAGGTCGACCATGCCAGGAGCAAACTGGGTGAATGTCACCTGCTACACGTGTGCTCCACACACCACACGGGCTGTCAGATAGTGGGTGGGCAGGCGGGAGGTGGCTCCTGGGGATGGGCTCAGGATGCTCTTAAGATGGTCTGACTCCAGCCTTCACAGAATCTTAAAGCTCCATGATCATCCCCAGCTCCTGACCAGGGCAGATCTGTCCACAGGGAGATGGGAAGAGTCCTGGATGGAGAGGTCTGACCTGACTCGCCACCCACACAAACCAGACACAGGCAGGTCGCCACTGGAGAACAGGGGTTTTTTTGCAATCCAAGGCTCTTCCACATTCAAACAGCTTTTCTGTCTTCTCCATGTCCTTCTTATTGCCCTTTATTTTCATCTCTGCCTTCCTTTCTCACATGGATTAGAAAGTAAATCCTGAAAATGATGACTAAACCCAGCCATCCCTCCTTACAGAAACACTTTCCCACCTTCTTAAACCTTTTTGGAGGCACGAGAGAAAATAACCCTTGTATTTATGCAAATTTCAAAGTGGCGTGTGATGATGGAAACAAAACAGTGCTGGAGCGCAGCCAAGGCATGGCACCAACGGGGCCTCTCAGCTGCTCGCCTCCCGATTCTTCGGGGGAAGCAGCTGTAGAGAAATGAAAATACAGAAGCCCCCGCACACACCCGCCGCCACCCGCGCGCGCATTCCAGCACCCGTCACCTCGGAGGCGGCAGGATGCGGGCTCTGGCCAGGCGCTGCCTGCAGCCTGGAGCACCCTGTCGTCCCCCACAAGCCTCCCTGTCCCGCTGTTCCCGATTCCCCTTTCAGGAATTTACAAACATTTTCCGCAGATCAATATCTGTATTGATTATTCATTGTGAGCGAGTCGTGTGTCTTTGGTGATCCAACCTGGCAGAGTGAGCAGCCAAAGGCTGCAGCAGATACAGGGGGGGAAAAAAAGGAGAAAAAAGCCCTACAGAAGACGAGAGAGACCCAGATCTGGCTGGGTTTGCTGCTGCCAGCAACGGAGACGGATGGAGAGGAAGGATGGAAGAAAATGGGAATGGCATGAAAAGGAATGAAGAGAAAAGAGAGCCGAGGAGAAAAAGCAAGAGCAGGAAAAACAAAGTCACTGCTGGAGAACTGGTGCCGGGGCACGCCGGCAGCCTGGAGAGATTCCAGCCTTGTGCTCGCCCTTCTGCACAGGGATGCGATGGACTTATTGCTCCGGGAGTGAAAAGTGACTCACGGTTTTGGTATCTGCTACGTAAGAGCTTTGGGGGGATTCCTTGGCTGGCTGACAGAAAGGGAAGAAAGCAGCAGCAGTGAGGTAAAACGCGATCCCTTCCTCCTGCCTTCCTGGGAATACGCGTCGCCCGGGCTGGCTGGAGCAGCTCGCTGCTCGCTTATGATATGCAAAAGGAGAATAATTAAAAGCGCCAGCATCACTTGCAAAGTGAGTAAACACAAAGCCTTTCAAAACATGCTCTTCAGCTAATGAGAAGCTGTAATTTCTTATACTTAAAGGCAAAAAAGACCCTGATGAGGCTCGGTGGAGTGTGCGCGCGCGCCTGCGTGTGTGTGCATGTGTTTGTAGATATGAGAGAATCAGTTAATTGTTGATGATGTTTAGAAAAGGGATTATGAGAAAAGACACTGAAATGATGACAGGGAACATCTTGGATCAGAGCCAGAGAAATAAAATAATCAAGGACAATCAAGCCTGCAGCTCCGGAGAAAGCGCTGACTGTTCTGCTGGGGACTTGGAAGGAATTTCCCCGCGCTGCCGAGCTGCAGCTGGAATACGTGCTTGGCACCAGGAGGGAGAACTGCAAGGAGCAGTTTGCTTGGAGCATGAGACAACAGAAGAGAGAACTATGGAGCTCTGCTATAATTCAGAGGTTAAACAGCTTTGTCTGCTTACGTGTCAGGTGGAGACTTGGTTTGTCCACATCTGACCTGCCCTGAAAATGCAACTTCTGAAATCCCCTGGCTGAAGCTGGAGCTGAGGATTCTCCAGACGCCTCTCCAGAACTACTGTGACGTTATGAAAACAAAGGAAAGGGAGCTCGAGGAATTAAGTTCTCCTGTGGCTGCAGGACCTGATGGACCTGACCATGGAAACTGTCTCTGGAATCGATTCCTTCCTTAATTCTGGAAATAAGAACCCCCTTGCTCCAGCTGGGGATTGCAGCTCACAAGCACGCAGGAAAGGTGGCAGTCATTGGGAATACCAGGAGCAAGCTTTCCTTCTAAGATGGGCATCTAGCTGCTGTCCTGAACGGATGGATTTTAATAAATGTTGGCTTTCTCTTGGGCTGGGGTTGGGTGGGGAGAGAGAATAAAGGGAAATTTAAACCATCCTGTGACTGCTGTGTTGTCAGTGAGCTACAGAAATGCCGTCCCTTTGTTTTGGATGCTAAACTCCGTCTGACTTCATTGTTGCTGGATTTTGGCACTTTACACTGGGCTTCTCCAGCAGCAGAAACACATGGTCTATTAAAGTGGGAATCTTTGGGGACGCGGAGGCAGAGGAACGAGCCAATCATACGTGGCTTTTGCGCATTCCCTGTTTTCCAGCCTCGCGGAAAGCTTTCCGGATGGTGTGGATGGTACGTACGCCCAGGGTGTGCCCGGGAGGGCGGCGGGAGGGCAGCGGGCGCGCGGCGCCGGGGCCGGGATGTGCCACGGGCCGCAGCGCTCGGGGCTGCCAGGCAGACAGACAGACAGGACAGGACAGACAGACACCCCTTCCCTGCGCCGGGCTCGCCGAGCCTGCTCAGACCTGAGAGGAATCTTAAGCGGCGAGCAGCAGATTAGCATATTAACCAGCGCTGCCCGGGCGGTGTCAGCCCGGCAGCCGCGGCCATCGCGGGGCACAGCCTGTCAGACGCTCAACCGGCTCCTTTGTCAGAGCCCTTTTTATGTTTGTGTTTGGCTTTTGTTTCCCAATCAGACCCTAGAAATTCATTAACAGCAATGAAAGGCAAGGATGCAAAAACCTATAATGAAAACAAATGATCTATTTAAACGGTGCTGGGGCTGAAAGGAGGGGGTTTGTGGCGCCGGGACTAGAGGAGAAGGAAATCCTGCCACCTGGAAAATGCCTGGACATGCGTGTCCTTCCCCGTGCCAAGGCTCCAAGGAGACAGTTACTACAAAGCCGGTGGTGTGTGTAAAGATGTTGTAGCACTGTCTTTACAGAGCCTCAAACAAATACCAGCAACTGGTCAGAAGGAGAGGTCGGTCCTCATTGTCCCTGCTCCGGCTGCCGGTAATGCCAGAATTCCTCTCTGGTACTCGATGAGCTTTAATTAGAAACAACTTTCAGTGCCTGTAAAGATTTAAAATCACTTGACTTTTAAAATCACTCGAGCTCATTCACACGGGTCCTCTGCTCTGGCCCAGCAGTGTCCTTCAGCCAGCAGCCCCGATGGGAAGGTGTGGTGGCCACAGGGGACAGCCACTGTGCTGGACCTGGCACCAGGATGCTGGACCTGACACCAGGCTCTTCAGGCGTCTTCCTCTCCTGTGTTACTTCTTAGACAGATTATTTCACAAATGTTACTGTCCCCTAAAGTGTCACATGGTTGTGGAGAATAAAAAGATTTAATCCAAGCATGGCCTTTTTATCAGAATTGATCAAATAAGGGAAAAACTGAAATAATCTATGTTGTATGATTTTTATTTGTAAATGGTGTGTGGAGGCTTTAAATATCACAGAGGCACAACTTATGTATTTGTCAACAGGATTTTTAAGCAAATCTGAATGTTCTCAGCCCCAGAGCTCTGTGCCCAGTCTGAGTGTGCCCATCTGTGGGGCCGGGGACACCCCTCCCTACCCCTGACACAGCATCCCCAAAAATGTGTCACTGGCACAGTTCTCTGAGCTCCCAGAGTCTGTAATTTGTACCTCTGGGAAGCAGGAATGTTAGCAGGGAAAAGGGAAGTGGGCTTCAGCCCCTTTGTCACTCTGTACCCAGCTCTTACACTGGCTGGGTCACATGGGCAAAGGCTCCAGGGCTCTGTCTGTGTCCAGTGAGGTATCCCACTAATTCCAGCTGATTTCACCAGCTAAGAACCAAAGACAGACAACATAAAGATTTTATCTGTTGGAAAATTTGAAGAAAATCTCTCAACACCTGCCACATGTCTACATTTTTCAGTGAGGAAAACAACAACAACCTCTTGTCTGAGGAAACCTGTCCAATTTGCACCTGGTAAAGACATGCTGGATAATCTTACTCTAATGTGCTTTAATCTATCTCCACAATTAGATAAACAAACTAAATCCCTTAAGAACCTTCAAAATTTATCCTAAACTACCACCAGTCCTTATCATTAAACTTTTTAATTGTAAACGCAGCAAATAATGGTGAAATCGCAGAATCCCAGAATGTTTTGGGTGGGAAGGGATCTTAAAGCCCATCCCACCCCCTGCCATGGGCAGCGACACCTTCCACTGTCCCAGGCTGCTCCAAGCCCTGTCCAGCTTGGCCTTGGACACTTCCAGGGAAGGGGCAGCCACAGCTGCTCTGGGCACCCTGTGTCAGTGCCAAATGTTTGCTGTTTGCTCAGGGTTCCTACTGACCACAGCTGGACTGTTGATGTGGCACCAATGAGTTTTGGAGCCACTGGAATAAAACTACACTTTCACAGCAGCTTCTGAAAGTGCCTTCTGCTAGTTCAAAAGTATTTTGGGAAATCACATGAGAACTGTCTCTCATATGCCAGCATATCACCCAGGTGATGAGCTGCAAACACATTCCCAGGCTTTTTTCTTGGTATTGAAATAAAATAGAGGAAATTTACTAAAAATGTGTTATATTCTTATACCACAAGACCAAGACGTGCATTAAAAGACAGTAACAAATACCCCCTTGTACCATGAAATACAGCCTTGGTCCCACGTTCTCCCCTTCCTCTGCATTCATGGAAGAGCAATTACCCACTAAACAGGTAATTATAATAATACCCCATAATTAAATCTATGAAATTATAGAAGACTATGAACAAGGGCCTTTTCCTCACCAGGTTGAAATGAAAGCCTTCAGTTTAATGACCAAGTGTATTCTAGGTCCAAAAGAACGATTCCGACTAGCATGGAGAAGAAAGTTCCTTTTTACAGAAAAAATTTTAAATCTTAAAAATTTTACAGAGTGTATTCTACTGACACAGACCCAAAATTGCTGATTTTTCTTCTTCAGCTGGTTAAGGCTTGGGATTTCTTCTGAAAGGACATGTGCCTCACAGTATCCTGCCCTTTGGCAAAATAAAGTTGTACCTGCTTGTACCAGCTGTACAAATTTAAAAGTTACAATTCTGCTAAACAAAAGCCAAATTTCCCATGGACATCAGAAGAGTAATTCTCCTCTGGAGGCTTTTTCCTTGTCTTCTTTCCACTTGTGTGAGGTCCTTCCATACTCACCCCACACTTACTTTTCATCACCTGGGTTTGTCTCTTCTACGCAATTAAACCTGCAGTTTTAATTAACTAAGATGCTCAAACCAATCACCCCAAAGCTCCCCGAGGTGTTCACTGCCCATCTCTTCTCCTTCACCCTGGTACCAGGGTTTTTTTGAGTCTTTGTCACCTTCTCACAGCCCCACTGCCCCAGTCTCATGAAGCTCTGAGGTTGCAGAGGAATCCCACAGCATAATCCCACTTTTTCTGCCACTGTCGTTAATGGAAACAGCACACAGATTGGTCCAAAAATAGAGCCCTTTTGCAGGTGCTACATGTTTTTAAAGAAAACTTGCAATCTCCAATACAACAAAATCAGTCAAGACATCATAGTGTGAGAAAATCACAACTGATCGCACATGTTGTCTCTCCAGTCTTTCCCACTGTCCCCATGTCAGCCCCTTCCACTTCCCCCTCTCCCACCTTCTCAGTGTTTTCTGTCCTTTCTGTGCTCCATCCACTGTTTTCCCCACTCATTCTCATATCAAAATCACGAACTGACCCCAGGGAAGATGGGATTTCAGCACTGCCATTCCTCCACAAAATCTCTGGATTCAGTTTACAACACCTGAAGAGCACCATGCACCACCCTCAAAGAACACCAAGGCCTGGAGCATTTCCTAACAAAATGTGAAAAAGTAGATGCTTTGCTCAGGATCCTGTGAGATATTGAGAGCACAAAGCAAATGAGTGTCTGCCTATCACACAATTTCCCAAGGTTTCCATTAAATTTATAAGTCTGATGATTCTCAAGAAATTGAAGTGTGCACTCGTGTTGTAAACAAAATACTTCAAATAAAAACAGGAAGAAAAGAGGAGAGAAACCTTCTTTAAAGGATAAAAAAAATCCCCAAAAACTAAATACATGGAAAAAATCCGACTCCAAATTTACATTTCTCAGTGTTCCATCAAGATAGAGAACTCTGATGAGTATTTTTTGAAACCTGCCATTAATCTTTCCATTGCTATCAGTATCACATAAGGTTTGGTAATACCAAGTATCCTAGAGATTATGAATGACCTTATAATGACTAAGAATATACAAATATATTAAAACCAGGTACTTCGCAGTGACTCACTGAAGTCTATTTACACACAAAATAATTTTGGATGAAATTACTACACTTGGACTGCAGGTATTTTTCCAATGCCAAATCTCATGGTGGGGATACTGCTAGGAAGGAAAGGGATATTTGTCCCATATTCAGGAAGATGTGTTTTCTGCCAGCACATAATTTACCATAGTTTTGGGAAACTTATATTTACAAATTGTAACAGACCATCCAAATATGATTTACTTTCACCAATTCACATGGAAAATGAACCAGATAAGGAGTCTTGTCCTTTCCTCATCTTTCCTTACGCCTGTTTGATTAGGACAGACATTCAAGGGACGGTTTTCCTGCTAAGAAGATTAAGCCAAGGGCACTAATCACTTGGCCTATTCTTTAATGACAGAAACTAACAGTTAAGGTCAACATAAATAATTAAATAACAGAGCCCTGATGGTTTTTCTCCAGCCCACACACAGCTGCAGCCCAGCAAGGCTTTGTAGACATGTAGGAAAAACATACTCTATGGACAGCCTTGTTCAAAAAACACCTTCTCATTGAAAATAAGAGGAGCCAACACTACTGGCCAGCAATTGAGGTGCTCAGAAACACTTCAGGCAGGTGGCATTTAAACAAAGCCATGGCACCACGAGAAGGAGGAGCGAGCAAACCCTGCAGCTCACGGAGCACAAAGAACCCTCAACTCTGCCTGAGAACAGCTCTGTTACATGTAATCACATCTCTCCTAATCCAGGTGATTTACATTACACATCCCAAGAGGGTGACCAACACAGAAATCACTTCTACAAGGCTTATGAAAATTAGGTCTTCCTACCTCACTGTGGAAACATGGAGATGTCGCAGGATCTGGTGCCGATGAGTGGAGCAGGGGAGATGGTTCCTATTCAGACCGGAGAAAGTCAGTACAAACTCTCCAGATCAAAGCCTGCAAACAAAAGAATGGGAAGTATATAAAATACTTTGAAGGATCGGGAATGATGCACCAAAAGAAACAGAAGTTTGGGTACAGCATAGAGTCTTTAATATTTTTTTTTTCAGTTTCAACTCAGTCAACATTCCCAGCCATTCCATCTCCTCTGTCACTTGAGGGCTGACCTGTAGCACCTTTGGGACAGGTCTACTTTGCCTCCTACCAACCTGACAGCTGCACCTCCCAGCTTCCTGGCTTCATAGGGAAAGGACTGTATCAACTACATTTAGGTGGCTCTGCCCACAGAAACCACCCTGTTCATCTGTACCACAGACTCTGACTCAGCCATCAGCAAAGCCAGAAGCTCTGTGGTCTCTTCTGCTCTAACCAGTGCAGCCCAGACTGGCTGCTCACGTACCCAGCAGGGGAGCGGAGACACCCGTACAGAAAACAAACGCAGTGAAGAGTCAGGGAAAACAGCTTCATTCATGAAAAGTGTTCTTCTTCCCAAGGAAAACCCTCCTTTTGGGTGCACAGCTTGGCACCTGGGTGGGCAGCTGACCAGGAGGTGTCATGCAACTGACGCCAGGAGGTTTTTAGGACAGGAACTTTCCCATTCCAGTGGTGGTTTTTGCTGCAGTCACACATCTGTGGCTGTCAGGAATTTATAACTAGAAATTACAGAACTCTCATGAAATACCGCTTGCTATTGCCCAGTTTGTTTCTCCTCTGTCTATGCTCTACACCTGAAGTTGTGGCTGGCCCATGCCTGGAAGTGTCCAAGGCCAGGATGGACAGGGCTTGGAGCAACCTGGGATAGTGGAAGGCATCCCTGCCCATGGCAGGGGCTAGAACAAGATGAATATTCAGGCCCTTCCAACCCAAACCATTCTGGGATTCTGTGACACACTGTGGGACACAAGCGTGTGTGAGACACACCAGGGGAAAAGCTAAACCACCAGACATTCAACGCTTGGTTTAAACCAACGGAAAAAGGAAGTTATCTGAAATAAAAAAGGTACTTTCAGGAAAATGGAAGTTGTTTCCAAACAATAAAAATAGAAAAGGATATAAACCCAGCACACTAAGTGCAAGCCCACGATAAGGCAAGGCAAAACAGGGCCTGGAGAACAATCATCAGAGTTCGTAGAGCTAATAAAAGCTTCTCCAACACAAAAGCAGGAAGCCTGTCTGTCACCCGGAGCCGCTGATAGATGGGCAAGGAGTAAAGGGGGGAATTAAGAAAGATAAGGGCACAGCAGCAAAATTAAATTAATTCCTTGCACTGCTGTTCACTATGCAGGGGTCAGCAGGGTTCATATGCCGGAGCAACAAATCACCAGAGACAGACAGTGCTCCCTCAAGGAGCTCAAATATGAAATTGCTGAACTTTCTTCCTTTGCATCTGAGGATTGGAAGGTGACAATTTTTAAAAAAGGCTTTAGGAGTGACCCTGGGAATGACAGACCACAAAGTCTGATTTCCAGAACAGGCAAAAGGGTAGAAAACTGTGGGACCAATCAGAATTAGCAGCAGTGAGTAAACACATGTCTGGGACAGAGCCTGAAAGACAAGAGAAGAGTCTATAAGTACAGATCTGAGTTGTCTGATGAGGAACCAGCCCTGCTAATACAGGAGATTAGGGCTGATACAGTGGAATCTGATTTTCTAAAAGCTTTTCTAGAACATCCCTCACTAAAGGTTCTTAAAGAAACTAAACTGTCATGGAGTAAGAGGAATTAATCTTCCTGTGAATTCCTGATAAAAGGACAGGAAAAAAAGGGCACAAACACAACATTAGCAAAGGATGGAGCAGAAATTCTGCACTGCTTCAGCTTAGTCATGAATAACTTGGAAGAGGAGAAAGCAAAGTGACATGCAGGTAATGAAAGTAACGTATAGAGTTTTTCAGAAAAGTCAAGCTTAAGAGAGAAGAGTTCCTGCCAAACGTCCCAGAGTTCAGGCTGGAGCCAGGATGCCAGTGCACATCTGTGTAACAGGCCATATAATGAGATCCATTGCTTGGACTTTGGCAGGTGTTGTGAGCCTGGATTCCCCCGGTTTCTGTGGTGGCACTGGAGATGTGACAACCGTCCTTTGGCTGTGACCAGGTTAATTCCTGGTGTATACCTGACTCCATCCTCTGAATGATGAAAGAAGGACAGTTTTGCCATGGCTGTGAGAAATCTCCCTGCAAACACCTCCCACCTTGGAGCATCATCCTCCAAATCCAATTGCAAATGGGATTAAATCCCTTTCATTGCTATGGGAGGGATGCAGGTGGGCAGGGGCTGCTGAAGCTGCTCTCACCCTGCCCAGGACTGTGCCCGTGAATGGCTCACTGCCCTGCTCCTGGTGTCACCTCGGGAGCACAGGCCACGTCCCCTGGCTGGGGCGATGGAGAGAAACGGCTCTGACCTGTCACAAAAGGATTGCTGTCTAGAAAGGGTACTCTGCTAGAAGGAAGCTTGTCCCTTTGCCTGGCCTTGCCGGCTGTCTCCTGGACTCCGGAATGACAAGGGAATCCCTCCTGCCCGGCTGAAGCTGACAGGGAGCTGTCCCCTAGCATGGCAGGGAGCTTTCCCGGCAGCAGCTGCCTTGATTCTGCAGCAGCTGAGTTCCTGTACGGCAAAGAAAGAGCATCTGACAAAGCCCACACTAAATTAAGCGCGAGTCCTCTCGCCAGCACGGAGACAAGGGGGGCTCCCGACGCCTGCCCAGGGCGGGCAGCACCTGCCCCTCGCGGGGCCGGGGGCTCGGGGCGCTCCTTTGTCCCACCACGTGCCCGCATACTGAGGCCACTTGTTCCCGTCTGATCGCAATTAGCACCGTGCCAAATTCCTCGTGCCCCGCGCTAATTCGAGAGGATGGGCATGTCACACCCTGCCAAGAATTACAGCCACTGCCAGCCGGGGCAGCCCGGCCCTTTCATTAGGCCTTTGTTTCACAAGTGAGGGCTCACGGACTCCCTTTCTTTGTCAGAAATACCCGTGGAGGCGCTGGAGGAGGCAGAAGCCGCGGGCCTGGCCCGAAGGATGCCGTGTGTGTGACTGAGCCAGGCGAGGGGCTCTGCCACACTCCCTGCTCCGTCACATTAACCCGCAAATTTAGAAAAATCCACTGTCTCCAGGTGCTGAAACCCCAAAGCTGCATCACTGCTGCAGAGCTGTGGAACGCAGCACGGAGCACATCCCTCCCACCCACACCCCAAACCAGCCCAGAGTGACCAGCAAGGACACAGCCCACACCGCACCCGCTGCCCTCCCCCGGCCCGGGACAGCTACCATCAAAGCAAAGCTCTCAGGGCAGGGCTGCACCCGACTGCCCTGCCCTGGCCACAGAAACATCATTCCGAACGCCCGAGATGAAAATGGAGACAGCACTAACGCCCTGTGTGAGATCCCTGCCCGGGTACCCAGGCAGCTCCCACGGAGCCTCTGCGTGGAGGGCCCTCCAGAGACCTCAGGCCCGTGCCCAGGGGCACACCCAGCCTCACAGAGTGATGAAAGCACGCTCTTTGCTGCTTCCTGTCTCCTGTTGTCATTTGAACATCGCTCCTGACATGACCTGGGGATACCATGATGACAGCCAAAACATCCACAAATTCTGCCTGCTAAGCTGGTGATGTTCCTAATATTTTTGGATGGTGATTCCCTTCTGCCTGGTGTTGGCCAGAACAGAATCACAGAATCATTTGGGTTGGAAAAAGCCTCTAAGCTCATTGAGTTCAGCCATTCCCCACCACTGCCAAGGCCACCACTGCCCCATGTCCCCAACTGCCACATCCACATGGTTTCTAAATCCCTCCAGGGATGGGGATTCCACCACTGCCCTGGGCAGCCTGTGCTAGGGCTGGACGGCCCCTTTCCAGGAAGGAATTTCTCCCAATACCCAACCTTACACAGACTCAGCAGTTTGGCTTTTGAAGGACACTCTGCTCTCCTGAAACTGGCCTGTGTGCAGTACCCAAGGCTGTTGTAACCTGTACATATAGGCTGTTGTAAAACCTCAGTAATTCCTACTGATTCCAAGGAGGATGTTGTGAATTACTGAATTTGTCAGGTTAGCAGCATGAGAGCAAACTGTTCAGACAGAACAACGCTTCACAAAATGCAATTTAACTTATTTTCTTAATTGTGGGCTGATTCTGATTTACGCTAATTCATAACAGATTATGAACTCTATTATGTAATTGGAAAAATGACCATAAAACTTTCACAATGCTAGAGAGGTTTTTGGTTATTTGGTTTTTTACACTCCATTGCTTACAAGGGCTGGCACACACATGGCTGGGCCTGTGTCCCCATGTCCCCCCTGACACAGACCTGCCATCGACTGCAGAGCACAGCCTGGCTCCATGCAGCAAATGAAGCCATTTATCAAGCACTGGGGTTGCTCTGTGAGGGACTGAGAAAGGGACACACATCCTCCATGGAGAGGCTGAGGCACATCAGGATATGGCCAGGTATTGCTCCAGCCCTGGAACTGTTCAAGGCCAGGTTGGGCAGGACTTGGAGCAACCTGGGAGAGTGGAAGGTGTCCCTACCCATGGCAGGGGGTGGGACTGGATGAGGTTTAAGATCCCTTCCAGCCCAAACCATTCTGGGATTGTACGAGGAGGAGCTGCTCTAGTCTCTGGAGTGCTCCCGCAGTGCCCCTGAGCCCTCTCTGGGTCACATCCCGCTCGGCCTCCTGGCTTGGGAACAGGATGGACCAACAGCAACTGAGGCCGGGAGGGAAAGCGACACCGTCAGTATCTCAGGAAGAAAATCCCCCAGCAGAGCACTGCAGCGGCACATGCACTTGTTACATTTTAAATCCCAGTTTTAAGTTTTTTTACTCCGAGTGTGCATCTGACCGGGCCTGAGCCAGAGCGAGGGGCTGGGTGTGCAGCCACCATCCAGAACTGGCTGTTGGAGCTGTAATTGGTTTTCAATGATTGTATCTTTTCCTGTGTTATTGCTGTACATGGCTGGGTTTTGTACGATACTGAAAATCAATAAAAATGCATGAAAAAATGTTCTCCCACCCCCCTTAAAAGTTAAATAATCTTGTTAGGATTCTGGTACTGCTATTTTATTCTTTGTTTTTCATCCCATCCCTGAGACTCGCTGGGGTCTCCCACAGGACCCCAGCTGTGGAGCCAGCACCGTGTTCCAGCCGGGGCTGACAGGCAGGTACGGCCAGGAGAGCCCCCACCCTCTGACACACACAGGGATGTGGCTCAGGACACAAGGTGGTGTCACCTCTGTCACCACAGACACTCTGGCTTACATGGAGGAGTTGGAGCCAGGAGGGAGATTGACTCTCCCCCAGTTATGGGAAGCCTGTGGCAGGAGGAGCCAGTGCTCTCTGCCAAGACAATGCCCCTCACGCTGCTCTGATGTCCCTCTGCACGGCTCCTCAAGACCAATGTAAGCAAATGTGCTCCCAAACTTACACCGTGTCACCAAAATCACTGGGGTTTTGTTTCCTGACATATACAACAAACCATAAAAACACAGAACTTTTTTGCTGGGAAGGGACCTTAAAGCCCATCCTGTTCCACCCCCTGCCATGGGCAGGGATGCCTTCCACTATCCCAGGTTGCTGCAAGCCTCGTCCAACCTGGCCTGGAACACTTCCAGGGATCCAGGGGCAGCCCCAGCTTCTCTGGGCACCCTGTGCCAGGGCCTGACCACCCTCACAAGGAAGAGTTTCTTTCCAATATCCCATCTAACCCTGCCTTCTGGTAGTGGGAAGCCATTTCCCCTTGCCCTGTCACTCCAGGCCCTTGTCCAAAGTCCCTTTCCAGATCTCTTAAGCTCCTTTAGGCACTGGAAGGTGCTCTAATGCCTCCCCAGAGCCTTCTCTTCTCCAGCTGAACCTAAAGAGAATAACAGAAAAAAAACCCACAACAACCTATTTACTCTCCCCTCCAGATTAGGATTGGGATAGAGGTGCTGCAGGAGGTAACAAGTGTGATGAGATGAGAACAGGGGAGCTACTTCAAAAGATTAAGGGATTCAGGGCAGTGTAACTGAAAGGGCTGATGGCCTCGCCGCAGCCATTCCCAGCTCCAGGAGCAGGAGCCCGACCTGCTGCTGCCAAACCAGGCAGTGGTGACGGTGTCGAGGGACTGGCACAGCTGGACAAGGGGCAGGACACCCCCAGCACCCCACCACGGGGTCATACTGATCCCTGGGAGCCCTGGTACAGCCTCATCCCTTTTGGACACAGGGATATGAATCCACTGCTTTGTTCAGGCTCAGTGACTGACCATCAAACCCAGAGCCTGAAAGCAGTGCTTCATGTTAAATGGAAACATTTCTATTCCTGAACAAAAACCAAAAGTATTTTGGGTTTGATAAGAATATTTTGTTTGACACAAGCAAAACTTTTCATTTGGTGGGGTTTTTTAAAAAGTTCAGTTTCAAAAGAAAACCTTGTGAACAAAACATAGTGATTTTAATTTTTTCTGATTTTTCTAAAATATCTTCACTTTTATTCAATCTCTTCTATTTAACATAGCTTTGCAAACTTTTAAAAACTGTTTTTCTGAAAATAAATTATTTCCCTCTATGTCTGAGTCCCTGCAGGAGCCTTTGCTCCACAAAGAACACACGTACATCTCTGAGTTCAGTATTTTGTCACATTAGCCTGGCCCCACAGTCTGGAATTCCTCAGGAATTAAAGCCTGACACAAACACAGCATTTAACTCCATTACAATATAATAATGATTTTTAAACAACGTTGTAATAGGTTCTATATTTTTTTAAAGTGCATATTATTGTACTGTCACGATTTCCTTCGCTCCGTAACAGCCCAGTCAAAGCAACAGATACAAAGGTAAACACAACTGAGAAGGTACCGAGCACTACGTGCCCCTTTCCCAGGTTTAGAACTTGCTTTTTCCAGCTGCCAGCTAATCCACAGACAGGCCATACTAATTGTGGGACAATTTGTGTATTCTTAAACTAAAATATTTTTCAGTTAAAGCAATGCATAAATTATTTATTCATTTGTAATTGCATTTAAATACTTGAAGAATGTCCAAATTAACTGCTTTGAAAATTGTTCCAAAATTTCCTCCTAGGCTGTGACCTTGTGGCCAAGTTTAATCTCAAACCAAATTGAAAGAAGGGCTTACACCAAACACATCCAGCGGCTCTGGACGTGCTTTGCTCAGAGAACCAACACAGCCCTTTGCAAACTCAGCCTGGGTGCTGGGTTTGGGGCCCACACCTGGGGTCCAGACAGGGGTTTCCACCATGTTACCCAAGCCTGGAGTTGATGACCCAAGATTTTGTTGGGAAGGTTTTATTCATCCGACTTGGTTACTTCCTTGAAGCTTCTGTTTGCAGCCGTACCCAGCTCAGCCTTCTGTTAAAAGCCTTCCCAATGTCTGTGGTTGTGGTGGAAAGCACCAAATTTCAGAAACCAGAATTCCAAGGAAAATAGGAACTACATCAGTTTTAATATTCTATACATATTTGTGTCAAATCTGCACTTTAGGGAGCTCAATTCATAGCCATGACAGTGGTTTTATTTCCCATCCCCTCTAACCCTGCATGTACCTACACCCAGTTCTGCACCCATGGCCCGGCTGCGGCACCTCACGGCCCTGGGCTCACATCCCAGCCTGGCCACAGAGCTCCAAAGCCAAACACCAGCTGGGTGTGGTCCCCACGGCAAGCTTAGCTGCAGGTTTGTCCTTCCTTTGTCATAAATCTGGTTTCTGCAAACAGCAGAATTACAGCAGATTAATTCCTTACACCGTCCCTTGCAAGGAGAACTGCTGAGAGGGAAGGGAGGAAGCCCAGACACTGCTCTAAGATCTCAGCCAGCTGCAAAATGTCACAAACCAGCAAGAGAGCTGGTTTCCTGACAACATGTGTCCTGATAGCAGTTCCCCCAGATGAGGGGGAACTCCCGTGCTCATGATTATTCTCCTTTCAGGAACAGAATGAAGAAAACAGATATAAAAGAGAATTCTTAAGTGTGCAGAAGAGGACAATAGTCAAGAGTTTGTCAAACCTTTGGTGGAACAGACATGTAACTAAAGAAGTATCAGAGAGGTTTGTTTTACTTCATATTTAAAATGAATACTAAAATTCATTCTAAACCAAGAGAGCAGGATGGACCTGGGTTTGGAGTTCCTAACCTAGAAACCAACTCAGCACCTCACCTGAGTGCATCAGCTCTCTGAGTGGCTCTCAAAGTCTGCAGAGTTCCAAGACGGGGAGTATCTCAGGACTTCACTAGTTTGACCTCTAGGTTTGGGTCATGGCATGCTCTGAAAAACCCCACACGTCCTTGCTGGACTCCCGGGCAGGGAGGTCACCCAGCAAGCCCTGAGCGTGTGCAGGCTCAGGAGACAGGGCTGTGGCTCTGGGGCTGCGCTGCCACCTGCCAAAGACACGAACCACGTTACAACGTGTTGCTGAGACGGGGGTGGAAAGGAGTTGTCATGCTGTGCATGGTGTAGTTGCTGTTTCTTTTATGCCATTTTATAATAGTGTGTGATTCTTTAATAAAACCTTAGAGGAAACATCCCTAGTCCTCCCCCATCCCAAATACTTGTGTGTCAATTTATATAAAACAAAACCATTTATTAAGAAAAGGAAAAATATTAAAACAGAGATATAAACAGCACAGGAAGCAATTCAGCTCCCTGTAAATAAGTTTAAAACTTGAAGGTAGAAAAAATTATTAAATGCCAATCCTGAACAAATGGACTGGCTGGTAATTTCTCTGGCACAGCTTGCTTGCCTTCTGACAGCCTTCTGAGGTACTGGACAATCCTGAAGGACATTTGCTCAGAGAAGCTGTGGCTGACCCTGGATCCCTGGAAGTGTCCCAGGCCAGGCTGGACGGGGCTTGGATCAACCTGGGATAGTGGAAGGTGTCGCTGCCCATGGTAGGGGGTGGGATGAGATAAGCCCTTCCCACCCAAACCAGTCTGGGATTCTGTGATTCCAGGATGAGGAGAGTACCAAAGCTTCCACTGCTACTTCAGCCCCTTTCTCACTGCAGGTTCTCTGGGTCAGAGCCCTCGGAGAGCCACAATCTCAGCTCCAGTTCCTTCTCCTGACTTAGGGGCAGCCTGTGTTCAGACACAGAAAATTAAAAGCTTTTGTCAGGGAATGGCTCCAGGTTGGGAGAGCAGTGGGGGTGCCAGAGGGGAGCAGCAGCCCTGCCCTGCAGTGCAAATGTATCAATGATAACTTCCAGCCCCCTTCCCCCTGACTCCTTCCTAGAGCAGCACAAAGCAGCCCCTGGGTCCCTGCCAGTTTCCCCTCCTCAGGTCATTTATTGCTCTCTTCTTAACATTCTCTGACTCTTGTATCCTTGATTCCAGCTGCTGCACAGAGGCGAGGGTCAGCCTGGCCATGCCCTCACACCACAAGCAGCAGGAGCAGTGTCCCGGCACAAACAGGCACCCAGAGCCAAGATGATGCTCTGGTGCCTCACCGGCTCCGGCAGCACAGATCTGTCTCCAGTAAATAACCCTCCGTTTTCACATGGATTATTTAGACTTTCTGATGAAACTGCAGAAATGCCACTGCGGCGGCCGCGCCCAATCAGGCGGCGGCTCCCTGACCCCGGCCTCTCCGCGGCACCGCTGCTATGAGCTTCAAGGGGAAAAACCCTCCTTGTCTCTCGTTAGCCCTTTTTTTATGATCTAGGATTCTGTTAATAATGACTCCGTGTTACATAAAACAGATACATTAATGTCACCAAGTCCCAAAAGTACTGAATCAAGCTGACTCCTTCAGAAAGGAAGAAAGTAATAGATACGAGCCTTAATAAGAGCACGGATCCGAAGGATGGGAAGGGCTCCACCAAATCGCTTTCTCCTTCCTATTTGAAATGGGGGATTTAAAGGGCCATGCAGCTGGAGAAGATCAGAGTCGTGGCAAGATAACTGTGAACATGCCATCAAAGGGAGCAAATCAAACGTGATTTTAGGTGGTGTTGCAAAGGCACGCTCAGCCTGCTCCACCTGCCCGCTCCGCTCCCAGTTGCTAATGGGGAAAGGAGATGGAGAGGCTCGGCAGCCCCACAACCTGGCACTCACCTTTCATCTCTGGAATGAAAGTGCTGGCTTAGACCAGCAGCTTTGGAGAAATAAGTTGCTTGGACTCAGTTTAGAGGAAAAAGTGGCCAAGTCTTTGACCTATGCACACAGCTGAGACTATTTCTACTCCTCTACAGCTGGAGCAGACGGTACAATTAAAAGCAACACCCAGTGACCATTAGTGCTTGACAAATATTAAAATAGAACAAAACCTGTAATCAAAGGGATGAAAATACTTAAGCGGCAAAACTAGTCATGTCTGAAAGCTTGAGAAAAGAAAACCCAGGGCAGTCTGGCCAAGTTGCCTGCAATGGAATGTGACGCAGAGAGAAGTGTGAGCAGAATCAAACATTGGTGGTCTTGCACAGATACAGTGTGCACACCTGGGTGTCCAAGTCCCTGTGAGTTTTGCCCAGGGAACATGAAAATTGATTAGTAAATTTGTAAGCAGTTGCAAGTAGTTTAAGGAAAGTAATTTGATATGAAAACCAAAACTATGTTTGCTGAATCTTGATTGGCTGGGCATCCACCAGCCAGAGACAGGGCAGGTGTCTGGATTGCCACCTTGGTGAATTTGTGAAAAGGTAAAATCCTAAGGCCAAGATGAGGCTATAAACAGACAAAACATATTTTGTAGAGTGGCACCAACACATAAGGCTGGATTTGGCAAAATGAAAACAAAAGGAGAAAACATGAGGCCCAATGGGGCCGCGGAGTGGTACTCCAGAAAGATGGAATCAAGGCAGGAAAGTGCCATCAGCCACAGAGAATGCAATGTCCAGAACAACTCAGGATTTACCTCATGTACATATGTAGCAAACAGGAGAAAATCTAAATTAATGGTAAAGGTCTGGGTGACAGACTTCTGTTTCCTCCTCTCTCATGGCCTGCCAAGCCTGGAGCCCACAGGAGTGGAAGGATGTCCATGGACAGCAGTTGTGTCCAAAGCAGTGAGTGATCACTGAGCAAAGCCAGCAACACACAAACCACGGGAGTGGGGAGTATTAGAGACGGGAAAGCAGAAGGTTATTCCTTAGGAAACCTCCAGGCTCCACCAGCACATCCCCTGTTCCTGGTTTGCACCAGAACTACATCTCCCAGCAGAGCCTGGGAGCAGCTCTATACCAGCACTCAAGTGCCATTCAGACTCATCTGTACAAACAAATCCAAATTCAACTCCCCTGACAGAGATCCTCCTGGGGATTAGGTCTATTAAAATTTGTATTTTGCAATTACTTCAGTTTGCTTTGCTTCTTTTCAAGGTTTTATGCTAAATTACATGGATGGAGGATCAAGCTTTGTTCAAAAGATCTGGTTTTTCTGGGTTGTGCCATTGTTAGGACGAATTTTAAACCCTTTGATACAATCACTATTTTGATTGATAGGGTCACTTTTAACCAGTCTGTCTGTGTTTAATAGAGCAAAATCTGGCTGAATCTACTAATTTTTAATTTAACGTAAATAAAGAACATGACAGATCAGCCACTTTTCCTAATGCCCTGCTATAAGATGCTCAAACTGGGATGAGGTTTGTGTTTATGCAGCACATCATGACACAGCAGGCACCACCACTTTTGGGGGAGAAAAAGCTACATTTCTGTGTGTCTGTTCCAAATTCACAGAGCAGCTGTACCAGTTTTGATCTCAGAGTGGTATGAGAATTAATTTGTGAACAACTAAAAGTATAATGTAAGTGCTAGGTGCAATTATTTCAAGCACTAACTATCTCATGACGATGGCAGATAGGAGTTAGACAGCAATGAGACTAAAACTGTGGTTATTTCATTATTGCATAGACAATGCCAGCCCTCAAAGCATGCCAGGCATTTTCCAGATCAGAGGAAAGTGTGATCCCTGCTCTGAGAGTGCCTAATCTAAAAAGTCAAAGATGAAAAGAGGGAAAGGAACTCTGGATACAAAGGAATCTATGTAGTGACAGGTCCCAGCTTGTTATTTTAATTAAAAATATGCTAAATCCTTCTTTTTGCCTCTTTCAGCCCTCTCATCCTGGCTCTAAGCTTCAATTCCAGTGTCCACATAACCTCCCTAATCATCCACTGCTCCCTCCACATAAAGGGGCTCTTTGGAGCCACGTCAGTCTGGGAACAGGGTACATGGCAGACGGTGACACTGGGCAGGATGACTGATCCCAAAGACTGGAAATCCAACAGATCCAACCCGAATGTGCTTCCAGAGAGCCACACATGTCCTGCCAACAGGGGTCTGGAATTCAGAGGTTTCTTGTGACTTACAGGGAGTAAAATGAAGAAAAGTCCCCAGCAGTGGCTCCCTTGCACCTGCATCCAGGCACAGCTTGCAAAGTGCCCTAAACCTGCCTCAGAGGACCATCAAATCCCCTGGGCCTAACACATAAAAATCTACTTTATCAATGATTAGAGAGTGAGCCAGCGGTGTCGTGCTAGTTTAAATCTTGTCCAAGAGTTTTACTGGGGCTCAGAGGTCCCACTGCCACCTTCCTGTTGGCATGTCTCAAACTCGAGGCAAATGTCCCCTGGCCCCGCTGCCTGTGCCCCACTCCCTGGCTGCCCCTGGAGCCCACTGGATATTCCTTCAGATGTCTAACAAGCGTTGAACACAACCGAGGTTTAGAGAGAGGCAGAAATCAATACAGCAGCTTCCAGCAGGCACGCTGAGGGATTAGCTGTCCCACGGAACAGCGCAGGCGGCTCAGTGGGAGAGTCATGACTCCGAATAGCACACGAGGTTTATGAGGCTGGAGAGCAGCCTGTGGCCTTGATAACCTCCAGCTGGCCAGAGGAAAAGCTGGCAGTGGAAACAAGCACCCTCAACATCCCTGCTCCAGCACCAGCAAACGCAGCTGCCCTCAGCAGTGGGCAGGGCAGCAGTGGCCCCAGAGGTCACTCTGAGGACTGCCCGGCCATCGGTGTTTCCCACACCTCCACTGCAGCTGGGTGACAAATTTTGGCTCTGACCTTGAAAGGGAACAACCCAGAACGGCTCTGGGTTCTTCCCTGTTCCTGGAAGTGTGCAGGGCTTGGAGCAACCTGAGATAGGGGAAGGGCAGGGGGTGGAACAGAATGAGCTTCAAGGTTCCTTCCAACCCAAACCATTGCATGATTCCAGCACAACAGCAGTAAATGGCAGGCAAGGCAGGTGAAGGCAATGAGATGAATCCTGGGAAACTGCTGAAAAAAAAATGGAAAACTGCTTGGCTTGTACCATCACCAAAGGAGGCCCCACAAACCTCTAACAACAAGATACAGGATCCTGTGTCACCGCTAACAAGTTCCTCTGTCTTCAGAAACCTGAACCTTTGGGAGCTCTGCAAGAAGCAGAGGCAGGGTTAGGACAAGCACTCAGACAACAGAGTCACTATCAGCTTAGCTAGCATCATCTAATTTTGTGTGGGTTTATGAGCTGCAGACTTGTTGCTCCCAATTGCTCTCATGTTTGTTGTGGTGACTGTGTTGGAACTCTGAAAGCTGAAAGACGCAAGTTTGTCTTTGTCTTAAAACCATCAAAAAATGTGAGAAAACAGGGACTCCAGAGGAGAAGAAGGGAGAACCAATGTCCAGAAGGCCTGCAAGGATTAATGAGGTATTGATACTATATTTGCATAGTTTGAGGGGTCTTTAATGACCTCTGAGGCTTCCAACATTTCTTAAGTTTACCACTCTGCAGATTTCTGAGAGGTCCAAGTGAATAAATGCTCAGCTGCTTCCTACTAGAGCCCACACGACCAGGAACCTTCTCTTTTGTCCCAGAATCCGTGGTGGAAGCCATTCTATTGACCC
Organism: Corvus cornix cornix; assembly: GCF_000738735.6. Taxonomy (NCBI): domain Eukaryota; kingdom Metazoa; phylum Chordata; class Aves; order Passeriformes; family Corvidae; genus Corvus; species Corvus cornix. Next base: position 539,722 of record NC_046341.1, read on the forward strand.
ACCTCGGCCCTTCTGAGGCTGCCCAGGGGGGCAACACGGTGCTGCTGCGGGTTCCAGCTGGACAGTGGCCGGTCCCTGGCCCTCGCCCGGGACTGGGAGGGTACGGCCTCTGACAGCCCTGCCGTGGCCATCGCTCCGGGCGAGGATCAGCGTCCGGCACAGGGAGCGCGTCTCTGGTCCCCTCACGACCCCGTCAATGTGCCCTCCTCGCCCCCCGGCTCTGCATCGACCTCAACTACGAGCGCCACGCTCGCCACCAGCGCCGTGCCCCCCGATCCCGGCAGTGCTCCCTGGCCCCGCCGTGCCCCCCGATCCCCGCCGTGCCCCCCGATCCCCGCCGTGCCCCCCGATCCCGGCCGTGCCCCCCGATCCCCGCCGTTCTCCCCGATCCCGGCCGTTGTCCCCGATCCCCGCCGTGCCCCCCGCTCCCCGCCGTGCCCCCCCGATCCCGGCCGTGCTCCCTGGCCCCGCCGTTCTCCCGATCCCGGCCGTTCTCCCCGATCCCGGCCGTGCCCCCCGATCCCGGCCGTTCTCCCCGATCCCGGCCGTTCTCCCCGATCCCCGCCGTGCCCCCCGATCCCGGCCGTGCTCCCCGATCCCGGCCGTTCTCCCCGATCCCGGCCGTGCTCCCCGATCCCCGCCGTGCCCCCCGATCCCGGCCGTGCCCCCCGATCCCCGCCGTTCTCCCCCGATCCCGGCCGTGCCCCCCGATCCCGGCCGTGCTCCCCGATCCCGGCCGTGCCCCCCGGCCCCGCCGTGCTCCCCGATCCCGGCCGTGCCCCCCGATCCCCGCCGTGCTCCCTGGCCCCGCCGTGCCCCCCGATCCCGGCCGTTCTCCCCGATCCCCGCCGTGCCCCCGATCCCCGCCGTGCCCCCGATCCCCGCCGTGCTCCCCGATCCCGGCCGTTCTCCCCGATCCCGGCCGTGCCCCCGATCCCCGCCGTGCCCCCCGATCCCCGCCGTGCCCCCCGATCCCGGCCGTGCTCCCTGGCCCCGCCGTGCCCCCCGATCCCCGCCGTGCCCCCCGATCCCCGCCGTGCTCCCCGATCCCCGCCGTGCCCCCCGATCCCCGCCGTGCTCCCCGATCCCCGCCGTGCCGTCCCGCAGCCCCGGCTCCCGGGCAGTGCCCCACAAGGGTACGAGCAGCACCGGCTCGGAGCCGCCCCGGCTCCCGCGCCGCGCTCTGACCCCGGCGCGCACAGCGCCATAAATCTGCTGCACCTGATGGGAGATGGGCTTTTTAGGATCTCTCCGGGTGCTTTGAGGTAGCACTTCCATGAACTCCATGCCACAATAAATAACGCTACCTGCAATATGTCTTGGGGAACGTGGCAGCAGCCGCTGTCCTGCCATGAATTTTTATTCTTTTGCCGTCTGGAAGATAGATTCCAGATACAGCATTTCCCCGCACTTAGTGTCAAATCTCTTTACCCCTTTGCCCCGACAGAATGACAGGGACCACAAATAAAATAAAAGAATAAAAAAGAAGCATAGGAAAAATGGCCTGAGAGCAGAGGGAAAGCACTAAACTCCCCCCCCCCCTGCAGCTGAGCAGCTTCAGATCTGACAGCAGTGACTGAAGCAGGGGCAGTTGGAATGGGAAAAGGTAATTTTTGTTATGCTGCCAATGAGATTTCTGCAGGAGGATTCCACAGAAAGGAGCACAGAGATGAAATTTCTCTGAAGAGTATAGTGTACGCGACAGTGGAGAACACGGGAAGATGGGTTTGTGTGCTGGCCCAAACTGCTGTGCCAGGGATGGGGAAACGAAGCACTGACCCAATAAAGGGATTTTTAAAGATTAAAACCTTTTTCATTATAAAGAAAAGGGTCACATTCAATGACTAACAAAATGGTCTAAATATTTGCAAACCTTGACCTGTAGATCTGATACCAAGGCTAGACTGCAAAGCAGGAATGCCGTAACAATTACCAACAAGAATCCCTGGAAAAAATGCAAGGAACTGTCATGAGAATGCTGCTAGGATCATTGGGATTGCTGAGAGCCAGGGTGCAGGGCACCCTGCCGTGCAGAGCAGGGCTGGAGGGGGGCAGAGCCCCATTAAGCAGCTGGACACGCACAGAGCTCCTCTCCAGCCAGGCCGTGGACGCAGCGGTGACACACAGCTGGAGCTGTGCTGCCCCACAGGGGGACCTCAACGGGGACAAGAGGAATCCTGGAATCCAAGAGACGCCAAAGCCCAGACCCACACCCAGGCAGGAGCAAGCCCAGGCAGCAGCAGACGCATGGACTCCTGCAGAGGAGGACACTGGGCTGACCACGAGCCAGCAGCGCCCTGGGATGCGCTGGGAGGGACACGGCCAGCGGCTGGAGGGAGCTGATCTTTCTCCTCTGCTCAGCACTGCTGAGGCTGTGTCTGCACAGAACTGGGCCCAGTTCTGGGCTCCCCAGTGCAGGACAGACGCAGACATTCAGGCTGGACAGGACAACATCCAGAGGTGCATTCCAACCTCAGCGAGTCTGGCACCTAGCCAAGGACCAGGCTTTGCTCTCTGGTTGCCACATATAAGCAACTGAGCAAACCACCCACAGGACTCATTTAAAAAAATCCCAAACGCAGGCAGGTAAAATATTATTAGTTGTACAATTCCATTGGGACTATGAGAAATACCTGCTCAAACAACAGGATAACAACTGGAAGAACTCTAAAAAAGGTAAACAGCTCCAACTAGCCAGGAGTTAATTGTGCACAGGGCTTTTTTCCTCTCAGTTTCCCTCTTCTAGTTCACTGTCATATAGAAAACCAACATCATGGCTCTTTTCCACTTTGAATATCTGGGCTGCAGTGCAATCTTTTCTGAATTTGAACATATTACTTTCTTCCTTTACTCTGATGAAATTACCAAGTTTCATGTCCCTGACATCTAGAAGATATTAGGGCCAGCACTCCAGTACCCTCCCATTAATACACACATCCAGTTATAACATACCGTATGGGAAAGACCTCATTGTTCTGCCATCAAATTACCATGGCCCAGTCTTCAGGTGAAGCCAGAATCCATGGATGCCATATGAAATGTCCCCTTCAGCTGGCGTGAGCCCAGTTCACATCAAAAATGATGACCCAGTGGTTAGACCACAGCTACACAGCTGCCTTAACATCTATCCTCTCCCTATTTCCACTTCTGAAACTGAACTTTAAACACTGGAACTGAGACTTTGCAAAATATATATTTTACTGAGCAACAGCTGCACAAAACCAGCCCCCTGAAGATGTCAAATGACGCTTTTGCCACAGAGCAGAGTTAAAGTGAGGAGATTTACAAGGTCATTGACAAATGCAAGTATTGATTGAGTATTAAAGTGTCTTGTGATTAATACAGCCTTCGAAGTAATTAGTGCAGAAGATGTCTTATATCTCCCCATGTTTAAATAATGTATCTGTGAACATGCAGACCCCCTGTCAATCACTCTGGCTGGGGCCAAACATCATCTCACCTGATAACTCATTTGGAAACTGGGCTTCCTGCCTGCTCAATCTTTCAAAACCAGCAACTCTTCCCTAATTGCCTGGGGTGACCTATATTTAGAGCCTTGCAGTTCACTGGGAGGATAGAGAGGGAGGAGAGAACTAGGAAAAATGGTATAGCACCTTATTCCTACAATGGCACGAAAACCCAGGAGAACTTCAGAGGCACTGAATGGAAATGGCCTCGTGGGAGAGGCTCTGGCTCTGTGAGGGGCTCCACACTCTGTATTTAAACAAACTCTCCAAGCCCCTCTTGGTTAATCCTGGGAGTAACTTCAGCAGAGGGAGAAACCCCAGCTGGTGCTGAGGATGCTCAGCCTGCAGCTGGCAGTCCTGGTGTCCCTGTGCCAGCTCTTAGTGCCCACCAAAACAGCCTAAATCCCACCTGAGCTGAGGTCACCAACAGGAAGATTGGGCTGCCAGCAGTTCCTACAGCTACGTGTGAGTTGTCCTAAAACAAACCAGCGCTTATCGCTCACCTGGATGCGGGAGGGAAACATTCTGCTTGAAATGCCACCTTCGGAAGAGATCAGATTGACATATTCTGGGGGTTTTGGAGCCCATGAAGCACCAGGTACTTATCTAATGTCTTCTTAATCCCTTTTCTACCAGTGTCTTTAAGCAATTGCAATCACTTGGTTTCTCTGAAGCACACTTCAAGGTCGTTAAACATTTACTGCTTATTAGGTAAATAAGGCTCCAGGAAACTATTTCCTTCCAACTCACCCATTTCTGAGCTGCTGTTTGATTCCAGGTTGGAAAAAGCCAAGAACTAAACTGTGACCCCACCAGCATCTCGCTCTCAAACTTTCTACTAACAGACACCAAGGACTGGCGTAAAATATACAAATATTCTGGAATTCTGCTAACACTGCACACTATTCCTTCCTGGCCAGTGCCAGGGGGCACAGAGCTGCAGCCATTCGTGATTTTGAGGGGAGCTGGGAACCCAGCATCAATGGATGTCTGGAGAAGACACAACCCTCACCTTTCACGGCCCGTTGCACTTTCCGGGGTTAAAACATGCAACAAACAGGAGTTAATCACCCTCAGACCCGATCAAATCAGAGCAACTCCTAAACTAATTCAGAGGGGGCAAAAAGAAGGAAAAAAATCCTTCTTCTTTGGAAGACAATGACAGAAATCCAAATGTGGGACTTCACAGAATCCCAGAATGGTTTGGGTGGGAAGGGACCTGAAAATTCACCCAGTGCCACCCCTGCCATGGGACACCTTTCACTCTCCCAGGCTGCTCCAAGCCCTGTCCAACCTGGCCTTGGACACTTCCAGGGATCCAGGGGCAACCACAGCTCCTCTGGGCACCCTGTGCCAGGGCCTGCCCACCCTCACAGGGAAGGATTCTGTCCCAGTATCCCACCTAACCCTGCCCTCTGGCACTGGGAAGCCATTAAACTGGGTCTTTTGGCCTCTTCTTTAGATGAAGCACTAGAAATATTCTTCTGCCTTTAGTGTTAATCTCACTTTCTTTTTTCTCACACCTGCTAATGTCCCATAACTCATGAGCCCCTATTCCTTCTCCTCTTTCAAGTTTATTTATTATGACTATTTAACCAGCTATTGGTTCAACACACTCCACTCAAATATTCATCATTTGGTTCTCTGGGTAAATCGTATTTAATCAGCACAGCACAGAAAACAGTGTAATTATAGATGCTGGATGCCATTACACTGAGAAGAAATTAAACCTCATCTTAAGCTGTCCAGTGGTGCCCTGAGGAAAACAGGCTGTGTGGTGGGAAGGAGACCCAGAGGTTAATGCCAGATGTGCTTTTAGGTTCTCCAGACTCATGAAATACAGAGGGTGGGGAGGTGCAGAGGGAGGAGGAGAGAAGCCTCTATGGACAACCAACCAGAACTTCTCATGAGGAAGTCAATAAGTGCATCTTTTTTTTTTTTTTTTAAATATGGCAGTCCCTGTTCTGCTTTATGCCAATTACAGCACTTCTAACAAGGGTTTTTTTTTAAGGTAAATAATTCTATTTTAGTAATACTAATGGACAAAGCCTTTACCGATCGATAAAGTCCGAAAAGGTATTACAGCAACAGCAATGCAAGAAGATGCTCAGAGAAAGCAGTGGGATAGACTCCTCCAGCTGGCACCAAATCACCTAAAACTCACCTTGGCTAAAGCAGCACAGGTTACCCAGGTTGTGGCAGGAAATGCCAGAGGAGACCTTTCCCCTGCAGACTCTGCGTGTCCATCACCTGCCATCAGCATCCGGCAGCAACAGCCCCCGGATCAGCCCAGCAATGCCCAGAGAGCCCCAGTGGGGGAGGGGGCTGGGTTTTTTGGTTTGGTTTTCTTTTTGCTAATAATACATCTGAGGTTCAGATAAGTAACTAAGAGGAAGGAGAGCTCCTTCTAGTCCATTCTGCTGCTGACAATTAAGAAACCTCAAAGTAATTTTTGAAAATGTCAGCGTCTCATTTAGCAAAGGGATAAATAATGAATGAAGCATAATCACTGTCCTGCGCTGGTGGTACAGCTTCGCGGTGTCATTAGTAAACTAACGGTATAATATCTTCGTGTCACAGTTTAATTATATCTTGTAATTAGTTTCAGCAATGGATTGCACAGAGTCAGGCCCCCTGAGCTAAACAAAAGGTAATAGAACTTTCAGAGTCCTCGCATAAATCAATTATGAAAGTGTCCTGTGTTATTTGAGGCTTGTTTGCTGTAATTTTATGCACAAAGAAGAGATGATCCCTGCTGCCTACGGAGGGCGATTCACCTCACCAATTGCCTGCCTAAATGAGTGTGAGTGCTGAAGGGCAGGGGCTGCTGCCAGAGCCGGCGGGGCGAGGTGTGTGTGCAAACGAGCCTGGCCTGGCTGTCAGCACCACAAACACACATGTGCAGGCATGGGACAGTGGGAAGAAATTCTTCACTGTGAGAATGGTGAGGCCCTGGCACAGGCTGCCCAGAGGCTGCCCCGTCCCTGGAAGTGTCCAAGGCCAGGTTGGACGGGGCCTGGAGCAACCTGGGATAGTGGAAGGTGTCCCTGCTCATGGCAGAGGGTGGCATGGGATGAGGTTTAAGGTCCCTTCCCACCCCAACCACTCTGGGATTTGATGACATGTGGTAATGGTAGGATGGCACCATGATCCTCCTGTTGGTGGTGGTGATGTGTGTCAGGCCAGCACCAGTGATGAGCATGGCTGTCCTGTGTCCAAAGCTGCACATTGTTGCATTTTTGTTCACTATCCCAAGAACCATCCAAACAGCACCTCCACCTGCCTCTCCCTCTTCTTCACCCACAGTGAAACTGCCCTGTGTGTTCAGATCTAATCCCTAGTTTGCAATAGCGCACCAAGAGAGATTAGATATTTTAAAAAATATTTTTCCTGAAAGAGTGGTTGGGCATTGGAAGAAGTTGCCCAGGTAGGGGTTGGAGTCACCCTCTCTGGAAGTGTTCAAGAGACGTCTGGATGTGGCACTTGGGATGTGGTCTCGGGGTGGTTGTGGTGGTGGTGGGGTGATGGTTGGACTTGATGATTTGGTGAAGACCAGCCACCAGCAGCAGTTCCTGGCCCAGTGACTGTCTGCAACCATATTTGGGGTTGCTCTTTCTCCTGCTTCATTCCTGATCTTACTCATCTGCTGCCAGAGGAGAGAATCACACAGGAGGGCTGTGCTGGAAGTGGATCCAGGCAGGCTGAGGGGTCCCTTGATGTTACACAGTTGCATTTGCAGTGGATCAGAATCTGCTGCCATCCCACAGGCTGCTACTTGAGCTCTGGAAATTCAGGAGACGCCCTTTTCCTAAGAGCTCTTTATGCCACACCAGGACTGCGGATAGAACAACCCACACCTGGGAAGACGCTGGGAATGATCCCCACCATCCCAGCCTATATGTTCTCATGTAGTTTCAGGGGAAAAAAAATGTTGAATTACTGGAATTAAATGTATAAAATAATGTTTCACTGTTCAGGCTTAATAGCTGTATTTTATTTGCATATTTTTTCCTCAGTCTTCTTAAGAGTCCTACATATTCCGTCACCGCTCCTGTGCGTAGGGATGCACACGCAAGGCTCTCACTGCTCTCATGTCTGAGTGCCTGAATCATTTATCTTTTCATGTTGCTCCTCTGCCCCCACTGCTTGGTGTTGGAAGCTGCCTATGTGATGTGGGATGGAGGAGCTGGAAAAAAAACCCTAAATAAAATGAAACCTCTCAGTGTGTCTAATTTTGGCCTACTGATATCTCCAAAAGCAAAAAAGGCTCACAGCAGCAGCAAAGGGCTGTCCGGGGGTCACCCAATCCGCGGCCGAGCGTCTGGGACCCCACTGTGGGCAGCAGAGGGGAGTGTGGAGAGGAGTCTGAAAGGTGCCAAGATGTGTAATTGTCTCAGTCCTGATCAAGCTGCAGAACACACCGGGGTCCTGGTTCAAAGCCCTCCTCAAGTCTGCCTTGAAAGTGAATCCCGTGGCACGCTGGCCTTGCTGTTTATACAACAACTTCCAGGTTTAAATGAAAAGCTGCTTCCCAAAGCAGCCTGAATCCTCCCATTGTGAGCCCTTCATCAGATTTAACAATAGGAAGAGAACCGAGTCAGAAAAAAAAAGGGGAAAAAAAAAAAAAAAGTCCAGTCCTCGGAGCGGTGCTGCAATCCAGCCGGTTGCCATGGTGACATGATGACTTGTTCACATGGCAACATACCTTCGGTCCACTATTAAAATGATGAGAGTAAACTGGGTTGCACTAAGTATAGTATCCTGCGTGCTGGAGCAGCCGCTCGGTGCGAGCTGCGACCAACGCCGGCGCTGGAGGAGGGACCCAGAGAACAAAGGTGGAGAGGGCAGTTTCGGGGGCAGCGGAAACCAAGGGGGATAAACTGAGTTCTAGATGTGTTTCAGAGATTAGTAACAGCTACAGAGACAATAAACAAAATTTTGTTTGGATATAAAATCTGCCTTTAGAAGCCAAAGGATATTTTCCATATGTGAGTGGCATCATCCAGAGGGCACTGAAATTCTTTAGGAAGTGACCTCGAGAAGCCATGGCATAAAAATGAATTGGGAAAGTAAGGGAATCACTGGAGACCCCATCAACACAAAAACAACTGTGGTAAAGATAAAACTTAACAAATAGATGCTGCATCAGTGAACTGCAATCATGTAGTTTGTAATTTACATTAAAATCCCAAACAACTAGCAAGTGGGAAATTGTGCAACATCTATTTAGTCACAATGAATACCCAGATCATCAAAAAGATATCCCTGTTGACACGTTATTGGTGTGTTTTCTGCAATTCTTTTAATTTTAACAGATTTACACCTCTTCCTGAGAGCACAGAAAATTGTGATACTGCTGGGGAGCTCATCATCCACTTGTCCCTCATTTAGATGAAGGACAGGATGAATCTCTTTGGTTTATGAAGCATGTGCATCATACAACAGACATGAGAAAGTCTCTTAAAATATAAAACATGGGAAAAAATACCCTTAATACAGATTCTATTTTAATTTAATTTGCAGAACGAGGATGCAGCGAGGCTCGCCATGGGTGAGGAGGTGGCTTTGGAGGCCATGCTGTGAGTCCCCAGCATGGAGGGCCTGGAGGCCCCAGATCTTAGCAGATGTGAGAGCAGAGGAAGATGCATTTCATCTCCATCACTGATGAAACAACAGCTTTGTCCCACTCCCCAAAACACAGTGAACAATAATGACCAAACAAGGATGGTAAACTGCATGTAGAAGGAAAGAAAAGCAACCTTCTGGTGTCCATCAAGCCATCACAACAGCCACACACACCTACAAAGTGCCCAAAATCATTAAGAAAATGAAAACCCCAGAGGTGGGCTTGGGCTAAACTACATGCTTTCCAAAAGGCATCAGAGACCAATCCCTCACCATTCATTTGCTGTTTCCTTTTTCTCTGCACACACCTGTACCCGTGAAGTTTGTCTGTGCTTGGGAAGCACAGAGCATCCTACCCCCTTGCCACCCAGAGGTTCCCTATCCATCCATGGGCAGCCAGGCAGGAGAGAGGATGGCAGCAGCTGGGAAGGCCATGTTGGCACAAAAAGCCTTTGGAGTGCATCTGTACATCTGCACAGCCATAGCTCCACGTTTGGTTTGTAGGAGCTTTTCAAGCAACCAAGGGATTCTGTTGATTTAAGGTAAATATCGTATTTTGCGCGAGTCAATATGACAGTGCTGGCAGGAACACAGAGGATAAGGGGCTGGTCTGGAAGCGGTCTGGGAATCTAACTTTATATACTGGAGATGAGGTTCCATTTTTATTGATAACACTTTAGTTGATAAACTCAACAGTTCAAATGAACTTGGAATCTTTCAGTGTGACTCTGCTTTAACCAGACCTGCAATTTGATGTCCAATACAGGAAGTTGTAGAGCAGAAATTAAGACTATAACTGACCATAAAAATCTAAAAGCAATGAACAGGCTTCACAGTTCCCTTTTGTAAAGACTGATACCGAGCTGGAGGAAATACACCCTCAGTATTTATTTCAATCACAAACAAAAACAAAAGTTCACAGACTTTTGAAGTGGGCACAAGAAGTCTTTTGCAGTGCTTTTCTCTCTTATCTCTTACTGCTCCACCCTGGCATATTCAGAAATGCTTTGCTACTTTCCATATCCCACTGACACCACATACAGCTGCCCAATCCCTCCTTAAAACAGCTGCTTCTACAAATTGCAATAATCTTATTTTTAAAAAAGAAAAACAATTCTATAAAGAGCACAGAAATGAAACCAAGTTCACCTATTCCTAAACTTTGAAGGATAAACCTAATTTTAGAAATAAGATTTATCTGAGGAATAAATCAGGAAGAAATTTCAGCCACTTGCAGGAACTTCATTAAGGAAACAGGAACCCACAGGTTCACCAGGGAGCCAACAGGTGTTTAAACAATTCCTACTACCTATGCTCTCACGTCGACTTTATTTTCAAGTTTCACTCAATGATGGAGTTGTTCCTCAGCTCCTTGTGTGCTTAGCCATTTAATTAAAGCAATCCATATTGAATTCATGTCCAGATGCCTTGACCAGCAGAGCCAGATCCTCATTGGCATGCCAGCTGCTCAAAGAAGAACACAGCCCCTCGCATACTAATCAGAGGGGAAGGCAGTGATTCATCAGCCCGTGATACTGCTTCAGCATCTACAAGCACTTATGACATGTAATTGCTGGTGCATAAGCAAGCCAGGCCACATTAAAAAGCCCACAGATAGTCAGAGATAAAAATTAATGACTTTTGCTTTGTGTAATCCTGCCTGTGCTGGGGGGAGGGGAGGGAGACTGGGTAAGGAGGCACAAAGGAACAAAGAGTTTCTTGGCCTTGTTTACATATTGAACAATAATAATAAAAGAAAAGTGACAAGTTATGGGAAAGGCAAGTGTGAATTTTCGGCACGAGTGAGTTGGAAGACTGCTTGCAGTTCATTATGGATGCAGAATTTCCATACTCATTATTCTGAAACAAACCTCCTCGAAAGGCTCTTCTGGGACCAATGGCAGCAGTTTTTATTATTCATCTTTTGCTGGTATTGAGGATGTCATTAGAAGAGCTGCACGGCACGCGGGCAGAGAGGGGATCACTGTCTGGGGAGGAATAGCTTATCCTTCCTGAGGCCGGAGCAGCAACGGAGCCGGGGTCACCGTGGGCCACGGCTGTAAAATCAGGCAAGGACAGGGAGGTAAATCAAGGACAGCAGACAAAGGCATGATGTAATGCACCCACAACAGAAGCTTCTGCAGATCAAGTGCTCATGAAAATATTCATGCATCAACACTGTTGTTTGAATCTCCCTCTCCCTGCCCCAAGTCCCCTTTCTTCCCCAGTGATGGATATAACCTCCTTGGAACAGTTTTGAAAGAAAATGCCATTTTTCTAATTGATTTTTTTTTAACATTTGCTTTCTGAAGCCTTGATGAGATGTGAATCTGAAGTTACTTGAGCTGGCTTCCCACTTGGAGGGAACAAAGATGATGTGTGTGATCATCACACATAATCAGACTTAGTCTCACCCAAGGCCCACCTCCAGCCCACCAGGCAACACATCCTACCTCAGCAGTTTCCAGGGCTCTACTGAGCTCAGTAGAAACCTGCCCAGGTATAGTAGCAGCGATTTGGGAGCAAAGTTTCCTGGCGTGAAAACTTCCACTTGCGTGTGCAGCTGCACATTCTCCCGCCCAGTACCTCCAGTTCACTCCTAAACACTGGCTCCAGTCTGGACTCTGATTTCCAATCTACTTCAGCCACGACCCTCATCCAAGAAAGGCAATTTACTACCTGTTGAATGGAAGTTTCTTCTCTGTAGCTGGGAAGAGTTATTTTAGGAACTACAGAGTTATCCTAATTGCATGTATCTCGGTGCTATGGAACACTGCCATTGCCATGACAATAGTGCCAAAAAAAGGATGAAAAAAAGTATTCCCTAGTCAAGCATGCTGATCATTTTAATATGCAAATAAACCTTTCCCACAGAGGTCAGCTATGACCACTGCTCGACCCAGAGGTGACAACACAGACCCATAATGGGGTCTGGCATCTAACCTGGACACGGCGGGATGGGCGTTACACAGGGGCCATCCTTTTTACAGCAGAAATTAATTCACCTTCCATTTGACCCCATCTCCCAGCTGGTAACATTTGTAAAGCCAGTCTGGACGACTCCTGTGCCTTCCCAATCTTGCACAGCCCTGAGGAGCGGAGGGCAAAGCGCTGGGTCTCAGGAAAACAGAAAATCATTGCTATCGGCAGGCGGCTGAGCAGCCACTCAGAGCCATCACTTGTGTTTAAGGTCTGCTGCGTCCAACCTTCCCCTCTGCACACCTCACTCTTTATGTATCAGGTTTACCACCTAATTTCATCTGTTTTGCAGAAATATTTACTGGGTGCAGAAGCTGCAGCTGCATCCACATCACCATAGGATTTATTTACAACTGGGGCTTTGTGGTGCAGCCAGATAAAAGAGGATTAAATTACGCTCTGTAGATTAAGAGTCTGAACACTATAAAACTCCTAAGCCTTTGTATGCTAAGCAAGAACTTTGACTCCCCATGGGAGCTGCAACAGAGAATATGCATACACAGAGAAGACTTGGATTTTTTTTTTTTTGCTATCTCAGTGCATCTTTCACAAACAGAGATATTATCAAACTGATTTTGAAACACTTTATCAGCACCAAAAAAGTTCAACTGAATCATGATGTCCAGTGCATTTTCATCTCAGCTCCTCCACACACTTGTTCAAACAGGTTTTCCCATTGTAATGGTGTTCTCTCCAGTTAGTATCCATATACCCATCCCACTGGCCCCTGCCCACTGGAAGAGCATTGTTAAGGATCTTTGCTTACTGCCAAAATGTACTAACACAACACTCACCCCAACCCCTTTCCTGCCTCTGTCCTCCTTCCCTTTTCTCAGACATAATTTACAAAATGCACACAAAAAAATTCTTCTTTCAAACTAGTTATTTCTTCCTCAACCTTATTTTCCATTTTTCCCACCAAACTTTTGGAGAAAAGCAAGAAAACATTTCTGTTTCATGTCCTCGTACGATATCTTCTGCACTGGAAAACAGAATAAGCTGATAACCTGCTCTAGGAGGAGATGTTTGAGTTTAATCACTGTAAGAGTCCACTAACAGCTGTTCCTGGAGTTAAAAACACAAACTGGAAGTTACCCATGTAAAACTGTTCAAGAATACTGGGATTTTCTGTGTATGTTATGGGTTGAGCATTTTAAGGTAAGTCTTGTGTTATCACCCATTATTTTCTTTACTCACAGAGTGGTGAGGCCCTGGCACAGGGTGCCCAGAGCAGCTGTGGCTGCCCCATTCCTGGAAGTGCCCAAGGCCAGGTTGGACGGGGCTTGGAGCAACCTGGGATAGTGGGAGGTGTCCCTGCCCATGGCAGGGGGTGGAACAGGATGGGCTTTAAGGTCCCTTCCAACCCAGACCAGTCTGGGATTCTGTGAAGAGACTGTTGCTGGAGAAGGGCTGGAAGAACCGACTCCCTGGTCCAAGCCACCCCAGCTGAGCAAAGGAGCTGCAGGGCACTACCAGACAGTAATGGCCTGGGAACAGCTAAGCAGGGAATGCTAGCGGTAATCACAGGTAACTGTCTCAGACAGGAAGAGAGGGGCAAAAAACCTGAAGCAGCTATCTTTAAAGAGAACAAGCAGAGCTGAGTAATCCAATTTAGGGGAGATAAGAGTCTGCTGGTAGCACTGTCCTTTAGCTGGACAAACGCCTCCGTTCAAGTGTCAACCCCAATCCTGGGGAGGTCACGCGCAGGGCCCGCAGCCTAATGGACTCCTCAATTGCCTGAGTGGATTTCCCAACAAACACGCTGGCCCAACAGAATTGATTTTCAGGCAGTGCATGGGTCCCTAACGCAATTACCCTGCAGCGAGGCAGCCCAGGCCGCCGGGCAGCGCGAGGAGGTGCCGCGCTCGGCCGCGCCAGCGCAGCTCCACTCCTAATTGTTTAAACAGCTCTGGAATTCCTTTTGCTCTTTCTCAACAGAGAATAATTATACCCCTGCTTAAAGAGGTCTGGAGGGACCTCAGAAGAAACTTTCCCTTCCAGCTTTGTGTGTTAATGAAAAAAAATCAAGTCTTAGCTCTCTAATAGGCAAATTCAATTTATGACAAGCAAATACAATCCTCTCGACGTGAGGCAACAATGCCTGCCCAGCTGCTGCTGCACACGGGTTCCTATAGATCTTCTGACAGAGAAGAGCCAAATTTCTCCATGATACAGTAACATCAGATTTGTGCACCAACTGGATGGAGCAAGGTTAGGTTTACAGTGTTTCCTCTAATTTGTTTTTTTTTCTCAGGGAAGGTTTGGACTTACTCTGAGAGCCAGGAGGTGACCCTGGAAGGTCTGAAGTTCTGAGAGCTGTACAAAAAAGCCCCAAACCCCAGAAGTTATGTGCACGGGACTTCCCAGTGCTGCTATCTCGTGCCCTGGCAATGCAAGGCTCCACACACCACTGGATGAGGACTGAGAACCACCACGCTGGGTCCAGCTGAAAGCCAGGGTCCTGTCTCCAGCCATGGCCAGAGAACATGGGCGCATGGGCAGTTGCTCAGGGACTCCCCAGCTGATATTTCATCCAGCTCCTGTGTTCAGTACCCACCAATGAACCTCTTCTCCACAAATTTCATCTATCTTGAACTCATTCATTCTTCTGTCTTCCACAGTATCTTGTGCAATAGATTCCACGAGTTAATTCGGTGCTCTACAAAAAGGTACTAACTTGTCTTTGGTTTAAACTTTCTCTGTTTGGCAAATAACCCACTTGCTTCTTGTAATTGTTCCCCAACCATTTTTCCTGTGCCACTCACAGTTTACAAGATGCTACTGCATTTCTCCATCCCATTTACTACCATGGATTATGAATTCCAAACTTTTTAGTTCCTCTGCTTGTAGAAGATGCCCCACATCCATAAACAGTCTGACTGCCTGATAACTCAGCTGTCCATTTGGACACTCTCAGGTAAGGGCCAGCATCCTGATCGTCCTTCCAAGGCTGCAGCACTTATGAACACAGAGCACCCCCCATATCTCCATTCTGGAGTGCCAAAGGATGTTCTTTCCCTCGGGTTTTCAAAAAGCCATGATTTAATCCATGGTGCTAAAAATTTCTTGGCAAACTAAAGCTGCAGCCATACGAAGCTGCCTGACTGACTTTGTATTGAGGGAAGTAGAGCAGTTGCAGCCAGCCAAAAGCTGTGCCTGAGCAGCCAGAATTGTTCCTTGACAGAACATCTACCTGGATGATGGATTCACTGCAAACCAGTCCTGTGCTGGCTCCATCCATGTTTCCTCCAGCCAGTTGGACACTGCTCCAACCACACAGTGCTCTCCCTGCTGCTGTTGCACAAAGCCATCTGTCAGGTTCTCAGCCTGATTTCCCTTTTCCTGTCTTCCACCAAAGTAGGAGCAAACGGGGCCAGATTCCAGCTGTATTTTTCATCCTCCAATTAGCAGGCTCCAATTCATCACTCTGAGTATCTCCTGGCATCAGTGCTGAGATTCCCTCCTCACGCCTGGTAAATCGGTCTTCATTTAAAACCCTCTCTCTTAGCCCTAAATGGAAATCAATTCTGCAAGTTTAGCAAATAGTTAATTACTCCACAAAGAGGATTGATTGGCCTTTGATCACCAGAAAGCTCTGTAGTGCTATTAGTCTCTTTCATCTGTGATTAAACCACAGAGAAAAAGAAACAAAAACTAAATTAGGCTTCCCCTGTTATCCTACAAATATTTAATGACGGGATAATCTCCTAAAGGTGTGATCAGGGGATATACATTCTGCCAGGAAATGTCTCCAGCTCAACCTTGAACCCAAAATCTCTCCGTGCAAAGAGCCTGGCAATGAACTTTACAGAGACGTGGAGCTGAGCTCAAACGGATGCTTTGTAGTACACCCTTGTCTTGGCCTTTTCTTCTTTCCTCTTCTTATGTACGTTTTAATGCAGATAAAGATTTTCCCAATGGAGCCCTGACATGAATAATAATAACAATAATAAAGGCTTCCTTAAAATTCAGTTTTGGCTCTGCTGACTTTCTCAGCAGGACAAGCCTGTGTCCCGTTGATTTGCAGCATTGTACAGAGCTGTTTCCCCAAATGATGGGACCCTCCCACTTCAGACAAATTTCAAGTATCGCAGTCCCCCACTGCTAACCCACTCTAGAATTCAGTCCCAGGAAAGCACAAAGTCACCGAGCTGCACTGCAACAGAAGCTGTGATGGGCAGGTCATAGGATGGAGAATAAGGATCGAGCTGCATTTCTCACATTCCAGACAAATTTAAGGTCTGGGAATCTTCCTCTCATGACACTAATGCGAAGCTCATTGGGGTGGCTGGCATGGGCTGTGCCCCTCACAGCCACGGACACACCAGATGCATCCCAAGCCTCTCCAGAGCCCTGGGCAGCCAGGCCAGGGCTGTGCTGTATCAACACGTACTCAGAAATTGCTTCTTCCCCATCACCACCAGAATTTTAGGAGAGCCATGGAAACACCCCTGCTCTTCTCCAACAAATTTTTCTCAGCTGCAAATGGTGCTGCTCCCAGCACACATTCCCAGATGCAGCAACAAGGGTTGAACCCAGCACCAGGCATGCAGAGTGCCCCAGATTTCTGCAGCCTTTTTCTCCCTGGCTGGAGAAGGTAACACCTATGGCATTTGGCCACTGGTGATCTGGGGAAGCCAGTCCCAAAAAGCCAATGATGCTTCCACAGCCAATGGTAGCAACAGCAAATTTGAAAGGGTAATTTCTGCCATCAGCATGGAAGGCAAAGACCCTGTTCTTCAGGCCAACAGGAAAGCACAGTACACAGCCATGTATCCAGGAGAAGGTCAAATTTCAGGAGGTGTATCTTGCCAGGTGACCTGATTAAGACACAAAAGTGGGAGGGAAAGGATGGAGCTGGTAAGGCTGAACTTCAAGAAGTTTCACAACTTGCTATGAAAACTCAGAAAGTTATCATAACTTTTTTTAGCACTAAAATGTCATAATATTCTTCATGCAAGAGAAAAGAAGAGCCTCCTGACACGTTTTCAACTCTCGAATGGCAAAGAGTCCTTGAGGGGCCGTGCCACGCATCAGGCAACAGCAGGCGTTAATTAGCCCAGATTTCCTCCTGAATTGTTGTGTGCGGGTGTGCGGGTGTTTTCCTTTCCCTGGGTGTCTCATTTGCAGACTGTTCAATCATCCCCTCTCTCCTGACTCCGCAGCCGTGTGCGCTCCTGTGCGGCTGCCGAGTGCTGACACCTGTCACACAGTGCCACCGCAAATTGGACATGTCAGCCCCAGCGTGCTGGTGCCAAGGTGTGAATTAGATGGAGGCTCTCAGTGCCACTCTCCTGACCTCTCCACTCCATTACTAGGACATCCCAAGCCTCAGGGTATCAAAAACCAAAACACAAGGAAAAGAACCCTACACACCCATTGCAACCATCAGTGACACTTTCCTCTCCAAATGAGGGGAAGATTTAAATAACCAGAATTTGTAAACACACCGATTTCATTTGCAGAATGGCTAGAAATGGACTTTGCTTTTTTGTCTGTGCCATACCAGGAGGCTCTAGAGGCCAGAAAGAAAAGGGCAAGTGAATAGTTAGTGGAGCTTTCAGATGAAAAGACTCCCAAGTCATTCTGCACAAAGGAAAACGAGCGTTTCTGTCGTGCCCATCGATGTGGATGTGGTTACCAGCAAACCACGCCAACAGCCCCCAAACAATGCTCGTGGCTGAGATCACCCCAATTCCCGGCCCTTACCTTGCGCGGAGGTTGGGGGGGGGGGGGTGGGGTTGTTCTGTTTTTTAAAACAATGGCTCCCAGAACAAAAGGCTGATTTGTGCAGCAGGCAGAGCTGGGGACCACCTAGAGCACAGGGCTGCAGCCCCATATGGTGCCACACAATAACAAATAAGAACAACAATAAGGAAAGCTGCACCCACTTTGCTCGGTACGGTGTTCTCAAAGTTACACAGTACGAAGCAATTATCCCAAAGTGGCAATTTTATTTGAAAATAACATTTAAATTAAAATGGGCATTTCAGGGCCTCCTGCTGAAGAGTGACATGGGCTGTTCAGGGGCCCACTGTCACTTTGTCAGCTGTCACATGCTGCCTCCTGCTAAATGGGCGCAGTTTGCCTTTACCCTTTATCCAGACTCTTAAAAATGCCGCATACATTTTATGAAGACCAACTAAGTGGGATTGCATCTCTGACAGCTGTTCCAGCTTGGACTCAGTGAAAGCGCTTTGCATACATCTATCTTTTCTGCTAACAATTTGGATAGATAACAAAGCTCAGGGAGAGGGGTGTGCCAGGGGAGAGTGCTGGAACAAAGAGCTTCCACACCCTGGTCACCTGCGAGCGCCCAGCCCAAGGTAACACCAATCAAGGGGATGTTTCATGAGAACTCAGCTTTGGTTCAATAACCTTTAGGTCTCCTACCTCCTTGCAGCAGGTAGCTGTACATCTTGCAAACCCCACCACAGCCAAGTGTCCCTGTAGAGCTGGGCAAAGAAGCAGTGCTGTCCTGGGCTGGGTCACCAAGAACTAGAGACAGCAGTGCAAAGCTGACACCACAGGAGGAACTTAGGATTCTCTGGATTCCTTTACACTTGGTAAATTCTGAACTGCCCCTTAAAATTTGGCAATTTTCCTTATTCTCCTCCTCCTTTTACCAACATGTCTGACTATTAAAACATGCCATGTCACAAACCCTGTCCTTCAACCAGTACATTGCCAGGCTGAACCTTTATGCTGTGAGTTATCATCTGCACACTCTCACCACAGCCTTCTCTTGAGGCCGGTGCTCCCCAAACCTCAAGCACATTTCAAGTCTCAGATATGCTCCAGTGCTGCTGTGGACACAGCCACACGTTCCTCAGTACATGCAGACACATCCAAGAGCAGCCCCAGATTGTGTCACCCGTTCCTCTTGCCGCCCATACACCCGTATCAGAATCCCGGAGTCACTGCGGCTGGAAAAGCGCTCCCAGACCAGAGCCCAGCCTGTGACGATCCAGACCAGAGCACGCTTGGATATTATTTCTGCAATCGTGCTGGAGGCAATCCCTAAAACTAACCTAGCTCTTCTGAAAGCCCCTGCTCTCCAGGACCATACCCCATGATATAAGGAAAACGGTTCTGAAGACACTGGTAACTATTGGCAAGGCAGAAGCAAGGCATCCATTCAAAATAAGGTCAATACTGTCTGAGTTGATTCTGCAAAATCACTAGATACTCATACTGAGGATTTTGTAGTTATAAAGAGCTAAATATATGAATATAGAAATATTTTTGAGACAAAACCGTCCTCATAAAAAAGCTCCTATACAATGGAGCTGAAGCAATTGGTGGTCATCATGGCTCCTTTTATTTTTAGGCTCAAGAAGAAAGTTTCCTACCAGGAAGGCCAGTGTCTTGGGTCAGTGTTTCCCCAGTAAGAAAGCCAGTCTTGGGTCAAAAGTTTTCCAGTTCCATGAGACTCTCTGTGCCTCAATTTCCTTCCACAACAAGATGTTGTTTTCATGCTAGATTACGTTACAAAGATTTTCAGAGCTTAGATTTTCACATCTATGGTAATGAGGACCCCTTAGTGTAGATGGAACATGTGCAGGAGATTTACTGATGGGAAGCAAATTCTAATTTCTTCCTGCTTTTATTGCTGATTAAAGTGAAGAAATGTCTGTACTTTGCTCCATTCTGTGTTATGAGATCTCACATAATCACTGACAATAGTTTAAGGTATTATCTGATCTATGGAAGTGCATGTATTTAAAAAGAGGTAAAAGTCTTAAACCCAACATATTAAACATGAAAGGGGTGTCTGGTTTACTTGTTCAAAGTAAGGGATTTGCTCCCAGGAGTGACACATCTATTACTAATTAAACAATTAATTTATTATGCAGCACTTGCAGAAAACAACATATTTGAAGTCTGAAAACATCTGCTAAAGAATGGAAAATAATTTGGATACAAATAATTATCTTCAGGAATTTTTCTTTACACTGAAAGATGCTAAACACAATTCAAATGTTGTTTTCCTTGAGCTAAATAAGTGTCACGGTGTCACCAGCAATGCCGAGGCAAAGTGGAGCAGGAACTGGGACTCATTTTCCTAAATGTACCCATTTCTGAGTCATTTTAGAGCATGTGCAGAGAGACAGACGGTTCCCTACAGCTTCAAATTGTCAGCCTGCAGGATTGCCTGAACACGAGGGATTCTCTATCAGGAAGTCCAACGAGAAGCTGCCCCTTGGCTCCCCAGAACCTTGGCACTGGGCAGAAGGTGAGCTTCTCCACCCCTTTCCCAGGAGGAAAACATCAACAGTAGTCACTTTTTCTGTCCTCCATGATCTAAAATTCCTTGCAAGAAAACCCACTGGACATCCCATATAGCTATACATATATATACACACGTGTTACGGAACAGGAGGAGATGGATGTTCTCAACCACAAATACAGATGCAGTTGACTCTCAGTGAGCATCCAAAGGTCTATCCCTTTAACTAAAGGCATAATTCAAAATCTTGTCCATCACATCAAGAACCCACTCAGCTGGAGCAGAGGTCCTAATCTGCCCTGCAGAGCCTATTTCACACCCAGCTTTCTCAAATACCTTGACACTGAAGTCCCTTTTCTCAGCCATCAGATTTCATTTCAGCTTTTCTCTGCTATCATTCTCAGATTTTTGTCTTCTTCTGACTTTCTTTCTCCCTAACACCCCTAAAAATCTTTTACTAAACATCTTTATTGCTTAAATACTTGCCTAGACACCCATTGCTTGTCACACACAGAATGGAAACATCCTTTCTCCAGTCTTAACAGCTTCTTATTCCTCCAAGAGCCAGGGCAAAAAAAAAAATCTTCCACGTTTATCACTGTGGCATTGCAACCATCTACAGGCTCTTCCTTTTTAGTGCATATATATTATCTCCCTCCTTTATAATCCCTTATGATCCATTCTTTACCACTTCTCCTTCAGTATCCAACAGCTAATTCCATCCTTGTACTTTTCTTTCCATCAGCCTCCATCACAATTATCTTCTGTCTCCATGTTCTCTCCTGTGCTGCTCTTTTAACTGGGCCTTCTCTAAGATCCATAAATAAACCCACTATTTTTGAATTGTTTATTAAAGCTCTCCTTTTCTGTGTTGGCTGCAGTTATGCTGACTGTGTCTGGAGCCCACAGCTGATCACACCATCCCATATCCCCACAGTTTTTGTGTCACTTCTTGATTTCGGCAACACTTGTCGCTCATCTCAGACTTTACAAGAAAACCCCTTAGGCAGAGACTGGTTTTATCCCAACAAATTTATCGAAACTACTTTTCCTCTGAACTACAGCCTCTTTCTCCTACAGCACATCTAGACTGAGAAACAGAAAATCCATAAGGGGTGGAGAGGCCACCAACAGGACATGGGGATGGTAGGACACACAACTGTGCCAGATGTTCAGAAATGCTCCAGAGCTGGCAATGCTGGTGGCCACGGGGCCCCTGAGAAGGGTGGAGTGTGTGGGCACCTGCCTGATCTCACACTGCTCCATCCTCACTGCAGAGCTGCTTCAGTGCAGTTCTCACAGGAGGAGCTTCCGCACTTCTGAATGTGATTAGAGAAAAGACTAGAAAATGGGATCCTCATGTTCATTATAAGAAAAGTAGTGCTTGAAATAAAGTCCCAAATATGTTTTGTAGTTGCCTTAGATATCACCATTATTAGTGGCCTTAAGAGGTGTGAGAAATTTCTATAACTAAAAACCTAACAAAGGACCAGAGTACTTGGGGAGAACAGTAGAAAAATCAGGCCTTCTTTTTTTTTAATATATTTTAAAGGTATACAGTTCTTGCGATTTAAATTTACCACCAAACCTCCCAGCTTCTCCCCCAGTGTACCAATTCAGGGCTACTTAGAAGGAAAAAAAGGAGAGAAAAAGGAAAATCATTAAACAACCCCCCAAAAAGAGGGCTCAATGAGGTCTCATTTCGTCGTAATGAGCTCCAATTTAACATGATCATTATTTCTGACATTAAAGGCCTGTGAATAGTGTCACATGCCCAGAAGCTATTTTTTTTTTTTTACCCTCTAATGCCAGAAATAACAAGCTGCAGTTAAGGAACAGTGAATCAGGGTCTGTAAAATTACATTAAAATAGGAATTTCACTACTGATAGAATGACTCTTATCTAGGCAGCCCGTTCTGAAGGAGGTTTCTGGAGCGTGTGGTTACTGGAGATGGGGCTGGTACCCGCCAGCCCTCGCGTCTGCATTGAGGAGAAGGCACCAGCACAAGGCACAGAGACAGACTGGGCTGGGTGGGGAGGGGACCTTAAAGCTCATCTCATTCCAACCAGGGACCAACTCCACCTGCCAAGAGTCCCTTCCAGCAGCACGAACTCAGCCTTCCCCATGCAGGGGAGCTGTGGGTGGATCGAGAAAGCCCTTGCAGAGCCACCCCACGGTCAGAGCCGCCCCACGGTCAGCGGTGGGAGCAAGGGAAGAACCAGCAGGGCAGCCCAAAAGAGCCTTTCCTCAAAGGAACGGACACTGGCGTGGGAAACACGGTTTGCCTGAGTGCAGGAATCAATTCTTTCACACAGGGCACAAGAGGATGAGAGACACCAGTGCCACAGAAGCACTTGGAGCACGTGCCACAAGGCTGGGGCTGGAAGCACATTTCCCTCAAACATTGGATACCTTGATAAAACACTGCACAGTTTAGAGCCCTTTCTTTTAGCTTTTTGTTTTAAAGAAGTTACTGGTTCGCTGCAGGTCACCTCCCACTTTCACCATCTAAAGCTTTCCAAGGTGATTTCACAGCCTCACAAAGGTTCCAGGGGGTTGATCTGCCCCTGCACTGAGGGGCAGAGAGAAGCTGGAATGCCAGAGGTAGCCAGTGCAAGGTAAAAGGAAGCTCAGCTACAGATACACTTTGGGAAGATTTGATCAATTTTACTTCCTTATATTAAATATGCATGATGCCAAATTTCCACACACAAAGTACAGATCCAACATCAGGGCATGACTCCAGAACTGGACATAGACTCTGGATGGTCCCAGCTGTCATCTCACACTCTGTGTGAAATATTTAGTGTTACAAGAAGACAGAGACACACATGCACCCTCAGAAAACACACTTGCCTGCATGCAGCACACACAGACCAGCTCTGTCCAGTGGAATTAATCCCATTTTATGGTACACGGAAGCCTCACTGATGGAAACTGGGGATGAACAGATGATTCTGGGGGTATTTTTGTCTGAAACACGTGCAGGTAAGGTCACCTCCATGCAAAGGAAACAAAGAAATTCTCCAGTTAATGAATGACCCCAGCTCTCTTTCCTGGGCTTCTGTAAGAGGCCATGCACACAAGGATGTGCATGTGGATACTGATTGGCTTTGCACAAGTCAATACCAGGTCTGGATCTGAAATATTAATTGTGTGCAACTGGGAACAGGCAACTCAGCACCTGCAAGGCAGAGACAGAGAGAGAAGGGGCAGAAAGAAATGCAAGTTGATATGTACCTGTGAAACTCGGGCAAGGGCAAGGCTGGAGGAGCTTTCAAGGAAAAAGGCCCCAGTCTGTGTCTTCATTGATAATTGGTTTGTTTGTGTGGAGCAAGCAGGCGGAAAAGGCATCAGAAAAAAGTGATGGAGTGAAACAGCATGGGCTGTGCTTCCCTGCCTGACAAGGGGGAGAGAAATTGTGAGCAACTGAGGGAGGTCCCAGAGGGGTTCATTAAGTGACTGGCCCTTCACAGTCCCCTGCCAGAGCTGACCTGGAAACATTAAGATGAGGCCAGAGTTACAACACAGGGGCAAGGGAGGGCAGCAAGCTTGGGCTGCACACGAGAGTGGGCCGGTCCTGGGCACAGCACACGTGTCTGTCCCGTGGGGACAACACCCCAAGGTGGCTGCACCCCCAGCACTGGGGCTGCCAAACCTGTCCCTGCTGCTGCGGGGGGAACTGTCCTGGCACTCACAGCAGCACTGCAGAACCAGGATGGGAGAACTGAGATGGGACATGGGACCACAGGAGAACAATGTCAGAGCAGGGATGACAGAAAACGACCTGCTGTGACAGATGACAAATATTTACCGGGTAATGAGGCAGCTGCTGGGACCCAGATAAGCAGGTAGAGGAGGAATATGGAAAACCAAAAGAAAGCTTAGGGAATTATCCCATTTGTCATTTAAAATCTGAGGATTTAAAAAACATGGAATATGGAGTTTAGAAATAGAGCTGAAAGGTGTCATATCACCTACCTAACAGAGATATCCCAAGGAACCATATGTTCCAGTCTGCACTGAGGGTCCGAGCTGGCAGAGATCGGCACTTGCACTGGCCAGTGGGAGATGTGAGAGTGGGAACCAAGTATCGGGGAATCCAACTTATCTGCCTCAAACCCAAGTCACATTACACTTGAGAAGAGGACAAAGATGTCCCCAGAGCACTCAGTTTAACCTGCACTAACGGAATAATTCCAACTTACGACCAAGTCACCTCTCCAAAATCATGTTCACACCACCCTTACAAACGTGACCACCTCAGCCCTTCTAAAACATGAGTCTTCTCTCCTCCTTCCTGCGCCTCCACTGAAATATAATCACAGGATTTTAAGCCCTAACAATCAATCAAAAAGTATTTTAAAATGCTTAACAGAAACTTAAAAGACAAAAGTAAAAATAAGCGAAAACAACTGACCTAAGGGAGAAGGAAGACAATGTTACAAAACAGAACAGTCAATCACATTAAAAAGTGAACTGAAATAAGGCACAAACACAGTATGAAGGAAACAGGTCTGTCCTTCTCCAAGAGTACTTATCATCTGTTTACTTACAACATCACAGTCATATGGGGAGATTTTGACTGCAGCAGGGTCTTCCACAAGGATTTAGGTTTTTTTGAGGGATGAAAACCCCCCAAAAACAAAGAGAACCTTCCCATGCATTAGATTTGTCCACAAGGCCATAGATAAAAGGCCCCAGGCTGCCCAACCTGGAACCAGGACAGGTGACAATGACTCCAGTGCACGGGTGGCTGCAAATGCCGAGGGCCTGGCCACCAACGCCTGGGGACTCCGGGGGCAAAACACTCCCATGGGGCAGAACCATCGACTCTGCTCTCAGGCAAGAGTCCTCTAATTTAAGCATGTGCCAGGTCCAATGTTATTTTACTGCACTAACTTGCTTCTCCATTGCAGAAATCAAACCCCAGCAAACTCTGCTTCAGGAAAAGGCTCTGAACAAACAGCTTTTCCTGTTCCTGTGACCTGCCTCCCTCTCTGAGCTCCGTGAGCACCGTCACCAGCTGCTCCTCACCAGCTGACAATGTACTGGAAGACACAGATCAGGAGAAGTAGGACTTGGTAATCATGTATTAGTATGTTTTAAAATAAAAACTGACTCCAAGTTTTTTAGTCAATTAAACGCATCCGGCACATCATGTATGTGATGTAATGACAGCTTGAGACTCGAAATGCTTTTGATGCATTATTAACCATAAAAAAGGCATTAAATACCGAGCTCAAATGCCATAGGGATGCATATTTCAATAGAAATTATTTTTCAATATATGCTTAAAGTTTATTTTGGTAAACAGATGACTAGGGGCTGTCAGGACTACAGACAGATTTATGTTTAGTTGGAGTCTTTTGGAAATGAAGGGAAATAGCTGGACTTACTGAGCACATGGAAGAGATATAATTCTTTCTGCCAGCTCAGAAAAGGGTGAGCAGTAGCTTGGAAGCTGCCCCAGTTGGGAATATTAATTTTAGAGTGACAGTTGGGAATTTTGCCAGGTAAATACAATCTTGAAAAAGAAAGAAAGGAAAAGGAGAAACATGACATTTTACTACCTGATTGAGAGGTGTCACATTCATTTTCTGCACCTGCAAACAGAGTCACAGTTCAAAGTACGAAAAGGGAAACTAATCCTGGTGCTCCAACATCACATAATCCCTGGCAGAAACTTGGCTTTTCACCCAGTGTTGTATTACCACCATAAAGCCACTCCTGCCATGTATTAAGAAAAAAACCCCAAACCAAACCATCCCTTGCACCCCTCACTCCCCCAGCAGAGACACCCTCAGGGGAAGCCTGGCAGCACACTTCTGCCCTTGGTTCATGCAGAGCCTGAACTCCCATTGTGCAGATTCAGAGCAGTGAAAGAAAGCAGAGCCCAGTGGAGGAGCCCATGCAGACCCTCCACAGTCGGGACCACTCTTCCCTCACTGCCGAGTGAGCTCTGCAGATTAAATGTCCAGGCTGAAGGATTTGGTACCTTCCATTTTAGGAGAAATCAAAAATTTCAGCATATCAGTGTTGCAAATTTCTTGTTGCTATTCACATTACTTCACCAGCCTCCCTATATAAATACATACATTATCATAACCAGGTTTGGTTTGGTATTGGGGTTCAGGCCTGCAAGTGTAACACCCAATGCCCATTGAGTTTGCAGGGATATTATGGAAGTGAGGTCTGCAGGATCAACCCCTTCACATTTAGATCTTCAAACATTTGTACAGCGTTATCAAGCTGCCTTGTATTTCTCTCTCTGCCAGGCTACACATAGTCAGCTCCTTTAATCTTTCCTCAGAGATCAATCCCTCAGCCCCTTAATCCTTTTTGTTGCTCTTCTCTAATCTCCTCGTGCTTTGTCGATACCTCTCAGCCTCGGTGCCCAGAACAGAATGTGATGCTCCACATGCAGGGAGCCCCATGTCAACAGAGAAGCTTCCAGAATACGTTCTTCCACTGGGAAGTGATTTTCTCCATAATGACACACTGACTCGGTTGCTTTGTCACGATAGCACAAATGGGGTATTTCTCACCACACCCCAAGAAGGTGCCTCTGCTTTCATTTCTCAGCAGTGGCAGAATACGGGCAGCCCCTCCAAAACAGTGATTTTATTTTTTTTAATGCAGGACATGACAATTTGATGTATTCAGGTGCAAAGGTCCCTGAGCTGTCCTGTGATGGAGCCAGAGCTGCCCAGCCCTGTAGGACACGTCCCCCGCGGAGCCACCTGCTCTGTCAGACACCCACTCCCCATGTGAAAACCCCTGGGCACCACAAACCACTGTTACACCCATGAGAAAGGGAGCCCTGACTAAATCCTAGTAATTCCCTTAGGCCTGCAAGGCCTTTCCCCAGTGCCCAGACACAGTGAAACAGCAGCTCTGGGCTGGGAGGTGAGAAACTGCTGGGGGTTTTCCCTACCTGCTCACACCCACCCCCCTTGCTTGATCTGAAATGCAACTCCACTATTTCACTGCCAAAGAATGCTGAAAAAAACCAAAAAGAAAAACACAGGTTAAGTTGCCTTTAATCTCTAATTCCTGTACAAGAACGGATTGCACGTGGTAAAGGATAAAGGCAGATCCGAAGTCAGCGGGTTACGCAGACTGCGCCAGACCTTCGCTTTCAGAGAGACACAGCCTGGGGAATTACACAAATGGCCTTCCATTGCCCTCTTCGGTTCTTTTTATGGCAAAAGGCTTTGCTTTTATCAATTCCTCCCCCTTCTCCAAGTCCCAGAGGCTCAGGCCAAACAAAAGGCAGATGCGCAAAGTGCACCCTTCTCCCCTGAATGGAGCGGGAGCCTCCCTCCGCAGGGAAGCCACAGCCGGGTGGAAAATGCTCTCGAAAAGTAAAAGCCGGTAAGAGCAGCCGATCTTTCTGCCTGGGTGAAGGAATTTGGCCTCAGCCAAAAAAAAAAGGGGGGGGGGGGAGAGAAAAAGGGGGGCTGCTCTTTTCAAGCCCCTGTAGGCACCGCAGCATTGAACTGTGTCAGGCTGGAACAGACAGAGGAGGAACACGAGTCTATTGTTGGAGACACCATCAAAAATAGAAGCAGAGAGAAAATGATCCTGAGCAAGAGTCTTTCAGGGAGAGGACCCTGAACAAGCAACGGCTTCAGCCATGGAAACCCAGGGTTCTCAGGGGTTCAAAGCAGGACCCTGAAGGCCAGGGAGCACCCATGGTGTCCCAACAATAACAGCAGAGTGACTTGCCCACTCCCAGAGAAGGGGCCAGAGCCCAGCCCAGCCCAGCGACTCCAGAGCAGGGTCACAAGCACCAGACCAGTTTCAGGTGAAGTTCTTTTAGAATAAAACAAAATCTAGCTGTTGCAAAATGAAATTAAGATTGATTTCAAGAGTGCCCACTTTAGACTGCTGATGCTCTTGCTCATGTAGTTTTTGATGGCAGACAATGAAGAATCTGTAATTGGCAGAGAAAGACATACAAACTGATGAGGAACCAACCAACATTTTCCTGCCACCTTTCAATCTTAATATGTCACTGACTCACACACAAAGACCTGAATAAAGATTAAATCTGTAATAATTTACTCAAAATCAGATGCTTTCACAGTAGGACTGAAGTGCTACCTACATGCTGATTCAGCTTGAAACAACTAAACCCACAGCTCTGGCTCATGGTAACAACTGATGAGTTGTGTTTGCTGCCAGAAGGAATGTTTAGCCACTGGATTAAATCTGTACACAAACCCTGAAGCCTCATTGGTACAAGTTCATATTCAACACATCAATCTATTGGGTAGACTCAGTCTAAATGGGAAATCTCCTCCACTGCCATTATTGTTGTGCTGGATCATCACTCCTTGGAAGCACCAGTAAGTGCTGCTTGCAATCCTCAGCCCTGGCTGCCATCTGCAGGGACCTATGTCCTACCTGCAGCAAGAAGAAGCACTTGGCATCTCACTGCAGCCTTCCTCACCTGAAGGAATTTGCTTAGCTCTGGGATACATCTATTTTAAATTTTGGCTTCTGCATTTTACAAACATAACCCATGGTCACAGGTCGGCACATAACCAACACGTTAACATCTATTTGTGAATGGACTAAGGCCAGAGTATAACTCACAGAAGTGAGAAATCTGGTGCAAAGTGTCCCTGCCCATGGCTGGGCATTGGAACTAGCTGAGCTTTACAGTGCCTTCCAACACAAACCACCCTGGGATTCTGTGATTTCTCATATGAGTGCAGCATTTTGCATAGCTCCACTGCCCTTCCTCATTGCCCATTTGCCTGTAAGCATCATCCCAACACACACTCTGATCACAGCAAACCCTTGAGAGCAAGCCAGCACACCTTCCCTCACTAATTTAGCTGAAGAAACAACAATGAAAACACTTTTCATTTTAAAAAGTATCTGTGGTACCAGTGCAAGATGGAATGGCGCATGGAACAGATCCCACCCAGCATGCAGGGGCAGAGTATGGATGGCACCAGGAAGCATCCCTCTGGCACACCATGACCTGTTCCTGAAGTCAGCTTTGTAGAGAAAATCCGTATTTCGCTATGCTTTATCTTAAAAGAGATTCTAAACTGCTATTTGTATTTACAAATACGAGATATTGAAAGTTTGCCGATGTGCGTACAATTAATAAAACATCAGGCGCTGCCTCTTGCTTTAAACGTCGACGTGTCTGGAAGCTGGAGAGCAGCTCATTTAAACAATGTATGTATTCTGGATAACATTTCCCTGCAAATGTTCCCTCTTTCACTATGATACCCTTTAAGAAGTATAAAACATTCCATGCTAATAAGAATCAACAGGGGAAAAAAAAAAATTCTTAGCACAAGTCCTTAAATAAATTATCATCTTTGTAACTCTGCCATAAATCCCCTGGTTGGGATATGATGATTTAGCACTTGCTGCTCTGGCACAAATCCAAATCCTTGGGTTTCTTGTTGGATAAAGTGCTGCTTTTTCACCTTTCTGACCTCACTTCAACTTCAGTCTGAGGTGACACGAGTCTCCTGGTCTCCCCACAGTCCTTGATGGGCTGTGGCAGAGAGGACACCAGGGCCTTTCTTGCAGGGCTGCAAGCAGGGGCTGCCCAGGCAGGGGGGCAGATGCCTCCTGCCAGCCCCAGCCCCCCACAGGAAACACTTGCCTTAATTTTCTCTTCTAGGAAGAAAGACTTTGGCTCCCAGAACAGGCACAGAAAAGATGCCAACAAATCCCCTGGAATACAGAAGGAGAAACCCCTAAATCCACAATGAAGAAAACCAGAAAATTCCCCTAAAAAACCAACCACCTAAAGCCTGAAGAGGAGGGGTGACATATGAGCCAGTGTTTGTTTTTTCTTGTCGGAAAGAAGCATTTGCTGCTCACTTCAGAGAGAATGCTGCTCCCAGCCATGGTGAACATTACACAGGTTACTGTTACCCAAAATGCAATTATTTGCTTTATTCCGTCTGGGTTGTCACCATGGGGAAGAGGAGGAGCAGAGAGAGCAGCTCCGAGCCCAAGTCTTCCGTGCCTCAGCTGAGGAACGTGAGCAGCGTTGCCTCCTTGGTGCCACTTCTGAGGTGGAAAAATCACCTCCAGACCTGGGCATTGGTTTTTGGTGTTAGAGTCCCCTCCAGTCACTGGACGCAGACAGGTGCACTGACCAGGATCGCACTTCCCTGCGAGAGTTTCCCAAGCTGCTTTAAAGGAATGCTGCTCCAGGTACACGAACACCTTGGCCACTCCACTCACTGCTTTTTCTTTACTACTTGAATATCTCCTGGCTTTTCAAAAGGTGATTCCAAGGCCATTTAATGAAGAAGTCAATTCCTCAGCTAAACAATTTTTATTAGAATATTTAAGGAGTGAATCCTGTAGCACACATGTTTATCTGGTTAGTCAAGCTTCCAGGAAAATCTCATATTAGGGGTTTGGTTGACTTCTCTCCCAGCTAAAATGACAAGTCTCAATATCTTTACAAACTGTACAAGTAACTCCCGACCCTTTCACCAGGCAGCACCCAGGTTTTACTTCCCAACAAAACTGGGAACATCAAATTAAGGAAACCTGCTCCTTTGCTCCTGGGCATAACATTAGGTATCCACGTTGCAGTGCCAAGCAAACATGCTAGAAGCTTGTGGGTACATAACATGCCAAAAAAAAACCCTGTTGAGGAATAAATATTCTGAAGACAACATATTACTTCACCAAGACAGAGAATTAGCACAGCACAGCACAGCACCTTCCTGCTCATGGTCCTGAGCAGACAAACTCCTCACCAACAGTGATGTGCAGGACTTTTGGAGCAGCACAAAGGGGGACTCAATGCAACTACAGGAGATCCTGCTTTGTGTAATCATCTTCTGTCCATCACAACTCCACCCACGATAATGCGTCCTTGCTCACCTCTCCCTTACCTCAGATACCCTCCATTCTGCCTAAACATTGAGCTACAGGTGAACACAGTGTCCAAAAACCTACAACCACACACGAATCCATGGCAGAGGTCACCATGACCACACAGACATTTTGGGTTTGCTTGTCCTTGGCCCACCTGTTGTTTCTGCATGGTGCCCTGCAGAGACACCGATCTTCCTGGTGGGAATATGGGAGCCCTGCTCTCCTCTGGTCTTGGCTTTGCTGACGTGGCCCAAGGGTGCAGACAACAGCAGCAAGGGTCAACCCCAAGGCTGCGCTGAGAGGTGCAGAGGATGTTTTTCATTAGAACACAAATCCAGTTAACTGTGAGTGGGAAAGGCTGGTCAGGCTACAGCAGGGGAAGGACCCCCATGGCTGGTAGTGCAGAGCTGGGCAGGGGTCCAGGGGACATGGCCAGCACTCCATCCATCCCACAGGGACAGGTTTCGTGTCCCACTGCCTCTGAGGGCACTGCTGGGGTCGGAGGCTCAGACACCGGCCTTGAACTCTCCGTCTGTCTCTCGGCTGTCTCCCTGCCATATTAATTACCATTTCCTCTGCCAGGGCCAGAAAACAACCTTCACTGCATTAGCGCTAATTAAGAAGAGTGACTTTCCTATCCTGGCTGCTTAAATCACCCTCCTCTCCTCACCCAGAGCAGAAAGGAGTGCTGACAATCTTACTGAAAACAGAAGGCAACACCTCAGTCATGCTTTGAGCTGGCAAATGGGGCCAACCAGCTCTGTCCTTCTATGGGGACAGTGAAGCTGCATGGGGCAGGAGGGAAGGGAGGGAGAAATGACACATGCCCTGGGACTTGGAGGTCGGTACCTCAGGGAGAGGTGGGGAGAGCATCCTGCTTTGGAAACATCTCCTACTTGAAAGCAGAACAGCCAAAATGAGCATATTTACAACACAGCCCTGTTGGCAGAGTGGCAATGTGCCTCTCCATCAGCACACAGATCCTGAGCAGCCTGGAAGGACAGTTTTATGGAGCCACCAGTATTTGCAAGGTACCAATTCTGATTGTCTCAGTATCGGATCCTTATTGCAGGTACATTCAGATACTTATAATCTCCTGGAATTATTCTTCCTTGGCCATGCTGGCTGCACAGGACAGACCGGGGTGTCTTGCTGGCGTCCCATCACGCTGACTCCAGCAGCAGTGTGGCCCTGGCTCCAGTGCATCTGGAGAGCAGCCTGTGCCACCCACCCTGGCTCCTACGTCACAGTGAAGCGCAGTTTCTGCAAGACATGAGATGTCCCTACCTCAAGTACTCGTTATAAGTGACTGGAAAAGCCTGGAGCCACCAGGAGCTTCAGCAGTATCTGAGCCTTTGGTTTACAGTCCTCTGGGAATAGCAACTGTGTGCTGAGTGTGTGCTATTATTTTAATTTTTGTTGCTGACCAACTTCCAGAATCAATAGAAGGCAAAAGTCCTGCTCCACACGGGAGGCAGGTTCAGAGATCTTGAGTGGTGGGAAGCCCCCAGGGCCCAGAGCCAGGGCCCAGAGCCAGTGCCCAGCACTGGATGAGGTGGATTTCTCCTAAATCACATTAAGTCATCCACAGAAACATTAAAGAGTTTCCTGACATTACAATTCTGTGTAAGCAGTTAGAGCTGTTGCCATAGGAACACTAACAAATATAGGGATGGGTATAATTGGGAATAAAAGGGATGGGGAGAAGGAAGAAAATGGCCTATGTCAAGGACAAAGTTTGGACTCTGTGCTGCTCGTCTGAGTGCCAGGAGCCGCAGAGACCCGGGGCAGGCGCAGTGTGGGGAGTGGGCTGGGGGCCTCTCACAGCCCTGCACCACCACTGCCCCGGGCAGGGGGTCCGGAGAGCAGCCCCAGGCCCCATCCTGCCGTCCCCACCCCTCTGCTGCGGGCTCTGCTCCCTCTGGGGAGAAAGAGACAGTGGGTCCGTCCTGCCGGCTCCAGCCCTCCTTCCCTCCACGTTACAAAAATAGAAAGAACACATGTTCCCATTAGTCACTTGCTAGAGGGAGGCTGGGGGGTATGTGCTGACAGTCACAAAGCTGAGCTCTAATTTGAATACTATTTGCATATTCCAGGTAGACAAAGCACAGCCATATTAAAAACGTGTGTGAGGACGCACAAAGTGAGGCAGCAGCGATGACATTTGCCAGAAATCCAGCCCTTTTCCCAGCATGTTCCCTAACACCGGTGCCAGGGCCCCTCTCGGCTACTAACGCCCAGCCTGGCTGGTCTCAGGGAGGCTCTTAATTAAACTCTGCTTGCCAAGAATGCTTTGTATTTGCAGGAGTAAGGACCCAGCTGCCCTCATGGGAACACCACACAGAGGGCTTTTCCCTTTGGAAAATGCCATTTGCCAGCCCCAACAAGCAGAAGCCATCCCAAGGCAATCTGAACACAATAAGTGTCTTTCACTGCTGTTGACTAAGCTGAAATTCGTTATTTTCAGGCGTTCAGCAAGGACTAATGAGTGTCTGAGGCTCATCGCGCCGTCCCTCCTCACTGACATCCTCTTGATCTCTAAAAGCTCAGTGATCTTTGGCTTGAGCGTAACCCCGGGGAGTTCAGAGGTTAAGTTTTGGGGATGCAACCAGTGTCTGAGCCAGGCAGGATGGAGCTGCACCAAGGTCATGGCAAAACACTGCTGGAGAGGAAGAATACCCAGACTCCTACAGGTGTCTGTTATTTTATTTATATTACCCACCAATTCCCAGATGTTGCACCAAGAACAGAAGGTCTCACCAGTGCCTCACCAAGCCTCTGCCAACTCCAGCAAGACCAAAGGTCAATAGATGCCAACTCTCTTTATTCAGGGAAATATTGTAGATTTTTAACCATCATTTCTGGTTACCTGTTGGTCCACTATGAATCTGCAACACAACATACCAAAAAATGATCCTGTCACCAACACTGGGGCGTATACAAGGGCAGAAATAATGCACAAGGAGACACTTGCCTGACAGGAAAAGCTCCTAACCTGGCAATATCTACTTGGAATTACCTTTCAACTAATGTTTTTAGCAGAATTTATTAAAAACCATGTCTCTGCAAGCCATGATGGCTTTTAGCTTTTTTTTTTTAATTAAGCAGTTTGCCAATGACAACAAAGCCAGAAAAGGATGTAACCACCATCATACAAAAACCCAGCAGCAGGTAAGAAGCAGAACAGTTGGGAAGATCCTTCAAGAATTCAGACAAGTATATCTTTGTCACTCTGTAACAGACCTCAGTGCTCCGAGATAAAGCTATGAACTTCTGGTGTGGAATTACAGCACTGTCAGCCAGAAATCAGTTCATCTCTGAGGAACAGGAAAGGGATATTTGCACTGGAAAAGCAGCTGATTAACTGTAACCAAGGGTAAGGGGAATGGGCCAGATGGACATGGCACCCTGCAGGGCTGGAGCCTTCTCCTGTTCTCCCAGTAAGAAGGAGCTTCCTCTCTTTGTGGCTTTGTTCTACATCCATCAAAGATACTATTTGACATTTTTCTTATCCTAAGGATTTTTTCCTGCGTGGATCTCACTGAACACCACCCTTCCCCTCCTGCCTGGTGACTGACTTGGAGCTCCAAGCAGAGCCATCCCTGAGGTTTGAGCAGACAGTGTTCCCAGTGTACTGATTACAACATATATAAAATAATACTTTGTACAAGTTCAGAGGGAATAATTAAATATTGCTCTCAGCTCTTGGAAGTGACTTTTACAACACTGGGTAATGAGTTACCACATTTTGACCTTTATGTCTAACTCACCTTGGCAACTTGCGGAAAAAACTTCGACCACTATATAAGCAAAAATAAGAGGAAAAGGAAAAAGCAGGCATAGGCACTGCTCCAGTAGGTAAAGAACACAAACACCAGGTATCCATCCAGGAAGCCACTGAACTACTTCCTAGTGTTGGATTTAATAGCAAATTACCAAAGAGACACTCCACATTACTACAATCTGCACATCAAACCAGGCAGAAAGCAACCTGCAATTATACAATTAGATTGATACACAAGCTTCCAGCTTGTGTTTATTCCTGCTGCCAATCATGCTGCTTACTGGAAAACAAGGGCTTGGAGCTTCCAGCCTGCCTCACACTTCCCCTCTGTGCTGGTGCATTTTGAGGGGCTTAACTGATCACATCCCGTTCTTTCAGCACCTTGATGAACACAGCTTTAAGATTACACCTTGCCCAGGTACCTTCGGCTATACCAAGATCCATCTTTATACATGGGGCACAATTTTTCCCAGCAGCAGCTCACTGTGTAGAATGTGAGAGTAGCAAAGAAGGGACAAATAAGTGTTTACTTATAAGCTGATGAAGGCAGTTGATTGAAAGCTAACAAAACCCTTGATTTCAAATGAAAATAATGAAATGAAAATCATTTCACTATGCTGTACCCTGATAGAGCCCATGAAAGGGGAATGCAGCCAGAAGAAGCCTTTGTATTTGAGCTTGGTCTCCTCATTACACAGTGCCTCTCAATGCCTGAACATTGAGAA
Organism: Corvus cornix cornix; assembly: GCF_000738735.6. Classification (NCBI taxonomy): domain Eukaryota; kingdom Metazoa; phylum Chordata; class Aves; order Passeriformes; family Corvidae; genus Corvus; species Corvus cornix. The sequence continues at coordinate 575,411 of NC_046341.1, forward strand.
CATCTCAGGTACTTCAAAAACATCTGCTTGGTCCAGTTCAACGCACTGGTGACCCCTCAGGTCCCTGTGATAATTCATATTTCTCACCCTGTCTTTAGCCACACCTGTTCCAACAGTTACACTTTGTGTCCCTTGAGCTTCGTTCCCTCACAGGTACCCACTGCAGCCAAAACGCTGCACCTTTGTGGGGAGCCCGTGCACCACCTGGATTGGATAAGGCTGTCCTGAGGTGCTGTTTACCCAGCACAGCAAGCTGGCAGAGCCCACACAGACACTGATCTCTCCCAGAGAGCAGCGGCATCACACTGTGGCTGCGTGAGGTGGAGGCTTTCTCATCCATCCAGCCTGTGGGAACAGGGGTGTGGGAGTAAATCAGGATGCCCAGGATGTCATGCCAGCACAGCTTTGAGGGTAAAGGCAGGGGATGCAGAACCTCCCAGCAGACCTGGATGGACACAGCCTATGCCTGGCAGGAACCAAGGGCGTGGTCACCGGCTATTGAAGTTCTGTCCCATCACTCGGGCACGCACACATCACAGTGACTGTTTTACATATTTTGTACATATATGCAAATAAACCAGCTCATGATTATTATCTTTTCACAAGTTACTTTGTTTAGGTGTCTGAGATTTGTTTTGCTTTCCTGTCACACCTTCCCACCAAAGAGACCTTCATTTCCCAATAAATGGTGAGAGATTGTCTCCAAGACCTTCACAGCACTTTACAGCTCAGATCTCAGTGACTCACACGTGTTTTTGGAGCCCACATCTCACACTGGCGGGAAATGATTCAGGTGTGGAGGCACAACAGCTCAGAGACACCAAATGGCATTGGCAAGAACTCAAGCACTGACAGGACACGTCAAAGCACGAGGCACAAACTCTGTGCCACGGCCAGTGTCACGGCTGGGAGATGCAGTCTGCCCTGGTTCCCTCCTTTCCACCTCACGGGATCAGTGCTCTAACCCTTCCCTGTGGCATGCTTTACCCTGAGGGTTATCTCCCTGGGCCGCAGGATCACCTGCTCCTGCATCCACCCACACACCTCCCATGAGCAAATTGGGAATTCCTTCTGCTCCCTTCCCTCCAAGGGAATTTCTGCATCTTGGCAGAAATTCTTTTATAATGCCATGCAACATTTGGATTTACAAAGGCAGCGACACTACAGACCAGTCTGGGATTCAAATGAAGCTCTTCCCCTCAGGGTCAGGAGGCCAGCAAGACCTCCAGCTACATTTTCAGACTACATGGCGATTCACGTGCCTTTTGGTTGTGAAAATAAATACAGGATTAAACCCAAATGCAGGGTCCTGCAAAAGCTCGTGGAGCTGCAGTAACTCCAGCTCCAGGTCAGAGCGCTCGGGCTGCCGGAGCCACCACCAGCCCACAGCTGCACCACCCACACCCTGCCACCACTCCTGCACCCACCACTCCACCACCTGCCTTTCCAACCCTGAAGCTGCTATTGCACTTTCTCACTGGGCAAAGAAAATTTTCTGTATTTAAGAGACATTTAGTAGCTGCAAACAACTGGATCAAATAGTGCTCTTCCATTTTTAACATCACCTAAGGAGAAAGCACTTCCCGTAGGCACACAGAGTTCAGCCATGCCGGGGAGGAACAGCACAGCACTAAGAGCAAAGGTAGAAAATGGAGGATGCAGATTATAAAATTCAGTCACATTTTAAAATTTTCTGCTACAATAATTCACTTTATGTAGAATTAATGTGGCTGATTGAACGTTTGTGCTGTAATTTACTTATAATTAACATTTTATGGTGAACAGATTTCACCATCTCCTTCATGCTGTGAACTCCAAGCCATAGGTCAAAAATAGAGATGAAACAGATAAGCACAAAATATTCTCACTGAAATATTAATGAGATTTTAATTTACTACTTTAAAAATACATCTTTCATCAATGCCTGTATATCAAATCATTATTTTAATTTTTTTCCACATTGTATTAAAAATATAATGAACTTTCCTAACTGGTTGAAAGACCCTGAAATATCTTTTGTGAAGAGACAGCTCAGGGGAACAAAAAGGTCCAAACACTCACAGTTATCAGAAATCTCACACGCGGGTTGGGTGAGAGTCAGCTCAAACTGAACACAACACCTTCACCCTTCACCAGCTAAAACTGGGGCTCTCCACTCTCAAACCCTGTGATCCAGCACAGAGGTCCCACTCTTCCCACCAAGATCTTATTTAAAAGCACAAGGTCAATCTGTAAAAATAACTCAACTGACAGAAACTGCTTCCTGTGTTTCAACAGGAGTTGTTGCATTCGCTGCCGAGATACAACACAGACAAGGCACTGCTTTGATCAGTCATTCCCATCTTTCCAGCCTGTTCTGGCTACATTTGAAACCTCCTCTGCTGTTAAGGAAGACACCACGAGTCGAAGGAAAAATGGTCTGGGAAGGAAGTCAGAAGAAAACTTGTATAAAATCTCCCACCCTCTCTCCACATGCGCTTGAAGCCTGCCCAGAGATGACAGACCACATCTGAATAAATTATTGAGTCATCTGCAATTCATCCCATTTCCTATATTCCAAAGCGCTATCAGACAGGCAACAGAGGACATTCCCGGAACACTCTGATGACAGAGAATGAAGATATGGGATGACAATGAAAAAGTCAGCAGAAAATCATAAGTCAATGGGACTATTTTATGCTCTTTACTTCCTAGCCTGCACCAGGCCATTCAAACAGCTCATTGGAATTTCAAATGAAAAGCTGAATAATACAGGATTATAAATCTGTTACAAACAAACCTAAAACGCATCAAGAGAAATATACATGGAATTTTTCTTCTGAAACTGCTCGGGTTTTTCCTACAGGTTTGTTTGCTGGGAATCAGCAACTATTTGTTTTGAGTGTAAAGCTGCCTTTCCTTTTTTTCTTTTTTGTTTAATTTACTTTTCTTGTTTAGATTGAAGGCCAGTGCCTGCCACCCCCTCGATCCCTCCAGAGCTTGAAGAATGGAATCCAGACCCTTTCAGGTTTCTCTATGCAGCCATGGGCTTGCTCTCTTTTTCCTTTCAAGGCAACATGAGTAAAAAAAAAATATTTACCTGTGGGAGAAATTTCAAGAGAAACCAGATCCTGAACAGCATCCCACCACAGAATGACTCCAAATAGGAAGTTAAATTCTCATCTGCAGAAAGCAGGACCCGTTGGTGGAATAGCAACAGGATTTCAGACCGGTCTGGAGCCCACACCCTCCTGTGACATGGGAGAAGCATATGGGGCTCTTTCCAAAATTGTTCTGGGAGACTTGGGGACTGTTCATACAAATATCTCTGCTCGTTATTAGAGCTACTCGTTAGAAGTTCTTTAAAAAGAAAACAAAGTCTTAATGGATCCTTTGAAGGAAACAATTCAGAGCATTTGTAACAAACAAGCTACCACCAAAATCTGAGAGGGGTGAGAACACTGCTTCTGGAAATAGCAAGGAAAAATCCCAAGTTACTAGAAAATACGTATTACTACATTAATTTTCATTGGTTTTTGTTTTTAAAACATTTTTCACTGTCAGAACGAAAAAAAAAATACAACCAAACAAGCCCTGAACAGCAAGGCAGTGAAAAGCCCCAAAACATAGCAACTGAATACTGAACCAAGAATTCCCAAATAAAATATATAATATGATATTACAGCAAATCATCCACAGAAATCTCAAAAAACTCCAGGGCTTCTCAGACCCTGCCAGGCAGCAGGATCATGTGCATTGGGCCAGGACACTGTGCCATGCTTTGGGACGCCAGAGTGGGGGCAGGAAGAGGAGCCGATGGCTGAGGGTCCCCGGAGCAAAGCGTTGCCCTGGGTGCAGAGCCCTGCAGTGACAGGGCAGGACAACGCAGCTGCCCAGGGGCTGGAGAGGGAGCTACCAAAGCCAGGGGCTGCTTAAAAAATAGAATCAAAAAACTGCAATGAGGTCAAAGTCTTCAGCCCTTCAATCCCCTCCCTGGTGCCAACAGACCACCAAGCTATATGGACTCATCTTTAAATGTTTCAAGAATTAATGATGAGAAACTACTCTGACAGATGGTATCTCTGCACTTTCTCATTCCCAGGATCTCTGTTATCTTCTAACAAGCAAAATTTTTTTCAGAACATCAACTAGGCTTCTGCTCAAACATTGGGCCAAACCTTGAGAGAGCGGCTCCCACAGGCATCTGCTTAAAGAAAATTTTAGTGCAAAATCTGAACGAGAACCTTAAATTCTAAGCACCGAGTCTCAGAAACATTATTTACAAAGCCCCAGGTTCACCTGGAGGAGACATTAATCATGGCTGGGACCCTGGGGCTCCCTGACAGAGATGAGCAGCAATGACACAGCGATGTCGCATCCCAGCCTCGCCCAGGACACCCAAATCCTGCTCGGAGAGCGGGGAAAGGCATCCTACGGAGGTATTAAACCAGCTTGCTGAGTCTTAAGGAAACAGAAATGAAATAAATAGACAAATTAACAAACACTTCAAAGATAACAAGGAAATCTCACCAGTTGCAGCACATGTCCACTCAGTTTCTTTTTTTTTTCCTGAGTGCCTTTTCCTTAGTAAAAGCCATCAAAGATCATTGTGAATTAGTAATAATTTTTTTTAGCAGCATTGAAGAATTAAAGCAAGAGAGAAAGGGAAGGCATGCGAGGGAGAAAAGGAGGGAGAGAAAGAGAGAGGTTAAGCTCAAAGGCAGAGAGAGCGAAATGGACCAGATTATACAAAATTAAAAAGCAAATACGCACAGACAATTTGTGCCGAGTGATTGCAAGCAATTACAGTCCGGCTTTTCTGGAGGGAAAATTGGGGAGGGGGGGGAAGGTTATTTCAGCTTAAAAGGAGACTTTATTCATTCCTGATCAGCTTCTCCTACTATTCTCTCTTTTATTCTCGGATATCAATTTTAAAAAAAATCACCCTTCAGATGTTACATGTCTAACCCTGGGAATCCCACCCCTGGGCAGAGAGGGAGGATTTCAGCTTCCAATCGGTTCTTTCTATAGCCCTGAAAAAGCAATTTGCTCATAAAGGATAAAAAAAAAAGAAAGGGAAGGGGGGGGGGGAGAAAGAAAGAAAAGGAGGGCAAAAAAGGGAAACCACAACAAGGGCACACGTTCCTCTTGGAGGAGAGCTTCAATTTTACTGGAATTGTCTGAAGAAGAGCTGCTTTGATCTGCAGAATTATTATTATGCTCCAAATGCGGGCCTGCTGCTGTCCCAGCTGGGCCAGACATGGGCACACAGAGGGGCTCTGGAGTTTATTTCGGGAGCACCTGAAGCTGCCCCTGGGCCGTGCTCAGGGCCTGGCAGGGCAGCCACTCAAGCCCCGGCTCAGCAGCGCAGGGGATTAACCCGGGGCTGGCCTCGGACGCGGGTCAGCAGAGGGCTTAAGGCAATCTCTCCTTGTGCCTTGGCCTCCCTCCAATCCCTCGCCAAAGCACTCGGAAGAGGCTTCTAGGCCTGTATTAGAATTCCTGTCTTATAGCACTACGTGTTTTTGTTGGGAATTCCTTCATTTCTAGATTACAACTAAATCAGCTCCCATGTTTGAAACGCAGCTCCCTGCCCCGTGCCAAGTCAGGCCGGTTCTGTGGGGAACCGAGAAGGACCCAGCCCCAGACCCAGCAGCACAAGGCCACCAGGGTGGGTACGAACAGGCTAAAAGTAAAGTAGATACCTCAGAAATTTAGGATTTTCTCTCATCAACTAATGCTAGCTGACATGTATCAGGATGTTTTCCATGCCCCTGATCAGGTCCTGAGTGCCCCATGCTGCCATCAGAGGGGCCGGGTGCAGGTGCTCATGTGTGGACACAGCATTCTTTGCACCCTCACCCTCCTCCATCCCTTTTCCCTTCAAATATCCCTAACTTCTGCTAAAATTTCATCCACAAAGACCAATTTTGAGGTGAGGCACAGAACAGCACCCAGGCACTGGTGATGGGATATTGGCCACCAAGTATTATTGCAGCTCACTAAGAACAGAATAAGGATGTTGATATTTCACCAAATGAGGAAAGCACTTTACACCTAGGAAGTTTGAGATATGTATGATCTTAAAATCTTTCCTTTATTATATATACAAAAAACATACTTTGTATAAGTAAAGGTTTCTAAAATCTTATTTGTAGAACTTGGAGCCGCCTGGTAACTGCCAGCCTGCCTTCCCATGGAGAAGCCTATGAGAAATGGTACAAATCATTTATTAAAGTCTCTAACATCTTTCTGAAATAGTTTGCCTGTAAAATACGAAGCACACCCAAAATACACCGAGACATGGCGCGACACAAACGATTTATTGGCATTAGTCTGGGCTGAGCCCCGTAAGTCACACAGGGCCCCACTCTTTGTAAGTATTGCCGTCATCCCAAAGTCATCAATAACACCTTGACTCCATCGCAGCCAAGCAGGAACTGTGTATCTATCTCAACTATAAACATACACAATTTTTCAGTCAAAGAGTAATAGGCAAATAGCTGGATTTCACTCATTTTGTGTTCTCCAGGTAGTAAAATAGACACATATTTAATGTACATACCCAAAAGTGCAGTGCCAATAAGTAGGGAGAGTCATATATCCTAGTTAGTTTATGAATGGCTGTATTTTATGGTTGTACTGCTAAAGCCGTATTTGCATGCATCTAAATATAGATAAATATCTGCAAAGCCAGAATCTGCAGACATGAAATAGAGAACTGGATAAATGCAAGGCAAGACACATGATAAAAATAGTCCTAATTTCTCGATACAATTATGAACTCTTGACTAAAATTGCTACTTGGATATAGGATGCTGAGGATATGCAGTGTCCTCTTGTGCTGATCCTGGAGGCTGCTGTTGGAGCTATTGCTCTTTTGTTTCATAATTTTGCTAATTGGTCATTAAGAAGTCTCTAATTCTAATTCTGCCTTTTCCAGCAACACACTGTGGGTCAGAAAGGAAATTAATCTGCCTCTGTACCTAAGTTTCTCCAACTGCAATACAGGGAAACACAGATCCATCACCAGTCCTGCAGGAGTTAATCTTTTAATGTTTGTATCAATCAAGTTGTCAAGTGCTATTTAAGTGCTTATTATTACTCATACAATAATTCTCTCCTTCTGGGCTCTGTAGGTTTGTAAATACCTCTTCCATCACGCATGTGAGGTTCTTTTGGGGCAGGAGAGACGATCTGGACCACAGGCTGGCCAACCACGGCTCTCTGTGGGTGGATTCTGCACACCAAGAGTTCCAGAGCACGGCCGACCACGCGTTCCTGATGCCTGCTCCCCTGCTGGGGGACACCTCGCCCCTTTTGTGTCACCACAGCACCTCTGCCAGCTGCCCTCTGCTCTGGGTCAGGGAACTGGGGGAGCCTAAGGACATGTTTGTATCTTATGCCCGAGTACCACTACAGACAACCTTGCAGGAGGAGCACCTTTCCCACGAGGTAACCCTGGGGCAAGGGCCTTCACCTCCCTTCCGCCTGTTTGTCCTCCTCGCACGCCCTCTTTTTTGGCCTGGAGGCACAAACTCTGAGGAGCTGTTCTGTTTACCCAGAGCATCATTTGCTCCAATTGCTCCAGGGAGAAACTCCCTTTATTTAGCATGCCTGGCTCTAAAACACCTTGCTGTGAGGTCCTGCTCAGGGGCCACATGCTTTGGCCAGCTCCTGCACTTGGGCAAGAGGAAGGACAGACCTTTATTCCACATGGAATCCGTGCTCTTTATAACACTTGCCTACACCCAAGGCGTGCAGCATTCCAGGCACGTGCCAGCTGGGATTCCTGGAGCCTGCCTGCACTGGAAGCTTCTTTAAAAATATAGCAGCTCCTCATCTAGTCTGCTCCCAAAATGAATTCTCTCTACTGGCACCAGTGAAGCTAAATACAACTTATAAAATATTGAGCAGATCTTCATATGGAATGCAACTAAAAAAAAGTGACACTTTAATTATTATCTTTATGCTCCAGAAATATCCCATCAATATGAGGAGCAGATAATTCACAGCCACTGTTCAAAGCACTGTACAGCATCAGGAGCTGCTGGTGCCTCATCCATACCGGGCACACAAACATCAGTGTACCCGTGCACGCAGCCTGTAGTTATTTATCAATTGTTTATGCAGCACTTAGTTATGAATGTATTTAATTTATAAACATTGATATTGCAGAGCAAGAGATGATAAATTCAGAAGAAAAATATCGACTCACAGAGCACGACCCCCCTGCCTCATTTAGCCGAGAGCTCTGTTCCTCATCCAGGTGCCCTGACCTGGACCTTCCTGCCAGCAATCCCAAAGACTTCAGACTTGGGAAGAGCAGTTTTCAACACATCTCTTCCACGTGATGCTTTCCACAGCAGTCCTGAGCATACCAGCTCTGCCAACCTCCTGAGCTCAGCTTACCCAGTCCTCTGCCCATGACTGATCCTCAGGGACTCTGCGAGATCCTGTGGCTGCCTATGTGTCAGCAAATTACACAACTTCCGAATTATTTTTGTGTTTTCAAAATAAGCTGTTCTACATGCAAAACTGCAAACCCTTCAGTCAATCACACAATAAATAAATAAATGTGTCTGTATAATTTACTGGTTAAAGAGCTCATTTCCCCATTGCTCCAGCAGTGACAACTGCCTAAACCCAAAGTCCATCACTTTTGAAAGAAGAAATTTATCAGGAGGGTATTTTACCCCAGATTTCTTTTCCTGCCCACTCTTAAGAGTGTTTTCACAGAAGATTTTTATTTAAACTGTTTTTTTTGTTAAAACACATATATTTTTATGTTTTCATAATGCACCGGAATTTGACAGCACAGACCAAGCCATGGACAAGCCAACTTCTGTCATGTATCCTTCTCTTTCCTCAAGACTAAACATGCATTTTAAATAGCATCTTGAATTAAAATCCACAATTCTAACAATACTCATCTTTTTTTCATCCTCTTAAATACTCTAGACCCAAACCACCCCTTGGTTTGAGTCTGAGCTTTCTGCCCCCAGTGTTCTAAAATTATTTATTTCTTCTCTGCTAGCAGCTCTGCCAGCTCAATGTTTGTTCTTCACTTTCAAGGGTATTTTATTTATTTTCTTCACTTTCACCTGTTGGAAATGGCAAGAACAAATTTATATAATGAGCCTTAATAACAGTTTCTCCCATAAAGTTCCCTATTTATCTCCTATTGTAGTGATTTAGAAAGCACAAAAATGATGGGAAAATACAGGTGTAGTGATAAATCCCTGGGACTGATAGTGAATAATTTAAAACAGTCTTTATCCATGGGGTGATGCTTGGAACCCTCCTACTCTGTGTGAACCTTTCCCAGTCACTTCGACTCCTCCTTCCATGACACTCACAGTCGTATCCCACTCATAGGATTTGTCTCCACACAGACAAATAAAACCCTGTTTATTCCAAATCTCTCCCATCTCTTGGCTTGAATCACTTACCTAATAGCTACCACCTTTCTCTCGATGTTTGTGATGTCCTGGATCATTCTGGATAAGCTGCTGGGGGGCACACACACCAGCATCAGACAGCATACTGCAGAACAGCCCGTGTACCCCACAGGAAAAGGGTTTTAAAGTTATCAACAAAGGTTCTTCTGTTGGTATTTCCCTCAAACACTAAAGCAAATTAGGGACCCTAACCAGCAGGAATGACACTAAGACCTACCCTTCACCCAGCCAACAGTGTGACCTGCACCAGAACCCCTCGACCACACACACTTGGGTACTCCCTGCGCTCCAGCATCACCAGATTCACCCTCCGGGCTCCTGGGGAAGCAGCTACACACTGAGTTTGTGTTTTGTACAGCACCAGGTACACTCCACACCAACAAAAGCCACGTCAGCCTTTTGGTTTTAATTATTTATCTATTTTTAATAGTGGTAAGAAATGACTATCACAAGTGCTGCCTTTGCTCTGAAGACCCTGGTGCAGAGAAGATGGAGCTCACCATTTATTCCCCGTTTTTTTATTTACAGACCTATCCACGGGCAGGTCAGAGTCCGGTGGAGCCCTGGCTCTACCCCCTTTCCCTCCAGCACTAATTAGCAATGCAATCCCACAAAGAGTGAAGTTGCCCGAAACCTCCCCTCACTCACAATGATTTATGTTCAATTTGTACAAATGGAGAAAATGAGATTTCAAATTTCAATGCCATTTCTGCAATGAGGTGATTAAAAGAGAGAGAGGTATTGCGTTCTACTGTATAGAATATTGATCCCAGTGCTATTTTCCTTAGCAATAACCATTAGCTCAGTATTATTTGCAAACCTCTAATGTGAACCTGGAGATGTAATTTACATTTGTGCTTTACTTATTTGCTTTAACAAAACAACACAAAAGCTTTGGGTCTTTCAATCTATCCTTATTGTCAATAAAATTAGCAGTTCATAAAAAAATTAATGTATATGCAAAACCATCACTTCCTTGTAAACTGCACCGAGACTGTAAACGTTGCCCAGAACAAAAGGGAGATAAACTATTAAAAGGCTCTGGCCATTAACAAATTGAATCCCAACCAATTTTAGAGGAGCTCTCTTTTGTCCCCTTCCTTAATTTCTGGGCCCCTGGGAGCCCAGGAAAGTTTTGGAAGTGTGGGGAAGTGTCCCCAAGGAGCAGGGTGTTGACAGGGTGCGTGCGACGGGGCCGTTTCGGGGTCAGACGCGCGGCCGGGCACACGCAGATGTCCCGGGGAGCACCCGAGGGAACAGACACGGGAAGAAAGAGCGCAGTCGGCGAGAAAGGCACGGGCGCTTGTCAGCCCCAGCCCCTGAATGGGACCAGGCAGCTCCTCGTCCTGCTGCTGCTCCCTCCAAACCCATCAGCTGCTTCTGCTGCCTGGCAGAGTTTAGAAGATGAGAACAAGGAAAGAAGAGGGAGAAAGGGAAGAAAAAAGAAAAAGCTAATGACCCATAATTGCCATGATAGTGGAATAGGGCCCGGGCAGCTGTTTTACATTCCCGGTATGTATAGTATGCAAATATCTACAAAGGGCCGACACAGTTTCTCTATTGTGGATCCTGAGGGTAACCAAATTAGCCTTTGGCAACCATGGTAATTGGGAGGTGCTGTTCCCATTAGGAGTCCTGCAAATTATGAAGAAAAATGGACCAAAGGCTTTGTCACAAATAATAATGCTGAGAAGAAAAGAGCAGGCAGCCGGCTTTGCTTGCTTGCTTTTTTTTTTTTTTTTATTCCTACATTGTGTTGTTAATATCTCTCTGTTTAGTAATAAGAAAACAGTCCTCACTGCCTTGCTGGACCCTCCTGGGCTTTCCACGGCAATATTGAGTTCTGGGAATACTAAATATGGGACAGCAACATCAGCTGAGAATTCCCCAAGCAGAAGCCCCTGACCAGGCCCTGTGTTCAGACAACGCTGATGCTGCTCTGCGTGGGGTTAGCTCCAGGAGCCAGGATTGGGATGAAGAGCCCAGAGCTGGTTCTCTCATTCACAAAGGCCGCAGAGCACCAGCCACTTTTCCTCCCTATCTCAGATTCATGCAGCTAAACACAGATTTGTTCTCTGAATCACCCAACTTTGCTGCACAAGAGGCTCCATTTCCCACTAATTATTTGAATTTGTCTTTCACTCTTCCCACCTTCTTTGATCATTCCATAGTTCTCAATCCCAGCATGCAGAATCCTGTTTGATTGTTATGATCTACTAAAAAATTCACAACTGCCAACTTTTTGAGTGGAGCTCTCAGCTGTGACACCACGAGTCAACACCAAAAACATTAAACGCTGTTGTCTCTAACACTCCCAGAGCAGAGCTCACTGTTCCCACGAGCCCTTGTGCCTGAGGTCCAGCTGAACTCCCCACACCGAGACACAGCCATGAGATCAACCCACATGTCCCATCAGCCAGGTTCAGGTAATGCTCCAGCCTCTCTTCTGTCCTGCAAATCTCAAGAGTTTTGGAAGACATCACACTTACAATGAAAATTAGGAAATGGTCTCACTTGCTTATGTATTTCTTCCCCAAGTCAATGTTTTGCCTAACTGGCAGCATGAACAGTCCTTTTTCAAGGAAGAGGAGAACATCCAGGCCATTTAATATAAAGATTCAGAACGACCTCAGGATTCCACACTGACTGTGGTGGCTGTAAAACCCAAATTAGCGAGTTTTATAAGAAAAAAAAAAAATTATAAACCAAGTCTCACAAAGAGCAGTTGTATTTTAATTTTTCATGCCAGGACTAACTCTTCACCTTACAACCACTGCAGCACAAGCCGTCAGCCCATATCTTTATTTTTTCATGGTTTCCCCTCAGGGCCTCTTTAAAGAGCCAGCAGAAGAGTCACTTCCCCGCTGGTGCAGTTGGCACGACTGCAAGTGTACTTAAAGTTTGCGTCTGATCAGGTTATGTGTATTGGATCTGAAACCAGTTAGTCAATTCTTCCCGGTCCCTAAGTGGCGATTTGTGGTAATGTCTACATCAATACTCACAGAGCTGCGAGCTGCTTTACGTAAAGCAAATGTCTGCAGGATGGAGGGGCTGCTCCGAGGGCTGCCGGCTTAATGGAGATGCGGCTGGAAACAGAACCACGCGGATACAACAGAAGTGCCGCCGCTAAAAGGCCCATCCTTCACCCACGCACAGCCCGGCGCGGCTGCTCGGGCACACGCCCTGCTCCCAGATACCTGGGCAGGCTCCGCAGCCTCCGGGTCTGTGCCCAGCCAGCCCCTCGGGCTCGGGACCAGCCACATCCAGCTCTGCTCTATTCATTCCGAATACTCTTTCTCCCTTTTCTTTTCAGCACCAGTCCTGATCCCCCCCTCCTGTATTTCCTTACTCCCTGGGCTCCAGAGGGTGGATACAGGGCACAAATTAGAAACAGCAGAAGGCCAAGAAAACAAACCAACCAACCAACAACCCCACACTAAAGCAAAGTGTAACAGAAAATTAGAGAAAGGTAAAAGATGTTATAGCATGAGAAAATGACGATTAATGAAAAAGCAGGAGGTGGCTACTGTTCAAACTACAAACAACAGAAAACAACTCTGAGCAATAAACAGTATTCGATTAAGCGTTTCCAGTAACAGCTTTTTTCTTTAATATTTGTCTCTTCGGTCCCAAACAAAACACAAACCCTTCCGAGAAAGGATTATCTTTGTTTGTGAAATGCACAGCAACACAGGCTGACCTCTGCAAGGCCTCGTGGCATCACTGACCTGCACACACCCACAGGTGTGTCGTGTTCTGGGGAGAACTTCCTTACAGGGCCATTTCTCTGTGAGATGCCCATGGACAATGGGGAAAACATGACCCAGCTCCTGTCACACCCCACATCTCCTCCTGCACCTTGCTGCTTCTGCTTCACATGGCTTAAAAATGCCAGGACTTTCACAGCAGCTCCACAGCAATTTACGCCTTGTAGGTCATTTAAATACACTGCCTGAAGTGTAAAATCTGGGAACTGTCAGTAAACCTGAACTTGGCAAAAAGCATTGCAATTTATTACAGTAAAGTGCTTTCTGTATAGCAAGAGCTGGCTCGGATACATCACATCTCAAACAAAAATATGGAATAAATGATCTCCCAAGGTCTCTTCCAACCTGTTTTCCAAGACTTTACAAAGAAAAAGAGCAGAGCACAAACGCTGTGGAGCAGACCTGGCATTCCACCCCTTCGGAGCACACAAATTCCTACTCTGCACCAGCACTGCAACAAGCTCCTGTGCTCCAAGCTTCCAAGCTGCTCCAGTATTGAAGATACGACTTCAGACCCTCAGTCACACCATCTAAAACTTAATTTCAAACAAACAATAAAATCACCAGAAAAAAAATAAACCTGATTTGCCAAACTACAGCAAAGAAAACATTCCCAAATCTACCAAATCTCTGCACCCTCAGTTCTTCCACACAGGCAAAGAGGGTTTGAGCAGTGTCATTCAAGGGGGTTGTGAAAGCTTCACTTTCTAGCAGAGAGATCCCGCCCAGCAACTGCAGACAAAGGAGCCTGTTATTTTGGGAGGAAAGGGAAGGCCAGAAATACTATTTATTTACACAAATAATTTTCCTTAGAAAGGAATAATTACTGACCCTCTTTCTTTGGAAGTTCCCATCAATCACAGTGGGGCAGCAAGTCAGGCTGAGCAGGACCAGCCCCTACAGAAGGCTCAAAGAAGAGCAAGGGGAGAGAAGCAGAGATGTTTGCTCAGGAGCAGGTACTTGCAGTATTTGTTTATGGTGGGCACATTTTAAACTGATCTGACTGTTGCAGGTCTGGGCCGTGGAGCGAGCGGTGCTTTGTTATTGCTTTTGGGGTTCACTTCAGTTTTATACTCACTTCTGTTGTTCTTTCTAGATCAAATAGCAAACGATTGGCAGGAATCCTGTAAATCTGAAAGGATGCTCATTGATTTCCCACATTTTTCTCCAACATTTCCAGAGATTAGTGCATGTAATATTTTAATACTATGGCATAAATACGCATGAGAGGGAGAGCTCTTATATTTATACACTTACAGTGTGTGTGATCCTGATATCCATGTGATTAGATACACGCACATGTGGTAAAATGCACTTAACACAAGCTTGTTTGGGGCTCAGGGAAAGCTCTACCCAGTGAGATGCAACAGTCAAATCTGGATTTTTCACCAGAAAAGAGAGAAAGTCTGTACTTCTAACAGATTTGGTATTTTCTCTCCATTCCCAAGTCCCTGAGAAATAAGTTTAAGATTGGAGATGTTTTAGCATCAAAAAACTTTGATTTGTTTTAAAGACTTTTTAAACTAAAAAATTTCCATTTCTAATTTTTTATCTGAGTTGCATTATGGGAGGTTATATAGCAGATTTATGGGACAGAAAGGCACTTTATAAAATGCTTAAAATACATATTAAAAGAAGAAAAACCATTGAACTATAATAGTCAAAATAAGGTGAAATCAAATCGAAAGCCCATCTCAGTAATTGTCTTCACGAAGCCTATGCAGGCATCAGTACTTCTGCTAATGACACAGAAAGGAAAAAGATGAAAGAAAAAGTGGGATATATGGAATATTCTGGAACAAAGGAAATAGAGACGTAGTTACTACAAAGGTTACTGTATATTTATTTAGTCAAGTCTGGAGTCCATCACTAGGTAGCCTTGAACCTGTTGGATCCTTGCCTGTGCTGGACTCTGACAACCCACACACTGTCCTGCCTCCTCATTCCCTCTTGGGAAGGACAGATCAGTTTTCCTAATTCAGGTCTCCTTTCCACTCAAAAACACGGGCAGGATTTATTTTAGGAGATGAAATGACCAAAGACTGTCCTGAAGAAGAACCATAAAACAGGCTGCACACAAATGGTAAAGGAAACACGTCACCCAACAAAATGGTTGAGCGTTTCAGAAACATGACAGAAGACCAATATTTGGGTTGCTTGGGTGTTGGTTTTTTTTTAATGCATAGAATCCCAGAATTGTTAAGGTGGGAAAGGATCTTTAGGATCATCAAGTTCAAACCCAGCATGACCACCATGTTCACTATCAAACCCTCTACTAAAGGCAACTGAATCAATTTGGGCCATTTCTTACTGAAATTATTAGGGTTTGCTACTGCTGGGTCCTCACCCGCTCATAGCTTGGTCATGATCCCGCACTCACAGAGAACTGATGGACACCCTTTGGGAATGGGCAGGAATGTTTGTCCTCACAGCAGTCGTTGCCTGGGACCAAAGAGTTTGGCAAATCACTGGCTCAGATCTGGGCTGATGAGATGAACTTCAGTTCCTTCCCAATTTTAGCCCTTCCAGCCATCACTCAACACCTTGGCAAGAACCAAGTCACAACAACATCTAATGGGCTTTGACCATCATCAGAGAGTGAGAGAAGAATGAAAACCCTGCCAAGACCCTGGCAGGCTCACTCAGTCCTTGTGACCATAGAAATGGTGTTGGAGGCAACAAACAAACCCACAAGCTCGTTCCCACTGAGGGGAAAAGGAAGAAGTCCCTCATTTACCCATTCTGAGGTCACAGCCATTCTGTTTCCCAAATACCACATTAGAAAAGAGAAAAATATAAAAAAAAACCCCCAAACTATTCTTTGATTAAATTCAAGGATGGGTTAAAATGTAAACGGACTGAAAAAATAAAAGGAAGAATTTTGGTTATAGAAATTTCAAGTGTCTCTCTTTCCTGATGTCCTTTCCACCTCTAGAATAACGACTCTAATCCCTGCTGGTAACGTTCCTCTCTTTTCACTAGAGATGTGACACGGGAGAGCTGGGAAGAGGAGAGCAGCAGCCTGACCTGCACCAGGTCAGTCTCCTCTGGTCACGGGGCAATTCGAAAAAGTATCTGAGCAGAAAAATGCTCTTTTTCCCCCCCTTTTTAAAAATAGTATGACTAAATCCATCTGGGAGGTTGTAAACAGGTCATCTCCTTCCCCAAAACCAACCCAAAAGTGACAGTGTTCACTGTGAAATGAGACTGCAATGCTTTAAAGAAAAAAAAAAAAAACAAAAAAACCAAAACAACTTAAAAAAATCAATCCAAAACAGCAAAATGAAACACCTAAGGGGAACCTGGGCCGAGCGAAGACAAAGCAATGGACTGGACCCACCTGGAGAGCAAAGCTAGTCGGCCGGGCTTTGTGGCAGGAGGAACGTCCGCTCGGGCGCATGTGGCTGGAGAGCGTCTGGCGGCCGCGCCGGAGCCACGCCGAGCGCTCCACATCTGCCCACGGCCCCGGCACGCCGTGGAGATTGGCTGCCGAGCGTGCCGGGGAGGGGGGACCAACTGCGAGGTGGTGGGGGAGTCTGGCTGACTGGAGAGAGGGGCTTCAAATTTTTTATTTTATTTTTTTATTTTATAAGCTACATACATGGAATGCAAAACCTCCATTTATTCCTTCTGGGTCATATGAGGGAGCCACTGGCAAAGATAATAATATATGAAGCAAGAGAACGAGAGGGAGAAAGAGGGAGGGAGGGGAGGGAAGGAGGGAGGAAGGGAGAGAGAAGCAAAAGGCTTTCTATTATTCGGGACACTGGTGATGCACACTGAGGCAGTTGGAAGATTAAATTAAGTATTATATCTGCTGACCCCATTGCCATGGTTACCGGACAGCGGAAAATATTAATCAAGCCAAGCCTTTTCAGCTGAACATACGAGAAAAAAATGCTAAATATAAATATATATGTACATATTTGCTGCTCTGCCATGCTAATGTGGGCTGCCAGCAACCAAACCACCTGATATCACGGAGATAAACAAATTTAAAATATCCTTGCCGCACAAGAAGGCTGACGTCAGCGTGGCGAGCGCAGCACGAGGACGGGGCTGCAGCGCTCGCTCGCCCTTCAGCCGATTAGAAAGGGAATTTGAATAAGGAATGGCGACATCTTGCTGGGTGCCTGAGCTGAGGAGGCATTTAGGGTTCTGTTCCCAACGGGAAGGGACGATCCTGTTGTCCAGCGCGAGTCCCGGCCAAGAGCCAGTTCTGCCATGCGGAGCCCTGGAGTCATGTCCAGACCGCACACTTCCCACGGGGAATTAAAGCAATTCCCACCAACCTGGTCTTCACCTTCAAACCAGAATCGTGCTCAGAGGAGCCCCCGCGGCAGTGGGATTTGCCCTTGGGAGGGATTCTTTGTGTGCAGGTGACCTGAAGGTCGCTGGCCTCCCGCAGGTGGGACAGACCTGGCATGGGGGCACGGCCACAGCCCCCGCACACTGACACATGACACTGAGGTACCTGAGGGGACAGACAGCCAACGTGGCCAGGCTCAAAGAGAACACGGCCAACTTCTCAGAGGGTATCGTAGCTCTGCTGAACCCCTGAGCCAGGCTGCACCTGCAGCCAAAGCCCTCCACCCCTCAACCCAGGACAAGTCCCTTTGCAAGGAACCTCTTCAGTTTTTGGAAAGCGCAAAGTACAGCCAAACCAGACCCAGGTGAATAATAATTTTGATACTGAACTACTACCATTTTTTAACTCTAATCTTAAATACAGAAATGGGAACAACAACACAAATTAATCTGTCCTTTTTCATACCATCATTGGCATTTCATACAATCACTGGTGTAACTCAAAAGGGAACATAAACTCCTCATTCTCTGCTCTAACCACATACTAAAAAAGGACGTCAATACAAAGACAGTATTTCCTCCCAGTCACCGTCTTCACTTTTGCCTTGTTGTCTGTTTTTGTCTGTATTTTACAGGACAGTTTCATGGGGCTGCTGCTGACTTGTGTAATTTTCCCTGACGCATTCAAGCCAGCAGAACACTGAGGTGACAACACATCCTCTGTTGTGTCCTACCCACACATGGAGCTGCTAGAGACGAGAAACAGGAAAAAATTGAAAAGTAGAAGAATAATAAGCCACTAAACCCAATGAGAAAGCAAAGCATTTTAAGGGAATCTGAGATGGAAGCAATTAGTATTTTTCAAGAGAAGCTTTGGCTGGACCATTCCTGGAAGTGTTCGAGGTTGAATGGGGCTTGGAGCAACCTGGGATATTGGAAGGTGTCCGTGCCCATGGCAGGGGGTGGGATGAGATGGGCTTTAATGTCCCTTCCCACCCAAACCATTCCATGATTCTATGAATATATTAATAAAGGTACTTCATAACAGTTCTGTGGGGCTGGATATATACCAGCCTTCTCAAAATCCAGCAGCCTGAGCTCCCCAATGCAAATATACATATAAAATATTGTATAGATTATACAAAACAAATGTTCTGGTTCATTTACAGTTCTGTAAAAGCAGAGCCAAATTTACTGAAGGCATAAACAAGGACATCTATTTCATTTTTAAAATGTTAATGAAGAATGAGATTGTTATTTGTTCTTGGTCTATTTTGTGATTTTAGCCAATAGTTCTAGTGATAATTATCAACTGTTTATATTTAGATGAAAGCAGCCCATATGGCAACAACAGAACAATCTGATGTTTAGATCCTCAGCTACATGTTTTCTATAAATAATATGATTGAATAACTGTAACAAATTATTTCATCAGTCTAAAAGCAGAAACCAATATATAACAACTAAGAAAGCCATTTACTCATTATCTGCAAAAAAATAAATACCTTCCCAAGTACATTTAACAGTTAGGAAAAGAAAAAAAATATAATAATACAGATATTAGCCCATAAACGCTTACATTAATTTATCTTAAAATTTACTTCTTAATTTCCATGGACACACACAGAGTATTATGTGGGTTCCTATGGTAATTAAAGGGTCTGCCTAATTTTGCACACAAACGTGCACGGTTATGTGATGTGTTTGCACCCGAATCTTACCAAATCTCAAGCCTATTCAAGCTGTCCTGCCCATTTCTCACATTCCAAACCTTACGAATGCCCTGCTGAAAGGGAGCTCAATCCTGGGCTTGGGAACCCTCCTCAGGTTGGAACAATCGAACTAACGCCATTCCCAACGTTACGGCAACGCCAACACACCCAGAGAGAAAGGCTTCAGCAAAGCCTTCCCGGGATTTTTGGACTCAGTCCCTCAGGCAGGATTCCAGGTTGCAGAGCCCTTCTCCTCCTCGCACAAAGGAGCGGCCCCAGGCCGGGGCAGCCGTGGGGCCTGCCCAGCCACCCCTTCCCAGAGGGAGAATGATTGCGGCACAATGGCCGGCACGGCCGGCTTAGGGCAGCTGTGTCATATAAATTGTCAGCAATGACCATAAGCACTCAGAGAAACAATTTAATTCCTCACTCCCGCCATCATGGGCTGATATATTCTTTCAAGGTCATTACCCAAGGCTAGGAGGGTCGCGTGATTAACGAGTGACACGTCCAATGAGGGCGGCTGTGCCTGAGCAGGCCTTATATTAATTAGACAGAAGTGCTGAAAAATAAACGGTGCCTGGCAAGGAGGGGCCAGACCCACACCTCCATGGCTGTGCACCTCCCCAAACTCTCCACCACCACCCTGCTCCTTCAACCTGCCACCATTCCAGCAATTCATGAGCAGCATACACAAAAGATGCTTCTTTCCTGGTTTAAATTACTTGGGCTCTCACCCCAAC
This sequence comes from Corvus cornix cornix, assembly GCF_000738735.6. Lineage (NCBI taxonomy): Eukaryota > Metazoa > Chordata > Aves > Passeriformes > Corvidae > Corvus > Corvus cornix. Next base: position 595,381 of record NC_046341.1, read on the forward strand.
TTTTTCTTGAGTCTTTGGTTTATGCTTTTCTTCCTTCTTACCATAGGTCACTGACTTACACTGCATGGAAGTACATGAGACTTCTGTTCACAAGTAACTTTGCATCTCCAGAGCAAATTTAAAATTAAAAAAAAGTCCCAAGGCTTGCAGGTTTGTGCCAGGCAGTTGTAGAGACACAGAGCAAACAGCACAACATACACTGGCTCATCATCAGCAATAACTGGGCTCCAGAACCTCTGAGCAGGGCAGGCTTTCCAAAGCAATAAGGCACCACCCTCTGATAATCCACTCTCCAGAACTCTGGGACAGCGAGCCTGCTATGCCACACCAAACCCACATGATGCTATGGAACCAGGAGAGATGGCTCTCAGCAAAGACACGGCTCAGGACTATCTAGACTTATTATTCAGGGAAAATGTCTTTGGACACCACCTCAATCTCAGATCTCCCCCTCCACCTCCCCCAAAAACCTGGAAATCAGCCTGCTCACTCAAGCCCACAGCACACTGAACTGGGCTTGGTGTAGCTGTTCCAACAGAAAGAGGGAAACCCACTTCATTTTCATCGTGTTGGGGGCACTGCCACCAGCTCTGTCTGAGGTTTATGAGTCAGCAGAAAATTACCTTTCAACAAAGACAGTGTACTCCAGATTTGCCTGAGCAAGAAGGACCCAATTTTCCAAGATTCTCAGCACTCACACCTTCAACTGACCTAAATGAAGCCACCTCAACAGCTCTGCACAATTACAGTCCAGTGTTACCAATATTCAACTGTTCCCCCCACAACACCGTGACACCTTCCAGCTGCTCAGGCACTGGAAACCAGGACTCCTTCTGGTGTTTTACCTTACAATGGTCTCTAGACAGGACCTTCTCCTTAGCCCCAGCCAAGATTTTGGTTACGCAAATCACTCACCCCTCACAGCAGCACCTGGCCTGCAGACAGCTCAGAGCACCTGGCACCCAACCATGTCTTCCAGGCTGGAATCCTCCAGACTCCTCAAATAAAATCTTGCCCCAGCAGTCCCTCACAGCATTCCTGAGGCAGAAGAACCCTCAGAACTCCCTTCCCATAACACGTTCCCAGCCCCTGGCAGCTCTGCCCAGTGTGGAGAGCAGCCAGACCACTCCCCCACCCCCCACAGGTGATCCTGCTCTCTGTTAATCACCATCAATTAACTCATTAACTCAGCACAGCTGACTTTTTCAGAGCCCTCATTTTCTATGTTCAATACATTATGACAAAAAGGAATCATAAAGAAGAACAGAAGTTAAATCTAAGCAGCAGTTTTTTAGGGTGTCACTGGTCTAATGACGCCCAGTGGCTTCCCCATGTTCTCACTACACAGATGCAAAAGACAGCAGGAAGGAAAAGCAAAACTCTGCCCTAATCACTAACTTGATTGTCACCTGCTTATAATCCACCATCAAGGATTCCAAGACATTTCCCTGGGAATGTCTGTTGGGCACTTGGAAAAGAGCCAACACCTGAGAAAAGGAATTGAGGCAAACAGCCAAACACCTGTGGCTAGGTTGTTAATTAGACTCAAAAGTAATTTATTTTTTAATCCAAACCAAAGTTTCAACTTATTTTTCTAGCAGCATCATTCAGACTGATTCCCTTCTTCCTTCTGAAAAGACAATTAACAAGAAATCCCCCCCAATTTAGACTTTAGCCCAGCTGCCCCCACTTGTGTCGCCCAGGGGCAGCAGCAGAGGCACAGGTGGATCATCAGTTCCAGAACCACTGCTGGGCGTGGGCCCAACAGGTGCTTGGCTCTTGGGGCAGCTCCTTAACAAAGACCAGCCAATATTAGTGCAGGTGAAATCCAGCAAAAAAATAATTGCATAGAATATGTATCAGGAATAAATAATAACTATCAATTAACCTGGGTTACTACAGAAATAAAATCTGAACATTCCCCACCACCCGCAGGTTCTGCGCTGCTGCTCATCACCTGAGGCAAATGCTCTCTCCTTCCCTCTCTTCCTTTAAAGCTCCCAAGCTCAGGGCAGTCCTGAGCAGCCACAGGTCACCCATCAAAGGTGGAGCTTCCACAGTGTCCCCAACCTGCAAGCCAGGAAAGGGCAGCAAGAACAGGATCACTGCCCGTGCAGGAAAAGCACACACACATCTAACACACAGAGGTACACACACACAGGTACACACACACTGTACACACACACACACAGGTACACACACACTGTACACACACACACACAGGTACACACACACACACTGCACACACACACACTGCACACACACACACACAGGTACACACACACACTGTACACACACACACTGCACACACACACACTGTACACACACACACACACACACTGTACACACACACACACAGGTACACACACACTGTACACACACACACACAGGTACACACACACACACTGTACGCACACACAGGTACACACACTGTACACACACACAGGTACACACACACATAACACACACAGGTACACACACACACTGTACACACACACACAGGTACACACACACACACTGTACACACACACACTGTACACACACACACTGTACACACACACTGTACACACACACAGAGGTACACACACACACTACACACACACACACTGTACACACACACACTGTACACACACACAGAGGTACACACACACACTGTACACACACACACAGAGGTACACACACACACTGTACACACACACACAGGTACACACACAGAGGTACACACACACACGGGTACACACACACATAACACACACAGGTACACACACACACTGTACACACACACACAGGTACACACACACTGTACACACACACACACAGGTACACACACACACTGTACACACACACACACTGTACACACACACACTGTACACACACACACAGGTACACACACACACACTGTACACACACACAGGTACACACACACACACACACAGGTACACACACACACTGTACACACACACACACTGTACACACACACACTGTACACACACACACAGGTACACACACACACACTGTACACACACACAGGTACACACACACACACACTGTACACACACACTGTACACACACACAGGTACACACGCACTCTACACAGGTACACACACACTGTACACACACACTGTACACACACACACGTAACACACACACTACACACACAGGTACACACACACCGTACACACACAGGTACACACACACACACTGTACACACACACACACAGGTGCACACACACGTAACACACACACATACACACGTAACACACATACATAACATACACACAGGTACACACAGAGACACACATGGCAACCAAGGCCATTTGCACACCCAAACAACAGCCAAACTCTGTGTTACCCTGGGCCTGGCAGCCTTTCCCACCTCAAGGAGTGCCTGTGGTTTTGGCAGGTACAAAAGCACTCTCCAGGCCTTCACAATGGCCTTTTCCACCTTCCCAGGAGTGACCACTAGGAATTTGATTTTCTTTTTTTTTTTTTTTTTTTTTTTTTTTTTTTGGCATTTCTTTAACTTAATTTTGGTTCACCTAGAAACAAGAAAACCAAAAAGAAAGAAAACACGAAAAGGCTACATTAGCCCTATAACCTTTTTATGACATGGGGTTATGACTTGGAGCTGGTAACACTGTTTGATACTTCCCTACTCTTAAATTGCTGCATTTTTGGCCCTTTCTCCTAAGACTCCTCTTCGTGTCCACAAATTGCACCGCCTTGGAAATCTAGTGGGAAGAATTGAGGTTAAATCCCACTGTCTCCTCAATTTCTGTCCTCCATCGCCAACATCAGGCTGGATGCAGGATGAGTAATGGTGGAGGCAGAGCAGTTTGCAGGATTTCCAAGAGCTGCTCACCCCGAGCAGTGTGTGCACTGTGGTGGGAGCACAGGCTTGACCCCCAGTTGTGGTGCAGCTCCCACCAGTCCCAGCACAGCCTGCAAACACAGCTCACACACACGGAGCGACTCCATGTGCTCACACATGATCCGACACATCAGAACTGGGTTGGACTCATTTCCCAGGCGCCTGACATTGAAGCTCTGCAGACACATTCCCTGCAAAGCTCAGGACAGCCATTTGAGCAGTGGTTTTTCAGCACCAGAACCATCACCACGAGCAACATTCCCTGGCCTTACACCACACAAAGGCCAACATTAATTAGAGAGGCTAGGAAAGAAAGATTCCTCCCTTTCCATTCCAGTCCTTCCCTCCCAGTAACACCCCATTCCTGCACATCTGGGAAATGGGAACAGCACTGGGCACTGCCAGGTGGGCAGTTCACGTGAAAAGCTGATTCTTGGGCTATTTTTAATGTCTTCCCTGTGTATCCACTTACGTTGCATCTATTTAAGTGCATGTGAGTTTATGTGTTAATGCCTGCTCACATCCAGGATAAAAAATACACAGCACGGTTAGGCAAATACATGGAAATACAGACAGAATCCAATTCCTCTGGCAGACCACACAAAGGCTAAGAAATGAAAAATGCACTCACGCCCTCTGACACCCTGGCCGAGTGCACCGCGAGAGCTCTCGTGGTGGGGACTGAAGGCTGGCTGCTGGCTCCCTCTTTCTCCCTCTCCCTTTTCTGCTAAGGAGACACTTTGAGCGCCGGGATTGCTCACAATCTGGCTCTGTGATCCACATGCAGGACTGGTAATATGCCTGCTATTTCCCTCTCTCTCCCCCATCAAACCTCCCCCCCATCGCTCTTGTTCTCGTGTTCAGTGGTTATTTTAGCTTAATGCGGTGACATCACAGCTCGCTCAGTGAGTAAAGCCCTCGCTGTGAATACAGAGCACGGCTCCACTGATCACTTCCCAACGATGGGATTCAGTGAGGTTTGGGATTTAGCGCTCATCTCCACAGCAGAGGATGCTCTGTCCTGGAGCAGCTCCGTGTGGATTTCACAGTGGTTGGTACAGCCCTGCTGCAGCTGGGGGGGACAGCGATGTGTCTCACGCCCCAGACTGGGAGTGAAACCTGTGAGAGACACTTTCCATAAGTTCCCTCCTTTTTGACTAGCAGGGGAGAGCAGCTGGACACCTGTCTGTTACAGTCCTCTAAATCTGGACTGGGGGGGGGAGGGTGTGTATGCACAGGCTGGAAGGAGGTGGTTCTTAGGTGGGGGGAGAAATGGAGCGCTGGAAGGCATCTCATTTCTCAGCATCACTGAGGAGTCAAACCCCCACCTTGCATTAAAATGAAAATACTCTGTGAATTTTTAAAGCTGAACCCCTCTACAACTCTTCATCTCCCAGTAATTCCTCCACCCCATTATATCAGATCTGCAATAGTCTCAACAGCTTTCATGATTTTGTTCCATGTTCTTCTAAAATAGGAAACAAAGAAACAGCACATGATATTAGAAAAACTTCACAGCAGAACAGATAAGATGCAGGAGGAGAATAATGCAGTCAAATAAGCTTTCCATTATTAACCACCGTGCCCCGAGGTCTACGGGCATAGTCCCAAAACCTAAATTATCTTAAATCATGAGGTTACCAATAAAGACAGCTTGGGACAGCAGAAGGGGTCTGTGATTTCAGGGGGTTTGCAGACCACATATATATGATTAACATTTCTGTGCTACGGTTTATTACTTCATTATAATATTTTCCATCACAAATGAATAGGTAAAACACCTGGCTATTAAATATAAACCTATCCCTCAGGACGATCAGATTATCACTTGAATTTAAAATCTTTCTGAATTTTTAATAATGCATAACAAATAAGATTATTTATGCACTTTCTTGGCTCTGCTTGCAGGGCCCATGGTGACATGCAACCGCCGCTCCTGAAATCCAGGTCGGGGGGGTGGGGGGGGGGGGGGATACACACTCCCTGCTCCCCCTCTCTGCTCCTTCATCCAGCTCTGCCCCACATCCCCGCAGTTTTGGGGGATGAAGGGTTTGGGGGACACCGTGGCATGGCCAGCCCGTTTCGGAGCGCGGTAATGAGCCCTGCGGAGCCGTCAGCCGCGGCGGTGCGCAGGCAGCAGCTGAGGAATTGGGGCAGGCTGATGGAAAGTCAAGTGGAGGCCTGGCTGTCTGAAACCTCTTCAATAGATCTGTAGTCTGGACTTGAACCCTGCCCTCTCACCTCGGGGTCCCATATTTCTTCCCGCACCCCCCGCGCGCCGTCGGCGGCAAGGGGCCGCGAGTGACCCCGGTACCGCCGCCAGCGAGGGAGGGGAGCGGCGAGGGGGGAGCAGGGTCCCCGACTTCCTCACAGGTAATTAAGGGACTGTTTTCAAGGTTGCATGGGCAAAAGACAATTCGGCCTAATGAAGCATCGATCGGCCGGCGCGGGCAGACAGGCGCTGACATTCACTCCAGTACCTCAGCCCGTGGAAACCACCGCGCCGGGAACATCCCGCCATCGGCACTGCCCCTGACCCACCTGCGGAGACAGAGCCCGGCGTCCCCACACCCGCACGCTGAGCGGGATAACAATGTGCATTAGAGAGGCAAAGTGGGTTTGGGGTGGGTTTTGTTTGTTTGCTTCTCTTTGGGATGAACCTTGCTCATCGTTCCCATTCTAACCTCGCCAATCAGCGCCGGCGGGGCTGGATGCATGAGGTCAGTTATGGAGATGCAGGAAATTACTGGGGATTGGCAGGGCTGGTTTTGTCAATTTGTAAGCAAAACCCTGTGTTATTGTCGGGTTTTCATCTTTTCATCACTGTCAGCCTGTGCTGGCACATGAGAGCTAAGAGCAAAATTGTCTCAAAGGCTGCTGGAAAATTAATGGTGGAGGATTAAAAATATTTTTGTGTAAAATAGAAATAGGAAGCAGGTACTTACATTAAAAAAATAAAGCCAATTAAGCCCCCTGGAAGTGCTGACACATCCAGCTCGCCGCTCACCCTACCCAGGCATCTGCTCCCTGGCTCCGAAGCCAAGCAGCTCGGCAGCATCGCGTTCCTGGGCTCCCCAACCTGCCCTCGCCTCACCCAGCCCCTTTCTTCTGGCCCAAATGTTTGCATTTGTAGGACATCTGAATGGTAATAAAAGGGCCAGGAAATGATAGTTGTGCCAAGTAAATTGGGGTGAATGCTGGGGGAGGGGAGGCCGGATCGATTGTGAAACAACTTGTGCATTATCCGGGAAGGATTTGCTCACGGTCCTGCGCTGCTCCGCGTACGAGAGGCCCCGCACTCAACAATAGCGTGTCCCCTCAGAGCAGGAAACACAAAGGGAATTTGCTCTGATTCAATCCACACAGTGAGGCCCCTCTGGGGCTAAAGAGGGTCACTTTTACCCTGGCTAAAAATAAAGAAAAAAGATTTTTTTTCCCCTCTAACACACACACACACACGCACACACACGCACATGATCCAGCTGGGGAAAGCAGCCCACCTCCACTCAACCAGATGCTTAAAAATCATGAGCTGCCTCTCTCACTTTTTTCCACTTAGACTTTAGAATTTATCAGAATTTACTTTAAAAAGATTTAAACAAGTAGAACACGATCAAAGAGCAGCAAAACGGCCTCTTCCTTTTATTTCATTTCCTTGTCTAACAAGTGCTTTACCCAGGGATTGCTGAAGCACCAGCCCCTAATAACAAAGGAGGTGACACTGTGAGGGCACAGAACTGTAAACTGAATTTTGAAAGCCACACAAGAGCCCAGATATCAGGGTTGTGCTGTATTCAGATATATTTGTTTTCTAATACTTCACCTTTTTTGTTCTACTTCTAATCCCAAATTCCTCCATCAAGCACAGGTCAGTAACGATGCAGCAACTGTGTGCAACACCTGCTGAAATTACACACAACAAGTTTTCCCTAAAAATCACTAAAATGTAGCTCAGCAGATTCTATCTGCATTCATTTGGCAGAACAAGAAGATATTGCTGGGGACAAACTCTGCATAAAGCAGCCCCGAGCCCCCTGAGTTGGCGGAGCTCAGCCCAAACAATGGCCGCTTCCCATTCACCTTTCCCCAGCTTTTCAAAAGAACATCCCAGAAACACAAAGCAGCAGCGGGAAATGGCAATTTTATGAATCCTAATCAATCAAAGGGCTTATTAACTCAATGTGAAGCCAGATTAAAATCTTTAATTATAAATCGTGCTAAAAGGAAAAACAAAATGTACTTATGGTACATTGAAAATTCCGGATATTAACATAGTTGCCATTATCTCTCGCAATATTAAATTTCCCCTCCCTGCCTTGCAACATGCTCACCTTTTTCTGTTCCTAAAGAACAGAACCGCAGAGCAAACTCATTTTTCTCCTTCCCAGCCTTATTAAAATGTATTCCTGCTCCCCGCAGCCGGGGCTTTGCAGCGGTGGGGCTGCGGGAAGCCCCATCCTGGAGGGAGCGGGTGTTTATCAAGTGGGCCGGGTGGGAGTTCCAGATGGTTTTTTTGGGCCACAATCCAATGTGAGGCGTTTGTGGTGCTGGGAGCAGCCGCGGGGCGGGCGGCCGGCAGGGCTGCACCCTGCAGCCACGGGAAGAGGCCTTGGCGTGCGTGGGGCCACGAGCGCTTTTCTGCCAGGCAGACGTTGGGAAATGACCACGGCAAATGTAATCCCGGCTGGACGGGAGGGGGAGGGACAGCAGGGAACAAGCCACATGTTTTATTTATTTGTTCGAAGTCACGGTCATCCCATTTCCCTGTCCATGCCTGTCCCCCGGCCCGGCGCCGTGGTCAGCGCCCGCTGCAGAAGGTGCACACCCAACTTCTCCAAAACACGGCAGTTGGATGGGAAAGGGCTTCTTTTCCATTTGGAATATCAGCATTGTCAAGCCAGGCTCTACCTCTGTGGTTGAGAGCGATGTTCCTTGCGCTGCCTTTCCAGCAGGTTCCCTCGCACCCCGGCCTCCTTCCCACCCCTCCACAGTGTTGCATTTAGAACTAAGGATTTTTTTTTCCCCCCACAAAATTAGTTTTTCAAAGGAGAGTAGTATTTCTTTTAGAAAAAGATCCTACAGGACCCACTCGGACTGTGATTCTAGGTCATGTTTTACACAGAATTCCTATCTTCCTTTCTCTTGATACACTCCTTCCCTGGGATTTATTCCTGAAGCACTACCCAAAGGAAAAGCACCTTTGCTGAATTGAGATTTTTCAAATTTGCTGTCACTTTTGGAACTATAATTGAAATCCCAAATCGTGTTTCCCTTCTGTAGAACTTCAGGAAAACACAGCTGATGATTTTGAAATAGTTTTAGCTTGAAAAAAGGGGAACTTAATGTTACATTTTACAAACAACTGGTTGTCTCCAAAACGTTCACAAAAGGGGATTTCATATCTTAGGGAAGGGAATCACTGTCTCTACCCTGTAACTGCTGCCTGAGAGTTCTGCACCCTGTCCCAAATCTCCTCTGCTGCCCCCAGTGCCATGATTCCCTGTGCAGCTATTCCCAAACCCACCCAGGCAGGGTCGCGTCCCACCGCAGTTCTTGGGCAGGTAGATCATTTTTACTGCTGCTTTCCAAAGCAAGAACACGCCTGTCTGCAAATCCTGCCCAGCAACAAAAATGGAAGAGCCTGAGGACATAGAAAAGAGAATTTTACATATATAATCCATCTGGGAGTGAACCTTTCTGTACTCAACAGGCACTGCTCTGATTTGGGATGTTTCCCCCCTAATACACCCTTGCACGTACACTTTGCACATCTGTTCCTGCACTGAGCGCTTCTGCTGTGGCCCGTGCCCAGAGCAAGGAGCCCCACGTTGGGTTTACCAGGGTTAAGTCAAAGGTTCACCTTCAGGGCTGAAGCGCCCAACACCTCTGGGACCCTCGAGCCCCCGCCCACGGCGTCACAGTGACGCTGCTCCGAGGGCGATCTCAGCCCCATGACCAGGCACCCGAGGCTCCCATCCTGCTCTCTCCAGCTCCTGCCTTTCAGGAAATTCAGAAAAGATCCTTTGTGCCCAACTCGGGTTTCATTTCATTGCTTTTAAATTTGTTCAGCTTGACTTTTGACACTTCAGAGGCTTAAGCCTTCTTTAAGTACAACAATATAATAAATATTTGTGTTGCCAAAGGAAAAGTGGATCCGTTGTTAGTGTTAGGGAAAGCAGGATCTCTTTCTCATTCGTTTGGTATAAATAATTCACACAACTATGTGCATTTTATAAACATCATCTTTAGGAAACTGATACTATCAAACATTTTCAAGACAACACTCAGCAGCATATAAATATGCACAAAGTATTTACTACAGCAGATCTGAAACTAAACAAAAAAATTGTTAATGAAAGCAGAAAAATAACGATATTTTATATAAATAATTATGTTAATACAAAGTGTTTTCAGATTTATTTATACAAATTAGTCATCTGAATGACAAAAAGCTTTGACAAACTACAAACACCTATCAAAAATCATATTATTTGGCTCATTTTCCCTTGCAATTTCCATCTTTAGCTTGCCTTGGAAAAGCAGATTTAGAGCCTCCCCTGCTCTCTGTCAGTACAGCAGGAACAAGCCCAGTCAAAGGCATTTTCTTTTTCTTATTAAAAAAAAAATTTCCTGCTTTTTTCTTCAAAATATTTGAAGAAATTGTGTTTTTTTTAAAAAAAAGTAAAAATTGAACAATACATATCTATTTTAATACATAATTATTTCCCAAAAATATTCATGTGCAGCATGTTTGGTTCAATTAGGAAAAAAACCAAAACATATTTTCAAGTAACAATTTGACATGCAAAAAACATCTCTTTATTTTCCAACATAAAACACTTTAAAATCATCCAGGAAAGAAACTATATATTTAAGATGAGTATGAAAAACCCTGTGCACAAACTACCCAAAGCTCTACAGCTGCATTTTTTGCACGTTTTGCTAGCAATCTAATTTTAGGATTTAAGTGTTCCCGGCTTGTTGATGGAATGAGATCTTCTTGCATTGTTAGAAATTACAAGTTGGAATAAAACTTTCCAGTGAATTGACACCCCGCGGTTCCCCCCTCAGCCCTGCTCGGGGCCTGCGGCTGCGGGGCCGCGGTCAGCTCGGGGCCGCTCCGCGCCGCTTCCCGCATTTATTCCCGCATTTATTCCCGTATTGCCGAGCACAGCAGCCCGCTCTGCCTCAGACGCTCCCACAGGCAGTGCCCGGCCGGGATAAAAAGGCGGCGGCGTTGCCGGTTCCAAACCATTTACTGTGGATTAATCGGGCCCCGCGCCGGCGGCCCCTGGGCCGGGGCAGCGCCGCGGCCTCGCCGCGGCATCGATCGGCCCCTCCCGCCCGGGGCCGGGCTCGGGGCAGGTCCCCCCGGAGCCCTCGGGGCCGGCGCGCCGGGGGAAGCGGTATTGAGTCATGATCCGAGCGGCTGCTCATTGAGGGAAACGGGTATTGGCGTCCCCATCAGCCGGAGACACCCTGGGTGAGCTTAAACAAGTCCACTCGGTTAATGTCAGGCCCCCGGGGACACGCTCAGCCCCTCCGCTGACCATTAGGCCCCTTGATGGAGTGGACAATAAACCTGACAGGACAGGCTGGACACTGCTCACGAGCGTGACTGCGCCGACGGCGCGAGGGGACGGTTCTCTGCTGCTGCCCACGCTCTGTCCGTGGGCCATCCTCCGCTCCCTGCCCCGGTCTGTTCTCTGCTGCTGCCCACGGTCTGTCCGTGGGCCATCCTCCGCTCCCTGCCCCGGTCTGTTCTCTGCTGCTGCCCACGGTCTGTCCGTGGGCCATCCTCCGCTCCCTGCCCCGGTCTGTTCTCTGCTGCTGCCCACGGTCTGTCCGTGGGCCATCCTCCGCTCCCTGTCCCCGGTCTATTCTCTGCTGCTGCCCACGCTCTGTCCGTGGGCCATCCTCCGCTCCCTGCCCCGGTCTGTTCTCTGCTGCTGCCCACGGTCTGTCCGTGGGCCATCCTCCGCTCCCTGTCCCCGCCCTGCCCCGGTCCCCGCTCCAGAGCCCACCGCCAGCAGCCCGTGCTGCCCCTGCCACGGGCAGGCACTGCCCACGCCTACAGCAGGTACACCGGGACACCAGAGCGCTCCAGCCACCAGCAGGGCAGAGACAAATGGGCAACGTCCCCCAAAAACACCCCAGCCAACGTGCCGGAGCAGGTTATTTCATGCCATGTTCTTAGAAAAGAAAATAATCAAAAGGGAAAAATATAACAAAATACACCACTTTTCTTCATCCAGAGACCAATTCTTGGGAGAAGAAATCAAGTTTCAAAGTACTGATTCTGCATTCATCAGCCAAAAATAAAAAATTACCAGAAAATTCAACCTCAGTTGTTTTCTGATAAAGTACTGATAACTGCATTTATATTATTTAAAGAATTACATCTTCTTGTTGTTGTTGTTGCATGTGAGCTTATTAGTATTTACTTTCTTAAGTTTCTGCCAGTAAAAAGGGCCCTGGGTTTGACAGAGCAAATTTTCTAGTATTTGGAAGCTTTTATCCCAATTTTAACACCTTACCTCTTTTTCTCTAGAGAATTAAATGATACTGCATTAAAAAAGAAAATGATATAGAATTTTAAACAGTCCGCACAAGTGGGGAACTGACAGGTCATTAAATAGCTTGACTGGAAAGAAACTTCCTCCTAAAAATTTAGGGGTTTACATATAATATAGGAGTATGCCCAAATTTACGCATATACATGAGCATATATATGCAGCAATTTTACAACAGCTAAATAATTTGTCTAAAATTAATTTAAACAAAACCTACCTCTTAATATTAAGTACCTTATCAATAAAACACATTAAAGACAGAAATTTTCTTTTAACCTAATATTCAACAACAAAAAAAACAACACAGCCAAAGAATATGTAAGTATAATCCAGATTATTCCGATCTGATTTGTAATTTCAGTTCAACCTTAAAAGCTTTTAACAAAAGAAACATCCTTTTTGGCATAATGCATTGTCTAAGCTGCAGAACATGCTCAGATTTCAAGATATATTTATAAAAAGCCATTGAAAAAGCCTCCAACAATTTTGTGACACGTTTCTGACTAACTCAGTTAACGTTGCGTTTGGATGAATCCAACAACAAGCAGGTTTTTTCCTACCCCCCAGGTAACAGCTTTTGCTCAGTAAGTTGGAATTTTTTTAATATATTTATGTACCTATATATAGTTTATAATTTTTCATTGTTATTAAAATAATGCATAAAAATTAAGAAGAATGCCAACTTTTCTTTTTCCCTGTAGGACCTGTTACTTTAAAATACTACAAATAGTCCGGAATTCTCTGGGAGTGCATGCTCCTGGGGCACGAGGGCACGTGGGCTCTAGATAAGGAATAATTTAGTTCATCAGAAGGTGAAAAGAAAAAGCAGAGTAGGGGGAAAAAAAGTCCTATTTTTGCAGAAAGCCTTCTCCACCAATTAACTGAGAGGGCTCTTGTTTATTCCGGCTGGAGGGCCGCGGTTTTCCCTGGGCCTGCGGATGCAGATCCCAGTGTCAGAGGGGAGCCGGCACCGTTGCCCGGAGCTTCACCTACGGCTCCTCTTTGTGCTCCGCTTCCCTCACATCTTCCCTGCTGCATTTCCATTTCAAGCAGCTGCACAGGGATCGCTGCACGGATCAATTTCCACATCGAATATTTAGGAATACAACCAATGTATATTTTATATAAATATTTTCATTTAGTAGGAGCAGAACAGGCCTTTTGAAACGAGGGACACAGAAGCTCCTCACTGACTCTCCGGGCGCCTTCCCTTTTGGATCGCCAGAGGTTTTGTGGAACTTCCCGACTGCATCATTCCCACAGTTCACTGCCTTCTTCATGAAGTCTTTCTTGCCCTGGCAGTGACCTGTGGGCACCGAGAGGTGTCGTGGTGCCCGAAAGGGTGGCTTTGTGGAAGGTGACACCTCAGACAGGGCCCTCTCTGTGCCCTGGCCCAATCCTGTGGACGCTGCCCCTGCACAGCCGACCCAGGGCACGGAGCACCTGGGCCGTGGAAAAAAAAAGCAGGAAAAGTCTGAACTCGGCACCCATTGCCAACCATGAATGTTACAATTTTGTGGAATTAGGAAAATGTCAGGGGCAGAACAGGGATTGTGGCGACACTGAGGCCTTTGGAAAAGCGAGTGGTGTTCCTGCTGCCCACCTGGCTCTGGAGCGGAGCCCGTTCCTGCTGTGCAGCGCAAACTGCAACATTTACACACTGCCAGAGCTCGGAGCCCACAGACACTGGCCAGGGAGGGTCTGGAACGCCAAAAGCCAGTGTTGTGTGTGCACAAACCCCTGCCCTGACGGGGCTCTCTCACACTGGCCACAAGGGGAGGAGCAGAAAACTCCAAACTTCACTAGACATAATGGAACTTTGACCCCCGAACCTACACAGGGTCAAACCCTGTGTACCTACACAATTACATTCCAACAATCATTGAGATCACCCTGTGACAGTCAGTTTATATTCTATAAAACAGCTGCAACATTGGGAAAAGATACTGTGAGAAAAGAAGGATTTAAAAAAAAATTTCCAACCACTTTATTTAGAAGGAGCACAAAGGAAAAATGGTTTTAAGTACATAATAAAACCCCAAAGGTTGCATCCACATGGCGTCAATTTTCATGTCCACCTGACTGTTAAGCCCTTCCCTGCACAGCACCACTCAGCCCTGTGAAACACTCTCCAGCCAGGTCTGCTCTGTGCGCCTGCCCCACACACGTTACCTGTGTGCTGCACCTGGTGTGAATCCCACCGGAGTTCTGTGGGAATCTCTACATGGTTCATGCTCCAAAGGGTTCTTTTTCCCCCTTTCCTGTCTTTTCATGTGGTGTCTAAAATCATATGTGACCACTCCATTGTTTTTAATTGCCAATTTCCTTAAACACCATAAACCTGCCTGTTCCTTTTCCATTCTGTATTTTGCAAATCATCTGTGTGTTCCTCTGTTCTCATTTTTGCCACACACTTCCGTGCTAACCAGCAAGGTCACTGCAGAACCTATATTGATTTTCCTCCCAAATATCTAAGTGTACAAATACAGATTTTTACCAAGGGTTCAGAAGTCGTCCCTGAGAGCCAATGTAAACACCACCCGATACAGTGCGGAAGCCTTCGGAACATGCAGTCAGAAATGGACCTGTGCAGGTTCCCTTGGAATAAAAAGGGCTGGTTGACCTTTTCTTGGGTGAGTGGGGACTGTGGCTGAGACCCGGCTCTGGCTTCTGCCACTGGGGCACAGACTGGGAGGGCAGCCCTGGCACCACCGTGTCATTTATCCCACAGGTGAGTTCAAATACAAAATATTTTGCTTGGTGGATTGATCGTAACATTCAAACACACCTTCCACTACTTCAGCCCAGAGAGATTCCCTGTCCTTACTTTGAAATATATCCAGTGTAAATTTTCCAAACTTACCAGCCCAAACTGGAATCTTTTCTCAACCACGATAAATATCTGCAATCTCCCTCCATTGCTGGGAGCCCGTGCGGCTGAGCCTGGCCTGATCCTGCTTCTGCTCCCCACAGAGTTTAAACACCAAGCCTGGAGCTCACCAGAAAAACACCCAATTTAATATTGGTAATTTCTTTTATTTCTTCCTGAGAATGACTGAATCCTTTTTGGAGCCAAGTAAGGACCAGCTCTCCCCCTGAGACCACAAGCAACATAAATTCACAGGTAAAACCACATTTTCTTTTTTCTTAGCTTGGTCACTGCTAGGTACTGAAATATTCGAATCAGGATTACTAGGAAAAACCCAAACAACCAGGATGGATGGCAAGAAAAAGGGATCAATGTGGGACTGTGCCTCAGACACACATTTATAAGAAGCCAACTTTGCATTGTTGTACCAGATGCAGTCCCAGGGAAAAATGTATGCAGGCAACAGGGAGTTAAGTAAATAATTTTTTTCTTTTCTTTGTCGATGTGTTTAGTTCTCTTCCTGCCAAGACTCATTTCACTCTGCTATCTAGTGAGAGACACATATGGTGCAGTGAAATTGCCATCCAAGAAAGCATGTCCCAGCCTGTTGAGACATCATCAAATAAGATTAAAGCAAAGTAAAAATAAAAAGATAGAACGATTTTTTTTCTTTTTCTTGTACAGAGAACATCTGATGAAAGTCACTGAGGTACTTGAATGCTTCTAAAGGTTTTGCAACCATTTCTTTACTTTGCCTGGTTAAGAAAAAGGCAGAAATAACAAGCCAGTATCTCCTTTTTCTTCTTCAAGTTAGTGAAAAAATGTGTTTCATAATCAACCTGATGTATGTGAATAAAATACAATATTGCCTTCTCTGCTTCTGAGGAAAAAAGCACTTAAATGCACAGAAATACCTCAGACTTTCTGCACTGATGGCCTCTCCACCAGCATCTCTTGAGTTCTGTATGCAAGAATTGGGCCAGGACAAAATAATCGGGCTACTAATCTACCAGTGAGGAGTTGGACTGTGATGATCCTTGGGCATCCCCCTCCAACCCAGAATATTCTATATTCTGTGACTATAGTCCAGAGAAAGGTCCGAGTTACCTCCCAACCAGCATATTCAGGTGTCTCTGCCTAACAACTGCTACCTTACATTAAATTCATCCAGAAATCCAAGCGGCAGGACTTAAATATGTGTGAAACCACTGCCTGTTCTCCTTACACAGGGACACTGGATGGAGGTGACTTTACAGGTTCTTTTCCCTATAAGGTCCTTTCAGTTCCCACATTAAAAAAAACAGAAGTGGGTACAGAAACCCCAGAAAAAACCACCACCTGCTCTTGCACATGGTACTTGAGGACAACCTGTAGGACCAGAGTGGAACTGTTGTAGTAACAAGAATCACTGAGAAGCAACTCAGCAGCTCCTCTTTACCACTTTGAAATCAGGCTCTAGAAATATTCCACTTCCCACCAGGAAAGCATCAGCAAACACAACACATACAGTATGTTCTGTACTCTGAGTAAATAAACAGGAGTCTGCTCAAAGCCAAAAAAAAAAAAAAAAAAAAAAACAACCCAGGGGAGAGGAGGAAGCCCAGATCAAATTTCCATTGTTGATCATGAGAGAAGTTCAAGGGAGCTTCTTACCCACACGGAATAATCTGCAAAATGGGTCCAGCTTCAGAAACAAGACATATTTTGGGTATTTCTCTGCCAATGTCCCCAGTTAGAACTGCATTTCCAGTCTTGTTTCCAAGCCGTCGCTGGACTGCAGGAAAGCAACAATGCATCAGTAGCAGAGATTATCCCTGGCCTTAATAAGCTGTTGTTGGCTTTCGTAACAACTGCAGCCTAGGCCGAGTCACACCGAGCTCAAAGACAATCTTACCAATAGCCTGGAGCAAGGATTATAGAAACAAGAATCCAAGGGGGGGGTGGGAGGGAGCAAAATCCCAAGAAACAGGGGCTAATGTAAAATCGTTTACATATTAACCTTCTTCCCTTCTGACAGTGGTCAAGTTCTGATTCAAAATACAAATTATCTCCAATTACTTCAAAAGAGGCAGTCACAGAGCTGTCACTTAACCTTCACCATCTGTTTGGCTCAAAAGCAAGCTGTACAGCCTGCCACTTTGACCTCATCTTTCTCTTTCCACACTGGACAGGCACCAAAAGAAGAGAAGATGGTTTATTGTTCTCCCGAGAAAACCCGGGGGCTCAGGGTGCCGGAGGGAAGGGCAGCACTCGGGAGGTGACTTAATTTAACTCTTCAGGGGGATTTGTGTGGGGAGGATGAGTTTGCAAACCTTCCTCACTCCTCCTGCCAGCTCTCTCCAGAGATGGGGTTTGTTTAAGAGTGGAGCCTCTCTGTGAAGAGCAGCGGCTGTGAAATAACCAAGCGGGGGAAAGGCACGCGCTGATTCACGATGGGTTCTGGCTTAGGGACTTCTCTGAATCCAGTAGCCAGATGTACACAGAAAAATAACAGCTATTTAAGATGTCAAAGGGGAAATAAATCCTGGAAATGAAACAGCTTTCTAAGAAAGATAGTAGCACAAAATGTTGGGGGAGGAAAAACCCAAAAACCCTGAACAAACCAACAGAACCCCAAAGAGCAGAACACGAGATGGTGCATGGTCTGGGAAAGCACAGCTTAAAAGTCCTAAATATGACCTCACTGTAAGATAAATCAGATACCACTACTTTCAGCTGCACACATCCAACCAAGGCTTCTCCCAAGCTGCTCATTAACTGTTGCATATTCCAGCCCCTCTCCTGGCTCCACGGGAAGGCAGGAGCTGACGCTCAAACTCACCCTGGAGCAGTGGCAGTGTGAAGGACCCAGGACAAACCTCCCCTGCGGGCTGTCAGGAGCTCGGGGCACAGAAGCACAACCTATAGAGCAGAGGTGTTGGGAATACGACAAATCTGTTGGAGAAAAGAGATTCCAGAGGGGCTGGAGGGCACAATAATAGGGTGCAAATTTCTGAATGCCTCATGGTTTATGGGCAGCTTCTAATGCTTCTGCCGAGAAACATTACAGCATTTCCATTGGCTCTGATCTTTATTTTTAGTTTTATTACCCACTGCATAACAGGTTTCTTCTAGAGAGAAAGAAAGAAAGCAGATCCCCCTGTAAATAGGAGCAAGTCCTGAACGTTTCACATCGCAGTGGTTTAGCACGAGGATAATTCCACACGCGAAAGCAGCTCTGTGAACAAACATCTCTGTCACTGTGCAGTGCCTGACACTCCTGGCATCATTCGGTGTGGGGAGGGAAGCTCCTTTTCTTGTCACACAGTATTTAACCCAAGAAACACTCACCACAATGCACATGAGCTGCAAAGTTCCCGTTTCCAGAGCAGATGGTAACAAGTCAATTAAACCCGCAGCGCTCAGGCACCGCTGATAGCCGCGTGAAGCACTGAGCTTTCCGGTCGGTGGGAGAAAGAAAAGGGCTGCAAAAGGTGCTGAACCAAATAATGATCTCAGACAAACAGCCCTGGCTTCTTAGAATCCAAATTCCTTTGCTACCTTTTTAAGAAGGCAGACAGAATATTGAACTTGATTTGCAGTTCAGAGGGGGCAGGAACCTCCCCGTGCCCCCCTGCTGGAACTGCCTGACACCTGCCACAGCCACACTGAAATGTTTAATTTTACTTAAAGCATTCTCTCCGGCCTATGTATTATTTGAAGTATAACGTACAGAATTATCTAATGAATTCTCAAATCAAATACTCTCATTTTGCTGCAGGCCATTTCCCAACAACAAACTAAAGGCACAGAGGCTGCTCTGTGTGCCTGACTGCTGAATTTAAACAGATGTCCAGTGGACATCAGCCTCGCTTGCATTACCTCTCCCATTCACTCGCTTCTATCTGGGCCAGTGCAAACCCCCTTAAATTAAAAACAAACAGAGACTCAAGATAACAAAAAATACAGCAAGACTTCCAGGCACAGAAAGGCCCGTGGTGAATCATGCCCATCCCCTCGCTGCGGTGAGGGCCTGGTGACAGTGAGAAAGTCGCAGGGGAACAGCATCTGGCTCTGATTAGGTAACAAGCTGTAGCATCTGCAAACTTGTCAGTCCCCGGCCCACAACAAAGCCCAGCCAGCAGATCTGTGTTTAAAAAGGGAACTGGCTGTTGGGTTTTATAAGACAAACATTATCTGTTCCCATTGCAGGGTGCCGTTTTATTAAACACCGCCTAGAAGGGGAGAAATTAAATGTGCTTGTTACATTTTACGTTTCATCTCAAGGAAAAAACCCATTTGGTTTTGCCTGTCAGAAACCTTTTTCCTTGCCTTTCCTCTGGGAAGGGCGGTGAGATACCAGCAGAGCTTTCACAGCCCATAGTAAGCAGCCACTGTGACCCTGGGGTGCTCCTACAGCATTTCTGTTTTCTCTAAACAAGAAAGATAAAATAAAAACAAAATAAAACTTCCATGCAGTGAACTCAGGAGCGATGAGGATCGAACCCACCACAGCTAAATTAAAATTTACTCATCTCCATGTTTTTACTTAGACACTTCAGTGTGTATTTGACTATGAAAGCTTCTACATTTCAACATTTTTTTCTTCCACTTTTTTCTGGTTATGTTGGAGTTGGCCTTTTTCTCTGCTCTGCCTTACTGAATGACAGCTACAGTTCTCAGTGCCTCTTCTGTACCCTGAAATGTATTTATACCTCTCTTTTGAAAAATGAGAAGAGAATACTCTGTGCCCCACATAAGACTGAAGTTCAACATAACTGAGGAAGAACTGAAGAATATTAAACCTGAAAAGTCAAATTTCTGTCCAACCTTACAGCTATTTTTGAACATCTAAGGGAAACCACCTATGAGCACCTCCACAAAGCAGGGACCTGCAAAACTAAGCATTAGTCAAATCAGTAGTAGAGACTTAGTGCAGATCCTTCTGCGTGGTTCTGGGAATCAGTCAGAAATTAACGGAATTCAAGCATTCCTCAGTCTGAGGAATTTGTTTGCTTCTGAAACACTTCCCGTCGTGCCCCAGTCCCTTCTGGGCCCAGCCTACCTGGGCTTCAAACCTGGCTTCTGTCTGCTGGTGCCTCGCACAGCACGCACAGAAAAACCCGGATGGGCAGGAATTACAACGGTCAGGCACAGACTCACCACAGAATCCCAGCAGAATGAGAAAACACTCTTCTGCCCATACCCAAGATACCGCAGAACTCCAGAATCAGGACTCTGAGGGAAAAATGCAGGTGTAACAAGAACTTGGGTGCAGAACCCTTGGTTGGCTTTTTTCAAAACCTTGCTAAGAGATGTGGCCTATTTATTAGTTGTGAAATACAAACCACGTTATCAACCATCTTAAGGAAATGGATTGATGTTAAGTGATACTCGAGAATCCGCCCCGTAGCAAAGCTCCCACACCAGCACAGACAGATAAGCAGAAAATCCTTCCTGCAAACACCGTGGCTGTCCTGATACAACATAAACCTGGAGGTCTGAAACCACTGACATGACTTATGGGCCTGGAACACTTTGCTACACGTGGAACTGATGAGAAAAGAACAATTCCCAATTCAGGTAATTACTCCAAACGCCGTTACATAAGCTGCAGCTCCCAACTCTTTATGCTAATAACCCAAATGAACCTCCAGGTTGCCTGAGCCAGAGGATAAATAAAATAAAACCCCCTACTTGCAAAATTAGGAATTTGCTGCTTCTGAAAAATGGCAGGTGATATAAAAAGTAACAGATATGTTTGGTGTTTTAGCAATCCTTTCTGCTGTGGGATCACTGAAGTGGCACAGTGAGAACTGGAATGTGCTGGAGAAACCCCTGGGAATGGGTCTGGTGGGAGCCAAGGCCCAGACACGGCCTCCCGTCCCCACTGCCCACAGTGGACACTGCCTGCCATGGAGAGCTCTCCTCTCTCTGCAGAAGGAACCTCAGCTCTGCATTTGCTCTTTTTGTTCTGATTTCAGAGCTTTCAGGATGCTGACAATCCTCGGGTCAGCCAGCCCTGTGTGCCACGGAGCCAGTCCTCCTGCACATCTCTCCTGGTGCCTCCTGCAGTTCCACAGGGACCTGGGGGTACAGCTCAGGTAATTTCCTTTCCCTCCTGCTTCTCTATTCAAAACAAAACAGGGGCTCTCGAATGCTTCAGTTCTCTCAGCGTTACAGCTCTTTTTCCCCAACTGCTGTGATTGCCATTACGGACGGAGCTGGCGTTCCCCGACAACCATTTAAAGTGCTCGGCAGAAGGCCGTGCATTCCAACAGCAACATGGTTTGTCCATTATTATGATTTATTATATTTTGCATTACAGTGGTACCCGAGGCCCCTGCCAGGGTTCCTGTGCTGGGCACATACAGAACACACAACATGCTGATCAGAAAAATTCAGCCTAAAGGGTCCCAGACACATCTCTCTAGGCACTGCCTTGCTCAATGCATTCATCATTTTTATCATCCTAATAATAATTAGAATTTTTTTTCACAGAACTAAAGATTTAGAAGTTTCTCAGCACCTCTACTTCCACTTCCAGATAAATCCTATAATTAACACAGCAACAGGCTCCAAGATCACCTGTGAAATCTTAACAGCCAGGATTCAAAAAGTCCTTTGGATCCATGGACATGCAAGGTACTTGTAAGCATCAAGACGATATTAACCGGCCTGCACTGAAGAAATAATCAGGCAAAAATAACATGATTTGATGTGATTCTCTTTCCTTTAGCTGAAAAAGAAAGCCCAAAGCAGCTCCTCTGCATGAAAAAAAATATTCAGAGACACAGTAAACAAAAAGAGCAGTATGGCCATGGATGCACAATGATGCATGGAAACAAAGGAAAGGTGAGGAGACGGCAAACATCACCCTGGAAAGCAGGAGTGGAAAAGTCTCTCCTATCTCTACAAGCAGCTGGGGATGATTCGCAGTAGATTTTTCTGTAATAAAATTCCCTCACGTTTCCTTACTTGGAAAACTCAGTTTATAGGTCAGTTAACAAGTATTAAAACCACAAGAGAACATGAAACGCACCACCTTTTCCTTTTGATCCTTTTCCCTTTTGGATGGAAGTTTTGAAGTTGGGAATATAAAATCCCTGAATTTTTGTTATGTTTTATGCCTCCACGAAGGCATTAAAACGGCAGTTTGTGGGCTGAAGAAATATCCCCTAAGTGGCAGGGAATTAAAGCAAGCTGTCCCGAGCACAGCCCTGCTCGCCAGGTGTGCTGCTGCCCAAATGGAACACCTCATTTACAAAACAAATCTGCCGCCAAAATTACCTGCCCCTCTTGATTGCTGCAAATGGTTTTCATCTAGCTGCACTGCTCTCCCCGGATTTACAGCCCCGGCTCCGGGAGCCGTGACAGGCGAAGAGGAGCAGCAGCGTCGTTTCCCAGCCCTCGCAACGCCCGGGCTCCGGCCCTGGGTGTCCCCGCGTTAGGGCCGCGTCCCGCTGGGCACGGACAGAACCCACCCCCGGCACGGATCTGCCTTGCCTTAAAGGTTCTAAAGGCCCCGTGCTCTCGCAGGATGCTTCAGTTTTGAAATCTATCAAAGGAATCTCAAAACAAATTACATGGTAAATTATTATCTGTGTTCTGGCCTCCTCTCTACACCCCACTGTTCGGCATGAATGGCGATGGGAGAGCCCTTGTGAAAGGCAGCCAGATAAGCAGATTACAGGATGTCAGGTGCCTCGGGCTGCTCGGGCTTTCACAGCCCAACTTCGCGGCACGGTCCGTTCATCTCCCCAACGTGGGTCACAGGCTATTTCAATTAATGCACCTCTAATGACCAACATTTGTTCCTTAATGGGAAAGGAATAAATGTGGAATACACAAAACAGCCACAGAGAGCAAAACATTCTCCGCTCGCTCTCCCCAGCCTCGCCGTGTTTGGCTTCTCCAACCAACTCGCAGAGAGGGGAAACGGGCTTGTGAGGAATAGAGAATTTCTATCAGAAAGAAACCTTTTATGTAGCTTTCCTATCATTACCCACGCATTTCTGGCAGCTCTCAGTGTCCTCTAGATCCCAGCGCGCTGCCTAACAAGACCTGCTATGAAAACAGAATGCAGAAAACAAATTAGCATTTTGGAAATAAAAAGCCTGGCTTTTAATCCTATTAAGATCGTGCCTTTTTTTTTTTTTTTTTTTTTTTAAGTTCTCTGAAAGATATACTGATGTTCCATTACCATAACTGCTGAAATCAGCATTTCCTTTGAAAGAAGTTGTTAATATTTGGAAATGGTCGGATTTCCGATCCTGGATTCGATTGTTATTCTGTGCTACCCCACGAGTGCCAAGGTCACGGGGAGATTCACCTGCACACCAAGCGAAATGAATGCGCTCGGCCACAATACATGTATAATTTAACATTCTCCTCTCCAGTACCACCATGCATTCCGAAAAATATTTTATTACAATAACAAATTGGTTTCAAAATCATGCATTATGTATCCTGAAATTAGGTCTGCCAATGAAACCTGGATGTACAAACACAGCAGCAGCCATGCAGGGCAGCATGAACACAGGAATTATGGGTTCTAGAGGGGCTGAAAGGAACAATTAATTCTTCCCCTAGCTCCAAAAAGTCCTTTTCTATTACTTTAATCTGCATAGTTAAAAAGAACAAAACAATCAATTGCTGCAAAATGCATTTAGCAATCCAATGGCATGTCTTTTTCTAGATGTCTTTATAGAAAGGAAATGTTTAAGTGCAAAGTGCCCAGTATATCAAAACATCCATTGGGGACTTCAGTTCTCAAGGGCAGGGCAGGGGAAAATAATACAGAGCTGCTCAAATATTTAAAAGTGTTAGTTATATTTCAAAACTTTACCATTATAACGTTTTAAATGTTTTTTTCTTTCCTTCAGAGCAAGCTCCTCCAAATATTTCAGATCAATTTATCAAAAAATTCCTGCTAAATTCTTGATAAATAAAAGAAGTCCTTTGCCATTTC
Organism: Corvus cornix cornix; assembly: GCF_000738735.6. Taxonomy (NCBI): domain Eukaryota; kingdom Metazoa; phylum Chordata; class Aves; order Passeriformes; family Corvidae; genus Corvus; species Corvus cornix. Next base: position 619,644 of record NC_046341.1, read on the forward strand.
CTTTTTAGTTAGAGTTAAAAATTTCATAATATTGCTGAATTTTCAGTAGCAAATGCTGTAAGGTTAATGCACTTTCATGATAGATGGTTGGTTCTGATTTGCAGGTTTCATTTTAAGTTAAATCTACATTGATAAATCCTCCTCTTACAGCCCAAATACCCTTTTTTCTCATGCAAAATAAGCATGTTTCTTGGTCAACTGACATTTTGTTCAAATGGACTTGAGGTAGCTATTTATGAATAATTAAGATTAAAATGTTTCTGTGATTCCCTCAATGCTTTTTTATTTTAAAACATTTATATCATGTCAAAATGGACTTATTCTTCCAAAGGTAACTTTCCATTAAAATAATGGAGAAAATGACATTTCTAATTTTGATAATAGCCCTGAGTTCGGAACGAAAGTCAGAGCCTCCTGCTGCAGAGCATGAGGGGTTTCAGGATTGAAACCATGATGTGAATTCTCTGTAATGGTGTTAAAATCCTGGATTTGAAGTATTTACAAGAGGACAAATAAAATCAACTACACTTCCATTTTAAAACAGCAGCCCTGACTAAACCTTTATTCTGGACTCTGTTTCACTTGGTTAAAATGATTTGCTTTTCTGTTCTTTATGGTAAAAGGGTCTGACAGATATTGCTATTAATTAGACTTCGTTCAGTTTTTAACTTTAGGAACTATTTTTCATGAATAGCTTACAAGCAGATATTCAACCTGGACATTTGTTATTTTATTTTTATTCCAAGTAGCAAAAATGAAGAATACTCTAAACACAGTGGTTTGCCACAGGAAAGGCAGAAAATATTGAAGCCTTTACATTTCTAGGATATTTTAATTCAGTAAATATTGCATAAAACAAGAACCTTGACACTTCCCTGTTTGAATCCAAGTGCAACCGTTGCCCTCAGCCGCTGTTTGTCTGTAATTTCGTTGAGCTGCTCTGATCTGACCAGACACAGCTCGCTCGGGAGCAAAATCAGGAGAAATAATTTAATCTAATCAAGATATCTGAGAATGGGAAATGTTAGCAGCTTAATTTGGGATCTCTTAAAAAGCCTTTTGTAGTGCTATTTACTGACACACTGAAGCTTCTCTTTTAAAGCAATAATTAACAAATTGTTGACAGAAATTAAATGTCCCTATTTTAAACAATTTCACTGTTCTTCTCCCTTTCTTTCCCGAGGGTGAGCCTGACAAACAGGGAAATCGACCCCACCATTAGCAGGGGAACGCCACTTTCCGGGGTGGTTTTTGCAGTAAAGAGACGTGATTCATATAAGTAATAAGCAAAGCCCACGCTCTGGATTTTCAAACGTCCTGGCTCGTAATGCCGAGGTTAAATGATTAAACCCATCCCTGCCTGCTCGCTCCGGCTGCAGATACGTTCCCTTGAATTTAGCTGTGGGCAATTCAAAGCTGAATGGGAAGTGCTCTTTTATTTGTTATTAAAGTCCCTTGCTATCTTTCAGAACTGTTTGTTACACAGATCTGAGCACATACATGTATTAGGAAAATACACTGAATAAAGACAAGGTTATAAAAACTGGATGAAAATCACTCAGTGTTCATTTTTCATGGCAATTTACTTAATGAAAATGATCAATGGCAATACCTTAAATCAGTAAATACCACCAGTATCTGTCTTGTACAAATATAAGTACAAAACAAAACTATTTCCCAAAGCCTGCATGTAATCCTGAGGGGAAAGGACATTGCAAGGCAGTGGCTGGGGGGGGGTCTGGGCTCTGGGCAGGGATAGTGGCACTGGCACTGCTGGCACGGAGGGGGTTCTGTGAATCCACCATGTAGGTTAAAGGCAGAGCACTGCAGCCACCTGCAGAGCCTCTGCACAGCTCTACCTGGCAAGAAACACATCTGAAAGCTAAAATGGAAGCAGATTTCTACATACTTTTCCCACTCAGGATGTTGTGACTGGCTGGCGAGTGGGATGACACCGGAGAAATACACAGGGCTCCAGACAGGATTAAAGGCAGAGGGAGAAAACCCAAGCCAAAGCACACTGGTGCTGCTTTCCAGAGCAGTTTTGGTTGGTTCACAAAATAATCCTCAATATGATTTAGTGCTCTGAGCACAAAGAGCCTGAGTGGAGCTGCCTGGGGCTCGGGCTCCTGGGCAGGAGCAGCCCCTGCTCCGTGTCCTGGTGTGACACCACCCTGCTGGTCCCACTCTGATGTGTGAACATTATCTCGGGGCTGGATCCATTCCTCAGTTTCTCCTTTAAAATAGCTTTCTGTTAAATGCAGCTATATTAATTAATGGTTCCTTTGGGGTGTTGGAAGCCAACTGACGAGTATTTGTGAATTTAATGGAAAAGTTACAAACCCTGAGAACTCTATTTTACCATCATTATCAGAAATTTAGTCCCACAGAAGTTTCCACTGGGAAGATGCTCCCCAGGTTGTTTTATTTCACATCACTCAAGTGTTTCCTTAAGCAATCCTAAAATCCAGACTGGCATTTATCTGCTACAGACACCATGGACAGAGAAGGAAACCTGTCCTTCCTGCACTTGGGAACCCAAATCCACTGCCCCAAAGCCACCCCACAGTAATGCCTGTGGAGGAGCTGCCGGGTCATTTCCAGGATGATGTTCACAAAACACTGGCGTCAGAGGCTCCTGCACACACACACACTTCTCCAGGAAAACACCCAAATTTGACCCAAAGGCAATCAGATGAAGATCCCCAGCAAGGAAGAATGCCCAGTATATAACCAGACCAAGAGTAGTTTATGGGTTTGGATTTTACAAGTAGCAGGAAGGTACAGTTCTATCCATAAGGCTCACTACTCCTCAGACATCACCAGAAATTATATTAAGTGGCACTTTTGTAGGCAGAGCTCTAAAATAAACTGAAAAAACCCAAATCTGTTCACGTGATATCCATCTATATTTTGCAGCAGCATGTGAAAATAAATTAAAAAGGATTTAAAGCATATTCTCAAGAAATAAGACACACTAAGGAACAGTGGGACAATGTGCTGCCCAGAGAACTTCTAGGAAGATGGTGGCCACAAAAAGAATGCTTGACCCCACATTCAAAACAGAGCTTTTAATTTCCTTGAAAAGTAAATAAAAATTTTTCCTTCTCTCTCTCATTCCTGCTTTACCTTTCCTCTCCTCTACTACTAGAAAACAACCTCTTGTTTGACTTCACTGTATCAATCCTCACTTCATCTAGACTTTAATTTTTACTCACAGCTTCCATGATTTTTGTAAGAGTTTTTGTTCCACAAATGTTGTTCTTCCAGCAAGCAGAACCAGAGTGAGATTTATTGTTTGTTTACGAAGTCATGGGCACGCAGGAAGATTTCCTGCCATTTTTACACGGAGGTTACACAGTGACATTTAGGCAGAACTGACTGTCAGGTCTGTGTGCCCCCGTCCCCGTGGTGCCTGTGGGCAGGGGGCAGGAGCCCCGCTCCCCTCTGCTCCCACAGCCTCCCTGGCAGCAGCAAATCCAAAGCGCAGGAATTCAGGAAATGATCACCTGCATTTTAAGCAGCAATTCCAAGCAGGGCCCGCATCAAATCACTTTGGTTTTCCTGGTTCTGTGTTTATTGGGGCTGATCCATCACATCGCAGAGTCTCTAGGAACAAGCCATTTTTCAGCATAATAGGTTTACAGTAAAATGAGATTATGGCTTTCTAAAGCCCTCAGACAAACCCCCATAGACCCCCTATGTGCAGAAAGGGACATATTGCCCACAGAGTCCTTTAAGGAATAGCTACTCTGCATCTCCCCCTTCTCAAACAGTTGAAGGGTTTTACTCTGCCAACTATTGGTATGTGATTGTCACTCCATCTCTCTGTATTCTCCTCAGCACATTTATTGGGTCCCCTGAGGTCCCTTCCTCGTCTAAAAAGGAAGGCCTAAGAGACTAGATGGATGTTCCTGCTATTTTCCAGGAGAATCCAGGGGCCAGCAGCAGATGCTCCTGCAAATTGTGATCTGGGTCACCTCTGAGCCTAGCACCCACATATCCCCTTTCCTACGACCAGGGTGCAGGACAGCAGAGCTGGAGGAGAAGGGAAGCGCAGATCAAGCCTGAAAAGATTATTTTTAGACTGACTGAAATACACCGCCCACAAGGACTGGGAGAGCAAGACCTTGGGAAACCATGGGACTTCTTTCTTTCTCTGATTTAAAGGAAAACACTGTTTCCTCTTGGCGTTGTTAAAAAACAATTCCCATTTAAGCAGTGACAGGCAGGACTCTGTAATCTGTACATACAATTTAATCCTTTCAAGAATCAGCAGAACCCACATCAATCAAGCCTTCATCAACTTGTAAAAACAATATTTTGATTCAATCAGATTCAAAGCCCTGAAATTCCCAACTAATTAATGCAGGGTCACTCAGAGCCGCTGAGGCAATGGTGAGCAGAGTGGTCAAATATTTACCCCTCACCACAGTAGACATTAGGACAACCAAAGGACCTGGAGAGTGGGCAAGAATAGATAATGTGACTGTCGCTGCAGCAGGTTTCATTCACTGTGAGTATTTGGATAAAGAATTACAAAGGAGAGGGGAAAAAAGCAAGTGAAGCCTCTGCCGTAAGCAGCATTCTCACATCCTGCTCAGGGGCTGTGAAATGGGCAGTGACCCAGGCAACATCCTTCCCATTTTGGGATTTTTAACATGCATGTCTCCAGACAGTTGAGTTGCTTTGATTCTAGTCCTCCCTTATAACATTCACAATAAATTACATTATAAGAACATAGGCAGCAAAAAATTACTGAACAGTCCAAAGCACTGAGACCTTCTGCCCTGCCTGTATTCCTAGAAATGAGACAGGAATTCAGCTTTTTCCTTTAAATATCCTTAAAATGTATGCCCAGCATGCAGGATATTCTCTGCAGAGAGGGTATTTTTCCCAGCGTAGAGGGTGCCTGTGTGTGCTGCAGACACGGCTACCTCACGTCTCCACGTGATTCTGTGTTCATTTACACAGCTTTAAACTTTGCCTTGGAAGGACGCATTTTGTGTATGTTCCCCTCCAATACTAAAACCCCACTGACTCTTTTAAAATGGAGTCAGTAAAGCAGTCAGAGCTGGTTAGTGCAGGATCTGGAATCCCACACACGTGTCCTCTCTGTCCACGGGGTCTGTGTGCAGCTGAGGGCGTTCTTTGACCTCCTGTACATGGCACATGTCCAGAGGAGCTGTGGCTGCCCCATCCCTGGAACTGTCCAAAGCCAGTTGGGATTGGACTTGGAGCAACCTGGGACAGTGGAAGTGATGAACTCTAAGGTCCCTTCCAACCCAACCCAGTCTGTGATTCCGTGGTGCTCTGGATAGACTTTAGATTAACAATGATGCAACTAATACATTCTCTTCTTTCTGCAACAAAGTTTTCAAAAAGTTTAAGAGCAACCATTTAAGTATTCCCAATTTTTACGTTGCATGTACTCTAAGAAAACTTGAAAACTAATTATGTACCCATAGGAATTTTTAAAAAGCCATTTTGTAGAGCCTGTGCTGATATTTCAGTGCAACAACAGTCAGAGCGTGGTTACACCAGAGCGGGTTTTAGGAGGATGCTTTGACCCAGGCTGCTGCCAGGCTGTAAGGCAGCAGCAGCAATAACAGTGACAGTGAAGAAAGAGTCCAGATAATGGCACCTGAAAAAAAACACATTTCAAGGAATCATCACAAGTCTTTTCCCAATCTTACCACCATGTACATGGGACAGCCCCAACAACAAGCTGGGGCTGCAGGAGCAGGTCACTATTTCCAGAGGAATGTCTCACCCACGAAATGGCAGGAGTAAAAACCTGGATTGAAGTATCTCCTCTTTAACCTACATTGCTACCACTACTCAGCATCACAAACCAATACATGGAATCCTATTTAATTTCCCAGGCCCCTGGGATTTCCTTCTGTTTTGCACTTCACAACCCTCCAGCAAAGAAGCTGCCTTGGCCAATTTTGGGACAGTTTCCCATTCTGACTCCAAGTGACGGTACAGTCCTGAAGTTTCGGGGATCCTAAAATAATTCCAGCTTTAAAATCACAACCACAAATGTAATTTTGGCACTGGAGGAGCTTTTCAGCAGATGAGGGAAAAGCAGCAGAGGCACCTGCTCCAGACGAGGCACTGGGGCCGCATGGGCACTGCTGGAGTTGCTGAAATTCTGTGTAAGGGAACTCCTCCTACGAAACTGCTCTGCCCAGCTTCCTTCTACACTCCACTTACTACAGATGGGGAAATTCTGGGATGGGAACAGTATCCCTTCTGTTCTTTAAGAAAGAACAATTGCCCTGTGGAATGCCTCCAGGTCCCAGCCATTGCTCTGATGGGTTCCCCAGGCTGGGGGGGTCCCTCAGCAGCCCCCATGCAGGGCAGTGCTTTTACTCCTGTCCCTGGCTGTCCCTGAGGAGATGCCACAACTCCAGACTCAAGGGCTGGTAGGTAAGTATGGGATGAACGTTCTTTCCAGACATTCATCTTTCTAATTTACATCCTACAGGTTTCCATTCAGCCAGGCACCCAACACTCAGTCATAGTAGCAAATTTTCACGTTGAAATTACAGCTCTTTTTGAAAGTGTCACTGTTTCAGTTTCACCTTGGATATTAATTCAGCATCTAATCCATAACTGTTTGTAAATATGCACATTTGGGATTTATTCTAAGACACATCCAAAGTTCTTTCATCCCCTTGGTGTCATTCCTTCAGTGATTCCGCAAACCAGCCTGAATACGCCCTAAGGAAGTGCAATGGGATGAGTCTGTTTTTAAAATGTAACAAATTTTAACAATAAATCACAGATCAATGTACTAAGTGCCCTGGTTATTAATAGAAATATCACCTCTCACACAGAAGTCTAACACTTTTGCTACTGATATTTCAACATAGTAAGGAACAGAAATTAAGGAAGTCTGAAGCCTCGACTTGTAATGGACATTCCCAGGAGGAAAGGCTTTTTACATCATGCTTCAATGCAAAGTGTGCTCCTACTATGAAACCCTCCCCATTTTGCCTTTCCCAGAGCTTCTCCCAAAGAACAGGATGACTTATATGGCATCAGAACAATCTCTCATCATGATGCCTCTTGTTGGCTCCTGATCCTCCCGTGCCCGTGTCCCACCTCAGCCACAGAACAGTCCCCTGGCCTTGGGGCTCTCCAGTTACTCCATTTTCTGCCATGGATCTTGCAAGCTCCCAAATCCATCCCCCCCAACTTGCATTTGGCCGTGAAGGCATTACCCTGGCAGTGCCCTGCTTCCCCAAGTCAGGAGCTGTGTCACCTGGCACTGTTGCCCTTCAGTCACCTCATGCCAGTGCTGCAACAGGCATCATCCTGCCCTCTGAGCCTGCCCTCGGGCACCTCCACACAGTGGCTCTCACTTCACCCAGCCTCCCTTCATCTTTACTCCACTGACATTCATCGTGGGGTTAGGGTCAGAAATTCCTCTGGAAATTAGTTTTTGTCTCACTGTCTAAAAGAATTGATTTATTAAATTTTTTTCCCCACCAGAATTAAGGAGCTTAAATAGCAGCAAGATGGGCACATGCCAAGAGCAGGCAACAGTCACTGCTCCATGGGCTGCCTCATTTTTCTCTCCATGATTTTCAATATATATCTCAAACCAGTGCATAAGCTCTTGGAAGTAGGGCTTGGCTTTTCTATATGCTCTGTTAAAACAAACTATGTAATAAAAATAACTGATGTTTGAAATGTAATTGGTCACTAGAATTTGCAAATCAGTAAGATAAAAGTAGAACAGCTCTGTAAATCAAGGGGTGATGAATTGACCCGGTGTGGAATAAGCTGAACAGCCCCTGTCAGCGTGTCACCCTACGTGTATTTACAGTCAGGAGGCACTTGCCTTCACAGGAGAATTTGCAATTCCTGATTCTAATCTCCAAAAGCAACAGACTCCACATGGAACAACAGATGGATCATCAGCACAGGGTGTGTAGGCAGCGCCCACACCCTGCTTGGAGGTCAGCATTTGATTTCACAGAGGAATAGAATCTCAAAATGGTTTGGGTTGGAAGGGACCTTAAAACAACCTGGTCTAAAGGAAGATGTCTCCTGCCCACGGCATGGGGTGGGACTGGATGGGCTTTAAAGTCTGTTCCCACCCAAACCATCCTGGAATTTTATGATTGTGTGATCACTACCACCAACCTCTGTCCAACTCAAGGCCACCAGAACCCTATCAGCAGTGTGCAGATGAGCCTGGCACTGCTCCAGCCTGAAGAATGGGGCAGCCACAGGGCATGGTCCAGCTCCAGGTTTTCCAGAACCTTCAGCCATGTGGGTTCCTGTGTGCTGGGACTGTGCTCCAACAACACAGACAGAAAGGCAGCTGCAGTGGAGCAATGCTCTGGCACTGCTGGTACCATGCAGCCCAAAGAGCTAAACAGAAACTGTTTTCTCTCTTTGCATCTCATCTGTTCATACTAAGTGAGAAATCTATAAAGGATTAATTAAGACAAAATGCGTTAAATAAAACATGTTCTTCCACAGTCGAGGATTATATCCCAGCATTTTGTCAGTCTGAGGAAGTGCAGATTTATAGTGGGGAGGGGCTGAAGGGAGGGCAGAGGCAGCGTTGAGGTGGCTTTGGCCACCCAGCTCTGAGAGGCATCGCGTGGCTGTCACCACCAGCAGTGCTGCCTCCCTCACCTCCCACAGCTCTGCTGCCAGCCAGGCTCTGGAATGGAGAAAAAGCAGGATTTTCCCCAGGAAGCTGCCAGCCCCCACCCCTGATCCCAGCTGCATCCCTGCCTGCTGTGCCAGGAGCAGCCGCTTATTTACCTAATAGACTCTAAAAGGTATCAAGGGAGTCATTCCCTTCAATTGGGTCATTCTGACATATGTAAATATGTATTTAAATTTGGTAAATATGTACAGTATTTAGAGTATGTGGAGAATGACACTTCTGTGGAATGGGGCACCTCTTTCCAAAGGGCTTATGCTACTCCAGGTAAATTAAGCTCCTTTCCACACCAATCATGAGAGCTGGAATCTGCTGGAGAAGAGAGCTCTCCTTTGTGAGCTGGTGTGAGCAAACCCTGCAGAGCTTGGCAGCATTCTGATTGCAGTTAGTAATTAAATGTACTGCAATAACCTAGTGGGTTTAATATAATATCTGATTTTAAGGGTAGAAATAAACATTCAGTTTCATGTGGGAAATCATTCATTCATCAAAACCATTCCATTATTTAAGGACTATATATATATATGTATATATGTGTGTGTATGTGTATCTATCTATATGACACCAGGGGATATGGTTTAGGGGTGATTATGGTGGCCCTGTATTGACAGTTGGTCTCGATGATCTCAAAGGTCTTTTCCAACCTCAAGGATTCTGTGCGTTTGCCTACGTGCATGAACCCCAGCTATTGAAAAAGCCTTACATACACATGTATGTACTTCTCTCCTCTGCACTTAACATGCAAACATTTCCCCAAAATAAAATTCCTCTCTTCATCCGTTACAAAAAACCCATCAAACCCTCAGTCTCTTCAGCTTCTTGCCAAAATCCCTCATAAAAGAATAAATCTGTGGATACTACATCATTATTCCCACAGGTCTGCAGCCCTGAATTTCTTGGGCCACTGATCTAAGCAGCCCTGTGTTACAGAAATAGTTTATTAAAAGAGTTCTCCAAATAAAACCACAGCCTGCTTGATGCACCTGGGTTAGAACTCTTAACAGTCCTGAAATAACTCTATTTTTGAGGTACTTATGTCAGGACTCATTTTTGTAGGAGAGGCTTGTCCACCATCCAATGGCTTATTAAGGAATACTGGTGGGTGGGAGAGGGACACAGGAAATCAGAGTGTTTCAATGCTTAGAATGAAGAGGTTTTGAGCTCTGGCAAAAGCTCTTGAGGTTTCATTTCCCAGAAAATTCCTCCCTAGTCCAAGCTTGCCCCTCGCACAGTCTGTATCGAAGAAGAAACACATTAGACTACACTTATTTATATTACAGCTTAAACAGCAAGTCTCAGTAATTTAGGATTTCTACAGCTTGAAGGGGAAAATAAACCAAACCAGTTCCCAGCTTGAAATGGTAACTCCCTTTTTGGAGTTTCTGGACACAGCACACTGAGTATTTATATGTATGTATTGTATGTACAGAGTGTAGCTATGCACATTCTTTGATAAAAGGAGGTATAAAACCATGCAAAAACTCAGTAACATGTTTATATTTTATTAAATGTAAACAGTGCTGACATATTTCTAAATATAGTCTTAATTTCTATCTTCAAAAAGGTTTTTGAAAACTAATAGAACCTGGATTTCCATATGCCCCAAGCAAATAACTACCCCCTTGTAACATTCAGGTAACTTACAGGTGACAAAGGGAAACACAGGGAAGATGAGATGGTCCATAGGAATAACAGAATTGACCTAGCAACCAAAACTTTCCAAAGGTAGGAATAATTTTCATAATCCTAATAAAATCAGCCTTTGCAACCAGTGCTGACATGTTCAGCTGATTGTTGTTTGCCATTAGAGTCTTCCCTTAGATCAAGTTATACAATGAAATTCAGCTCTCTGCCACCTCCATTTTCAACAGATTATAATGAACAACATCTTAGGTGTGCACAATACCGTTAGTAATGTGTCAGAAGAGAAGAAAGTGCTCTTTCCAACACAAGCTGGGTTAGGGTAGGAGACACAGAGAAATCACGCAAAAAAATAATCTTCCGAACTAGCATTGAATTTCAACATTCGACTTGCTTATCATATAGTATAAATAATTCACACTTGAAAATCTTCTTTTTAGAAATGTTTACTGACGCAGCAAAAATTCATGCAAGGGGTTACTGACATAGCATGTAAATGCACACCTGAAGAGACTGGAGTGATCACCAAAAGGAGGAAAGAATTAATCTAAGGAAAATGTCAGCCAAGAAAATACATCGTCCTGAGTAAACCAGGTAATTAACAGCTCAGGTCCCTGAGTCTCCTTCCCTTCAGATCTGTCCAATGGTAGATGTGCTCCAAAACACCATCTCATAGTACAGACTTCTTCTGCTACTGCCTCACTCTTTGATCTGGTTTTTATTTTGATTTGAAAGATAACGCAGAGAAAATTACTAGGAAAAATCTGCCATGATAGGGAAACAAAATTTGGCTCAGATGTTTTTCCTTTATGCTGTTGAAATGAGCTTTGTGGGTTTAAACTTGTTATATAAAGCAATTTACTGGAGGGGACTGGACCAAGTGGGCCAGTGCCAGGACACGGCACTGGCAGCAGGACCTGGTGTCATCTCACCTGCTCTCAACTGTACAGCCAAACAAGCGATTCTTGCTGGAATACTTGTCCCACATGGAAAGACAAGTGATCAGAGGACAAGAAGAGGCTGTGGTAGAAGAACCCAGACAATGGCAAGATCCAAGTGCCTGTACCCACAGCACTGCCCAGGAGCTGAGGGATGGCGCAGGGACAGAGCAGGACAGCGCAGGGATGGTGGAGGGATGGCCAGGCCCAACTGAGGCAGTGCCTGGCCCTGGCTGAGCATCCTGGGCTCCCCTTCATGCCCACCACGGCCACCCTCAGTGACCATCACAGCTTTCATAGGGAAAAAAGCACTGAGGGAAAGAAAAGGTTTGATACGTCACACAAAAAATGGTTCAGGGAAAGGCAGGAAAGCTCGTGAAATTGTAACTGCAATTATCTTAGATTAGAATATTTGGCTTGAAAGATCTGGAGGGTATTGTTTTTGATAAGGCAGAGCCACTTGACAAGGCCTGTCACCACTCCAGGTCTCTCTGTTGTCAACTCAAGATGAAAGGACATCACAAAGAATTAACTTCAGCTTTTAAACATTTTGAAAATGTCAAAGAGGTCATAGCTGATCTATTTCCTTATACAGCATATTCACTTGATGAAATTTGTGGTAACAATGTGTTTTTACTTTTCATTCAAATTGGTCTCAAATCCTGGTAATTGATCCCAGACTAATGAGAGCTGACAGGGCCCCGGCGCGATTGGCTGAGCTTTGTATCAATCACAGCTGCTGCCGGGCCACGCTGGGCACATTAGACTTTGTAATGGCACTAATTGGGGACTACAGAAAAACCTGCTCAAGCTCCTCGTGGAGTTTCCAGCACCATTTATTTGGTTTCCAGTTACACTAAAGCCAATTTAAACCCTTTTATAACCAACACCTTCCTGCATGTAGGACCTATTGTTCCTGCCTTCCCACAAGCCATCTAAAGAGTCCTTAAAATATTCAGTGAGATGACTCTAAATTAAAAACTGGTCTAGTCTGTGAAACAGCACAAGTAAAAGTAGAAGCTAAAAATTTGTATTGACCTTTCAGGAGCATTATCCAAGTCAGTAAAATATCTTAAAGGCATCTTGTTATGCATAGAGAGGTGAAATTTTAAAATCTCATTTAAACGCACATGTGACCACATTGCTAGAAAGGATTTTATATTTCCAGAACATATTAGCGTCTCTAAATATGAAAGTTATCAGTTACAACAAGTTGAATCGTGGTTGGATGGTGCTAATTCTGCCCCTACCCCCATATGATCTGGAGAGAAAGGTCAGGGCTGCTGTCACGTCCCTCTCAGGGATGCTCAGAGCCCGTGTGCACCGAGCATGAGACGGCTCAGAGAGCCCAAGAATCCGACCATTTTCTGCATCAACTGGATTAATCATAACCCTCTATATCTTGAGCTAAAGCAAGAAATAAACATACATGTGTGTCTGCTACAGAGCGAGGGAGAGAATACCTGAAGCAGGAACAAAAGGGACAGAATGTGGCACTAAGAATCTGAAATATTTTGTATTTCAAACTATAATTAAAAAAAACAAAACAAAAACACCAAAACAAAAACCCCAAGACAGAAACAGAGGTAAAGTTTAGAACAAGCAAGCACTAAGGTTTAGAACAAACACACCTAATTATGCTGTTTGTTCTCCAACCTGAGATAAAAATAATCCTTAACATATTAACAGGACTCTTCAGTGATACTTAAGCTATTTCTCCAAGCAAATCACTTAGTGGAAGTACTTCAGGAAAAACAGCTCCCAACCCAGGTTTCCTCATACATTTAAGATGGAGGGGACATGAAGAAAAACATATTTTAATAAACTTCCATCTGAATTTACAATTATATGCTAAAAAAAGGAAACCATTTACTATACAATTATTTAAATATATTTCTTTACAGTATTTGGCAGACAGCATGAGGTCACATCTTCTGTACAAGCACAGCTGGCTGAAGCTTTCATAAGTGACCTGTCCTCCGAAGGTGAGCCAGGTTCTGAATGGAAACAGGAACAATTCCCAGCAGGATCTACAGACGTCACCCAAGGTGACTGTTCCATTCAGAATTGTCTCGCTTGTATTTTGAGAAGTGTTTCACTTACGTGAGCCACTGTTCCACCCTGGATAAGCTTGATCCCAATTCAATTAGTCATTGGCAGCAGTAGCACTTCAGCATGTAATTACCCTAAGTATCATCTCCCCTTTCCCAAAATGTAATTACCCCAAGTATCACCTCTCCTCTCCCAAACAGGGACATCCAGCCACATTTCGTCACTGGGCTCACCTTGCTCACCAACAAGTTGACCCCCTTGAACAAGAGGCTGTCCAAAACATGAAGAGAACACAGAAATGAAATATTGATCTTAAGGACACGCATGTTTTACTCCAAGTCCCCATACAAAAGCCTTAATTTGCCCTTTTCCATGTACTGAGAGCTCAGCTGGACAGGCAGTGGAACAGTCCCTCCCCTCCCAGATGCTGGAGTGCCAAAACAAAACAGAAGGCGGAAAGGCTCCCACTTTTCTCTTTCTCTCTCAGCAGGTTTTGTAGGAAGCAAAGGCAAACTCTGGGGCTTTGCTGGTTGCTGCCTACTTAGAGCTTGCTTGGGCTGTGAAGTTCTGCACAGAGCCACAGAACCATTATGGATGGGAAAGACCCTTAAGATGCTCAAGTCCAACCCTCAGCCCAGCACCACTGTGTGCACCATTAACCATGTCCTACATGGACACACATGGAAAGAAGCACAGAAAAGAGAAGGAGAAGGAGCCCTTTTCCCAGACAGTCTCACAGAGCAGTGAGGAACTTGTCAGAAACAGTTTTAAGCAATCCTTCCAAAATTTCTACTAGGCTCTCAAAAAAAGTGTAAAGCTCTTTTAAAATTCAGTGCATATTAAAGAACCCTGAGGAAGCAGGAAGGTCCCCTTTGCTTCCTCACCCTCTTTTCAGGCCAAAACACATTGCACTGACATTGTATTTTGGCACAGCAATATCTAAAAAAGGAGGAGGAAAGTCCTTGACGAATATAATTTCCTCATCAAATTATATTTGATGGCAATAATAGGCATCTTCTATTTTCAGTCGTAGGATAAAAAATTAGCAAACCAACATAAAGACGTTTTACATCCTCTGAACTCTGTGGCCCCCACTTTCTTATTAAGAGGGTTTGAGGTTAATCAGTTTAAAATTGCATTGATTTATATAATCATTTTGATTTGGTGAGGGAATAAATTGAAACGAATTATGAGGTACATCTTAAGTATATGCTCCACTTTGCTGCTTGTTCAAGGTTTGGATATAATACAAGGGAAAGTAACACTCATCCCACGGAATTCTCATGGATCTACAGCAGTCCCAGTGCCAAAGAGGCAAAGCAAAGTCTCTGAAATAATACTTAGAGTAAGGGAAGACGTGAAAGAAAGATTGAATTTATCAGCAGTTTATGAACAAAAATGAAAAAGAGAAAGGATTAATATGATTCCTGTTAGTACGTTTCTTACTCCTGTTGTGTTCAGTACTGGAAGTGAATTATCCTGGCACTACCATCATCTTCCTCCCACAAACTTGTACTTTCTCTCCCTTTTCAAAGCACAAGTTATTCTGGGGTAACTGAAGTCCCACTTAAATGCTGATTTTAATCAGCTGCTTTGCAAAATTGAGGGGAATTTGATTAAAGCTTTTTAACATACTCTGTGGTAGTACCTTCATAATCCATTTTCACCTCCTCAAGTTTTCTTGAGGAGAACAGAACAGCTCCCAGAAACTTGATGCTCCAGCACTAGAAATCCCAACTGCTGGAAGGTGGATGTGGAATTTACAACTACCACCATAATCCCTCCTTGTTTACAATGTCTGACACCTGAAGGGCTGTCACAGAACCTGGGTCACGAGGCAGTGAATGATGCACAAAGAGATGAAGCCCCAGGGCAGATTATTTGCTGCTCACAGCACTGTGGCTTCAGGAGAGCCCTTTGTATCAGTTTACGGGTCGGGATCTCTCCCAGAACAACACCATGGTAATGATGGTGCTCCTACAGCTCTGTCCCTGGGAATCCTCACACACAGTCTGAAGCATTCGTTAATTAGAGATTTTAAAACTCTGAGTTAGTGATGTGGAGGAGCAACATCCCCTCGTGTCCAGTAAAATGCAGACGACTCCAGTACTAGCAACCAGTAGGGAATGAAATACTGGACTATTCTATAGCCAGTATTGTTTGTTGAAGCACCAAAGTACTCCCCAGAAACGTCTGGCCAGAACGATAATCTTGCTCCTTTTCAAGATTGGAGCCAATTCCAACAGAAGGTGGGACAGTGCTGCTCTGCCAACAGCTGTGCCAGGGGATTAAAGCAGCCAGAGCCACTTCCCTGAAGGAACCCTGCCTTCCTGCACTCCACAGGAGCAATGGCCCATCCCTGGAAGTGCCCAAGGCCGAGTTTGATGGGGCTTGGAGCAGCCTGGGACAGTGGGAGGTGTCCCTGCCCATGGCAGGGGGTGGAACTGGATGGGCTGTAAGGTCCCTTCCCACCCAAACCATTCCAGGATTCTGTGAACTCTGGCTGCAAAAGCTTCTGTTTCAAAAAGCAGAAATTTTTTTGTGGGCTTACACAAACATTACTGCAGCATAATAAATCCAGAAGCATTCATTTTTTTAGAATTAGCACTAATTGCATTTGAAGACAAAGACTTTAAAGATTTTAAAAAGGCAGCAAGTGACCCTCACTCCCAGCACGCCGGGACTGCGTGAAAAAGCCTTAATTATTTTCCATATGCCTCATGGCTGTATTTTCTTATGCAATTGGAAGAGCTTTGAATTTTGTTGACTTTAGATCCCAGTCTGACTTTTTTTCCCCATCTGCTTTTATTTTGGCATCAAACTGGATTCTTGAACAGACACAAACACAAGCAAAATCTGGTAATTTGCCCAACCCAAGGCGTACCAGAGCAGGGAAGTTTAAGTTCCTCCTGGTGAACACCTTTATGCTGATAAACCAGAATCTCCTCTGCCCTCTTAACTGGCTTTGCTCTCTAAAAAAGAGCCAGCACACACTAAAAGGTTGGAGAAACAGATTATCTTTTCAAAGTGCAACATATTTTTTTTCCTCTAATTCAAAACAGCAAATGTTAAACTTAAAGACTCTTCCTAGTGCATGTTAGTGACAGGCAAAGCTCCCAGAGGGGTGACTGCCTTCAAAGACAGGTAAATGAGGGCCCATATAAAACAGCCAAGTATTGATGTTGTAGTAAAATTCAAGAAAAACACATTGGCAGACAAGTAAATTTGTCACTAATAATTTAATGTAATTTCCCTAAAATGGAGGTAATAGGTACTCAGGGAATACACCTCCAGGGTTTACATCAAATGTGCCTGTGGAAAATTGTGAAATAATATTTTTTTTAAATGTAGATGCTTTGGCTGACATGTTGGTTTATGACAAAAATCACTCTCCTGAAATAATAAAGGGGAGGGGAAAATATCAGCTCCCAAACATACCCCACTTGTATCTTCCCAGAGCATCCCCAAAACAACCACTCGGAGCCAGACGATGCTGAGCTCATTTCTTTGGGGGTTCTTTTGGGTCCTTCCAATGCTGGACTGCAATTCCCAACCAGCAATGAACCAACCACAGAGCCAGCACCACAGTCTGTGGCATTCCCACTTACACAAACTTCTACCAAGCCCACTGAAAATATTCCAAGATTGCAGAGTTGTCTCTGCAGTGAAGGGACAGCTCGAATTGTGTTTAGTTGCATCCATACGACTGCAGAAAAAAGTGGTGGAAAAGATAAGGTGGGACATGTCTTGGTGTTTGTAGGAAGGAAAGAATTAGGCTGTGAATTGCTTAGACTGGCTTTTTCCCAGTTTTGCTATGAAATGACTGAAGAGGAATCAAATTCTGGAATAAAATCTGAGTATAATTGGAAGGAACAGATTTATAGTCACAGAAAGTGATAATAAAACAAGCAAAAACCCCCGATTCCCTCCAAGCCCACAAATGGCAGCTTTTTCTCAACATTACAAAGAGCACAAAAAAGGTCCCAAATTATCCCTCAGCTGAGCCAGTTCTGGTCAGTAAGAATCCCATTGGAATGAGGAGCAGTGGCTCACACTGTCCTTGCCAAGCACCTGCAGGCAGGGATGTGTTCCCTGATTCCCCGACAGCACACACAGCACAGGGAGGAATCAGTGCCATGAAAATCAATATGAATTTAAATCTTTCTCTCCCATTCACTGTCACTGACTCTGTTTGTTGTGTTGGTCTGGGCATGTGTTTTAAGCAGAGAGGATAACTCCGGCACCTCTCAAACACAGAATACCCACAAATTTCTAAAGAGACAGAAAAAAGCCATCTTTTTCCTCTTCTCCACTGCTGTTTAGCTTTGTAGTATTAAAACAACAAACAATATAGACAAAATTCCCATCTGCTTTGGTGAGAGCAGGGAAGCCAGACATCCAGATTCAAGGATTTTTCTTCCTCTGTGAGAAAATGTCTCTTTAAAATTGCATTACTGGCATTTATGATTCATTCTGCAAATAGTGAGACTTCCCTGTATAAATCTGAAATTCATTTCAGATATTTTGAGTTTAATAAGAATAAAGGCACCTCATTTTTCATAGCAGTAAAGAAAGATGCACCTGCCAGAAGCCTGACCAGGGAACAGACTGGGAAGATACTCGGTAAAGTTAAAACCAGGAAAAAATACGTATTGATACAAAAAAGAGAGCTCATCTATCACTTCATACCAAAAGATGCATGTCATATGATGAATTTAAAACAATAAAAAAAGCTGTTGGTTTTGCTTCTCCAGATTGGGAGAATCACTGGAGCAGCAACAGAGAAGGGATTTTGTAAGCTTTGATAGGCAACGAGGTGCAGCTCAGGTGTGAAGGGGCCCTACCAAGGCTCTTCGGCCAAGGACCTTTATCTAATCAGAAACCAAAGTGTTTTGTAAGAGTTCATAAAATATTTAATTACATTCTTGCAGCAACAGATTAATTAGTCTTAAATCTGACCTGCCCTTTGTATCTTTCACCTGCTGATTTTCTCTACTATTTCTCTGCTCTCCTAAACAGTCTCTCTTTTAGTAACTCCCTGGAGCACATCTCTGGTGCCCACATCCTTCCCAACACCTGGAATCTCTCTTCTGTCATCCCCCTGTGCCATCAGGGCCATGTGAGCACTCCAGATTCAGAGTAAGTCAGGCCTGCTCTTCCAGGAGGCTGAGAGGGGAACACACCATCACAATACAACTCCTCAACTACTCAAAGGCAAAGCTATCAAGATAGAAGAGATTATAAACTCTAATTTTAAGTAATCCTTTCGTAAGTGATGAGCATTTTACTAATAATACTTCAGGATCTAAATTTTGTTGCTTACTCAACAAAACACTGAGGTAATTTAGTTTAATATGAACCTTTGCAGAGTATTTAATTTCTTCTCTGACTATTCTCTAGTTTTCCATAATATTTTGTGTATGAACCCATCCCAGAGATGAAGATTGTACAACAGCAGCCTTTGATACACAGAGACACCAGCCAGGAAATTGGAAGTCCAGGCTGAGCTTCATCCTTCATTTACACCACTGCTGAGAGGGGGAAAGCAGAGACACTGAGCTACAGACAGGGAACAGCTTAACTTTTAATTTCCTGGATGTTATCATTTTAAATAGGAGCCTTGCTGTTATTTAAATCTGTCAGAGGGAGGCAAAGGGAGGTAAGAAAAAAGGAATAATATGATTTCTTTGAGCAACAGGAGCTGGATAGTCAAAGCCATTTGCTCCAGAAGAAAAAAGCAACCCCAACCCAACAACCCACAAAGCCAAGCCCCCACGGGGCAGCAGTTTTCTGGAGTTCTGCTGGATGAGGTCAGACGGTGTCAAACAGCAGCTGCCACCACTGAGAAGTGAAGCTGAGAGCTGGGTTACACATGCAGGGACACTCAGAGACCCCAGTGCTCAGCCCTGCTCTCCATGGAACCAAGACTCTGGGTTCTGAGTCTGCTCAGACTGGTGACAGCCCTGATTCAGCCATGGGCACGTGCAACCTCCAGATCAAAGTTTCAGCAATACAGAAGCTAAATACTGTGAAAACATCACAGATAGGAGGTGGCCCTTGGGAACACCAGTCTTGCCATGACCCAGTAGATCCTCACATTCTCACAGGAAAAACTACATTGACACTGATGTCTGCTTGGCAGGCTGCCCCCAGCCAAGGTGCTCTGGTGTCTGGGAAGACTGGACACCAGAGTCACTTGATGCCCAGCTACTCGTGGTGTTCTGGTCTGGGCAGAGCTGAAAGCTCTCCCATGAAAACAGTCCATACAAGCTGTATTTTAAAACTCTGAGCAGTTGTTTCTCACCGAGTGTTCAATACCCCGGTCCCGCAAGAGAATGAAGGAAATTCATTCATTTGCAAACTAAACAGTTACAAAAATTGGTTCTGAAAAAAAGTATAAGAGATTTTAAAGGGAAACTTTTGCATTTGATCACTTCATTTACCAAGTTAAACAACAAAAGTAGGAAAAAGGAGAAGGAAGCCCTGACAAAAGAAGGAAGACTGAGCAGTTTTCCATGGACTTCACAGCAGCTGCAACAGATGAAATGGGACATCGAAGCGCCAGCACAGGGAGATAGGTCAAGCTTGGCTCTGATTTATTTCCCTCTCCTGCACAAAAGTGCTGACATACATCTCGAAGCACATTTTGACATATGAATGTACACTAGACCATTTACTCCATAGGTAATTGTACAATTTCTACTGGAAGACAATTCTCAGGTCTTGGTGAAAGGATACTTTTAGTAATGGATAACACCTGAATAATTAATTATTCCTCCCCATACTACCTGTCTCAGATCCAGGAGTCAGTTTCTGGTCTCCTCCAAACACTGCCTGGTATTTTTCAGAGCTCATCTTTGTTATTAAGTTGATTTTCTGGATCCTATCGCTTAAATATTGTATCTTTCAAAGGCTGGGAATGTTTCATGTCCTGAATCATGTGAACATGGAATAGTCTGTAGTTCCTGTCCAGTAAAATGGACAGGGAGGATGACAGAATCTGGTGGCAATAAAAGCTCATCAGTGTAGCTCTGATCTGGCTCCACTACATCAGCCAAATGAGAAGTTCATCAGGAAGATTTATATCAAGAAAAATTAACAAAGAAATCATCATCCCACTTTGCTGTGTGGTCTTTGATATTACATTTTATTCTTTCTTTATCAGCAGCAATGGGCTCATATAAAGACTAACTGTGGAAAGAAATACAGCATGTTATGTTCAGGAAACAGGCAGCCACCGGTTACACCATCATGGTGTCACCATTGCTGAAAAAATTCACAAGAAGATATAGGAAAAACGTCCTTCCTTGCCTTGTATGTAGAGAGGAGAGACAGGGACAGAAGGGATGAGAACAGATAACAGGCAGATGCGTGGGAGCATCTGACATAACATATGCTGAGAGCACTGATCACTTGAGGACTCCAGCGAGTTAAAATCTCTTAACATCCATGTTGCAAACCAAAGCTCCCAAAGCTCTCCTACCACTCTCTTCCTGAGCACAGAAAAAATTGATTCCTTTTCCTCTACAAGGAAGGTAGTGCCACCAAACCCTTCTGTGCCCCCTTTCCAAACCACCCTGGTGCTACTGGGTCTTCAGTAGAGCGAGTTGGTGATTGGTGTGAAAAATAATACCTCAAGTATCACTTGCTGGAAGTGACATCTCTGAGGGCAATGTGTGATGGAAGAAAAGTGACCAGGGGCAGAGACCAAGGATTGGGCAGGGGTGCTGGCTGGGCCAGCTCACTGCAGTCATGACATGGCAGGTAACACAGGGAATGACCCCCCACGAGAGAGAGAGCGCGCACAGTGCCCTGACCCACCCGTGCTGTCCCCAGCTCTCCTCAGGGCTCCACACCCTCCCAGGACACCAACAGGAACTTGCACTTATGACCTAAAGCAAGTCAAAGCAGCAGTAGGATTTCTGAATGAGCAGGATGACAACGATGGGAACATTTGTCCCTAACAGAAGGCAAACTCCCCCACACAACCAGCAAGGTTTATTTCTACCAAGGCAATTTTAACTGGCATTTCAAGTAGCACAGTCATATTTAGTTCTGGCTTTGCACTAAAAAACATTGTCCAAAGTAATTGGCTTCCACGTTCACATTGGAGAGCAAAGACAAACCATGGAGCATGTTTGGAAAACCTCAACATCTGGTTATAGTAATAACCTCATAAAGAGAGAATTTAAACTGATCCATTTCCTTCCGTCATTCCAAACATTGAGAGGAGAGAGATGTCATCAACCCTTTTTTAGTCCTTTAACACCCAAGTGATCGACCCAACAGATCAACGAAGTAAAAAGGTCCATGTCCTCAGTTGCTCGGTGGGAATGGGTGGCAGACCATGGGAAAGGGGCTTTGTTAGTCTCCATCAGTGACTTCTGAGACAGAAATGATAACTTGTCCGGATAATCTGCAACACTTTGAGGCAAATCTTGGAAACATGCTGCAGCGTTCAGCATCACTTGGGATAATTACATGCAAATGAAAGAACAGGAGAAAAGCGGAGCCGACGCTGTTCCACAGCACCGGAGCAGTGACAAAGTGTCTTCCAAAGGACAAAGCCACACAGCCCTGGGCTGCACCAGGCACAGTTGCCACAACAAACACTTGTGTACAGACTTTTTTTTTTTAATACCATATAAAATGATTTTTAAACACACCTGAGATTTGCAACACTGGGGTTCCCACCTGCGGCAAAACATTAGGGATACCAACAACTCAGAGAAATTTTCCAGCAACAAGGAAATCTGTGTGCTCAGCTCTTATCACTGCACTGCAGCACCTCCGAGGCTGGGATTTTAGCAACTTTTAGCATTTTAAATGTTAGTGATGGAATTCCCAAGTAAAATAGCCTCTTGCTTGGGAGCAGAGGCCAGAGGCTTCACAGCCTGAGAGCTCAGAAGAATCCCAAGTTACACGACCATGGGGAGAAGGTTTCTCTGATCAGACACGGAACAATTAAATCAGTACTTTTTAAGTCCTGTATATTTTTCAGTACCGATTTTACAATAAACATCTATGTATAATTTGCAAAGAGGGATTCTGTGCACTTACTAGGAAGCCCAACTGCTATTAGCAACATTCCTAGAAATTTCTCTTTTCTGTATTTTGAGGCTCTCCACCTACACTAACCCTGTGTTCACCAGCAGCATTTTCCCTGTTTTCTGCTTTCACTTTGAAAGACACAAGAAATTGAAGATGGCTGGCACCTAGGAGAAGAGTCAACCCTTACAATATTGTCTTCCACAGAACAGCAAACAAAGAAACTCGTGCAATAATCTCTGCACCAAACCCACATTTCTACTTTAGCTATTCCAGTTACACAGGAAAAAAACCTTAAAAATATCCAGCCTTGAAATTCCAGGCATTCAGTGACAGGGATCACACCATCTCTAGAGATGCTGTTTTAGCAGACAAGGACACATGCTGCAAAAAACACACATCTTTTATTTATTTACATTACAGATCAGGCTCCTGCTCTTTTCCTATTTTCCCAACTTACAGTTCTTTATTTTTTTAAATGAAGGCACAACTTTGCATTATCAAGTATTAAAATGTACATTAATGACAAAAGATCACCTTAAAAATTACTTGGGTTTGTCACTAAAATGGACCTGGACCCACCCACATTATGATTTGTTTATTATCTGCAGATTTGCACAACTGTTTCATACCTTTATGCTTTATGTGTTGACTCTTATGTGATTCCAACTAGACCACAAGATGTAAGTTGTTTCTTTTTTTTTTCCTATGTGTTTTCTATGTCCTCTGTGAATTTTAGAAACAAAGAGTTAGTTCCAAAATTAAAACTAAGAATTTAAAGTTTGTTAAGGAAAGGAGAGCAATCTCAAATAAAGAAAAGCTCATTAGGTAAAATTCTGATCCTATCAAAATCAGTGGCAAAACTTGTATTCACTCCATTAAGGTGACAGAATCACCCCAGAACTCCTTCCCTCCGTGACCCAGGCAGAGTCCAAAGGCAGGACAGGCACTCAAAGGCTTCACTGAGATCTGCTCACATTTAACCCTGACAGTTACAGTGATTTTTCATTCTTTAATTTAAGTATTTCCATTTTTTTCTACCCATATCAACCAAATAAATTACTTCTCCCTCAGGACTCTGTACAAGCCAACTGGGAAAGTTCAGCTTTTTCTCTCTGCATCAGTCCTTTAAATTGATTTTTACATTTTAATGAAAAACTCCCTGAGTTAATTTCTGGATGAGGATTTGGCTCTCACATGAAAGGAGCAGCCGGGTGCACCCAGTTAGGGTCTGTGTCATCCTCATGGAGAAATTTTTGACAAGGAACATAAAATCTTCCTGATGTACCATGAATCTGCAAAAGCAGATCACAAATGAAATTCTTTTGAAACTGTAAATTCCCAGGTACCACAAAAGAACAATGTGCATTTTCTCAGCTTATCTGTGGGCAAAATAATACCTTTTTATGAAATAATAAATTCTCAAGACTATTCTTGCACACTGGTTTGCAGCACAGAAAATACCGGAATATGCACATCCTTGATACTGGGCACTGACAAATTCTCAAGAGACTTCACCAGGTTTTCCAGCAATGATAAATAAATGTGATTTTTTATAGGCCACTCTATGTATGTGTATCAAGAGCACACCCACCCCACAAGTGCTCTCTCTGTGCAGAAAAGCAGGAATGCTTAAAAAAAAAAAAAAAAAGCTGTTTTTTCTTTCTGACAAACGGGCATGAAATAAGAGGCCGACATCTGCCTCTGCAGGTCATTCCAGTCAGGCTGCTGCGTGTCAGAATTCCAACTGCTCCATCCATCAATGGCAGCCCAAAAATTAACGTAGCTTGGAAACTCTGCAGCAAGACAGTAACAGCCCAATTGAAAGGCTGACCTTCGGAGAGCGGCGGGGTAAGATGGAAAAATTATTTCATGCCCTGTACCAAAGCCAACACCACAGTTCAGAGGGATTTGCAGTTAATTTTTTTAGTTATAAAATCAGGTTTGCTGGTGAACAGCAGTGAAACTGCAATACCAGATAAGGAAACTGTTATAAAGGCTTTTTTAATTTTGAAGGCATTATCAATTACATCCACAGAGATATACTTTATGGCATTTAGGATTTTAATTTCTCTGAATTACTGATTCATATTTTTTTTAAAGCAAAATCTATTCAATGTCGTAAACAACACTATTTTCTTAGTGATCGATTGGGTAAAAACTATAGTTGATTAGCCTGAAAAATTTGATTGAAAAGGCTGCAATTTTTGCCAAACACACACTTCCAAGTCCAATTAAACCAACAAGACAATCTGTTTTAAAATAAAGCCTCAAAATTGAAGTATTAAGTTATTTTATACAAGAGTCAATCACAGCAGTTATTTAATAACCAGAAGCAAACAGGTCAGCCCCCTGCACAGCCCAGATCAGAGGTGCCTTTACCCTCCCAGCTCTACCCCAGACCATGGCAGCGATTAATCCATCTGTTAGATCACCTGCTAACACCCTGTTAATTGCTCCATAAGCTAATTGAACTGGAAGCTTAATAACATCCAAATAGCAGAAATACCATATAGCTTAAAACTTCAAGTAGTTCAATAAAATTGAACCAATTAAAAAGAAAATTCATATAATCCAATAATATTGCCTGATCACATTTTAAATGTGCATCCCAAACTTTAGAAAGTAATTTATATTTCCCAGGCCTTTCTCTGGAGATCATTGAAAAAGCTTACTGAGCGTTTTCTTCCCTCACAGAGTTTTTCTAATGTTACAAAATATTTTCCTTGTTACACAGGTAGTTAATTCTGCAACAGCATCAAAGACACCAAGAAATCTGGAGATGTAATTAAACAATAGGACAGAAGAGAGAGCCTCAATGTCTTTGTCTAAACAATAACACATGTATATTTTGTTTTATACAAAAATAGAAACAAATACATTGTTCTGTTTAGACTGAAATATATTTAATGGCAAACTTAAAGCCCCCAAAGTAGTCACAGAGCTAATTTCTTTCATCGTGGTACAATGACACAAAGAGAAAAATTCCAGGATTTTGAGAGACAATAACCACCCAGATTTTATTTCTGATGAGACAACAAGTTTGGCTGACAGTGTTGGGAAAGATAAAACTGCTCCCTTATTTTTTAGTACAATAGAAGATTGAATTAACCTGTTTGCACAATAATCTATCAATAAGCCATGGGTAGAAACTATCCAGAACTTTGCCCACAGCAGCTGTGGCTGCCCCTGGATCCCTGGCAGTGTCCAAGGCCAGGCTGGAGGGGCTTGGAGCAGCCTGGGCCAGTGGAAGGTGTCCCTGCCCAGGGCAGGGGGTGGCACTGGATGAGCTTTAAGGTCCCTTCCCTCCTAAACCAGTCTGGGGTTCTGTGAGAATGAGATGATTGACAAATCTAGAATGTCGTGGCCTGAGAAGTCCAGAAGCCGAAGCTGAGGAAATTCCAACACAGAGATTTACACTGCAATGTCTGACTGAGCAGTGACGGAAGAACAGATTCTCCTCCTGGAAATATCAACACAAGCTGAACCAGCACAATATAGACTATTCAAACACAGATTTGAGGCCTAATACAGAATTAACCGGGCTCATTTCAATGGCACGTGTTAGCTAGAATGTCAGATTAGATGGGTTAACACTCCTTCCTGGCCTTCAACTCTATAATCAATGAAATAATCCATTAGCTGCACTTTAGAGAGTTTCTCTCATGTTCTTGTGAAGGATTGGGGGTGGCCAAAGCTTCACCCCCAGACTGCTGCTCCCTGCTCCTGGAGCAGGGAACTGAGTTCCTCACATTTTAATTACCCCCAGAGAACAGAGTGGGTTGCTGAGTTAACTGCAGTGAGTTCATGACCAAACACACACATCAGCAAAGCTGTTGCACACCACTAAGAAACTGGAAAAGTTCAAGTTATTCTAGGCTATCTGATCTGGATAAGCAATTACTTTCCACATTTTCTCTTCAACTGAAAATTATTGGTTTAAGCTTAAAAAAAAAAAAAAAAAAAAATTAAAATCAGATGTCTTGTGCAGGAGTTTTAACAATTCACAGTGACTATGCAGACCTGAAAATACCTACTTTAATAATTATGACTGTTTACAGTAGTAACAACCATATGGAGCTCTTCAGAGTACTCTAGAATATTATTCTTCAAATAAACTGTGTAATTATAACACACTGGAGAAACTGTGCCATTATCTCATTTCCATTAAACTAATGGAAATTATTTACTTTTTTTGTTATTTTGCTGAGAATTAACACACATGATGAACTATTTTTAACTAGTCCTGAGACTTAACAATTTACACTCAGTTCACAGATTTCTCACCCATGAATCGGACTTAATAAATTCCAGCTATTTTAAGGGGAAAAAGTCTTTACTAACAATAATCACTACACCATGTGAAGGTATGTGGAATATCCTCCGCTTCTTTGAAAGCTGCAGTCAGTGTCCCTTAAAGGAAACTCTCCAAACTTTAATCTGCAACTGAATAGGACTATTCTGAAAAAAACAACTTTTCGTTCTTGTCTGATGGACTCTTCCAAAAGGGTCCCACGGGAGGGGCGTGTTTAACTGAGAGAAGCAACACTGATTCCCAGACAAGGAAAAGCCATAAATCTGCTCTATGATCAACGCTGCTTTGAATCAGGGTAAAGCAGGATGTTAACCTACTACACGGATATGGGAGATGTAACTAAGGGCGACCTTCAGAAAATGTTATTTCCAGATACAAAGATGAACTGATTCATTTTCAAGGAGGGCAACAGAGCCCTGTTTGTTCCTCCCTCCCAGTCACACACCTGTACAATGCCACAAAGCTCTGCTATGGCAAACTGGGCCACCTCCTGTTCTCTGCTTCTCCCATCAGAGGCCATTTTTGGGTTCTTTTGAAGAAGGGGCTGGGGACCAAATTTGCTGCAGTACAAAGACAGCTGGTGGTATTTAGAGAATCAGTTTAGAAGTTTGTGCCTTGAGGAGGGCAAACTGAAGTCGAACAGTGGTCACCAGGATGAGGGTCTGCCATCATCCAAAACCTTCGCTTCCTGTCCCTCTCCCAGCACTCCTTCAATCTGTGTGCTACAACTATAACAAAGGACACATTTTTCCCATTTCCAAAGTTTTTATGCTCCTGAACTCTGAAAGGAGATCCCAGAGAACAGACATGAGCCAGGAGGAGCTGCCCTTTCCCCAGGGCCCTGCCTGCCAGCTCAGCACCGTTCCCAGCGCCATCCGAGGGCACTCTGCAAATGTGCTGCTCTCACAGGCATCGCCAAACACACTGCCTTCAGATGAAAAAATGTTTCCTAATGCAATTAGCAAATTAACATAGTCTAAATATTATGATTGCAGGTATTTAGAAGTGATCCTAAATTCACTCATATGAAAAGCACAAAAGGCAGGTGCCAGCAAACAAGCTCCAGCACTCTGTGGCTGATCGGGGTGTCTGCCCACCCTCAGAGACACACCGGGAGAGCAGAGAACAGGTTTGGATACTGCATAGAAAGATATTGTCAAATATGAAGTCTGCTTTCTCTCTCTAACTTATTTCAACTCTCAGACATTAAATTACCAACGTAATATCAATGCCCCATCTTTAAAAGCAAGTCCGTTCTAGAGCAACAAATGAAAAATTATCCATGGCAGGTAACTCTAAGAAACTTATTACATAAAATCATATATACACTAACCTAAGTTTATATTCACCTTAAATAACAATTACAACTACATACACTAAATGTTAACAGCATTGTGACTAGAAGTGGGGTTCCAAATTATTATTTTTTTAATTGGAAGCTTGGAAATTGGGTGGGAGGAGTGAGGGAGGCTGGTTTTCACTAAATACCAGATTGGAGAATTCCCCCGCTGCATTATGGTGAAAAAGTGTCAGCACACAAGAGCTGCAGAGATGGAAAGGACAGAAAATGTGCAAGGATACAGAGGAACAGACAGGGAAATATATGATCGTTATCTTTACACAGTTACTCCATTGCTGGGATACTAATTACCATCACTGGCATGTCATTTGGGATCAGCAGCAGCCATTGGGTGTCAGAAGGGATGAGGGAGCAGAATGACCAGATCTCCTGGGCTGGTGTAAGTGGCAGAGCAGTGCCCCACTGGGTGAGCTGGGTGTGGTGCATTAATGGGCAGAAAGGGCTGTACAGGGGGCCCGAGCGTGGCCATGGGGACGTGGGAGCAGCCGGGCCCCACATGCACACCCGACTGATGCACGCTGAAATATTTCAGTGTTTGATTCTTCTTCTTGACAAAGAGCAGGGCTCCACTGAAAGCTCATTTAATGAAAATAATGCAATGCAAATGAACCTGAATCAGAAAAATTAGATTGATGGAAGTAGCTCGGTCGCTGTAATTACACAAGGTGTATTATTTCCTAAATTCTCTTTGCATTAAACATATACCATACATTTATCAAACATAATTAGCAGTTTAGGTGACAAGGATTTGATTTTTCTCCTGCAATAAAAAAAACCTTCTACATGGGTATATACATCTGAAACATAATATGAACATTTTCACACTATCATTGTTTACTCCTCAAAGAAAAATTCTATAAAATCAAAGAATCAGAGAGGAAATACCATGTGGGACTTACAAAGCAGAAGACGAGGAAAATGGCCAGGTCAGCCTTCTGTGGATTTCATGAGCATAAAATAAAATTAAATCAGTCCCAGCTTTTAAGGTTGTTAGTCAAATAAATCATATTTGAAAGCAAAATAATTGATGATACCCCAGATTTCCCTTATAATCAAACTTTAGTTTTTTCAACCATAGAAATAAATTGATGAAAAAACAGCAAAAGAAACAGAAGATACAAAAGAAAGTTGACGAAGTTGAATTTCCAACACAACTAAGATAATCAAATTTTTCTTTCTCTCAATGTTTCTTGGGGGTTTGGGACTAATGGGGGACTTTGTTTAAGTTTTGGGTAGTCTGGGGTATTTTTAAACAGTTTCACAGAAAATAACTGTATCAAAATAATGGCAGAAAGCACTTTCATTTTTTTCTCTTCAAATCCCCATGGACTATGTGGGGACCTCAAGTCAAAAACCTTCACTTTAGAACAATAAATAAATAAACCCGCTAAAGCCTTCCCAAGGCTGGTCAACTGTAGCATAAGTAATGCAAGAGGCTGAGAGATGCCAGATAAATTTGATTACTATAAAAGATGGGAATATGTTTCTTTCCTCAGAGAATTCATAAAAAGGGGTCAAAAACAAAGCAGCACTGAAAGCCAACAACTTCATTTCACCAGCAACTCAAGGCGAAAATACAATACAATTCCACGGGAACGTTTTATCACATCGGTGCAGACACCTCCTAATCTTCTATTTCTGAAAAAGGAAAATAGCAAAGATAGAGTCCAGGCAAAATGGGGCTCTTCTTTCTTTTCTGGAAAAGGCACTCTGATTAGTATATCAATTTAGCAAAGAGTTCAAGAACTGTTTTCTTCTTTCACCTGCTACCAGTGTCATAGTGGCTCTAACACATTTCAGTAGGGGGGAAAAAAGTAATCTTCATGTTATTCTTCCAATTTGTCAGATTACCAAATCACTTATCTCAAATGCATTCAAGAGCATCATCGGGAGAAATGACCCATTGTCCTTTCCTTGTTAAAGAAAAAAACAAAGTCCTGACTCGGTGTTAATTGTTCCAGCCCTGAGTAATGATGAGATCCAGAGATCCCCCTGCACTGTTCCCTGACTAAGAGATAGTCCTGATTTCACATTTTTCCTCTGTAAATAGATAAGCTCCTGCCATTTGCTATTACAATGGCACCAGTATTTTGCAAACCTCTCTGGAATTACTTTTTCCTTCACATGTCTGAGGGTGGCACTTGATTTTTTCACAAACACGTCGTGTTGGTGGCACAGTCGTACCAGAGTCATCTCCTGCCCCCTCCTCCCAAGAAAACACTATCCTTCCAGCCAGCAGAAAAGCCATTCTTACTTGAATCTATTAGATTTCATCTTATTGTCATCACTTCTTTAAAGTTATGCAGTTCTTCCTATTTAACATCCCAAACTCTAACTCCATTAACAGCATCTCCCAGCACTGGGTCTTCAGCCCAGTTCCAGTAAACCACAGGTAATTTATCTAGAAGAGTTACAAATAAGACGTATAAAAGAAGGTTGATCTTTGAAGAACAAGTAACTTCCAGACACCTGATAAATTCACTTAAGGCACACAAACACTCTTACTGCACGACACTTCTTACAACCAATCTGCTGCAAAAAGCATTTTCCATGGGCTGACAGTGCTGGTTGCTCTGCAGGACTCAGGAAAGGACAGGCTTGCAGCACCTTTTTGTAGGTATTTTTCAGAGACTAAGATCCACACCCAAATTTGGTGAAAACCTGTGTTCAGATTCAGTATTACTGCTTTGCAGTAATCAAGCAGAGTCCTTTACTGTGTCGAACAATTTCAGTAAAAAACAATGGTTGACTATTTGGTTTATTCATGCTATTGCTTCTTATTTTATCACAGACTACTACATAATTGCCCTGCAAATATCACTTAACTCCTTATTTCCTTTTTTTCCATAGTATATGCATTCCAAACCCCTCCGTTTCCAGTAAAGCAAAGTCTAATTAATATTTGTAATAACACATACAAAAATGTAATCTACAGTAAATGAGTTTGGGAAGAGGCAGGTCCGAGGAGAAGAGGATTATCACAACAGAAGTTGTCAACTACTGCACCAGAGAAAGAGGGGGAAGAGCTGGAGAGATGGAAGGAACAGCTCGTGCTCCCCCATCCCTAAACCAGGAAGTCACTTCTCCAAGGCTTACCCCAAGCCAAGCAGACAGGACACAGAAGTTGCGGCTGGAACCAGACAGTGCCATGGCCCAGCCAAACACAGGCTGGGATTCCTGGAGCACACACTGGGACCCTGGTTTGGGAGACCTGGAGACAGGAGGGCATGAGGAGCTGGGGTGGTGTGAGAGCATGACCGGCATGAGTGAATTTAGGGGTTTGGTTCATCACTTCACTGGTTTTGCACTTCTGTTCTGACAGGAAAGCTCACCAGCTGGGAAACTGGGTGGATCAGTCAGGCAACTCAGAAGCCCCAGACATTGAAGGAAACAATACTGAGGAACTAAGAAAAGGGCAATACTGACCATCATGACAACAAACAAATCAGCTGCTAGCTTTAAAAGCCATCTATATGCTGTTCTCTTATCTTTTTTCTTTCTAACCACTGAAAAGCTTGCTTGCATCAGCACAGCACAACAGCAGAGCTGGAAGTCCATGCTTTTAGAGAGCAGAAACACAATGTGAACATGCCAAAAAAAAAAAAAAAAGAAAAAAGAAAAATTAAATAACAAAGCAGGATTTATGAAAGTGTTCTCAATTTTTTCAGACACTGTGTTCTCCTTTCTACAGGACCTGATGGCACAATATAAAAACTATTTTCTCTTCCAGTATTGTTTTCAATAATAACAGATGAAAGTAAAAAATCCCAACCACCGGCAATTTAAAAACATAACAAAATTCTCTGATAAGAGACTTGGAGACTTAAATATGCAAAGACTACACAGAAAGGGTGCTGAAAGGTTACTTCTAGAACATCTATAAAACTAAAATGCAAAAGTGTATGCAGTTACCTGTGCATACATTCCTTAAACTCTCAAAACTACATTTTCAGACTGGCACAGATGCATCAAACTTGATTGCTAGGAAATACAGATGTTTGACTAACCAGGATAATGTTACTTTGGACCCTTGTCTGTTATAACTGAAACCATCTTATTTTTCCCCACAGGAGCCACATCATGAAATGCAAGAGGACAGTTTGGGTGACTAAGCTGGAAAAGGAGAATGTTCTGTCTCCACTGCTGCCCTGGAGTTCCTGCTCTGTATCAGCCATGCAAATCCATCCCTCTCCCCAAACCCTGCTCCCCTGGTTTTCCAGTGGGTATCACTCTTACTCTGCTCCAGTTCCTATACCCACTACACCTCTCAAACAAACCACTGGACTCCTGATCTTGAATCCCATCACTAAACTTTTTAAATTCTCACTTTAGGACAGTTCAAAGCATTCTCACCACCACCCTCACACCCACATGGCGTTCTGTAAAGTAGCGCTGCTCAGGCTCAAAAACCCACACAAACCTAGAAAACTGCCTTAGGATATTTATTGATGCACCATCTTGAAAGATTTTTCTAATGAATTTTGTTGCTGTGAAAGACTTCTGCCTTGCAAAAGCAGAAGAGTTTTATACAGAATTAAAACTTGGAATTTCTGAAATATTATTAGAAAAACTTGAACGACCTGGTCTAGGGGAAGGTGTTCCTGTCCATGGCAGGGGGTGGAACAAGATGATTTTTGAGGTCCCTCCCAACCCAAACCACCCTGTGAGTCTCTGAAATAGCCTCTCACAGCAGCGATTTCACAGACATCAATGGCTCTGCTCACCCTGTGCATCAGACAGGAATTTTTCATTTCATACATCATTTAAAACTTGCTGCAGTGATTCCACAAACCTGTCTACAAGCACCTTCTTCTTTCCCACCCCTCCCCGATTCAGGTTATTTTGGCCAAAATTGAACATGCAAGTAGACTACCATAACACTGACAACAGAGAAGCACAGCAACGCTTAGCACTAGATAATGAAGAGAAAGATCTTATATTCTCAAATAATATTACATCTTGTATTTGAATACATCAAAATAAAATTACACTGACTACATCATCAGCAAACTTACCCCAAACATACCATAGCAAGCAACCAGCATTAGCACACAGGCATTTCAGTATTTTGAAACACAGATTTGCATTTACATCACATTTTCAGAAATTCCTCTCCCAGGACAGTGTAAGAGTGCAGACAAAACCTTCTCCTCCCAAAACTACTTGTTCAGACCTCCGTATCCTGGAGCCATTCACGCAGACAGACCACTGACTGCTGCAGCTGCCCAGAAAAAGTTATAAAGATCACAATTATTGTTATCTTTATTATTTTTGGAATAGGCCTTCAATGCTCAAATACAGAGATAAGTTCTGAAAATACAGAATTCCATAACCTACATGCAAAGACTCCAACTCACACTGTGGCCACAATTCACACATCTCCAGACTGAGAGCTGAAAAGTGGACAGCTTTGACCTAAAACTCATTGAAATAAAGCTAAAAACTCACTGTGGAAATCCAAAACTAGAGGTTTACTCACCATTTATGAAGGACTTCTGGACTGTAGCATCTAACACAGGACACTCACTGCCTGGGCGTTAATTCAGTAATTCCTCTTCTTGTTCAGGATAAATCCAGAAAGTAGCTGGCACAAAGAAATGGAAAACACACATTTAGATAGGGTTGGATGTGAACAAACAGAATTTCTTCTTGTCCATATGACTAACAAAAAGCTTCCATAACAGCTAAGCCCATATACTGATACATCCTTCTTTTCAGTTAACACCAAAACATTTCTGTAAGCGATGGGAAAAAACCTTTGATTTTAAGTAAATGAAAAGACAAAGTACAATGATAACTTGAATATTCCTAATACTTCTAACATGCTGGAACACACGTGAGTTTCAAAATGTGGTAAGTCATATCACTCCAATGTTCTTGAGTCAGGAGAATTTTTGTGCGTAGCACAGCACGGGAACACAAGGAACGTTATAAAATCTAAGACCACTCAATGACAGCTTCTGGAAAGCTTTCCAAATTACTTGTCCCCAGTAACCACCCACACAGTGAAAGATTCTACTAACCATGAAAAAAACACAAGCGGTTATCTAGTTCCATTTATGCAGCCAGTATGTAAATCTGCCAGTCTGTGTTCACAGCTCAGGATGTGGAAAACACCAGTGTCAGTCCCAAGCCAGAGACCCCGCAGGCTCAGCAGCCAGGAACTTTAGGGCACTTACAGCTACTGCCCCATGCTGTGGTTCAGAGGGTGAGGCAGAAAACAGGAGACGGCCACTGCTGCAGATTCCTCTGGCAGAGGTCCCACAGGTTCTCCTGCACCCACGAGCCAAAGGCTCCCCACCCGTTATGCATCACAAAGTAAATATCCATAGCTCTAAACTCTTCCACCTTCATCATGAACTTCTCAACTCACCAATCAATACAATACTGAGAAATAAACAACAAGCCAGAAATACTCTTGAACAGAAAAACCAAGCCCACCCTTGTTCAGAATTGTGAATTGTGAAGCTCACACGTTTTCCAACATAAGTTCAGGAAATAAAAATCTCATTAAAGCTTTAGCCAAAATTTCTAATTCATCAAAGGACCATGTTTTGAATACCAATGAATTTCATGAAAAAGAAGCGCTTTTTTTTTTTCTTGCCTGCATGTCTGTAAAATCTCTCCCAGGTTACAAAACCAAATCTGATGACACTGAAAAGTCTTTCAGGAACAAAGACAGACGAGTAAAACAACCACCAGATCTCTTTAATTCCATGCAAAAGTGTCAACAGCAAAATCACTGCATCTCTGCCACAGCAGAATATTAAATAGTTCATTAATATCCATTTTCCCTTCTTCTCTTTTCAGAGGCTACTAAAATTGTTTCTGTTTGATTTTACATGAGTGAAACTCCTCCCAAATGAAACAGGTACAAGGATCTTGAAAGAACACTCAAGTGCACATCACTCAAGCCCTTGGCAGGCCCTATCTCTGCAAAACAACAATAGCATCCCACTAATAACAATGACTTGCTTAACTATTCATTTTGGTAAATAATGGAACTGAAAATTATCTAGTGATGGATTTACACTTTTACAATGCATCTCTGGGATGAAAATGAATAGGGACGGAGAAATTATGTGGGTTACAATGGGTGATGCCACAACTTCAGATCCCGCCTCGCTCCGTGGAACAACACAAGCTGGAAAGTGTGGCACTACAATTTTTAGCATTTTACCTTTGTCTAGTTCTACTGTGAGACACCCTATATATATTATTTGTATTATCGAAGCACTTAAAGATGCCAATTAAAACCCAGACACAGCTGTACTAGGCAGAAATAGTAGGAAAATTACAATAGATAACCACAATAAATCACTTGTTCCTCAGATATTCCTTCCTTTATCAGTTACCACAGAATTTAACATATTGGGGTTTATATTTGAGGGAGCATGAACAGAATGGCCTAGGCAGCCTCTACAGCCTTTTTTTATTTGAAAACCATATTCACATATTTCCACTGGAGGCCCAGAGGGACAAAGCCTAGTGACACAAGGCTCGCTCTCCTTCATCGCCTTCCTTGAGAAGCCCATGGAACCCCAATACCATGTGGACCACGAGTGAAAAAATCAGAATATTTGGAGCAGGAGGCTGACAAAGGTGACAACTTCTCTGGTAGCAATGGGAAACACTAAGTTTCTGTTTAAAAAGTTAAAGATTACTTTGTGTTCAAGTAACAAATGGCAAGTGTTTACCTGTGACTATTAGTTCTCTCCTAGGGAGTTTATTATAAACAGTATTTCAAACACAGGACTTTAAAAGACAATGTATAAATATTTTAAATGGTAAAATATAGGTGTTGGCTTTTTTTTTGTACTATGTCCAGAAAATTTGCACAAACACATCAAATTCTCCACCTAGGGAATTTACTTTATTGTTAAGTTTGCATTTAAAACAAATGTACATGACCTATTTTGGGGCTAATATAACTAAAAGGAGCCTATTTGTTGTTTATTATTTATAGAAGATTCACTTCAGATTAGGCCTTTTGCGGACGTGTGTATCTGTGTGGCATCACAAAGCATCTCCAGATCTCCCCCAGCACTAAAACACACGAGGAAATGACAAGTTAGGATGTATCCAGTACACACAGTGTTTTATAAAAGCCAAGATTAAAAGCTGGTTTTTCCCTCCTCAGAAAGGCCACATGAAAGAGCCGCTACCCTGGGTAATGCATTGACCTTCTGGGGCTGATAATGACAAGTTCAAGTTCCTGGAGTTGGGGAAGATGCGGAACTAAAGTAAGTGCACTCAAGCAACGAGTCCTTCTGCTCTGTTAGAATCCCACTCACAAAACCAGCCCCATGGAAAGAAAGAGGAAAACAGTTTAATTTTTTTTATTTACTAACCCAGGAGTTTTTCTACACCATCAGCATGGCTCAAAACTGCTTTCTTAGAGGCTTCAATCTCAGGCACTGATGGTTTCTTTCCATTTTAATAGAAAACCTGAAATTATTTCATATAAAAGGCGTCAAATTTATGAAAATAGAGATGCTGCTCATGTCTAAAATTTTGCATTTTCAGCTTTTTCTTGTAAATAGAGAAAGAGTAAAACATGGTAAAATCGTATCTATTGTGTAAGAGATAAAATATCTCCTTAAAAACTTCTAGAAAATCAGAAATGCATTTTTATACAACAAATAAGAAAAACCAGAGTTGACCCAAAGCCTCTATTCCTACCAGTCATTAGTTTTGAACAGTTTTGTGGGTCACAGTGTCTGGAGCTCTTCAGGGGCAGAGTAAGACTCCACCACGATGCTGCTGGCAGGACTGAGGCACGGAAAAGAAAGCTAAAGCTGCAGTAACTACAGAACGGGTACTACTGATGGTACATATTAGGATGTACTACTACTACACACATATGGCCGTGTGGTAGCACATTTTGCATTTCCAAATATTTATATTTCAAATTACACAGTGATATCACAACCTTTACATCTTTGTTTAAGTTACATAAGACAAAAAAATAAAGGCTAAAACAAATGCTATGACTCCAGTTGGTGTAAATCAACACGTACATCATCAGGTTTTAATCATCAGCTCATTCCAAATGGTTTACATTGAAAGATTCCTGCCAGGACAGGCTGTGATCACAAAAGGAATAAAATAATTCCAAAATAAATTCCCTTTTAAATTTTGCTCCAAAACAGTATTTCTAGTTTCTTCTTCCTCACCCCCAATTCGATCTTATCTCAGAAACATTATTTATATAATTTATTTAGAAAAAGAAATTAATCATGGGCATCTCTAAAGTCCTGGGTGATTCCAGTCCAGTCAATTGTTGCAGATTTTTGCCTTTCCCTAGAAAACACGGTGATATTAAATACAAAACCCCACACATTCAGAGAACACTAACATTTCTAAAACAAGATCTTGAGCTGAAGTTAAGAAATTGCTATAATTAAACTTGTCCAAGAAGACAGATTAAGGTCAAATATGTCTATTAATTTTGGCTATCCAGTCTAAGCCACCTCAGACTTGGATTTTTTTTTCTTTGAAGTGCAGCATTTCACAGCATTTAATACGTTCCTAACTGGTTTTCACGGCGGTGATTTCTCAGCACCCTCCTGGGGCCGTGCCCAGCCGGCGCTGCGGGCTCAGGGACTCGCCCGGCCCTCGGCCAGCGGCAGAGGCAGCAAAAATCCCGGTGTTTGAAGAGGCGCTTCCGTGCTTCACTCACGCTCCTCTTCCTCGGCGCAGTCCTAGTCCCAGCTTCTCCCACTCACACGCAGGAACTCCCCCCTTCCTGACCTAAACCCCCCGTGGCTCTCCCTGCCCACACCACGGAAACGGCTTCGGCCCGGGCATTCCCCACGCTCCCAGGCGGAGCAAGGCGGAGGCACAGCCTTCCCACAGCTCCGGAGCCACCGGCGCCCCCCGGAGCTGTCCCTCTGGGGTCCCTTGTGCCCACCCACAGGGCTTCTGCGGGGTCTGAAGGCTGGGCCGCCCTCAGAGCGGGAGAACGGCGGCAGGAAAGCGGCATCGGAATGGCCTCGTGTGGCGCTGGGAGTCCAAATTCAGTCACAGGGAATGGGGTGGGTCGGAAGGGACCTTAAAGCCCATCCTGTCCCACCCCCTGCCATGGGCAGGGACACCTCCCACTGTCCCCGGCTGCTCCAAGCCCCAGTGTCCAGCCTGGCCTTGGACACTGCCAGGGGCAGCCACAGCTGCTGTGGGCACCCTGTGCCAGGGCCTGCCCACCCTCACCGGGAAGGATTCCTCCCCACTATCCCATGTAACCCTGCCCTCTGGCACTGGGAAGCCGTTCCCTGCAGGCCCTGTGCGAGGTGACACGAGGCTGCGAAGCCGCAAACGCTGAAGCGAGGGCCGCCAGCTGCCGGCGGAGGTGCCCGGGGCGGCCCCGGGCTGCGGGAGCGTCCGGCCGGGCCGCCCTCAGCCCCTCAGCGCGGCCGGGCGCGCGGGAACGACCCTGCCGCACCAAAGGTGCCCCGCGCTCGGTACCGCGGTTCGGGGCCGGTGGGACATCCCCCGCTCCTCTCGGTATCAAAGCGACTTTCTCGCGGAACAAAGGCGCCGCTGCCGCATCCCGCGCCTCACACAAAGGAGCCGAACACGGCACCGTCACCGAGGGCAGCCAGGGGGTTAAAAACCGAGATCGCAAACAAATGTTTCCATAATCAACAGTTACCGCAAGCAACGCTCACAGAACTACAGGGAAAAGAATCATTTTCTGCAAATAGAAGAAAAACGTTTTCTTCTTCAGGGTGAAATAACCCTTTTTTCAAGTATTAGTCTTAACCTTTTCTTTTTCAAGTTAGCTTGGAAAACAGAAAAGAAAAGGC
Organism: Corvus cornix cornix; assembly: GCF_000738735.6. Classification (NCBI taxonomy): domain Eukaryota; kingdom Metazoa; phylum Chordata; class Aves; order Passeriformes; family Corvidae; genus Corvus; species Corvus cornix. The sequence continues at coordinate 658,498 of NC_046341.1, forward strand.
TACCCTGGATTTTATTTTTAATTTGACACAATAAAAAACTAAATATGGCTCTGAAAATCCTAGAGCCTGTGGCATAACTTCTTTATTTAGATAAATTCTAAAGTAGCTGTTGTTTACCTAGAAACCAAAGAACAATCTGTGCTATTAACATTTTTTTTCCCAAGACTTAACATTATTTGTTAACATTCCTAAATATTCATTATGGGAACACACAGCTGTTAAAAATCTGATTGTTTCCTCATTAAATTTGGATACTTGGGAGGATTCTGTGCACAAGTTAAATAAATAGATATTTGGATAATTTTCAAGTGAATGTTTAAAATACAAATATCAATCATTAGAAAGGCAGGTCCTCCCTACCTCGGTGCTGGTTTCTCTTCAGCCCCTCGGGGAGCCCACCCTTCCCCTCCCAGCCCTGCTGGACCTGCAGTGAGGTCCTGAGTTCTCAGCAACTTTCTCAGAGGGAAGACGAGAGAATTTCGCTGGTTCAGGATCTTTCTGTTCTTCCCTCTTTTGAAGTTCCATATCTGATATTTTTAAGTCACGTCCTCCTTCCCATCCTTCTGTGACATGGAAAATGTCACACTTTGCCCAGACACAATTTCAACAATTTCATTTATATCAGAGGGTGCTTAGAAGTACATTTATTTCAATCAGGTACTTACTTGCATTCAAAGTTACTGCAAAAAAATTAAGTACCAGAAGGCTTGATACAGTGCCTTAATCTGAGTTAGTATAGTCCAGGAGCTAATCTTGAAACCCACACTCTAAACTTACCTGTTGGCTTTCTACAACTGTACACAAAATTCAAGTAATTGCAGCAAAAAGGAAAAAAGAAAGGCTATTTTTATAGCCTGAGCCAGCTTATTCCTACCATTTGTAGGAACAGCTGCTGAGTTTGCACAAGAAATTGGTGTTTAAAAGACAATGTCTGAACCTACATCCCTTTCTTAAAGTAATTTTTAAACCAAATTATTCCTTCCTAACCCAAATGTGGTTTAAGCCAAGCCAGAGCTGTTGGCCACTGTGCAAACCAGGCCAGCAGAGTTTTACTGCCAGAGGAGATCAGGTCAGAGATGGCTCCTGGTGTCAGATCAGTCACTGACTGCCTCAATTACCTTTGGCAAACCATTTAACCTTTTTGTATTAATGGTTTCCCGCCAGTAGAAGAGTTCTTCATCATGGTCGGGAGGAGTTTAGCCCGTTAATTAATACAAATAACGATAAAAATACTCTTTTCTTTAATTCCAGTATCTATCTGCTCTGCAGAATAACACTGAAACTCCAAACTCCTCTGCACATTAGGTAGAAATGAGCTATTTCTAGGTAAGTGGGTGCTATTTCAGAGCAGATTTTCAGCATCCACACTCTAATGACTTCACAAATTATGAAGAACAAGGCTCACAGTTTTCTTCCAGCTCGTGACTAACAATAACAAAAAGAAACAGTGGTTTGTCCTGAACTGACAACTTGTATTGTTTAGAACACTTCCCTAAGTTTTAATGAGCTAAATGAGTTAAAAAGGTATCTATTGTGAAAATCGCCTTGATCTGAAAAACCTTCCATGCCATGTTTCAGCCTAAACAAACTTTGCTGCCTGGAAAATAGCCCTGGAAAAGGGAGTTTCTAAGGGAAACTGTGACAGCACAGCAGCTCCACTGCAGCATCCTGATGGGGACCACTGCAATACAGTCTATTCCAGAATCATTTTTCTTTTTATTATTTCATTAAGTTGTATCTCACTAAAGTTCCTCTTAGGATCTCTCTACAGCACCAAATTTTTCATTGAGAAAACTATAAATCATAGGCCTAAATTACAATTTAATTATAAACGCCTTCCCTTCTAATGCTGCCTGGGACCTTTTACCCTCCTACATAATTCTAAAAAATGACCCCTGTCATAATTTCCTTCACTAGAATAATATGCAGAGATCTAATCCTGAATCCTGCTGTCTTATAATTTAATATAAGAGGTAATTATTATTCAAAAGATAATGTTGCAGATATTGAAAATATTCTGAAGTTTAAGTCTAAAAAAACCTTCCCTTGTATATAAAAGCCTCTTATTTGATTCTTGCAAGAAAGGAAATAAATAAAAAGGTTTTAAGACTTTATGCAAAATGCTAGAAATATTATTTGTAGT